>NC_064864.1:14126578-14742412 GCF_024139225.1 Suncus etruscus
GAATTTTCTAAAGCCTGTAATTGTGTGTTTTGGAAACTTTTTGTTAATAAAAATACCATTTGTGTTAACAATGAATTAGAATAAAATCAATATATATTTAATCATCTAAGAATATCTTGTGTCTTTTATATTGTTCACATTTTTTAGTAACCACATAATCAGTTTTATTCTGAGTAAATTTTAGGCTTCAAACAAATACTAACAGGCACCTAAAATTTTTTAGTAGATAATTTATAATTATTGGGGGAAAATAACGAGTATTGTAATAATTGAAAGGTAGATATAAATTAAAACAGTCTAAAGTTTATAAAGTATATTATTAAACCAGAATAAATTACATGCTCTGCTTTAAAATAACTCAAAAACATAAAAGTTCAAATTTCTTTTTGAGCTTATGACTAAAAAGTCATAAATTCTACATTGTGAATTAAATAGGAGTTTAACTATTATAAAATATTCCTAATCATAGCTAAATACATTAAATCGCAATCATAGACGAGATTGTTTATTCACACATAAAAGAATCCAAGTATGGGTCGTAAAACTAAAGTATAAAATAATGGCTATTTAATATTCCAGAATAAGCTTATAGGCATAAACTAAAGAGGGTAAGTTTGATTCTAAGACACACAATTTATTATAATATTATATACTGAGAATAAGGCATGAGCATACTTTAGTTTTTATAGGTTTATACAACCGTTAAATGAATAATGGACAGTATATTCATATTTAATAAACACAGGAAATAATTTGGGTATTCATTTCTATGACTCTAGGCTATACCCAAGTATATTATAACTAGATTTGATCACCTCATAGGATTAGCATGAAATTATAAGCTATCATGACATGGATGAGTATGACATTTTCTATGCATAAGGGTTACAATTATGTAGATATAAAGTTAGCAGTTATTCATATGTAACTTGTTTCTGTTTTGAATTCTAGACTTCGACTGATCTTAGACTTTAATGAGTCTGGGAGTTCATTGTTACTAACTTATTAATGTTTAATAGAATCTGTGACACTTTCACTCATAAAATGTGTATTAATTTTCCCAGACTATATGTAGAGAGACATAATCAGAACCAAAAACTGATTTAAAAAGGAAGACATATCAAAATATTACAAGTTGTTGTGAAGGCACAAAGATTTTGCTTAAGGGCATAACAAGTAAACAAATGATGTTTAAGCTTTTTATTGTCTGCACAATAAAATATCCTTCGATGAGAACAAAGTTTTCTGATTCTTTTAGTATCTAGGTCAGTTATATAGTACATTTATCATAACCGTTTTCCTACTTTTTGTTGTCGTTGTTGTTATTTTCGGCTACACCAGGCGATGCTCAGGGATAACTTCTGTCAATGCACTCAGAAATCACTTCTGGCGTTGGGGACCATGTGGGATGCCAGGGGATTAAATCGCAGTCAATTCTAGGTCAGCTACATGCAAGGCAAACACCCTACTGCTGCGCTACTGCTCTGGAACCAGCCCTTCTCCTACTTTCACACATTCAAAACTATTCAATAAGAACAGATTCCAGAGAAAAATTTTAAGGAAAGAGCAGAAATTTATTGAGGAATTTTGAAAATAGTAATGGGCTTGAAGAGCTAGAGTAGGGGTTAAAGGCATATAGTTCAATTTAGGTTCAATCCACAAAATCAACTGTGGAATCCCTGATACCACAGGGCCTAAGAAACATAACATCATTCATGATCCATAATCTATTATCCACCATTAGATCCCTTCACCCTCTGGCCCTTTTGACTTAATATTGCTGAGAATGGCCACTGAAAGCTGAAAACTGTTTGTATAAATCAATGGTCCTCAAACTACGGCCCAGGGGCCACATATTGTATTTATTCCCATTTTGTTTCTTCACTTCTAAATAAGATATATGCAGTGTGCATAGAAATTTGTTCATAATTTTTGTTTTTACTATAATCTGGCCCTCCAACAGTCTGAAGGACAGTGAACTGGCCCCCTGTTTAAAAAGTTTGAGGACCCCTGGAAGAATTATGCATATATAATATAGTAGTACAAAAATATAAAAAACAAAGAAAGATTTATAAAGAATCAGTTAAAGTATCATGAAACTTAAATTGAAAAAAATATAGTTATGATTTACAAAAGGAAGTTGAATAAGACATGGATCTGGATCAAAGAATATATACTAAATATATTTATTTTTTATTTACCAAATAGAAAATATATTTACCAAATGTTTTCATGGAACAAAGTTCTAATTAAATGTATACTTATTTTCACTTATCAGTGATGTGCTGTGCTCCAATTTATTTTCTCTTACTTTGAAAGTCCTTTTCTGTGTTTTAAAAATTGGCTGGCATTTGACCGAGCCATTGCTCTAAAAGATTTAAAACTTGGCATTGAAGGTACTTTCTCTGTGAAGAATAGAGTGCATTGCACCTCTTGCTTAGATCTCAGACTTTTGCCATACTTTGTGTTATTTAGTTTTCCTTTGGAGAATGACAATTTTTCATCCGATTAATTTGGATTATTTCTTCAATTACAGGTATTTTATAGTTCTTCACCTACATCTCCAATTCCAGTGGGAGATTTTCATGAGGAAACCTCACTTAGGTTGTCACGTTGATTAAATACAGGATTACTACTACTAGAATAAGAGATCATATTAAGTTTTAAAATCCTAAATATTTAATAACCTAGTGTAGTCAGTATTCTGTATTTATATACAGAACATATAACATAGAGGAAATCATACATTACAGTTAATGAAGTTTGAAATATGTTTTCTTGTGTACTCTTAAAACTTCTCTGACCATTTTAAAAAAGACATATTTAAATAAAAATATCGAATTAGTTTCTTTGAGCATTAAAGCTTCTATTTTGAGTGGATATCTGCATTTAAGAAGCAGATTTGGAATTGTTAAGCTCACATTGCTCGACTGTTTTTTTTTTTCCAAGCAACAAAAATAAACTATTACATTTAGTAAGATAAATGACATTGTGTGTTTTCCCTAGAGAAACATGATAATAAATAAAATGTAGTTGTCTTCCGAATGACAGTCATTTTCTGCTAAAAGTTACTGTCAAAGCTTCAAATGGTGCAATAGTCGACATAAAAAGCAAATAACCCTTTAATCACTTCATTGTAAATGTTTACAATAAAAACATTGCAGGCTTAGAGTGTGAACTTCTTGTTCCCTTTACTACAATATACAGCAAAATTATCATTAAGTGCTTGGCAGAACTGCTCCATTTACAGCATATGTTTTTATATTGCTGCCATTTCTTCGTTTGATGGCACTATAGATCCCAGACTATGTGTTGAAAAAACTATCAGTGTTACTACTCCTATACGACCAAACTGTTAAATAATTTGCATCTAAACCATCGCAATATCTATCGGAAAGAACTTCTATTTACTGAGTTGAAAGGTCAAATTGAAAAAAAAGTACTTTGAAAACATTTTTGATTCTCTTAAAGTCATACTCTCTTATACAACGTTATATAGCAAAGAAAAGACCTTTCCCCCAAAAAACTATAAGAGGCATTAAAGCTTAACATATTTACTCATTAAATTCATATTAAATTATTAGAAGGGTACATGCGGATACATATTCTAAGAGTTTTCTATCATGTTTACATAATGCAAATTATCAGATAATTTTATTGGTGGAATAGAATGAAAGAACCTACTTCCTTGTAAACATATGCTTAGCAACTGCTGAGAATGCTTTTTAAAACTGATTGCTAAATGGTAAACTAATTTAACTTATTTTCTTTATAAATAGTTGTCCTGAACTACTTAGTAAACCAAAGGTTGTTTCTATTTGTATTTTTTCCATGAATATATATCATTCTATTTGTGTTTTTTAAAAAAATGTCAGTTGACTCTCATTCACAAATTACTTTCTTGCTAATTTCTCTAATCATCTTCAGCCACACAACAATACTTTGAAATGATTATTCTTTAGGTCGTAAATAATAAAGTGGTTTATTTAGGAGTGAAAATTTTATATTCCTTATCCTTTTACTATAAGTTTAATGTGGAGTTTAGATGTCTAATTTTTTCTTTTAAAGTGTTTAGCAGATGTTGATACTTCTTACTTTTGTTTTATTTAACTCTAAAAATACTCTCTTGTGGTCTTATTTATTCCAGTTTTAAGCAGTTTATTCACACTACTAGCTGTAGCCAGTTATCACCACATAAAGAAAATTTTGTTCTTGCCCATTTAAAAATATGTTCATGGTAAGAAGATATAGAATTGAATTTTAATGACTCAACATAAGCAGAAGGCAAAGGCCCAATATTCTAATCTTCTAATATGAAGGCTAATTATGTGGAAGCTGATGGCCAGATGTCCTCTTTTTCCCTCAGGCACAGAACAAGGATAAGTAGGTTTAAGCTCAACATGGGGGATACAGAAAATCACACTTAGAAAGTCATCAAGCACTCTTGAAAATGACTGCAATTTAAACTTCAGAAAATGAGAGAAAACAATGCTTTGCTACTAACCTTTATGAAAGCAGATTCGACATACAATATATTATTTTTGGGCTGGAGAGGTAGTACTGCAGATAACTGATAAGAACCTAGAGGATTGCTTTGATCCCCCAAATTTCATACTGTCCTCCAGTTCTAAAGAAAGTGATCCCTGAGCATAGAGACATTAATAAGCCCTGAGCAATATGAGGTGTGCCAAAACTAAAATAAATAAATAAATAAATAAATAAATAAATAAATAAATAAATAAATAAATAAATAAATATGGGGGCAGGAGTGGAAGCACAGTGGGTAAAGCCTTTGCCTTGCACGTGGCTGACCTTGGTTTGATCCTTGGAATTCCATATAGTCCCCAAGCTGGTCAGAAGTAATTTCTGAGCTCAGAGCTTAGAGTAACCTCTGAGCATCGCTGAATGTGGCCCCAAAACAAAACAAAATAAATAATAAAAAAACAATAATGGTAATGTTTAGTTGTTTAAGGGCTGAGCGATAGTACAGTGGGTACGTTCTTGCATAGATAAACCCAGATTCTATCCTGGCACCCCATCTGATTCTCCAAGCCTAACAGGATGAGTAATTTCTAAATGAAAAGCCAGAACAAGAACTGAACATTACATGATGTGGCTCAAAAAAAACAAAAAATGAAAAAAAAAATTTAATGTTAATGAAAATAATGTTCATAAAAAAGGTAATTGATTCAAAAGATTTCTAAAACTTTTAAATATTTATCATGATACTGTGGTACAAATATGTAAATAGCCAGGGTTTTTGTTATTTATGTAATTTTAATTAATTTTATTATTTTTTTAAACTTTACTTATTTATTGATTCATGGATTGTTTCTTGGGCCACAACTAGCAGTGCTCAGGGGCTACTCCAGGCTCTGTACTCAGAAATTGCCCCTGGCAAGCTGGGGGACCACATGGGATGCTGGGAATCTAAATGAGTCCCTCCCAGGTCTGCTCTTGCTAGGCAAATGCCTTACAGATGTGATATATGTATTATCTCTCCAACCCCTATTTATGTAATCTTAGATTAAAAGAAAAAACTAGGTATAGTAAAATTATTTCTAGAATTCTATGCTGTGATATTCAATTTTAGAACTTATATGAAAATCATATTATAAAGCCCAATTATTTTCTGTATAAATAAACTATTGTCCAAATGGAACAAGGAGAATATGTTTTCAGATCTGACTTCATATTTATTTATACTGAATTAAAAAATAAACCACTGTTAATTCATGTATATGTAATTCCTAAAGGGTTAGGATCTATGATGTATAATAATCTTACACAAACTGATTCAAAATGCCCAAAAGAAAATTGGGAAGGGAAAAACAAAAACAATTTTAGGGACTGATGGACAGTATATTAAGGTACAGTGTTCCATAGCTCTGAGTAACCACTATACCTGATGGGGCTTCAAAACCAATTTTAAACAAAGGTAATTTTATATGCAGATTAATTTTCTATAAATAATAAAAGCATATCATACCTACAATATTCATTTGATAGTAATATGTTAAGTAAGTCCAGAAACTACTTCCCAAGATTTCTTTAATTTTAATATATTTATTTCTCAATCATTAAAACTCAATTATTCATTAACAAACAGATTTACAGAAATAGTCATAGAGTTGCACAAAGTGACATGTTCCGCTAATGGCTTTTGAGCTTAGGTACAGAGTTGACACTATCATTGCTATCTGTCTGAAATATCATAAAGCTACTGGATATTTGGGATTTACAACATTCACATGGTGCATGCATTGATATGTGCAAACTATTGAGATCAAAACATGGCCTATGGCCCATGGTAATCCCATAGCCCTCTCTCACTCTAAGTTTGTAGAAATTAACTTGTGTGAGATTTCTTCCAAATGTGCCCAAAATCAGAATTCGAGTCTGATCCTTACCTTAATAGTAGTTAGAGTAATTAAAACAATAATTTAGATATGCAAAATTTATTAATAAATAGAGCCTGTTCAAATTAAGATTTGGCAGAATAAAAGATTACTACTATGCTGGAACCTCAATTAATTTATACATTTTTTACATTTGGAAAAAGTTGGTGCCAAACTCAGAAATACTCAATGAACTGCACACAGGAATTAGTTTAATGGGCTCAATAGACCATATTCTGAGTCAAAGATTGAACATAACTGCTGCATCAAGTTCAACACTTTAACTATTATAAGACAAAAAAGATGGAGAATGCTACAGATTATATTTTCTAGTTCAGTTTCAAACTGTCTTATTTTTGATAGGTACTTTCATCTTTAGCAAAATAACGACTTAGCTTGCTATCTCAGTTTTTATTTTTCCATAAAGAATGATAAATCTCTTTACTAAATATAAATATATACGTTTTAATTGTATAGCAATAGCCTGATTAAATTATGCACTTACATTTTATATACCAGTATTTTGGGGAAAATAATACTGTAGGATGTTATGTGGAATAATTCTAAGGTAATTGAGAATCATTTGGGCAAATATGGAGAAAATTATTATGATTTACGTGAATAAATTTGCTTTAAAGAACATGTGGTATAGTATAGCAAGTAGGGCAATTTATATATAGCCATCCTGAATTTGATTTGCAGAACTCCATATTGTCCCCTGAGCCTGAAAGGAGTAATTACTTAGTGCAAAGCTCTATGTAAACCCAGAGGATCAATGGGTGTGTTTCTAAAACAAAAAAATGTAAGTAATTGCCTCCAGCTGCTGAAAGATTACTACTATGCTGGAACCTCAATTAATTTATACATTTTTTTTTAATTTGGAAAAAGTTGGTGCCAAACTCAGAAATACTCAATGAACTGCACACAGGAATTAGTCTTAATGGGCTCAATAGACCATATTCTGAGTCAAGGATTGAACATAACTGCTGAATCAAGCTCAACACCATATAGACTGTAATATTGCTTTGGCCCCATTCTATGCATCTAATCTTTGATTAGACATGCTATTGCAAACACATATACATAGTGCATTCATATTAGCATTAACATATATCCCTTTCAAATACCTCTTATAAACTTTAAATAATATTTTCTGCAATGAATTTTATGAGAAGTGTCAGTATTATCAGTAGTAGTGATGCATTAAACTGCATGTTCATTTTTTGTTTTTGCATTTAGCCATGTTCCTATACATATATGAACATATATATTTATATATACACACATATATATTTACATTTTTATCACCTTAATCCTTTCTTTTGTTGCAGTTCCTATCCTGTCCAGTTTGAGAGCTATTCCCTGCCACCTGAGTTTTCAAGGAAATTCAGATTTTGAGTTTCATATTTTTAGACAGAGGAACAGCTATTCTCATAGTAAGAAACGAACTGTTGATAACTCTGTGTAGGTGTAATAGGTATTTTATTGATTGATTGAATGACTCATTGCATTATTAAGGGATAAAATCTAGGGCTTCAGGTGAATAAGATATTAGTGTCCCTGGTATTCACCGTATCTAGAAAGAATTAAAGGAAAGGACAGTTGAAAAAGTTGGATAAAAAATAAGTTGAAGGGGCCGGATAGATAGCATGGAGGTAAGGTGTTTGCTTTGTTGCAGAAGGTCAATGGTTCAAATTCCAGCTTCCCCTGAGCCTGCCAGGAACGATTTCTGAGTATACAGTCAAGAGTAAACCCTGAGCGCTTCTGGGTGTGACCCAAAAACCAAAACAAACAAAAAAAATTGAAGAAGGTAAGTTTGAAGAGGAGAGGAGGGGAAGGGAGGAGAGAAGAGGAAAGGAGGGGAGGGGAGGAGAGGAGGGGAGGGGAGGGGACAGGAGGGGAGGGGTGCGGAGAGGAGGAGAGAGGTGGGGAGAGGAGGGGAGGGGAGAGGAGGGGAGGGGTGCGGAGAGGAGGAGAGAGGTGGGGAGAGGAGGGGAGGGGAGAGGAGGGGAGGGGTGCGGAGAGGAGGAGAGAGGTGGGGAGGGGAGGAGAGGGGAGGGGAGGAGAAGAAGGAGAAAAGAATGGGTGGGAAGGGGAGAGGCAGTGCTAGACAAAGTAAGATAGAGCAGGAAAGGGAATTTTATGCCTGGAGTTAGAATGTTTAGGAACTGTTTCTCTTGCAAAGTTTATTTCTTAGGCTTTTTCCTAACTACTCAGTTTTAAAATTAATTTCTATACATACGATTCCATTTCTAGAGGTTGGTCAAGAAAAATGGACTTTGAATTCTGGTGGTTTTTACCAGTCTTATCAGAGCCTTTGATTCTGCCAAATTTTCTTAGGATGGGCCATGGCCTTAACATTTGAACTGTAATCCTAGTTTGCTTTAGTGTAGGGTGTAGGAAATTTACAGACCTTTTTTGATCTTTTTACAGCTCCCTGATTTTTTAATGTGCTTTACTAAGGTTCTCTACCAGAAAATCTGTTTAGTATGTAACCACAAAATTTTTTAACTAGCAATGTCCAAGAAATGCAATAGACTATTACTAGAAGAATTTTACATATTAGTAATTTGATTGCAGCCAGAGAGGTAGCACAGCAGATAGGATGCCTTTTAAGCAGCCAACCTTGGTTCAATCTCTGACATCCCATATGGTCTTTTGAGTATGCCAGAAGAAATTTCTGAGTGCAGAGACATGAATTGCCATGAGTAACTCAGGGAGTACTGTGGGGTCCTCCCCAAAAATGTAATTGCATTCAAGATTGTGAAGCTGATAGTGTATAGAAAAATATCAATCCTCAAAGAACAATAATAAAGTTAGTTTATATCATCAATCAGCAAAAAATTGTCTTCCTAGATAAAGCACAAGAACAAGTGAATAGAAAAAGAGATACTATGCAATAAAACAGCTTACTTTTTAATTTTTAAGTTTGCTGGATCTGATTTTATCCCATAAGATATATATAGATATATATGTTTTATATATATATATATATATACAATGAAACAACAGCTTATACATATTCTATCAATTATTTTTGGAAACTGTGTATTTATGAGAGAGAATGAGACAGACACAATTGAAGAAACATAATGAACCTATGTCTCCTTTATAGAAAATGTTTATACGTGGTGAGGAAAGGTCATGAAGAGTGTGTGTGTGTGTGTGTGTGTGTGTGTGTGTGTGTGTGTGTGTGTGTGTGTGTCTGTTAGTATGGTACTGAAGATCAAGAAGGCTAGAGGACAAGTCTATAGTATAGTTTCCACTAGACAGTGCTGTTTATCCAGAGGACTGGAATTTCACATCACAGTACAGTAGTAGGGCACTTGTCTTGCACAGGTTGACCTGGGTTTACTCTATTACAGCATATGAGCCTGCCAGGAGCACGGAATGATTTCCAAAGCAAACAAAAGTCTTAAGTTCTGCTTTGGCTCAAACAAATTAAGTAGCCTATAAACAGGAAGTTTATTTCAGATATGTCACCACACCAACAACTCTTAGTTGAATCTGTTTTAGCTTTTCCTAACCCCAGAGTCTAAATTTGCAAAGGAAAAGTGTTGTGAGCTGCCTGGCTAGCTGGGGACATGCAGGAGCTGCCCTAAGTAAAGGATCCATGTGCCAAATGATGCATAAGGACCTAACATAGTCATAGCTCTTTATTTCTGCCCTTCTTTGGTGAATACTATTTCTTTTGTTTGTTTGTTTGTTTGTTTTGTTTTGTTTTGGGTCACACCCAACAGCGCTGAGGGGTTACTCTGGCTCTACGCTCAGAAATCTCTCCTGGCAGGCTTGGGGGACCATATGGGATTCCAATCACAGTCCTTCTGAATCTAAGGCAAATGTCCTTTCACTGTGCTATCTCTCTGGCCCCTGAATACTATTTCTTAAAATATTATATATTCAATTTATGTTCAAAGAAATGAAAACATTAAAAGGGCTATGTTGTTTACTGTTTAAAAAAATCAGTTATATTAAAACAGTTTAGACCTACAGAAAGAATTGGAGGTTCCACATTTTTTATAAATAGAAATCAACTCTTGAAAGTTTTTAAAAAATGACCACGCTTATATTTTTAATAAATTAGAGAAATATTGTTTATTTCTGTTGGAAAGATAGTGTAACAATAAAAATTTAATAATGAATCTGGAACATTTCTTTAAACATAAATTCAACTTAGAACAAGACTTACACGTATTTCTCTTGTGTGACTTTCCTAAGGCTAAAACTAGTCTAGACTACTAATAACTTCTATATGGGTAAAAACAACACAGGAAACTAGGGATTTTGTCTTAAGCATCTGTTACAAATGACAGTGTCTTTAGAGAAGACTTAACTCAGTTATTTTTTTTTCCAACAGACATTGTTTCAACCTCTGGTCAAAAAGTGATCAGTTGAAAGAAGTTATTTTAAAAGGATGTTTTGCTGATGTTGCCAGAGTGATAAAAAGATCAAAGTGCTGCAAATCTCACTGGAATTCCATTCATTTGGAACTGCAATTCTAATTGAGTCACCTTGTCCTGTGAGGAGAGAGGTCAAGAGAGTTTCTGAAGATTGATACTTAGTTAAAGATGCAAGTGTGCTAAAATAAATATTATATATATATATAAAATATTATATATATATAAAATATTATATATATATTATATATATAATATATATATAAAAATATTATATATATAATATTCAAAATTTATATATATAAAATATTATATATATAAAATATTATATATATATTATATATAATATATATATAAAATATTATATATAATATTCAAAATTTATATATATATATAAAATATTATATATATATAAAATATTATATATATAATATTCAAAATCTCCACTTTCAATTTCAAAAGGACATTATTACTGCTTCGATCAAGACTTTTTCAGTTAATCAAAACTTAATCAAACCCAAAAATCTCCTTAAAATGTTCTACTTTATTAGAAAACCCAAACACATTCGCCAATACAAATATATACTTTTACATTCATCCAAGGCTATTCTAGGTTTAAAAATTCTCTATTGAGAATTCTCTATTGAGATTTTTCTTGAATTTACAATGACTAGAATTTTTTAATTGAAATTTAAATAGTCTCAGAGATCAAAAATGAGGCAGGGAATATTACTCTTGCCCCATGGCTTAAGATAAGGACATTTTGTCCCTCTTTGACCCTTCCCCCTTAGTTCTTTAGGGTTTGCAATAAGACAAAGTACCTGAGGGAGATATTCCCAAAGGTGATATTAGTGTTCTTTCTGGTGCTCACTACCCAAGAACCAATCTCCTAAGATTTTGCTTCCTGCTTGTCTTTCTCTTCAGAAACACCTTCTAAAGTCATTAAGTCAAGATAACTGATTTGTCATGATAAATAGATCAAGTCCAAACTGCCAGTTGGTTGCCAATGCTTTTTCCCAAACCATCACCAATCTTTTACTTCTTTGGCTCTCAAGCAGCGTTTGAAACAGACCTTTGTGGTTTCAAAATAATTACCAATCACTGTTTAAAAAATAGCTTAAAATAAAATCACATATAACATTTTGTTATTGTCTTGTTCACAAGTATTTTAAGATAGAGTCATTTTTATCTACTTTAAAGATTCTCTTTACTTACTTTGACTATTTCCTTTTATGAGTCAATTCAAACCATTGAATTGTGTTTTCATAAAACAGCTATTATTTTTTTCTAGTATGTTCAGTTTGTACAACAATTACATTTAATTAAAAGGAGTAGTTTATAAACTGGCTCAGTGGCTCTGATCCATTTTATAATTGCCATTAAATGTCTATTTACCTCTCACTCTTACTATATGTGGGAAGAAAGTATATCTATGTCAAATTGATATTGGAAAAAATTGATATTGGGCTGTATTACTTAATGCACTCTAGGAAATGTTAGAGAATGTGATTTGAAAAAACGATATGTATATATACATGTCTTTTTCTCCCTCTGTCATCAAAAGAGAAAACCATATGCTTTATAGCTGCTCCTGCTAAAAGAATGAAAAGTGCTCTAAGTAAAGCCATCCTAATTGACCCACAGATTTATAAACAATATTAAAAAATGCCACTTCTGAGCCAGAGCAATAGCACAGTTGTAGGGTGTTTGCCTTGTATGCAGCAGAACCAGGATGGACAGTGGTTCGATTTTGAGCATTCCATATGGTTCTCTGAGCCTGCCTGGAGCTATTTCTGAGTGCAGAGCCAGGAGTTATCCCTGAAAGCCACCAAGTGTGACCCAAAACCCAAAAAGAAAGAAAGAAAGAAAGAAAGAAAGAAAGAAAGAAAGAAAGAAAGAAAGAAAGAAGGAAGGAAGGAAGGAAGGAAGGAAGGAAGGAAGGAAGGAAGGAAGAAGAAGAAGGAAGGAAGGAAGGAAGGAGGGAAGGAGGAAGGAAGGAAGGAAGGAAGGAAGGAAGAAGGAAGGAAGGAAGGAAGAAGAAAGAAGAAAGAAAGAAAGAAGAAGAAAGAAAGAAAGAAGAAGAAAGAAAGAAGAAAGAAAGAAAGAAAGAAAGAAAGAAAGAAAGAAGAAGAAAGAAAAAAAGAAAGAAGAGAAGAAAGAAAAGAAAGAAAAAAAAGAAGAGAAAAAGAAAGAAAGAAAGAAAGAAAGAAAGCCACTTCTAAATGCTTTATGTTCTTTGTCACACATTTATAGAAAAACACAATAGTTCTTATACAGAAAAGGAAAACATCCCATTTAGTTAGTTAAGCAGATCTAAGATTAATAGGGTCATCATATATTTTCATAGAGAATTGAACCAATATAAATAGGTGCATGTATAAATATGGAATCAAAATATGCGTTGGAGATCAATCATATATCTAAGTACCCCACGTAAATCTCATTTTCTTGAATTGTTTTTCTTCTTAATAAAAACAAATTGGGATCCAGAAAGATTATGTTATAGTACACTCAGGAACTTGTCTTCAAAAAGCCAAGATTGGAAGCTGAAGACAACACTAAATATCCAAATTAATGATAATGAAGAGACAAAACATTGCATAAGATGTCTGTCTTGCACATGGTTGACTGGAGTATTCACAAATGTTCTACAAATAGCATCAGAACAGATCTCTGATTTCTAAGCCAGGAGGGAGCCTTGAGCCCTCCTTGGCTGCCCTCTTCCCAAAAGGAAACTGCCAAATTTATAAATATATTCTATAAGAAAAGGAAAAGGGTAAAAAAATCTCCCACAATGGGAAGATCTCTTGAGCTTAGTTCCAGAGAAAGATAGAGACCCTTTCTATTGTTTATCTTATTCACTGAGATGATTCATATTTTCACTAGAATTAAAGTTAAAATAAGAAGTGGGGACAAAAACAGGATAAAGTCTGTGACCAGATTATTGTCATACAGAAATACCTGAAATGTTGTAAAGCTTTTCATGTCCTTAATTTGTTTTCTTTCTTTAGTTTCTCATTGAATTTTTTTCCTTGAGAGTATTTATATTTCTGTGTGAGGTCTTCATTTTTCTATCTAAAAGACTCCTTATTTTTTCTGAAAAGGGTGTGGTCACTATGCTTTTGGTATTTTAAGGCTGCTGGCTGGGTAATTACTTTAATTAAAGAAAAATCTCATTATCAGGGTTTCCCTAATTATTAGTCAGCAATAACCCAAAAGGTATTGTCTAGAACAGTGGTCGGCAACCTTTTTTTTCAACTGAGCCAAATCTTGCCAAAACCACGATTAAAATTTTTTTTTTTTTTTTTTTTTTTTTGGCAGCGCTCAGGGATTACTCCTGGCTCTATGCTCAGAAATCACTCCTGGAAGACTCAGGAGAACATACGGGATGTCGGGATTTGAACCACTGACCTTCTGCATGAGAGACAAATGCCTTAACTCTGTGCTGTCTCTCCAGCCCAGAGAGCCACATTTTTAAAATTGAAAATACATAGGATAGTACACTGTTTTTAGTTTCAATAAGTTTTTATTGAAAATATTCTGCATGTAAGTATTCACATAGGTTGGGAGGATACAAGTAACACAACTAATAAAACAAAAACTTTAGAATAATATTATTTATTGATAATGTTAAATTCCATAAAATTTGCCTTACAATGTAGAGAAAATTACATCCTGACAATGACAAAGTCACAACACTAATGTGAACATTGGCCTTGCATTTCCATGGATAGTTTGAGTAAGTCAGGTTTGTATGTTGTTTTTAATTTTGGGCACGATTCCAGGTTCTCATCGATGAGATGATTTCTCAATTTACTCTTGATAAGATCCATGTTCGAAAATGATTGTTCGCATAACTATGTAGACCCAAACAAGGAAAGAACAGCAAATGCTAGCTTTTTTTAGTTGATTATATGAGTCAGGAATACTATTCCAGGTGTTAAAAATCAACATATCTTCCTTCTCCAGGTCTTTCAAAGCAGACCACTTGTGCTGTGAACTAAGTTCACATTTGTGTTTCTCCAATCTTTCTAAATTAGCACAAAGACGTTCAAATTTCGAGCTCCATAGTTCTTTGTTTTTAAATCCAGAAATTGCATTTCAAAGTTGCCAATGTCGATATTAAAGGTGAAAAATTTATTTCTGGTACAGTGGCATCCAGAGGTTTTTTTAACAAAGGCCAACGTCGCTTTGCTGTTTCTGAAATCCTAAAACCTCTTGAGAAAAGCTTCCCTCATATTTAAAAGTGCTGTTTTAAAATAGGTAATGTCAATATCAAAATTATTTTCTTGGCGATGTTTCAACAGGCTTGGAAGGTGAATCAAAATTTATCTGTCAAAATCTTGAGCAAAAACAGATAATTTGTTTTCAAATGAAATAACTTCTTCTAACATCGAAAAAATTGTGTTTCCTTTCCCCTGTAGTTTATGATTAAGCTGATTTAGATGTGAAATAACATCCACCATGAATACAGTTTTTGAATCCACTGATCGTTTGTTAATTCTGGATAGTGAACACCCTTCTTGAGGAAAAATGCTTTTATTTCTGATAATAAATTAGCAAAATGTTTCAAAATGTTTCCTCTTGATAACCAAAATGTGCTGAAAATTTTAACTGTACAATATGGAGATGAAACAGGTAAAAGAGAAAAACCTTTTAACAATCTTTAAAAGCAAGGACAGTGTTCCAGAAAAAGTAGTGATTTCACTGAAAGGAAAAAAACCTATTGACACTTTAGTGTGTTCTGCAAGAAACCAAATTAAAATACACAAAAAAACAAAAACGGCACTTTGTTAAAGACATATGATATATTATAAAGGAATTATGATAGAGTGCCTAAAACACTTTAAAAATTTTTTTATTTAAGCATATTTGTTACAAAATTATTCATACTTGAGTTTCAATCATAGAATATACACCACCCTTCACCAGTGCACTTTCCCCACCACCAATGTCCCTTGTTTCCTTCCCCTTCACTCTCCTCTGCCTATGTCAGGGGCAGGCATTTTTTCTCTCTATCTCTCTTTTTCTTTATGACACTGAGGATTGCAAAATTTTCTTTATAACACCGTGGTTTGCAATATTTTTTTAAGGGTGCCTTTTGGTGGAGACCAGAAGGCCTGCTAGACAAATTCTAAAAGATCTGTACCACTGGTTTGCAATATTGTTAATTAAAGGGTACCATGCATGTCACTTATCCATTTTCAGCATCCAGTTCTTGTCCAGAGTGATATGTTCCAACTATCAATGTCATAATGTACCTTTCTCTATTCTAACTGAATTCACCACTTTTTATGGCAAGCTTCCTATCATGGACTAGTCCTCCTGTCCCTCATCCCTATTTTCTCTAGATATTATTACCATATTGCCATTTATTATTCTTATATGCCACAAATGATTATTCTGTGTCTAAACCTCTCCTCCTGACTCATTTCACTCAGAATAATAATCTGATGTGTTGATGTATGTACAGATGATGCACTGTGCATGGCTCAGTGTTTTTATGTAGTCAAAAGAAACAGAAGTTGCACACTCGTACATTGTATCCACTCATTGTATGATAGACTGAATTAAAAAAAAAACTACCTGCTGAACTAAACTCTGTGACAGATGACACAGTAAAGATAATTTGTGAAATTCACAATTGTGATAAAATTCAGGCTATTCACCACCCTGGGTGAGAGTGTGGATGCCCACTACTAGCATCTTCTCCATGAAGAAGTGAAGTGGCTGTTGAGGGGAAAGGTGCTCTCTCACCTTGTTGGCAAGAGGGAAGAAGTAGTGCAGTTTCTGTGAGAGCAGAACTCTGACTTTGCACAGCCCCAGTTGGACAAGGAATGGGTAGCTAAACTTGTGTCTTTGGCAGACATTGTTCATTTTCTCTATGAATTTAATATTTCTCTGCAGGGGAGTTTCACAAGTAGTTTTTACAGTGAGACATAAGCTGGATGTGTTCAAAAAAAGAATCTGATTCTGGGATAGCTGTGTCTGAGAAGGAGATATTGAAATGTTTCATTCTTGCAAAAAGTTTCTGATTGGCACTTATATTATGCAGAAAGTCATAATCAATATGAAAAACAGCATTTAAGGGCATTAGCTCACAACTTTAATCATGAGTACTCTGAACATGAGAATCCATGGAAAAGAAAACTCTGGATTTAGAATCCCTTCATGGAAGACTTTCTATTCTGAGGCACATGGCCCTCAAGAATTTCATCACCACATGAAGTATCGATAGTTCCAGTTCACCATTACTATCTCTTGTTTAAAATAAAATATGTGTTTTAAGATCACTCCAGGCACTGTATTTCTAAACCCCACCCAACCTGGTCTGAAGGAGCAGGGTAGCATGGAAAAAATAATAAACCAAACTCGCCAGGAAAGGATGATCATGGAGTCCATGGCCTTTTACCTTGTACTTTGCGTGGAGCCCAAAAAGCTAGAACAGCTCTTTCTTTATTAAAACCAATTCCCAATACCAGGAGGCTTCAGGTCAAGAGAGAGAGAGACAAAAGTACATATTCAGTGGACTTTTACATATGAAAAGAAGAGGTTTAAGAAAGGATGGCGTTGGGAGAACACCTTTGTTTAGGGTTGATACTGGGTATCATCTTACACTCTTGGAGCTGGCTACTGAGGCTGCACACAGGACAAGCACTGACAGAGGGGAGGAGCAGAGTCCTGACTCCCAGAGCGGCTGAGAAGAGCCAAATTAAAAGTGTAAGGAGCCACATGTGGCTCGCGAGCTGCAGGTTGCCGACCACTGGTCTAGAAAGTAAAAGGACTTTCTATTTTGAGCCACATGACCCTCGAGAATATCAACACCACATAAAGTATCGATAGTTCCAGTTCACCATTACTATCTACCAGGAACTTTGCACTTTTTGATTTGATTATAATATACATAAGTTATATATATTATAGATATAAATTTGATTATTTACATAATCAAATAAGAAGTAAATACTTTAAGTAAATAAATAAATATAAAGTAATTAAAATAACTTTTTAAAATATGCCTTTCTCATTTTTGTTAACTGAACAAAATATATTTTATGTGATAATATCATATTTTTACTTTAAGACTAATTATGATATGTAAATAAAACTACCATCTCTACGGTCTACAATGTTTATAGACTGTAAGAGGGAATATTGGGGATCATAAAATTCTATAATACAACAATATTTAATGTTTTGCCATTATAATGCTCAATTATTTGTATGACTGCCTCTCCCCTTTTATCCCTGGCTTAAACAATATAGGAGTGAATTCCAGAAATAATGTCAATTGTTTTTTGGGGTTTTTTTTGTCTTTTCTGTTTGTTTGTTTTGGGCCACACCCAGCTGTGCTCAGGGGTTACTCCTGACTATCTTTTCAGAAATCGCTCCTGGCAAGCACGGGGGACCATATGAGGGATGTTGGGATTCGAACCACCTTTGGTCCTGGATTGGCCTTGCAAGGCAAACACCCCACTGCTCTGCTATCTCTCTGGCCCAATTGTTTTCATTTTAGTGATAAGTTCTCATTTATTGTCATTTGAATGTTTCTGTTCCTTTATCTTCCCAATAAATAAATAAATAAATTCAATTTAATTATTTTAAATAGGAGCAAGTGATTGACATGTGTCAAATAAAAACACAATAATCTTTATGTATGATAAGTTCCCTCTAAATGCATCCAATTAATGGATCTTCATTGTGTATTCCTCAAGACACAACTTTTGGTGACATGGGAGGATTTTGTCTATAAATATTCTAATTTTGTTTTTATGAGTATATTGAATTTATTTTATTTTTTGTATAGTTGAGCAATGCACTTACCATGACTTTTGCTATTTATGGTCTTGGAGTATGAAGTTATTTCATCACCACCAAAGTAATCAGGATCCCACCTTCCATCCTATTGGGCAACATTTTAATATAAAGTTTAGATGTGTATTACTGCTCAATTATCTATTTTAATCTATATATTATGGATTGGATCTGAGAATGGAGTGTGAATGAAGGCTCAGTACATTAAAAGAGAATACATCCTCATATGAGAATAAATCCTCATATTTTAGTGTATAGAGAACATAAAAATGCTGTGTCCTTCGGGATGGTTAAAACAGTAATAAATGTGCATTCCCAGAGAAAAATAGAATAGCAAACAGTTCTTAATCTTAAAGGACAACAAACCGAGTGTATGTTTTTAACTGCAATTGTGATTTGATATTTTAGTCTTTGAATCTCAACTGTCCTCCTAAACAAAATAAGATCAGCATAAGCAAATCTCTTCAAATCAGTGAACTTGAAGACCATGTTGCAAGAGCCATTCCAGATTGTGCAAAATAAATAGTTCGCAAAATCATCTGACAGTGAATGTTTGTATCTTTGATAGGCTATTTTACTTCTTATTTAATATTTTATTTGTTTTTATTTGAGGTAGTTTTACCTTTCTCAACATTTGTTTAGTTTTTTAATTAGAATCACTGATCTGTGTATGGTGTCTACCCTAAGATATACTTCCTTTTTATTAGGATGTGTACTAAAGAGTGACAAACACTTAGTTCCTCTCATAAATTTCTATTCATAATCCTTATCTGTGAAGTATTATAGGATTAGTATTAGTGAGCCATTTTTTACGATAATAGTTTAACGCTATTTTATGTATTAAAAACCATCCGATGAGCTTAATTTCTAATTCAATAGGGAAAGATATGCATGGGTTTTTTAATAAACAAATATACTGGATCATCTAGCTTAGTGTGATTGTAACAGTCTAATGGCTAATGTAAATTTAATTTTATAATGTCAATTGTTGGAGACTTCTTTCAATATGAAAAAATGCACAAATATAACTTGAATGGTAAATCAGGAGTTTAAACCAGAGAGCTCAGGGAAGTGATATGCAAATTAATTTATATAAACATCTATGCAAATTCAAATAGAAATTTCATTTTCCCAAATGTCACCTTCCAAGTGGTTACCTCTGTATCACAAAATCATTTGCATAACATTTTAAATACAACCTTATATGTAATACGTACTTATAATTTCGTCTCTGTGCCATTCAGACATATCATTTTCCCCATACCTAATTTTTTTTTTTTTTTTGGTTTTTGGGCCACACCCGGCGGTGCTCAGGGGTTATTCCTTGCTGTCTGCTCAGAAATAGCTCCTGGCAGGCAGGGGGACCATATGGGTCACTGGATTCGAATCAACCATCTTTTGTCCTGAATTGGCTGCTTGCAAGGCAAAAGCCGCTGTGCTATCTCTCCGGGGTTTTCCCCATACCTATTTGATAAGTAAATATCACCTAAATTATTTTAAGTGGTGTTAGGCAATGATGTTTCTATGTGCTCAGAGAGTAATTTTGTTTTTTAAAAAAGGAAACTATGATAAAATAAATTATAAAGACCATAGAAGGACATTTTATTCTGAATCTTTGTGAGCTTTAGTCTGAACTATTCCATATTCCACACGATTTGAAGTAAATATAAATTATGTGTGAAGAAATTATAAAAGTAGACAATAGCTAGCTTTATAAGTAGAAATATATTTAATTTCCTATTAAAAAAAGATAGATAAAAACATATTGGAAAGCATTAGTACAATAACTAAGATATATGCCATGCCCAGCATCCTTGGGGAATAAATTTCATTATTTGTGGCTAAAATATTCTTTGCCATTTTCAGATATAAATTTTATTTTAAAGACTATATTATCAAAAAGTATACATTTTCAGTGAAGACCAAAGGTGGAAAAATGCCTGCACTCATCATACAAGCCAAGAATAGAAACAACTCAATTGCCTTAATAAGAGATAAGAAAAATGTGGTGTGTGCATACAATGTAATAATACTAGGCAACAAGAAAAAAAAATGATACCTATTTTTTTTTACAAAGATCTGGAGAAAACCGAAAGAGTACATGCTATATTAAATAAGTCAGAAAGAGAAAGAATAGCATATTGATTCACTTATATGTGTAATATAGAGAGCAAAAAAAGATAAAACTTAGAGAAAGATTTTTCCAAATTAGGACAGCAGAGCTGTGGTGTTTAGTGAGTGGGTGGATCAAGAAGGAATCAGATGGGTGGAGGTACAATAGATGGTGGCAGAGAAATTTTTATATTTTGATGGTTCCTGTTGTAAAGTAATATTTTTGAACAAGCATGGAATTGAATAGATTTATACATAAAACATATGGTCTTATAAAATATAGTTATCTCAGTTTTAAACAAAACAAGGAGTATATAATTAACACTGAAACAAAAACCTCTTTGATTTGATCTATTTTTATTGCTAAGTAGAAATAGTATTTGTTGTTATTATTCAAATAGGGAATATTTTGTGATAAGGTAATAAAATAATATAATACACAATACTACTTTGAAAATTTAACAAATGCATAAAAATGATAGCATGGAGGTAGGGCATTTGCCTTGCATGAAGACAGATGGTGGTTCAAATCCTGGCATCCCATATGATTCCCTGAGTCTGTTGGGAGTGAATTTTGAGTGTAGAGCCAGGAGTAACCTCTGAGTGCCGCTGGGTGTGACCCATAAACCAAAAAAAATGTATTTCATATGCATACATATTTGTGTATACACATATATTTCTGTTCTTGATCATTTTTCAGGCAGTACATTATGTCTGACAAGCATATTTAGCATTTATTGCACTTTTATTTTATAATGTTGAATTATATGTTTATAATATTAAATTAAAAATTAAGTAAAGAACTCTGATGTGCGAAGCTATTCACAGTTGAGTATTAGACATACACTGTTCCAGCAGAATTCACTACCACTCTCAATCTTCAACCATCAATGTTTCCAGTTTTCTTCTACTCCCAGCCTGAATTCTACAGAGGCACCCTTTCAATTGCGGTGTTGAAGTCTGGAGCTCATGATTTTAGGGGTGTTGACTCTGTAGTCTTGATACTTAGCTTTGTCCTTCCTTGATACCACCAAAGTACCCGAATCTTCTTGAACCCTGCTTCCAGTTATTTTCAAATCTGTCTTTCTTCTCCTACATTCTATTTCTTTTCTTCTCACTATACTCTGGGGATAATGGAATATTATGCAGCTGTCAGGAGAGATGAAGTCATGAAATTTTCCTATACATGGATGTACATGAAATCTATTATGCTGAGTGAAATAAGTCAGAGAGAGAGAGAAAAACACAGAATGATCTCACTCATCTATGGGTTTTAAGAAAAATGAAAGACATTCTTGCAATAATAATTTTCAGACACAAAAGAGAAAAGAGCTGGAAGTTACAGCTCACCTCAGGAAGGTCACCGCAAACAGGGATGAGTTTAGTTAGAGAAATAACTATATTTTGAACTGTCCTAATATTGAGAATGTATGAGGGAAATGGAGAGCCTGTTTAGAGTACAGGTGGGGAGGAGGGAGATTTGGGACATTGGTGATGGGAATGTTGCATTGGTGATGGGTGGTGTTCTTTACATGACTGAAATCCAAACACAATCATGTATGTAATCAAGGTGTTCAAATAAAAAAAAAGAACAACAACAAAAAAAAGAATGTACTAGACAACTTCCCTTTAAGCCATTTCATTCAATCATGCAGTTATTATAAATTCCCACTCAGGAGAAGCACACACCAAATAGTGTAGTGTCCTCCTGAAAAGGAATTATTTGCCAAAAAGGCCCGCTTAGAGCAGTCAAAATCACTTGACCCTTTGCGTGGTGGCAATGGCAATTCTAAATATGTGGCTGTAACTATCTCTCTCTTTATTTTAAACCAATATTAGAAATCAGGCCTTAGTAATTTCTTCCTACAACAAAGGACAGCAATCAATTCAGCCAAAAGTCTCCCATTTAACTGCTCCCTGTAATTTTTCCTACTCTGGCGCCTAAACCAAGGTTTTTCCATAAACTTAGCTCAAAACAAAGTAATTTTCACTTTCCCCCCCCCCCCGAAACTCTGAAACATTCCTCTCTTCCAACTTCCCTGTTAATTACAAGCTCCCTTTTCACCTTCAGCATCAGCTCTTCATATGCTAATCTAGCCAGGGTCTTTCCTTTCTCTCCCAGTTTCTTTGATGTCTAGAATTTGCACCCGCTTTTCCCTGCCTCTACCTTTTAAAAGCTGCCAGCTTAAAAAATAAAATTGTCTCTCGTTCCTTGTAAACGTGAGTCCCCATACTATCTGTGTGGTTTCATTCATTTCTACAATATATTTTCCGTCATTAGCCATTCCGCGTGCCCACCTTTTCCCGTGGAATTTTTCCCGAACTCCACGAAGGATTTGTTTGCAGGTGCTGTAGACTGCAAACAAAATTTGGCTCACAGCAATTGGCGCTTCAACGAGGGGCCACATCGGAAAAGGTAAGCTATCTCTCTGTCTTTCCTTCTATCCTTTCTTTTCCTTCTCTTTTTCATTTCCAGGCCACGGAATTGGACCTCGCCGGTTGCCTAAGAACCCCTGGAAAAGTACCAGGTTTTAAGGCGAGAAGGTATACGGGAACATGGGTCAAAATTATTCTAAGCAACAAATTCTTTCTGATACTATAAAGTATATTCTAAGAGCTAAGAGTTATGCCATATCTCCACAGCAAATACAGCAATTTATTCTATTCTTAGAAACTTATAGCCTCTGGTTTATTGAGAGGGGTACTCTATGTTTGGAGGATTGGCTACAAGTACAGCATGATATCAAAAATGTATATGAAACGTATGGTCCTGATGCCCATCTAAATCTTATCTATACAATTTGGACAGAGGTTATGGAGGTAATTGATAATAAAAAAGAATCAGTACAAGCTACCAGGGCAGAAATGGAATATAGTCATGGTCAGCAGTCCAAGCAGAAGACCAATATAACTTTTAACAGAACTACTAGCGACCAGTGGTTTGATAGAGCAAAGGACGGCTCAAAACCTTTAACAGCTGATATGCCGGTTCCTTCTAGAGCATCTCTAAACTTAGAAACAAAAATATCCCCCAGAAAACACCAAGTTAAAGATAAATCAAAATTAGCTTTGGCTACTGTTTCTCCTGTGCAAAAAGTTAAAAAGTTTTTAGAACAAAACAATCTGTATGCTGCATCTTCTCATGCTACTGAGTCTTGTTCTCCTGTAATGTTTGAAAAATATGAAAACACCTCAAAACCACTTGTAACATCTATAAGAATTCAGGACAAAGATATTTTAGGCCACGTGGATACCGGAGCAGACTTTTCCTGCATTGCTGGAAAAGACTGGCCCCACTCTTGGGCAGTGGAACACGTTCCATTCCCTTTGAAGGGTCTAGGATTGCCTAAAAGTGTTCAAAAAAGTGCTGTCGTCCTACCTTGGAATAATGGTGTAAGCAAAGGAAATTTCCAGCCCTATATTCTACCTCATTCATCGTATACTATATGGGGAAGAGATGTGCTAAAAACTGTCTAAAAATCATGATTAATAACATTTTTGCATATCTAATGCATAAATTTTTTTATAAGTCTCTGCTCAAATGTTTTCTTTAAATAATAATAAATATGTTTGTATCCGTAAAAGTTGCAGGTCATATCTAATGCAACAAAAGTAGAAATTTGCCAACTAGAAATTTATAAAGGTAAACAAATGCACTTAATTTTTTCTATTTCTCTTCAAAAACCTCCCTTTTTAACTAAGAGTAGACTCTTCTATTTTCTTCTAAAAAGGCCTTATCTTATCCTTTCCTAAAACAATTTTTATTAATAGCCAGCAAAAATCTGGCAGGAAAAATTTGGAGACGTCCAAAAATTTCCCACAATTTTTCTCATCTCATCTTTTTCCTGCAACTCACCTTTATTTTTGTCAATTTATGTGCTGTGCAAATCTAAAAGTTTGTCTAAGTGTGCATTGAAATTGTGTGTCTGAAAACAATGTGTGTTACTTTAATATAACTGAGCATATTACAAATGTGCAATTTTAAAAAAACAGCTTTTTCCTAGGTCAAACCTCGCCTCAGAGAAAAGCAAAGAAAAAAAAATGTGTTTGCGCTTTGAATTCAAGCGGCTTCTAGGCTCTGAGGGGGAAGAAACCCTCCCCCCCAAAAAGCTCATTGTGGTCATCAGAATAAGGTCTAAATTTCTCAAGGTTTCCAAATTTCTCTTTCTAAAAGGTTTTTAATAAATCAAAATTGTCAAATAATGTTGCAGTTAATTAAGATTTAACCATAGTATTAATTTTGTGTATGCATAATATTTTTACAACTTAATTTTAAGAAAAAAAATTTTTTTTCTTGGTCACATAAATTTATTACTGTGTGATATTATCATTGGTCATAATAATATTAAAACTGGTATCAAATTGTGTTAATTCTTTATTGTTATCTAAAATAATAATACATCAAAAACTAATTTTTAATCGTCTTTAATAACATCTAGCATTTTATTTACTTATATTTTAATTAAGGGTAATTTTCATCATTTCCATCTTTAAGCCTTAATAAAAGTTTTCTAATGTTAACAAATAGCTGGCATATACCACCTGTCAGCACTGGTTTTAATTTAGTTAAGGTGTATTTCATCTACAAATAATGCCCTCAAGTTTTCAACAAATTTTAGTACCTTTAATTGGTAAAAGGAAACTTATTCTCAAAAAGTCTAAAACTTTAACAATTAATTAATCAGGCCATTTCATTTGTCAGTCTATTAGTGCCAAATTATTTTCAAAACACTAATCTAATGCTTTATATGGTAAAATTCTAGTAATAAAGCATGTTTTTAACCTCATGTTACAGTAATCGTAAAATCAAAGCTACATAACTTATTGCAATTTTAAAAATTTACTTGTTGCTCTGTGCTTTCAGCCTCTTAAAATCTTTAAATTCATCTTTTGTTATACTCAATGGCTACCTTAATTTGCATATGTTTAAACAAAAATGCCTTCTCTGCAAGCCACATTTGCAAACAGCCTTCAGTGGCTGCCCCAAAAACAAAAATTTTCTCCAATCTTAAAAATATATATGTTTAAAAATATAATTTTAAATTTCAACTATCTAAAATAAAAATTTTTAGTTAACATGTATTTGGTAACTACTTTCTGTATTTGTTTTATATGCGTTTAAAAAATATTTAAGTAAAAGTTACTTAATAACTACAAAAAACTGGTCATTAGTAACAAAGTTTATTCATGTACTAATTACTCTGCCTTATCACGGTAACTCTTACCCAAAAATTTATAGTAAACAAATTAACAGTAATATTCAGCTGTGTTTTTCTCCCAAAAAATCATTAAAGTTTTCTTCCTAAAAACAGGAGGTGTGCCTTCACACAAATGCCAATAACAAATAAGTTACATCAATTTTTTACGTCTTGTTTGGTGCATAACTTTTCATTTACATAACTCAAAAATATTTTCCCTCTATTATTTCTATAATATTTTCTATAAATTTGTTTTCTTTTATTTCAATATGTATACAGTATAATCAGGTCAATTATTGTGGTTTTCTTAACAAACATTTTCTCTTTTTAAGTATAAAATCATTACTTTATAATCTTATTGCTAATATGTTAAAGGTTTTGCTTCTTTTATTTTTCCTTATATTTCTAGCCTCTGAATATACCTACCACCACTACCTTATCTACTTGCTTATAAAATGCATTTAAATATTATAACCATACATAATTTACCTTGCTTTATAACCAATCTGTGCTAATTAATATTGTAATTGCTTTTACTTAATTTTTGTATTTCATTACAAAATTAACTTTTATCCTCCCACAAAAACAAAAACACGTGCACCTCTAAAACAATCTTACAGTTTTTTAAAGCTAATCTGCTCAAATCCCACTAATCAATTTAATCCTTTCCAAAAATTGAAACTGCAAAATTATACCAGTCAATTGCATTCCCTTGCAATCAAAGTAACAAAAATCTTTCTTCCTTTCTTATAGGCGAAAAATACAGCTCTTTTAACATCCTAAATACAAATAATGCAAATTCTCTACCCTCACTTTCTTCTAACAACCTTTGTTTTTATAAAAACATGAAGTCCAAAAGGGGAGCATATAGCTCCCCCGAAGCATAATTAAAAGCTATTTAATTTTCCTACAGGTCTAAAAAGTTTCTCTGGAACCCAGTCAAAGTAAAACAATTACCATGCCCCCACTAATTTTTTCACTTAAGTTTTCCAGTTTTCTTCAAAAAACTTCACAGAAACTACTGACGCTAAAACGCTGTCTGCCTAAGAATATCAGTCTCCCTCCTGCAAAAACTGACAAGCAGTCTCCCTCCTGCAGAAAGCTGACAAGCTCAAACTCAGCACCCTCTGATTTCACCTGACAACTCCGCTGCATTTTCAACCCCCAGTCCTGTAACTTCTGCAAAAACGCCATCACTGCTGACCCCTAAAAACTGCCTGGAAACAGATGACGTCACACCCGTAGCTGAATCTACGAACTCTTTAAAATTTAAAAACTGAACTATTGAACTCTTCAACAAAATACCATCTTTTATTCTTCTAGTATATGTTTCCTGTTTAGCCTACCTTCTTCAAAGTAGCAACAAAACTTTTATTATCATTGTAATTTGTAACAAAAAATTTTTTGTATATGTGTTTATAATTTGCAAACCAGCAATTCCCCTTCCTAATATTTCCCAGCAAAAATTGTTTCATATATGTCATGTTATTACTATTGCTTAAATTGTCCTCAAATTTCCAACCTTTCTATGCTTCTTCTTTATTTCGAACTTTTCTTAATAATGTAGTATTACTTAATCTTCCATCTCCTTACAATTCTCTCTTATAGTATCTTACTTATTTTTTTTATTCCTCAGTGCCAGTACACATTCTCAATTTTTTATTGTTATAGTAACCTCCCTATATTTTAATTTTCATAAAATAGTATATACTTTATACCCTATTTAGCTAAGTGTATCATACTCCTAATCCCACCTTGTAAAATACTTAAAACTTTTGGCTCTTTTGGTACTGTCCCTATTCCTTCTAATTGAACTTATTACAAAAAATAGCATATGTAAGGCGTTTTGCCTCGCATGCAAACAGTAATTCGAACTCCTATTTGGTCCCTAGTGTGCAAAAGGCTATTCTAAGCTCACAGCCATAAAAGCCTAATATTGCCACCAGGTGCCCACAAAAAAAAAAAAAAAAAAAGTGAAATGCCACATTCCCACTCAGGAGAAGCACACACCAAATAGTGTAGTGTCCTCCTGAAAAGGAATTATTTGCCAAAAAGGCCCGCTTAGAGCAGTCAAAATCACTTGACCCTTTGCGTGGAGGGTTTGGCAATAATTCTAAATATGTGGCTGTAACTATCTCTCTCTTTATTTTAAACCAATATTAGAAATCAAGCCTTAGTAAATTCTTCCTACAACAAAGGACAGCAATCAATCCAGCCAAAAGTCTCCCATTTAACTGCTCCTTGTAATTTTTCCTACTCTGGCGCCTAAACCAAGGTTTTTCCATAAACTTAGCTCAAAACAAAGTAATTTTCACTTTTCCCCCCCGAAACTCTGAAACATTCCTCTCTTCCAACTTCCCTGTTAATTACAAGCTCCCTTTTCACCTTCAGCATCAGCTCTTCATATGCTAATCTAGCCAGGGTCTTTCCTTTCTCTCCCAGTTTCTTTGATGTCTAGAATTTGCACCCGCTTTTCCCTGCCTCTACCTTTTAAAAGCTGCCAGCTTAAAAAATAAAATTGTCTCTCGTTCCTTGTAAACGTGAGTCCCCATATTATCTGTGTGGTTTCACTCATTTCTACAATATATTTTCCGTCATTAGCCATTCTGCGTGCCCACCTTTTCCCGTGGAATTTTTCCCGAACTCCACGAAGGATTTGTTTGCAGGTGCTCTAGACTGCAAACAAAATTTGGCTCACAGCAATGGATGTACGTGAAATCTATTATGCTGAGTGAAATAAGTCAGAGAGAGAGAGAGAGAAAAACACAGAATGGTCTCACTCATCTATGGGTTTTAAGATAAATGAAAGACATTCTTGCAATAATACTTTTCAGACACAAAAGAGAAAAGAGCTGGAAGTTACAGCTCACCTCAGGAAGGTCACCACAAACAGGGATGAGTTTAGTTAGAGAAATAACTATATTTTGAACTGTCCTAATATTGAGAATGTATGAGGGAAATGGAGAGCCTGTTTAGAGTACAGGTGGGGAGGAGGGAGATTTGGGACATTGGTGATGGGAATGTTGCACTGGTGATGGTGTTCTTTACATGACTGAAATCCAAACACAATCATGTATGTAATCAAGGTGTTCAAATAAAAAAAAAAGAACAAAAAAAAAAAAAGAATGTATTAGACAACTTCCCTTTAAGCCATTTCATTCAATCATGCAGTTATTATAAATTATTATAAATATTATTATTTATTTTAAAATATATCATGTATAGATTATATAAATCTATACATTATATAAATTATATGAATTATTTATAGATATTATAAATATATAGGACATATAAGTTATGTCCTATTTTATTCTTCTTCTGGCTTATTTTATTTTGAAATATTTCATTATTTCATATAAATGGTATCTTACAGTTCAACCATATTTCACCAAACTTCATAACTGCATAATTTTTTACACCTATGCAGTATTCATCATAAGTATATGCCTACTGAAAGGTCCGGACGTCCTAATCTAGCTGCCCGACACAGAGAAATGAAGAGGCTGATGAGTCCCAGAAAATGCTTAAAAGTGCTTTAATACTGACCATTCGGAATGGCCAGAGTCTATGGATCCCCAGAATAGGACCGGAACCAAAAGACCGCGTGGTTCCCTCATCACCCCCTTATATAGGATGGGAAGTGGGAGGGGTAGGAGAGTCCTTGAGGGCTGGACTTCCGCTACGATAACACGAATGATTCGTGAGGTAGGGGTAGAGGTGGGGCCGAGGCAGTGACGACTTCCTTAAGGGTGGAGCCAAGGTAGTGACGACTTCCTTAAGGGTGGAGCCAAGGTAGTGACGACTTCCTTAAGGGGCGGGACACCCGCCAAGGTTGGTGGGGGGGGGCTGATTTCCCTTTTCAATCCCCACTTCTTGTACTTGAGGCTTCTAATCCTAGAAGCCAATGTGATTTAGGGGCCTCCACTTTCTGATATTCCTGGCTAGAATTATTTACATGAGCTAATCCATGACATTAACCTGGGCTTATATGAATGTAGTGAGGCAATTATGCATGGGCCAATGGCTACCAGAAATAAAAAGGCTCAGGAGGGGCCCCAGTAGGGGTATTAGATAGGGGAGAATCTCACCCCATAAAGACCATAAGGGACCATTTAATAGCTTCTTATCTTGGCCAGCTACTCTTGATGGTGCTTGATTTTGTTTCACACATTTGAAATTAACTCTTGTGAGAGTTTGTTATTTCTGTTTAGCCCTGCTAGACCTGCTTTCCTAGTTACCAATTTACCTGCAACTTCTGAGCCCTACCAGTAGAGTGCTCAGACCTAGGAGTGCCTAAGAAATGTATGCTAGACTGAGGGATGGGCTTTGTCCCTGGGATGATGTTAATGTTGGGGAGCACTAATGCTGGGATGCATAAGCCAAATTTTTACCACATATTTATACCCATTCCGGAGGTAAATACCCTGGGCTAGAGGGAGCAGGCAGGACTTTTGAGCACTGAGTACCTTCTACCTGCCCCAGGTTTACAGATTTGGTGCTGTTATGCGAATTTGAGGATTCAAAGCTAAAAAGGGGCTACCTTTTGACATAAGTACAGCTAGAAGAAGCAAAGGTTAGAGTACCTAATCAGACAGGGACAGCCAGAGGCCAACTCCTCCCCCCAAGAGGGAGGCAGAGGCTGAGGTTTTTCTTTACACACCCATTCTGGCCCCCCACCCCCCATGGGAAGAAGTAGGGGACCGGAGGTAAGCATTTCTAGTTTCACAGTCTACTGATGGAGTGTACGACCTGATTAAATTTTCCCTTAGCAAGTGCCAGGGAGAGCATTGCCAGAGTTAGTGAGCGCCTCAGGGCTGAAGTGTGCCCGCCGGAACCAAATCTTGAGAGGATCCTCAGTGTGCTTCACTTTTCAGGTTTTAGATGGAAGGCGTGAACCCAGGAAGCATGCAGTTCACCTTGACAGCAGTTCTTTTCACATAGGCTCTAGTGTTTGGGAGCGGTACCGTTTTACTAGGACCTGGTTTCTCGGCTTCTGGGGCTCATATGCTTGTTTGAGTTCCTTTCAGACTTGGCTTTGTAGGGGACATCGATGGTGGCCGGCCGAGCTGCTAGGAGAGTGGAAGGGGGGAGAGAAAAACATTATAAGACTCAGAAAACATTTGCACTGGGCGGGGCGCCATATGGTTGCTGCTGAAGGAAGACTAGGACTTTTATTCTGGTTCTATGAGCTGACTCAGTGGATCTTCAGGGTTTTCTTTTCATAGGCTGTGAATTCCACAATGAAAATAAGGAGGTTTCTGCTTTCTTTTCTTCATTTCTGCAACTTAAACAGCTGTTGGGGTAGAGAGGACAGTAGAGCCCTAAACTCCAGTTGCCTTTCCTGCACTGGGTTAGACAGAGATGAAGAAATTTTATTTTTACTAATGACTGTTTTACTTTCAACATTACCAAGAGAAGCATAATTTTTGCTACCTGCTTTAACCTTTGGGATAGATAGGTATAATGTTATTTTTAGTTGTTAACTTGGCTTATTAATTCCTGTGGCCTTTTTTTTTCCCCGTATTTTCCTTATAGATTTTCTGATGACCATTTTGCTTTAGAGATTTCATTACCCTAGAAGTTATTAGAGGGAACGTGGTCGAAGATCAATCTTCTGTAGCTACTTCAGGCTGACAGGGGACTGCAGTTTCCATCTTTAGATAGGGTGAAATCTCATACTTCCCTAAAGGAGCAGTTAACTGGTTTACATTTGCAGTTTTAACACCTGAAAAGGATCAGATCAATTATACAGGGGAATATTACTTAACCCGCTCAGGCCTTGGAGCAGTAAATAGCACAACTTGAATGGCACAGCTGTTCTTATTGTCTGTAATGATAGCACAAATTAATTAACAGAAAACAAAGCATTATAGCATTATGAATAAACACAGTTTTGAGTTACTTTAGTTAGACTAACCCATTTGCATTTACAACTAGTAAGAGCATTTTTACATAAGTTACTTCAAAGAAGTGGGTTTAAGTTAGGCCCACTAGAATTTTAATTAGCTACCAAAAATGGTTTTTCTCTCCACCTTTACCTTGTACCTTACCAGGTATTTGAATAACTTGGCTTTTTCCTTTGCACATATACAGCACTGTTGGAGAAATCTCCATCTGGGGCACCCCCATTACTTACAGAACTTTTTGAGGATAGGTTGTAGACACAGCAGGGTTGGTTGTCAACGTTACAGTCACTTAGGTTTGGCTGATGAGATGGTTGGTTCAGCATGAGGATTTTCTGGCTGGGCATCTCACCCTCTGCAGGATTTTTTAGAGGTGACTTGTCTGTTCCACTCCTCTCCAGGTTTGGAAGGGACTGACCTCGAATTCTCTTCTCCTGAGATTGAGGGTGAGAGCAAGGCCCACAGGCTGTGATGATCTTTTAGGAAAATCTTCAATTTCCTTACTCAGGCCATTTATTTCAGTCTCTCGCCAGTCTTTTCAGCCAAATGCTTGAGGATGCCTGCTTGCCACACCACCTTGACTCCAATTATTCCTCTGAAAGAGGGCTTTTGGGGTCCCCTCACTAATTTTTGGATTTTCTGTCTGCATGGGGATTATTCCTCATGCAGAGAGGAAAGCCATCTGCTTGTATTTTGTGCAAAGCAACATGATGCCATGACATAAATGGTACTAAAAGGTTCTGGGAGAAGAGAAAAAACAAATATTACTTGAATTACTTAGATAATTCTAGAATATTTTTTACAACGAAATATTTTATACATTTTTAAAACCATGACCAATTTTATACAAACCTCCTGTGATACAAATATTAATGTTCTTGGTAACATATAATGAAAAATTGCAAAATAATATTTTAATTATGCTTAATTTTAAATATAGAAATTTACTTAGTTTTCTAAACAGAAAACATCAGCAATTAAAACACCAGCAATTTACGTTACACAAATTAATGTTGAAAACCAGAAAGAATGAATGCTTAAAAACATTTACACTTTTTTAACCTAGAGACATATTAATAATTATTTAGATTGATTAGACAGATTTTTCTATTACACATTTTTAATTTTTTTTGCACCACTTTTCTTTCTGCATGCAAAGCAAATGCCCTACCATCCGGCTCCTTCTCTTTTCCTTCCTTTTTTTTTTTTTTAAGCTTCTCCACTCATTCTTTTGCAGTGGTTCTGCTGCTAAAAATCTCCACGTGCACCGAAAAACAAACAAACAAAAATAACAACAGTAATTTGCAACATCCTTTTATTATTTTTTTAAGAAACCTTTAAGTTAGAAATTTAAAGGCTTAAATTTTTTTCTGCCTTCCAAACCATTAGCTAGATTTTTTTTTGATATGTAAATGACCCACATCCCCAGGCAGGTGAGTTTGGGAGAACAATAGTCTGCCCTGGGGCGTGGTGAATTCCTTCAGGCTGGAGAGTTTAAAGAGCACATTTTTTTTCTTTTCTTCAGCTAGAAAAAAAGCGGCCAGTTGCTCTTTTTGGCCTGAACACATGGCAGGATAATTGGGGATCGCAAAGTCCAGAAAATCTCCAGGGAAAATTTGTTCCCAATGGCCATTTGAGAAATCTGGGGTTTGCAATTTCCAACACCCTCCGCCATGTCCCTAGCGTGGCCCTTGCACGCGCCCGCTCCCTGGTTGGGGGGGGGGAGCGGGTTAGGCGGGTTTCGAGCGCCCTCTCGCCGCGCCGCGGGCGGCGGGGTTCGCGCGTCCCGCTGGGCCTCCCGATCCCGGGCTGGAACGACTGACGGGCGAGGGAGACACGGGCTCGGCCCCTTTCCCCAGGGGTCGGCCCGCGAGAGGGGGTCGGGCGCATCCCGTGGTCAGACCAAAGAAAAACATAGAACACACAGACAAAAACAAACAAACAGACAAACAGTGGCGCCACACTGAAACAACCCAAACGAATGCGTTCAAGTAATTTTTTCCCAAAGTTCTAGTGTTAGAGTAAGTGGGGTGGATTGAATTTGTCTCATCAAACTTGTAGAATCGCCAGGAAGGCGGACAGGCAAAGGAGGCAGTCAGAGGGGAGTCAAACGAACATTCAGAGACACAACTGTAAAATTCACAGATTCCTAGACAGGCGGCTATGCTAATAACAACCAAGTTTTTGAGCTCCACAAATCACAGGCAGACAACCTCCCAGTAGCAGCGGGAACGTCTTCCCGCTGCTCTTACTGAACCCCTGGGGTACCACCAGGGTTGTGACCTAAGCAGCCAAAGCTCGTCAACTTTCCTGCCCACCTGGTATACGCATCAGATGGGGGACCACACACACCTGGAAACACATCAAGTGGGAGATCCCTTAGTCACACGAGGGACTCAAACCCTCCTGTTATACAAAGTCTGCTTCTACTCGGATTCCACATCGAGCAAAGAGCTCATAACATTAGCCAAGCCACCACAAAGTCAGCTTCCCGCTGGTCACAGAATACAACATAATCTTAGATTAAGACAGACACGAAGCAAAGCGCGCTCACACACACACACACACACACATCAGAACTCGCCAGACCACCTGTTCATGGCTCTGTATTGGGCAGAATGAGGACTCCTGGCTGGCTCGCCAAACTGAAAGGTCCGGACGTCCTAATCTAGCTGCCCGACACAGAGAAATGAAGAGGCTGATGAGTCCCAGAAAATGCTTAAAAGTGCTTTAATACTGACCATTTGGAATGGCCAGAGTCTATGGATCCCCAGAATAGGACCGGAACCAAAAGACCACGTGGTTCCCTCATCACCCCCTTATATAGGATGGGAAGTGGGAGGGGTAGGAGAGTCCTTGAGGGCTGGACTTCCGCTATGATAACACGAATGATTCGTGAGGTAGGGGTAGAGGTGGGGCCGAGGCAGTGACGACTTCCTTAAGGGTGGAGCCAAGGTAGTGACGACTTCCTTAAGGGTGGAGCCAAGGTAGTGCTGACTTCCTTAAGGGGTGGGACACCCGCCAAGGTTGGTGGGGGGGGGCTGATTTCCCTTTTCACTACCTCTAGAATATATGTTTTTAAAATAATATTAATTTACTATTTGCATTTAAATTTACTCAGTAAAATATAATTTTAGATTAAAATTAACATCACCTTAAAGAAAAATGACTTAAAGAGTTTTAGGGTGATTTTTGAAGAGAGTAGGATAATTAGAATCCCTAAGGTGTGTTGCTGTGTGGGGTCCTGATGGTAAATAATATTTTCTTTTAAAACCCACAGAATTTATTATATTGGTTTAAATTAGGCCCTCAGTTATCCACCCATTTTGACTTTACTCTTTAACAACTAAATCTGTATTTTGCTGCAAATCCAGATAAATACCCAATAGGTTACTTTGGCACTCTAGATAAGAGAGAGCCTGAGTGCTAAAAAGTTGTTGTGGAATAGTATCTGATAAGACAGTTCATAATCAGAGAGGGAACATCTGGTAATTTCTAGGTATATGCAAACTAAAATAAGCTGACCTGAGGGCTGCTGTTTGAGATATGTTTAAATACTCCTTGGGAGAAAGAGCTTTAATCTAGTGACTAAGTTATAATAAGTACTTTAGACTACTTCCTGGGTCATAGTGATCAGAGAAGACTGACTCCCAAAGGGAGGAAAATGATACGATTGTGGAGCCAAAAAAAGCCATTTAATTTAATTTTAAGGTACAGGTTAAAGAAATCTCTTAATTTTTCTTAGTAGTTCCTGCTGTGCTTGTGTGAAATAAATGGCCACATGAATTAAAAGTAATTTAGTCTGTTCCTATAATTACTTGGTAGATTGGTGGTGATGGTGAGGAGAAAATGTACTTTACTAACATGCCCTTTAATGAAAATAAAGTTTTTTTTAATTTTTTGCTTCTAAATTTAAATATTATTTAATTTTTCTAATAGAAGCTTATCTGAACTATCACTTACATTATTTTCTACTTAACTCCCATCAATTACCAATCAGACATAGTTTTCTTAGCCTGAAAAATAGAGATGGCGAACCTGATATAGGTGGCAGAGACAGTATCACATTCATAATGTGTTTTTGTGAATATCCCAGAACTTCAGAGACACTGAAAATCATTGTCACCTCATGGTGACAAGTTCTGTGCTGAGATGTACAACTTGCTTTTCTTGCAGGTATTGCTATAATTTTCAGTTTAATTTTATTTATTTATTTATTTTTTATTATTATTATTATTTTTGGATTTTGGGTCACACCCAGCAGTGCTCAGGGATACTCCTGGCTCTACGCTCAGAAATTGCTCCTGGCAGGCTCAGGGGACTATATGGGATGCCGGGGATTCGAACCACTGTCCTTCTGCATGCAATGCAACTTCATGCTATCTCTCCGGCCCCAAGTTTAATTTTATTTTAATGATTTTTTTTCTACTTTGTCAAGGATTCAATATTAAATTGATAGATAGAGGCCAATTTAATGTTCTCTAGATATTTTTATGGTCCTAATTTTTTGACAGTGAACTTTCTAGGTAATTAGATAATAAATAGTTGTGGATATGTATTGTGATGTCATTTTAATGGTAGACAAACTACTGTTTGTCTCCACCAGAGTGGAGTCCACAAATGCTTGTTTTGTTTTGTTTCAACCACAAAAATGAAGGTATGTCATTCTCTAGCAACTCTAGCTCATTTTATGAGCTACTTATAATACTTGAAAATATCAAATTTTTACCTGTACCATGACAAGTTGCATTTTTTCCTTCTTTATTTGAACATCTTGATTACATAAATGATTGTGATTATATTTCAGTCATGTAAAGAACACCCCCCTTCACCAGTGCAACATTCCCACCACCAATGTCCCAAATCTCCCTCCATCCCACCCCACCCCCACCTTTACTCCAGACAGGCTTTTCAGTTCCCTCATTCATTCACTTGATTATGGTAGTTCTCTGTGTAGTTATTTCTATAGCTGTACTCACCATTCTTTGTGGTGAGCTTCATGGAGTGAACTGGTGTTCCAGCCCTCCTCTCATTGTCTCTGAGGATTGTTACAAAAATGACTTTTATTTTTCTTAAAACCCATAGATGAGTGAGACTATTCTGCGTCTCTCTCTCTCTCTCTCTCCCTCTGACTTATTTCACTCAGCATGATAGATTCCATGTACATCCATGTATAGGAAAATTTCATGACTTCATCTCTCCTGACAGCTGCATAATATTCCATTGTGTATATGTACCACAGTTTCTTTAGCCATTCGTCTGTTGAAAGGCATCTTGGTTGTTTCCATAGCTTGGCTATTGTGAATAGTGCTGCAATAAATATAGGTGTGAGGAAGGGGTTTTTGTATTGTATTCTTGTGTTCTTAGGGTATATCCCTAGGAGTGGAATAGCTGGGTCGAATGGGAGCTCAATTTCCAGATTTTGAAGGAACCTCCATATCGCTTTCCATCGAGGCTGTACTAGGCGGCATTCCCACCAGCAGTGGATAAGAGTTCCTTTTTCTCCACATCCCTGCCAGCTCTGATTGTTCTCATTCTTTTGTGATGTGTGCCAATCTCTGTGGTGTGATGGTGGTATCTCAGTCGTTGTTTTGGATTTGCAGTCTCCCCTGATGATTAGTGACGAGGAGCATTTTTTCATGTGCCTTTTGGCCATTTGTATTTCTTTTTTTATCGAAGTGTCTGTTCATTTCTTCTCCCCTTTTTTTGATGGGATTAGATGTTTTTTTCTTGTAAAGTTCTGTCAGTGCCCTGTATATTTTGGATATTAGCCCCTTATCTGAAGGGTGTTGGGTGAATAGTTTCTCCCACTCAGTGGGTGACTCTTGTATCCTGGGCACTATTTCTTTTGAGGTGCAGAAGCTTCTCAGTTTAATGTATTCCCATCTGTTAATCTCTGCTTCCACTTTTTTTGGAAAGTGCAGTTTCCTCCTTGAAGACAACCACTAATTTTTAATACGTTTTATTAGTGATTGTTTCCCTTCTTCCTCTACTCATTTATTAATGAAGGTCAGTTGTGAGATCTTCAGGGATTTCTTTTTACCATATAATGTCATTTCTGTAAATTTTCATCAAAAATGCAACTTGTCTTTAGAACACTCCATGACATTCATACTAAAGACAAGTTGCACTTTTGATGAAAATTTACAGAAATGACATTATATGGTAAAAAGAAATCCCTGAATATCTCACAAATGATCTTCATCGATAAATGAGTAGAGGAAGAAGGGAAACAATCACTAATAAAAAGTATTTAAAAAATTAGTTCGTTGTTGTCATTTTTCTCTTGAATGACTCCATCCCGTGATGTCTATTTGCTATACTTCTCAAATAGATATTTGCTTTAAGCTCTTCACTCTTTTCATAATTTTTTTCTTTATTATTCTTTCTTTTTTTTTGGGGGGGGGTGGTTGACAACTGGCAATGCTTTGAGATTTTTCCTAACACCACACATAGGAATCACTCATGACGGTACACCAGAGACCAAATAGGGTGCCTTACTTGCAGTATTACAGTATCTTCATTGAAGGAAAAAGAACAAGGAGTTGGAACATGCATCTTTTTTTTTTTTTGGTTTTTGGGCCACACCTGGCAGTGCTCAGGGGTTACTCCTGGCTGCCTGCTCAGAAATATCTCCTGGCAGGCACGGGGGACCATATGGGACACCGGGATTCGAACCAACCACCTTTGGTCCTGGATCTGCTGCTTGCAGGTCCTGGATCGGCTGCTTGCAAGGCAAACACCGCTGTGCTATCTCTCCGGGCCTAGAACATGCATCTTTGACAGCTTTAAGATCACTTTATTTTAGAGGTATTTTTATTATATGCATAATACTAATATAAATAATTTTCACGTAATATATCAATAGTAGGATAAATGTCATGTTAAAGTTCCTCAAAATCACTGAAGAATTTAAAAATCAACAAAAATATAAAAAGATGAAGTAACATTTCATATTTAGTTGTTAATAATTTAATGATTTTTTAAATTTGGGGGGGTTGGCCACACCCAGTGATACTCAGGGGCTACTACTGGTTATGCTCTAAGAAATAGCTCCTTGCTCAGGGAACCATGAGATTCTGGGGATCAAACCAAAATCCATCCTGAATCAGCCACATGCAAGACAAATGCCCTAATACTGTGCTATCGCTTTGGCCACTTTTAATAATATTTTTTATGTAAGCACCATGATATGAAAAGTTCATATTTGGATTTCATTCATAAAATATATACCCCTTCCCCAGTGTAGTCTTCCTGTCAACAATGCCCCCCATTTCCATTCTTTCTCATCCCGTAGTTGCTTTGAGACAGGCTTTCTATTTCTCTCATTCACTATCTTGTCATGATAGCTGATAGTGTAGTTATTTCTCTAACTCAACTCACTGTTCATTGTGGTAAGCTTCATATTATGTATTGGTCTTCTGGCCCTCATCTCTATTGCCTCTGAGTATTATTAGCATACTGTCTTTTATTTTTCTTAAATCCCACAAATGAGTTAGACTATTCTCTCTCTCTCCATCTGACTTGTTTCACTCAGCATGTCCACCCATGTATAGGAAAATTTTATGACTAATTTATCCCGACACCGCTGAGCACCCTCCATTGTATATATTTTTTATACACCTGGATTGTTTTCAGATTCTGTGTTTCAATGAATATTGGCATGCAAAGGGTATTTTGTACTGTGATTTTGTGTTCATATAAGGCCATTGATTTGTTTATAAACTTTGTAGCCGCCATTTTACTAGTATGATCTACTTATTTCTAGTAGCTTTTAGTTTATAGTCTTTAGGGTTTTTTTATTTATGTATATTATATATAATATCATGCAATCTTGACTTCTTTCATTCCTATCTTAATGCCTGATTTATATATATATATATATATTTTTTTTTTTTTTTGCTTAATTGACATGGCAAAAACTCCCAGTACTATGTTAATTGGAGTGATGAGAGGGGACAGATTTGGTCTTGTATCATATTTAGAGAAAATGCTTTTGGTTTATCTCCATTGAGTATATTTGTCATCGAGCTTTATGGTATAATACCTAAAAGTATATTGAGTAAAGTTCCTTCCATTCTTGTTTAGAGTTTTTAACATGAATGGCTTTTTATCTATCTATTGATATAAGTCAGATGGTTTTACTTTTTATTTTGTGTTATATGTGTATTATGTTTGATTGGCTGCATATGTTAAACTATCCTTGCATCTCTAATGAAAACTTACTTGTTCATGTGTATTCTATTCTTGATGAGGCATAGGATCCTATTTGCTACAATTTTGTTAAGGATCTCTGCATCTATGGTTCATTAGAGATATTGGTCTGTAGTTATCATTTTTTGTGACATCTCTGTCTGCATTTGGTATCAGGGTGATACCAGCCTTTCATAAAAACTAATTGGTAGTTTTTCTGTTAATTCAATTTCCTGGAAATCCTAAAAAGGATTGGTAGTAGGTCTTTTGAAAGGTTTGAATAAATTCACTAGTGAATCAATCTGGGCATGGGCTTTTCTTTGAGTAAGATTTTTCAAGTCATTTAATTTCCTCAATAGTGATGGTTGTGTTTAGATATACTAGCAAATCCTGTTCATGCTGTGGAAGATTGAGTCCTAAAAGTTATCCAGTTTCTTCCAGGTTTTCTTCTTTTACAGCAAGAGTTTCTCAGATTCGTCTCTGATTACCCTTTGAATTTCTAAAGTATCAATATTAATATTCCCCTTTTCATTTCTAATTCAGTTTATTATTTTATCTCTTCACTTTTTTGTTTTACTAGTGACTTAATTGATGTTTATTTTTTTTCAATGAACCAACTCTTGCTTTCTTTGTTCTTTCAGATTGATTTTTAGATATCCAATGGATTAATTTCTGCTCTAAACTTTGCTATTTTCCTCTGCTTACCTATCTTTGTTTCATTTTGTTGATCACTTTCTAACTTTATAAGCTTTGCTTTTATAAGTTATTTGTAGGAGCTTTTTTTCCTTCCTGATAATTGCTTGTAAAGCTCTAAATTTTTTTTTAGTACCACTTTTTCTGTGTGCCATAAATTCTGATAATTATGTCCTCATTTCCATTTGTTTCCAGGAGTCTTTTGATTTTCTCTTAGATTTTATCTCTGATGCACTGGTTGTTCAGTAGCGAGCTGTTTAATTTACAGGTATAAAAGCTTTCCTCTATGACTGTTTGTAATTCACTTCTAATTTCAGTTCATCATGATCTGAGAAGGTAGTTTATACAATCTCTGTCCTTTTGATTTTATTGAGTTATGTTTGATCTGACAGCATGTTTTATCCTGAAGAATGACCAATGTGCATTAGAGAAGAATGTGTATCTATTCTGTTCCAGTGCCCAAAATAAAATATAAAAAGTTAATGGGATTCCCTTGCTTAAAGTTGTCCCTAATTCTATGTTAATGAGTTTCAGACAATTTTAGTCAACATATGGGAAGGAAAGACAGACATCTGAAAACAACAGATATTGAACAGATATTGAAGACAACAGACTACAGATAACTGTAGTGTAGAGAATTCTTTCAAAATGTTTCCCCCTGCTGTTGTTAGGGTTAAAGTAGATTGTGCTTTTATGGTCTTAATAAAGATGCCTATATTTACAAACTCTCAAGTTCATCTTACCTTTTGTCCCTACTTTGTTAAGTTGTTCAGTAGAACTATTAACAGGGCTACTTTTGACCTAAGGAAACTAGTCTAGGCAAGATGCAATAAGTCATATTTCTCATCTGCAGTCTCTGTTAATTATGGTTGATAGATATTAAGGCCACAAAAGGTGGAACTGCTAGGAGCAACTAATGATTAATCAACAATGACCTGGAGTTTGAGTACTAGATCTTTCCTACTTCTTATTTTTTGGGGAGCTCTCCAGATTGGAACACTATATTTGTCAGGCACAGACCTGCATGGAGTGACTCTACAAGTCTATATCTCCTTCTCTGTGGGCTAGATGTCCTTCCACTTCCATTTAAGATACTTTAATAAAATGTCCTTTGAAATCAGCAAAACACTGACACTCACTAACCCCAATGTTTTCCTTTCTTGAATTATAGGCCTATATTTTTCCTTGGTCAAAATGCTATACTTTTTTCTACATATGTTTCTGGGCATTTGTGGGTCTCTATTTTTTTTTGCAAAGTTTCAGCACTGAATAGTATATTAGTCCTGTGATTCTGTACTTTCTGCCCATCTTTTTTTTTTTTTTTTTTTTTTTTTTTTTTTTGGTTTTGGGTCACACCTGGCAAAGCTCAGGGGTTATTTCTGGCTCTCTGCTCAGAAATCACTCCTGACAGGCACGGGGGACCATATGGAATGATGGGATTCGAACCACCATCCTTCTGCAATGCAAAGCAAATGGCTTACCTCCATGCTATCTCTCCGGACCCAATTTTCTGCCCATCTTACTTATCATTGTATTTAATCTTAAAATAAAAATATTGTTCAGGGAAAAGTATTTTTGATCTTACACTAAACCAGGTGGTCAGTTTTTCTGGAGGAGTTTCAATCCTATTAACATGGAATCTTTAAAAATCTGAATTTTCTTCAAAACTAAGAAATCAGATACTTCTGAACATTTTTAAAATGTGTTTGTTTATTAGATTTAGTACCAGTTCATATATGCCACTCAAAAACTAACTATTTGTGGGCAAAATGTGCTATAATATAACAGAGTTTTCAGTTATTAATAAAATGTCTGATACCTGTGAAAGTAAACATTCAAGCTGTCAGAGTTTGTATTAATTTAAAATCCTTTTAACTCTGATAATTGTGTATATATGTACAAGGGTTGCTCTATAAAAACAACCTAATTTGTAACTGAAATTGGTTTTTGCCTGCAAGGTTAAGTCTTATACCTAATTTGGAGAGTTCTCTTATCTCACTTTATCTTTGAGCTCTGGTATGCAGCTCTTTTTAGAATACATTTTTTCCCAATACAATATTTAGATTGAGAATTTATTTTTTATAAGTCCAGTAGCCAGTTTAGAAAGCTCTTAACTATCGTTTGTTATAACAAGGTAACAGTAACTAAGTAGAACACTTCGAATTTTGAAATTGTTGTGTTTCATATACTGAAATCTAGTGATCATTAAGCTAACCTCATTTGTTCACTGACTGCCCAAGACTGTATCTGAGAACTTTTACTTCTCTTTCACAGTGGCTTAATATATAAAAAAGTTCACACACATCACCAGGTATATAAATTGCTGGCAAACATAAAGGTGGCTTCCATGAATACACAGAAGTGCTTGCATACTATCTATTAATTTGCTCCAGCTGTTATACTAGTCCATTGAGATAAGTCAGAAAAAATCTGTTGTGAGGATGAGAAAGGAAAGGGACAATCCCCAGGGCAAAATTAGCCTGTCAGATGTTTGGTAATTTTGTCCCCATACTTCTCATACTCTGGATTGTAGTAAGACAGCTCCCAGTAGACAGTAGACTGTTCCCAAAATATTTATATGGAAACATGTTGAGAATAAACTTTATCAATAGGAAAGCCCACAAGCTAAATTATAGCCAATTTGTTGTAAGTCTAAGACAAGTGGAGGGATTTAAAGTTTCTTAGCAGATGTAGGGAGAGGGTGTCCTAAGAGGCTAAGTCAGAGGAATAGTGTAGAAACTCAAGGCCATTTACCATAACACACACCTTGACCATAAGATGCACATAGTTTTTTATTTTTATATTTTATTTTATTTGGCTTTTTTGGGGCCACATCCAGTGACACTCAATGGTTATTCCTGGCTATGCACTCAGAAATCGCTCCTGGCTTGGGGGACCATTATGGGATGCTGGGATCAAACCCAGGTCTGTTCTAGATCAGCCACGTGCAAGGCAAACACCCTACTGCATTTAGTTTTGTTTTTTTTTTCATCAAAAAATTGGCATTTAATAATGAAATGTGTGACAACGAGCATTTCTAATTATACACAACCAGAATTTTCTTGACTGGGAAGTGAGCTTTTTAGAAGCATATTTCTGTTGATTGAAAGTGTAATATTTTTTTATTTTTTTTTATTTAAACACCTTGATTACATACATGATTGTGTTTGGGTTTCAGTCATGTAAAGAACACCACCCATCACCAGTGCAACATTCCCATCACCAATGTCCCAAGTCTCCCTCCTCCCCACCCGACCCCCGCCTGTACTCTAGACAGGCTCTCCATTTTCCTCATACATTCTCGTTATTAGGACAGTTCAAAATGTAGTTATTTCTCTAACTAAACTCATCACTCTTTGTGGTGAGCTTCCTGAGGTGAGCTGGAACTTCCAGCTCTTTTCTCTTTTGTATCTGAAAATTATTATTGCAAGAAGGTCTTTCATTTTTCTTAAAACCCATAGATGAGTGAGACCATTCTGCGTTTTTCTCTGTCTCTCTGACTTATTTAGTTTTTTAAACGAGGAAAACAAGAGAAGTTGGGAGATGGCGACTGGGAACAAACAGTTTGTGAGGCTGATGTATATATATTTACAATACACCAGTCCACAGCTGGATAAACACATTGACCTAACTTTGTTTTTTTACATAAGAAAATTAAACATTTAAATAATCTGAAACAAAAGCTTTATATGTAACGGTGAAAGTGCATTAACCTGATTGCTTGTACTAAGTGGTATGTCGGCACAATAAAGAGGGCATATAACACTGTGTATGACAAGTGGTTCGTATATGCTCTCCTCTCCTGCACTCAGGCTTTAGCTCTAGGTGGCGGCATTTGCTCCATCAGATACACAGGTATTTTCCTCCATCTTTTCTGGGAGGAAAAGTGCGTCTTATGGTATGAAAAATATGGTACTTTTTTTTTTTTCAGGATTCCCTACCTCCCAAGAGCCCTGTGATGGTAATCAGAAGAGGTGCAGGGGACCATTATGATGGTTTACTCATGAATCGGTTTTTATTTAAAGCATCCTACATCTAGGTTATTACATATGGCAGTCCAGAGGATAAACATATTTTGCAAACCACCTGTCTCTGTGCAGCACCATTTTTCCAGCTCTGCCTACTTTGGTTCACTCTTTCCTCTTCAGTGAGCCCTATCATGGAGACAGGGATGACATCGTAAAGAGAAAGTCAATGAGTCTACAAAAACATCTTTTTAAAACGAATACCCTCTGTTAAGCTTTTCTCTAAGAATGTTGAGAGGGTTATTTTTTCCATGCATGGCCATCTCCTAGGATCAAGTAATCTTCTCCCTCTTATTCGGAGGTTTCCCTTGCCATGATCCTTTTCAGTTGGCCTTTTCACAGTTCCTAATCCAGTGTGATGCCCATGTGGAGCCATGATTTCCACATGATGGTTCTCGGTTTGGGTGCCTTTTGACTCTGGCCATGAGGAAACAGCAAGGTAAAGACCATCTGAGGACATGAAAAAATGAATTCTCAGAGACTGGGCTCTTGGGAGGTATGGAATTAAGAGCAACTATACTCTCACACTCAAGCCCTTCTGTAATATTATCATAAGGCAAGATTGTGTTGTGAGCCACACATCATCAAGAAACAGCAGGCTGGTAGCCTTAGCCAAGAACATGCATCAATTCTGGATAGAAGCACAGACAGACCCTACTCTACCTTATCTATTGATTGCAATAATGCAATTTGGAATTCTTCTTTTTTAGCCACTTCTGCACTTAGAAGACATTATATTGACTGGAATAAATAAGTCAGAAATGACAAACACTTTGCTGTTTCACTAAGGTGATATACATGTGAAGATGAAAAAATTAACAAACAATTTATATCTGCGAGTCCAAATTTGCAGCTGCCAGAGGCAAGGGAGAAAGATGCTCTGTAAATTGGAATCAGTTACTTTGTACAAGTAATAAGACTGCTGAATTTAATGTGGAATATATAGATATCAAATTATAATTCTGCATAAAGTCAAATGTAGAATCAAGTACATTTCCACAGTAAAGATAAATGAATGGAAATGGATAATAAAATAATATTTAAAAGAAAGTAAAATAAATGGGATTTAAAAGTATATTTTATTGTCTCACTTGATTATACGGAATAATGAGATACAGTGCTGTATGTAGTATGGTTCTATCAAGGCTGGTAACATTTTCCTCTTGCCAACTCAAAACTTAAAAGGTATCTGTTACTTCAGTTTGTAGTTACTAGGTTGTGATGTGATTGTTTGCATCTGCTCTCTTATCTGCTCATGAGCTAGTGTTTGACAATCTACATATACTCCACTCTATTGTCTACAAGACAAAAACTGAAATGCATAATTTACATGACCTTATGATCACACTTGGACAGCAATTTAGCTAGGAAACAGTAGGCTGTTAACCCCAACTTTCCTTGTCTTGAGGCTATTAATTTTCCTTAACCTGCAACTACCTCTCACAATTTAATTTGGCACTAACTGACCTATAACTCATAATAAGCTTATTATGATGAAATCAGTTTTTAGTGTTTCATTTTTTTCTCTGCCTCCCATTTTTCAGTGATAATTCTGATATAGTTCTACCAGAAAATGGCTGGTGCTCTGATTCTTAGAATGAGCCAATGTATTTCTCAATGCACCTTCATAGTATTGAAAATGCCATCTCTTAACTACTAAATCCATTGTTCAGCCACAAAACTATGGTTGCTCCTGTTTGTTAAGGGAGCCCTGTTTAATCCCAGAAAGGAAACTTCCAAATAAACACTACTTGCTGTTAACTTGTTCCTGCATTACCCTTGAAATCTTTCTTGTAGGGAGATAAGAAAGGAAGTAAAGAGTTCTAGAGTAAAACTATGAAGTAAACAAAGCAAGGAATCTTAAAGCTGTGTCTTACTTAGACTCCTTAATGTTTTCCAGAGCCTCACTAAGCTAAAATTTTTTTTTTCTGACTCAGAAGATGCAGCTTTCTGTTCTTAAGGCAATTTACTTTTGGAAAAACATGTCATTCAGAGTATTTCTCCACTATATATTTTTGATGTTCATAGCTACTTTTTTGATCTGGAACTGTCTTTTTTGTAGGATGGTTCCCCCAAATTCTCAATGTGGTCTGGGGACATTCCAGGAAGTACCTGGGAAGAAATGAAAGCATAACAGTTTCAGTGTTTCAACTAGACATCACAATTGTGCTTGGACCAGATTGGTGGAGCTGGTGTCCTACCAAGGTTGACCCATCAGTGCTCTGGCAGAAGCACCGTCTGTTGTAAGTCCTTGCAAATTATTGCAATTTACCTATATTGGTTAGTACATAGAGAGTATCTTATTTTTATTTCTCTGAGATAATATGAGCCTAACTCAATTGGCACCTATTACCAACTTGGGACCTACCTCTTCACTCAAAGAGAAAATTACCTTTATTTTGAGGAAAACTAAGTTATCAAACTGTACTCAGATAATCCCCCCAGCTCAATTTACAAGCTCTCCCCTATTTTGCTTTACTGAATAATTTAGAATTCAATTCTAGTCTCCCTTCTCACTTTAAACTTTGTGGTAATCTCATATGAAGTCTTTCTTGCTTTTGAAATTCCTGCATATTAATTTTTGCTTGTGTAAGGTCAAATTTCATTTGATAAACAGATTAATAAATCCTTGAGAAAATAAATCCAAAGTATAATCCTAGAATTAATGGGATACTGTAATTTGGAAAAGTCACTTCAGTGTAAATAATACTAAAATGGCAGTTTAGAGTCATTTTGATCTATTTTTCAAATGTTACTATGAATTTACTTCTTGATAATTTCATAGTTAATTTCCCTTCCTCTAATGAAAGCATGCAAGTTATGACTTTCTAAACCCTGGCACCACTGGAACTTCTCTTTGATTTTGCTCAAATAAAACTTTAATTTAATATTTAATCTTTGTATTCAACTAGAAATTATTAGTTTCCTCCTCTGCTTGAATTGAATGTAGATGAAGTACCCAGAAGATAAAAGTTTCTTTTGTATTTTGTTATCAGTGAACAAGCTTTTAATACAAAAACTTGAAAATGATATCAATGAAGTAATTACCAGATAATATAAAATCCTATATGAGAGCATTAAATGTTTACTGGATTCTTGCTTTGCAATCCTGAAAATGGATCGGATGTGTACCAGAACAAAGCATGCAAGACGAGATTTGATCAAGGATCAGAAACAATAACATAAAATGTTATCTTAAATAAGTGAATTAAATAGAAGCAACAAGATTAATTATTTTTATTTTATTTATGATTCCTGCCATAGTGAACATTTTTTTCTCAGACCCAAGAAATGTTTAACCTATTATAGTTGGCTTCTAAGGTCAATGTGGATTATTCTTCATTACTATTATTTTACCAGAAAGTATTGTCTTTTCTCAACTTTGCACACATATATATGTATTTTAATGGTATATAAATGTATGCATTCATATAATCTCATAGATATTAATTTAAAAGATAAGCATTTCAATCCTTTCTTTTATTATATGGTGAGCCTTTTAGCTTGCACTAATTAATTGGGAATTCACTATAATCAAAAAGTTTGCAACTGTTAAAAATAATTTAAGTAAACATTTATGTTAAGATTTTTCTTTCAAATTTTTATTTTATTATTTTAATAACTTTATTTTTATATTTTATCATTTATTTAATCACCATGTTTACAAAATTTTTCTGCTGAGGGTTGTCATTGAATGTACACCATTCTTTACCAATGCAATCTTCTGACCACCAATGTCCACCTAGTTGCCTTCCCCTTCCCAAGTTTCTGCCTGTAACTTAGGAATTTCGCTTCTCTCCCTCATTACCATTCATACCAGTGTGGTAAGTGTTCTAGATGCACTCACTGCTCTTTGTGGCAAGCTTCATGTCATGGGCTAGTCCTCCCAGAATTCAGTGCTACTGTCTGTGGATATAATTGTCATACTGTCTTATATTTTTCTTATATTCCACAGATGAGTGAGACTATTATTAGTCTATCCATCTTTCTGTGGCTCATTTAACTCCGTATAATAGCTTCCATGTCCATCCATGTATAGGCAAATTTCATGACTTCATTTTTTCTAATAGCTTCATAGTATTACATGTGTAAATGTACCACCGTTTCTTTAGCCATTTATCTGATGGTGGGTATCTGGGCGCTTTCCAGATTCTTACTATTGTAAATAGTAATATGATAATCATAGGGATGCAAAGGGTATGTTTGTATTGTGTTTTTGTGTCCCTAAGGAATATCCCTAGTGGTATAGCTAGATCATATGGGAGCTCAATTTACAGATTTTTGAGGAATATCCATATTGTTTTTCAGAAAGGTTGGACTAGATAGCACTTAAACCAGCAGTGAATAAGATTTTCTTTCTCGCCACATACCTGCCAATTCTGATTATTCTTGGTCTCTGTGATGTGTGGTATGAGGTGATACCTTATTGCTGTTTTACTTACTTCTCTAAGGATTAGTAATGTGGAGCATTTTTAATGTGCCTTTTGGCTATTTCTTCTTGAGAAAATATATCTTTTTCTTTTCAGAAAAATGCCAATATTGACACATAATGCATTTATTTTTATGTTTAAGATAATATTCTTTTCTTAATTTTTATTGTGGCCAAAGTGAATTACAAATATTGCATAGTAATATTTAAGGTACGTAGTGACAATAATTCAGAGGCATTCCCACCATCAGTGATGTCCTCCCTCCACCCCTGTTCCCAATATCCATTACAACAAAGAGACCAACAACTATAAAAACAATGGTCTAGAGTGAACAGGTACATAATCAACCTCTTATTACAGAGGTCTATAATAATGCCCTAATGTATTTATTCACAGAACCAGGTGCAGGATATGATTGGAACTCTGGGACACCCACTGTAGTGAGTACTAGCAATATGTTTTTATGCCTTAATTTTACCAAGTATAAAATAACCCTTCAGTTTATATGTCCATAATCTTTTTATTTTTATTCTCATTTCTTATAGATCTAGCACTCAGATTAAAAAGTGAGCAGTTTTTGGGTCAAAGCGATAGCACAGTGGTAAGGGATATGCCTTGCATGCAGCCAACACAGGACAGACCCTAGTTTGATTCCCCGCATCCCATGTGGTCCCCAGAGCCTGCCAGGATTCACTTCTGAGCGAACCAGGAGTAACCCCTAAGTTCTGCTGGGTGTGACCCGAACACCAAAAAAAAACATGAGCAGTTCTATGTACCATTGTCATATGACCCTTTAACCATTCTTTATAGCAAGGACTGTACCATGTACTTGTCTTCCTGTCCTTTTTCTCTATAATCTCTGGGTATTATTACTATACTATTATTTAGTTTACTTATAACCCATCAATGAGAGAGATTATTTTATGGTTATCTCTCTTCCTTTGATTCATTTCACTAAGCATAATGCTCATCATATCTTACTATGTATAAGAAAATTTCATGATTTTATTTTTACTTTTAGCTGTGCAGACAACAATAACAAATACACTGTTTCAGGAAATAAAAGAGGCACAAGGAAATGGAGCCAGATCCCTGGATTGAGAGAATTAACATAATTAAAACAGCAATAGATCCCAAAGAATTGTACAGATTTAATACAATCCCTATAAGAATACCCATGACATTTTTTCTAAAAAAATGTCTATCAAACACTCTTGACATTCATTTGCAATAATATCCAAAAATAGTAAAAGCAATCCTTGGAATAAAGAAGATAGGAGGCATAATTTTCTCCAACTTTAACTGGACTACTTCAAGAAGTAGTATTAAAACTGTATGGTATTGGAATAAAGACAAACTGTCATATCAGTGGAATAGATATGAATATTCCAAGATTGATCCCTCAGTTATACAATCATTAATCATTGATAAAGTGGCAAGAAATACAAATTCGGTTAAGTACAGCATCTTCAACAAGTGTTATTGGAAAATCTGGTCATCTACACACACACAAAAGAGAACTCAGACCTCTCTTTTACACTATGCACATAGGTCAAAAATGGAATTAAAGACTCTGTTATCAGAACTGTACCTTTAAGGTTCATAGAGGAAATTGTAAACAGAGCACTACATGACATGGAAGCTACCGGCATCTTCAAAGATGAAACATCATTGTTCAGAAAGTGAAAGCAAATCTCGATGGCCAAAAGGCACATGAAAAATTGCCCCATATCACAAACCATAACAGCAATTAGATCTTACCTCACACTACAGAGACTCACACACATAACTAAGGACAAGACTACCAGTGTTTGCATGGGTGCAGAGAAAGGGATTCTCACTCACTGGTGGTGGAAATGCTGACTGATCCAAACTTTTTTTGAAAATAGCATGAATATTCCAAAAGTTAGAAATTTAATTTTCATATAATTAAGAAATACTTCTGAGCCAAAAAAGACCATATAAAAATCCCTCTGAATTCCTATGTTTATTACACCACTCTGTACAATAGCCAGAATCTGGAAAAGCCCAATTGCTTGAGAACAGATGAGGGGCTAAAGAAAGTGTGATTTTTGTACCTAGCTTATTACTTTTTTTAAGTAATCTTTATATTAAAAAAAAGCAAAATTCATTCCTAACCATCAAGCCTTAAGATGTTTTCAGCTTTTAATATTTGTATAATTATAAAATGATCATAAATATGGCCATTTAAATATGACAAATTATTTATATTTGACATCACTATTAGATTTAGAAATATTGAATATCATTTGACACTTTCTCATGGCAAAATCTATTTTTAATAGGTAAATTTATTTATTTTGGCTTTTGAAGGCCTTAAACATAAACTGTGCTCAGTGCTTACTCCTGTCTTTGAGCTCAAATGGGAGATCTAATGGGGTATCCGGAATCAACCTGGGTTTGATTTTGCAAAGTCCTTAGTTCCAGCTATTTTCAAACTCTCTAAATCAAAACAAGAGGAGGAAAGGCAATAAATACACTTAGAGAGAGAAAAATTAGCAAAGTCTAAGGCATTATTTATTTTGTCATACTTAAGGACAAGGTTAGTCATAAGTTTTCCAAGTCAATAAAAGTAATAGTTTTGCCATAGCAACCATCTACTTTGACACCTGCATTTAAAGAATAAAAATAAAGAAACATTTAAGAATTGTGTAAAGAAATCATACTAATTCAGAGTATAATTAGTTTGAAAATATGTCATGGATTCTTTAGCTTTGACCTGTGTTCTATTGTTCTTTGCTGATATATTTTTATTGCCTCATAAAAATAATTCATTTATGCTTTCCGATTTATTGCAGAATTAATGGGTAAGAACAGAATTTCAATACACATATATTCTTTTACTTTATTGTATATGTCTTGGAAACACAATCAAATGTTTAAGTCTACTTCTAGTTCATGGCTCAATGTTTCTCCTTACAGTGCTTAAGAGAACAAGTGGTGAATGGGTGACCCTGAGGTACTTGGAATCAAAACTGGGACTCACATACAGAAAACATATGCTGCAATTCTTTTAATTATCTCTCTGACCCCAGGACTAGTGCATTTGTCATAAACCATGAACTTATATGACATACTGTAGTCATCCCAAGTCCAAAACTTGCACTCAGATTCACTTTTAATATTATATATACTATGAACTTTAAGAAATAATTAAAAATATAACTATGTTCTATAATTAACATAATGTTTTCTTGCTTTTTCATATTCAAATATTTTAGTTTAGGGGCTGGAGTGATAGCACAGTGTGGGCCACCTTGCCCCTGCAGGGAAACCACAAACATGGGTTAATTTCTCAGAGGGAATATAGAACATGGAATATGGAATTCTCGGAGGGAATACAAAGAACACACACAAAGAAAATGGGAAAGCAAGTGAGAATCAGCTAAACTCCGTTATATTGAAAAGAGGGCAGATCATTCTTTATCATTCATGGTGGGGGCAAACAAAAAGCAATAAAAAAAAGTGTAGAGCAAAATACTTTGAGCAACTTCTCAAGGCTTCTCAAGATATCAGCATAAGTTGTTTCCGTAAGATTCCTCAAGTCCTCTAGCTACATAATAAGCAATGATCCCCTAACATAACTCCCCTAGCACCTAGCTACATAGATAACAAATATTGCTTCTCCCAACCCACTGAATGTGACTAGAATATGTTCTGTCTAAAATATGTTTTTCTCCCAAGGCTACTGGGTTAATGTCCCCTTTGGCTTGGATGTGTTTAGAATATGCCCTGTCTAAAATATCTTTTTCTCTTAAAGTTACTGGCCTCAGTGTACTCTTTGGTCAGTCACAATGCCTCACATAGCCTTTAGATTGACCTTAGTAAAGGCAGGCTGCATCCTTGTTCAGGCCTCATGAGAGACTGCTAGAAAATTACTAGGCCTCAGCTCCCCACAGAACAGTGGTAGGGCATTTGCCTTGCACGTTGCTGACCCAGGATGGACCTGGGTTCCATCCTCAGCATTCCATATGGTCCCCCGAGCCAGGCACAATTTCTAAGTCCATAGCCAGGAGTAACCTCTGAGTGCTGCCAGATGTGACACAACCCCCTCCTGAAATCAGTTCATAATAATTATTTAAATGTGACCCCTATTTATTAAAATATTAATAGAATATTGATTTTTGAAGGTGAATAATACTCCCTGTGTTGGTACTATATTTTGCTTATTAATTTTCTTATTAAATATATCTGATTACTCCCAAGTTTTGGCCATTAGGAATAAAGATACTAGAAACAACTATACATATATGTTGTTGTATGAACATAAATTTTAAATTCCTTTTGTTAAATAAGAAACAGAAATGATAGGGGTTTTTTTGTTGTTGTTAAGAGGAAATATAGTTTGGAAAAAAGCTACCAAATTATCTTCTAAAATGTTTATATCAGCCTCATTACCATTAATGAATGATACCTCTTATGGTTCCATATTCTTGGCAACATTTAGTGTAACCATTATTTTAGATTTTTGCATCCTAGTGGGCCTTTGAATATCTAATTTCAGTTCAGACAATTCCCTAATTGCATGATGTTGGAAGCTTTCTATGCTTATTTTCAATCTGTATATTTTCTTAAGGAAGAAAAATGAAGCAATATCAAATCTATGTTGAAGAAGTCATATTCATTCTGATATAAATTCACTTAGATACACCTAGAGTTCAGTGATAATTCTGACGTAAAGAGTTCTGTGTGTTTTAGTCAAGGCTTTCTTTGTTAGCCTATTATCACATTGTAGTTCCTGTTTGTGTTGTCAAATCTTGAGATATTGTGCTATGTTTTACAAAATTGTGTTCATTGGGGCCGGAAAGATAGCACAGCGGTGCTTGCCTTGAAAGCAGCTGATGCAGGGCCCAAGGTGGTTGGTTCAAATCCCAGTGTCCCATATGGTCTCCTGTGCCTGCCAGGAGCTATTTATGAGCAGATAGCCAGGAGTAACCCCTGAGCACAGCCAGGTGTGGCCCTAAACCCCCCAAAAAAACTAAAAATAAAACAAAATTGTGTTCATTATATGTATTTTTTCTAACTATTCTACCAATTTGGGGTTTATCTTCTTAAATTTATAAAAATACATTTTTAAATTTAGTGCCGTTCATCAATCATATTTTTGACAGAATTATTTTTGGTGTTTTGTGTGAATAGTTATTTTCATTCCCCAAATCACCTATATCTCTTGCTGCACATCTTCCAGGCAATTTTGTTAACTTAACATCTCTGATTCATTTTAAACTATGTTTTTCTTTTATTTTGCTTGTTTTTTTCTTTTTCTTTTTTATTATTTCCTTATTTAAGCAACATGTTTACAAAATCTCTCTGTGTGTCTGTTTCTTTCTCTCCGTCTTTCTCCTTTTCTCCCTCTCTCTGCCTGTTTCTCTCTCTCTCCTTTTTGACTGTGGTTTGCACTATTTGTTAACGAAGGGATGATTTGCCTCTTCCTCCACTTTCAGCTAAATTCTTGTCAAGAGCGATCAGTTCTAATTATCTTTGTCCTAATCGACCGTTCTCTCCTCTAGCTTCACTCACAGTTCTTTGTAGTCAGCTTTCTACCCTGGGCTGGACCTCCTGATCTTTGTCTCTATATATTAATTATAAAAGCTATTACCATTTTGAACTATTTTTATAATGTGTAAAGTGCTAGTATCTAGATTTATGTTTTAATATTTTTAATCTAGTCACTTAGGTAATATTTATTTTTCAAAAGCTATGTTTTATTGTACCTTAGGTAATAATAGGATTGTTGAGCTCAAGTACCTGTCTCTGTGAAGCTAACTCACCTGTGTTCCAGGTGAGAACTCAGGATGTGATGTTTCTTTAGCATTGAGGTGCCACTCACAGTACCCCAGAGTTGCACCAGGAGATGCTCAGGGTTGTTCACACCCTATTCCTTATATTATCTCTTTAAGTTCCAGTTTTCTCCCTTGTCATATGCATTACATAAAGTTGTGCAGAAAACATTATAAAGGAGTTTTAAGAAGGTATATTGTTGTCTTATTCCTTACCTTCATGGGGAATCTTCTGTTGCTTACCCTTGAGGATGATGCTGAGCATTTTAATCATGAATAGATGTTAAGTTTTGTCATATGATTTTATCTTTGATATAATTATGTGGAATAGGGGTTGGGGTTTAATTTATTGATGTAGTGGGTTAAATGAACAATTTTCAAATTCTTAACCAGACAGAATTCATGGATCAATCCCAATTAGTCTTGGTATATATTATTTGCATGCATTGTTGGAATTTATTTCCAAATAAATTTTGAACATTGTTTCATGTGTAGTCTTTAAAGGCTTTTTATAGGTTTGACATTAAAGCAATACAGGCCCATAGAATTGTTAGAAGTTATTTTCTCTGCTTCTATCTTCTGAAATGCAATAATATAATTACATATAATATAACATGCATTACATATAATTATATTTATTTATTATATATGATTACCTCAATCTCTTCCTTAATTTTTTAGCATAATTTGCTAATGGATCATGTGGGCCTGATAATTTTTTCTCTTTTGAAAGTTTATAACTAGTTATTCCATTTATTTTTAGATATATATATATTTATACTATGTTTATACAGGTTAGCTCTAACCAAAAATTATACAGTATCTTTCATATCATATTAAATTTCTTTTCTTTTTTTAAATAAGAATTTAAATAATTTTTTTTATAATTTTTATTTCGACCACAGTGGCTTACATATCTTTTACAGTAATATTTTAGGTACATATTAACATTGAATCAGCGAAATTCTCATCACCAAAGTTGTCCTCCTTCCACCCCCATTCCCATCTTGCATCCCATATCCCCCACCGTCACCCCCCAGGCTTTTGAATTCTTATTAAAATAATAGCCATTTTACAGAAACTCATAAAATTCAATTAAATTAAAATAATATGTTCTCTATTTTACTAAATATTTTGGAAAACATTAGTAAACTACATCTATTTTTATTTATGCTTTCATATAAATATTATATTTTTCCACCGAATGTGGTTTATATATTGCAGAGTATTTGAATCTTTGGTTTATCTACCTATAGCATTTTGCTTTAGTTTGACTGTGAGCTTACATATTGAATCTGCTTTGTTAAATTCTCAAATGTCTACAAAGGCAAGGGATATACGTAAAAAATCCTGTAAATACTATAATCCATAGGTATAATGGTTAAGTTATGGTATATAAAGAGGTATCAAAAAAGAAATCATGTATTTATATAATAGCATGCAGTATTATTATTAGAACATTTTTATTCTAGAAACGTTTTTGTCTAAATATCAACAAATACTGAAAAGTTATCCCCTTTAATATGTCTCATCTTTGTGATTTAAGGACATGTTCCTTCACAAAATGACTTGAAAATAAAATTTTGTTAAAATACCAGGACTATACTGCAAATGTTGAAAACAAGCCTAGCATGTGTGAGGATTCTAAGTTTGATCCCATCATGGAAGTCCATGTATTTACATGATGAATCCAAGCAAAAAAGTATTCAAGAGCATCTTGAAGAATGACCTACTCAAATATTATTGCAGTATCAGTAGTCAGATAATGCTTTTAATGTGTGGGTAGAGATTCATAATAATGTATTAAGATGCACAAACTTCATTGTATCAGAAAAAAAAATTTATAACAAATTATCTATCATGTATTATTTATTCAAAGTAATGAAACTAGCATCAATTGTAACTGGTATAGGTGATTTAAATTTTCAGAATTTTTTTCCATAAACTAGGTGCTAAATAGACATTTTCATGAACATTCTTAACATTCTTTTCAAGTTTGATTTTTCATATTTTGACACTGTAATTCTGAGCCAATGGTCATTTTTGGCATTAAGAATGTAGAGGTTTCTAATTTTGACAACTTTTAAGTAAGTGTTTCATCAGAAAATAGCAGGTTTCCAGTAAGTTTTCTATTTACCTTTCATATTTAACAAGAACATATATAATTAGGTATATCAGATAAAATGAAAATATTTTATAAAATAAACATAATTTGAAAGTTTTGAGTAGAATTGAGTTAAATTTGTATACTACATATTTCCATTTTTCAATAAACATATTCATTTAACTATGAATTTAAAAAAATGACGAGTTGAAATACTGTTACTCCAGATATTTTTAGTAGCTCAATTATAATTCTATACTATTTGATTCTAATGAAAATCTTAGATCACAGATCAATTTAGGAATTCTGAGTAACCCTGTATCCATCAGAATCTCTTTCTTTACTTTGCTTTATGCCAATTAGAGTTCCTGCATAATACCTATATTTTATTTTTCTTCAATTTATGAAATTGAGTTTTATTATATAAAAATAAGTATATTACAAAATATGTACTTAATGTAATAGCAAATAATTTTTGTTAAGAATGTCTTTTGGAATTCTTATCCATTGCTGTTGGGAATGCCGTCTAGTCCAACCTTTATGGAAAGCGATATGGAGATTCCTCCAAAAACTGGAAATTGAGCTCTCATACTAGCTATATCACTCCTAAGGATATACCCTAGGAACACAAAAATACAATACAATATATCCCTTCCTTACACCTATTTTATTGCAGCACTATTTACCATAGCAAGACTCTGGAAACAACCAAGATGCCCTTCAACAAATGAATGGCTAAAGAAACTGTGATACATATACACAATGGAATATTATGCAGCCATCAGGAGAGATGAAGTCATGAAATTTTCCTATATATGGATGTACTTGGAATCTATTATACTGAGTGAAATAAGTCAGAGGGAAAGAGAAAGATACAGAATAGTCACACTCATCTATGGGTTTTAAGAAAAATGAAAGACATTCTTGCAATAAATTTCAGAGACAAAAGAGAGGAGGGCTAGAAGTTTCAGCTCAATTCACGAAGCTCACCACAAAGAGTGATAAGTGTAGTAGAGAAACAACTACATTGAGAACTATCCAAACAATGAGAATGAATGAGGGAAGTAGAAAGCCTGCCTAGAGTACAGGCGGGGGTGGGGTGGGGAGGAGGGAGATTTGGGACATTGGGGATGGGAATGTTGCACTGGTGAAGGGGGGGGGTGTTCTTTACTGACTGAAATCCAACTATATTCTATAATCATGTTTGTAATCAAGGTGTTTAAATAACAATATTAAAAAAGAAGAATGTCTTTGGGGGTTGGTTAGATGATGGACTAGAGAACATACTACATATATTTTTTATGAGGGAGGTGTGTTCAGCCACCAGTCACATATGACTTCTAGGAATTACCCCAAGGATCATGACAAAAGTAGTCCTAGTAGTACCAGGTCTTGCACAAAAACAAAAATGACAAATTAAAAAAAAACAAATATATTGTCATGTTTAGATTTGCAGATTACAAAACACATAAGGAATAAGTAAACAACTTCTATTAGATTTTAACAATAGATTTTACTTCGACTGAGGCAGTTTTACTTTTGTTTAGTTTTTGTGTTTACACTATGAATATTGTAAATCAGTCTGTTATATTTTTTCTAGAGGAGGAAGGAAATACAAAGACCAATTCTGACCTACAATTGACAAGTTATAGGATTTTCTGACATATGACTCGCAGGCTAAATTTTATTAGTAACTTTACCTGAAATTCCCATCAATATTTTCTTTGCATTTCTCATACCTCACCTAAAAGTAAATATTTTATGATTTTTGTTTTTCTTTTGAAACCTGTGTATTGATTTTATTATAAGAGAGAAAGTTTAAAAGTAACATATACATTTACTACACCCTTCCATCACTAAAATATAGCATTCACTGTATGTAATTTTATCATCATATTCTATTTAAAGTTTTTAAATACTCACTTACCATAACTTGGTATTTATATATACATGACGCATAATCAATCCAGTGTATCAATAAATTAATTCCTTAAACATGCACATGAGAGTGAGTCAATAGTAATATGATTAATGGAAGATAATAAATTTTCACAGATAAGAAATAGACAATATGAAACTGATGAAAGTGTTAAACAATACACCCACAACAAAAATATACCAATTATTTAATATTTGATGGCATGTATATATATATATATATATATATATATATATATATATATATATATATATATATATGTGTGTGTGTGTGTGTGTGTGTGTGTGCTTCTCATGTGTTTCTTACTAGGGAAATTATCCCCAGGAAACACTTCTATGTATCAAATGATAAAAATAAATGAACAGCTGTTTTAGTCTAGCAGGTTTAATTCTACAATTCTATCACATCTCAGTTCATTAAGTACAGCTATCAACTGCACAGTCAAGTCTGTTTAATGCAAATCTGACTTTGAACATGCTTTAATAGAAGTGAAAAAGAAATGTTTGAATGGTTTAGGAAGTTGTCACCATAATGCAAGTACTTTCTAGTGAAAACAGATTTGTCTGTCACATATGTAAGCTATAATAGCAACATCAATGTCATATATATTATATTTACAATTGTTTTTGTCTACAATGCTATAATTGGTGTCTCTCCCACTAAGCTACAATCCAGGGATGTCGAGATATTATAATTTTATTTCCTATTATTTAACTAATTTATATATAAGGCTTCTGCAGTTATTTTTTAAATGAACATAAACTGTATGTTTACATCAACTTAGTGATGGAGATCAATTTAAGTTACATTTGCTTAACTTATTCACTTAAATCGTTTCATAATTATTTAATATTGTTTACTATCAGCTAAGTTGATCTCATGTGTTTAGTCTGACCAAATAAAATATTTTTTACCTATTTACTTGAATTTCCTATAGTATTTCTGCCTTACTCAGTGTTGTCCTCTATTTGAACATTTAATTATTCCAAAGCATAATTTCAGGTGTTTAATTTTATTTTTTAAATCAATATATTAATGTACCATGATTGTAGTTGGGTTTCAGTTATAAAAATAAACATCCCCCTTCACCAGTGCAACATTTTCACCACCAATGCCCCCTATCTCCCTCCTCCACCGCCCCCGGCCTGTATCGAGACAGGTGCTTGATTTTCTTTTAATTTTGAGCTACACCTGACAATTCCAGGTGTCACTCCAGACCTTGCACTCAGGAATTACTCCTGGGAATGTTTGGGGGACTATAGGATTTGCTAAGGATTAAAGGCATATCAAAGGCATTCAAAGTAAAATGTCCTACTCATACTATTGTGTTGGTCTCATATTAAAATAATAAAGAAAAAGTACATCAGTACTACAAAATTGCTCTGAAAGCATTTTAGCAAGCATGTGTCTGCCTGATTCTACCTGTTGCATTGCATCACTTACCATATACTTTTCACTATTTTTCCTACATGAAAGTTTTTGTAAATTATCACCTAATTCAATCATACAAGTACAACTATAGTGATGGAAAATATAAATCACCAGTGAGATTGTTTATGTCCAAGTAACAGCAGAAATTGATGATTAAATATAGATTTTTAGTTTAGGCTAGAAACTAAGTAATAGGGGAATATCAAACAACTGCTAAAGAAATTGCCTCTTTTGGAAGTGAATAAACTAGTTTTAGAAAAGTAATAAAAAATCAGTTTAATTTTCAATTCAAGAGAAAACCTTTTACATCAATACTTCATCCCATCTATTACATAAAATTAAACAATAAATTGAGTCTAGAAAAATCTCATCTCAATATATTTATATTAACCAATTTATGTTTAATACATTGAAAAAAATAAAATTGTTAAATTAAATTTGTAAGTAAACAAAATAATTATGGATTTATTCAATGCAAGTTGCTAACTCAGTCTGTGATACATAGGATAAAATTGTTCTATACATTAAGCATTTATTCTTAAAAATATAAAAGGTATCTTAAATTTTGTCAGTTTTTTTTCTGACCTAGACCCTGTAGGATTAAATATTTTGTTTTTATGAAGTAAATGGCGATTCTTTTTCCTTCTTGTACTTTGCATTGAATTAAGTAAATAAATAACTTTCAACATTCTTACTATTAGGAAAATTCACTTTCGATACTATAGATTAGTATATTGATATTATCTAGCCATAATATTTTATAAAATTTTGTCTTGTTATTTTAAGTATTTACAAATATTCTTCAAACCTAGTATAAAATAGCCCAAAATCATTCTGATCATTCAAAAATGACCGTGATTTAAAAAAAGTTTTTAAAGTTAAGACATTAGTTTGCCATTGTATCAATAGGCTTGTAAAAATGATTATCCTTAAAGTAACATAAAGTATTTTTGTTCCCATCACACTTTGGTCTGTGCAAAAGCCAAGAACGTGATCAACAAATGACTGGCTGATAGAACCATGATGGGGTAGTATGTATACTGGGACCAACAAGAAAGCCCTAGTCTAGCGTTTGTTCTACGACCTGCACAACAACCATGATCTCTAATTCCAGAGACAGGACTGAGGCAATTGCAACTGAATGGGTCTTCTGAAAAACATAACGAAAGACGATATCCCAGGCTTCATCCGAGGTTCAGCGCAAGGGCCAAGACAACCAACCACAGAAGACAGATTAAAATGACACTGAGGAAACAGAACTTCTAGAATCACAAAGAAAGACTTCATCATAAGTCCCACTCCTTGACCTGTGCAGAGACTGAGATCTCTAGATATAGAGGTCTGATTTTATCATCTAGATGGGAGCAGAAGTCTTCCATACACCACAAGAGGACCAAGGGGGAGAATAAATAAACTTGAAAGGAGTCTATAGATAATCCCATGATAATATATTCCAAGGGTGGAGAAACCCTGTATCTCTTAGACCAAGGGGATTCCCTTTTCAAATGACCCCAATATTTACTGTGCCTGTGCAGGAGGAAGAAAGAAAGAAAAAAGAAAGAAAGAAAGAAAGAAAGAAAGAAAGAAAGAAAGAAAGAAAGAAAGAAAGAAAGAAAGAAAGAAAGAAAGAAAGAAAGAAAGAAAGAAAGAAAGAAAGAAAGAAAGAAAGAAAGAAAGAAAGAAAGAAAGAAAGAAAGAAAGAAAGACAGAAAGAGAGAGAGAGAGAGAGAGATACAAAGAAAGAAAGAAAGAGAGAGATAAAAATAAAGAAAGATAGAAAGAAAGAAAGAAAGAAGGAAGGAAGAAAGAAAGAAGAAAGAAAGAAAGAAAGAAAGAAAGAAGAAAGAAAAAGAAAGAAAGAAAGAAAGAAAAAGAAAGAAAGAAAGAAAGAAAGAAAGAAAGAAAGAAAGAAAGAAGAAAGAAAGAAAGAAAGAAAGAAGAAAGAAAGAAAGAAAGAAAGAAAGAAAGAAACAAAAAGCACAAAATAATTTTTTTTCTTTTATCTAGTTTTTGTAGATTTCTTTGTTTTGGTGTGGATATTGAAATATTGAAGTAGTTGTCCACTTTCTTATTTATATATTTGCTTTTTCTTCTTTTGTCTTCTTCCTTTTTGCGCTCTGTCATGTTTTTTATCTCAAGACCATGGCAATTATCTAGTGCATATCTTTATTGCTGCAGTGCTCACTGGATATTTTATGTGATGCTTCTTTTTGAACTCTTGTGGTGTTTCACCTTTTTTTTCTTCCCCTTCATATCTCAAACCGAGGATGAGAGCCTCAGAAGGACTCCGCCCATTGTCGGCGTAGTTGATTTTTAGCCCATTTTATTACTTTTCCTCAAACAAAACCACATAACTTGAACTATCTAGTCCTGCTTCCCAATTAGAGGGGGAAGTAATGGAGGTACTAAGACCAAACAGTTATAAGATCACTAAGTAGTAAACTAGACACAGAGGGGACCACCCATTTTAGCAGGCCCTGGGGTGAGGGTGGAGGATAGGGGAGGCAGGATGGAAACGGAGGTGGAGGGAGGACAATTCGGCGATGGGAATTCCCCTGATTCAATGTTAATATGTACCTGGAACATTACCGTGAACGATATGTAAGCTGCTATGATTAAAATAAAAATTATATTTTAAAAAAGTATTTTTGTTCCCATTTTTATTGCACCTCACTAAAGCTAAATATATATTCTGTATTTGCTTAGTATATATCGGATAGTTAGAATGTTATATATAGTTGGAAATGTTAAATGTATCAGTCAAGCAATTTTGACTCGAATATCTTAGTCTCATGGATAACTGGTAAATATGAAGAAATCTAGTATGTCTAAATACTGTTATAAAGTTTATTACCCATTATTTTAAAACAAACTATTAAAATGAACTCTACTAAAAGATAAACTGTTGATCATTTGGAAACCTATGAATATATGTTAATATAAATGAGAAATATAGTCTGAAATAAAGACTACAGTATTCATTTATTTAAAATGCATGAATTAAATATATGCATGTTTATATGTATATTTGTTTTTAATATGGAATTTTTAAATTGATTGATAGAGTTAATGTTTTGAAATTTAGAGAGCCTCATATTTTAAAAGGAGAAGAAATAAACAACGCCATATGACAGGAAGATCTTCTCAAATAAAACTATTTTCTGAAGAAATAATCATGAAAATACTTTTTAAATGGTTTAAATCCCTGTAAGATTGTTTTTCTTCTTGCCAAATCTCTTCAGTGTAACCACCACTTCAGTGTAACAACAAACATAAAATCACATAAATGAAATGACAACAATAAAAAGTATCAGGTACAGAAAGATTATCTTCTTTCTACCTGGATTTATTTATTGATTATGTTTCTAGCTGAATAAATTTTGGAATGTATAAATAGAATACATTTTCTATAGATATTATATATCTCTATATAAAGAGATATAGATTTATCTATATATAGATATAGCTTTTAGCTGTGTTTTACTTTATTTTATATTGTCACAAGTCAGTCTACAAAGATTCACTCATTATTTCCATTTTACCTGTTTATAAGCTTTGGATTTTTTTTTTTTTTTGGTTTTTGGGCCACACCCAGTAACGCTCAGGGGTTACTCCTGGCTATGTGCTCAGAAGTTGCTCCTGGCTTGGGGGACCATATGGGACACCGGGGGATCGAACCGCGGTCCGTCCAAGGTTAGCGCAGGCAAGGCAGGCACCTTACCTTTAGCGCCACCGCCCGGCCCCAAGCTTTGGATTTTTAATATTTGCTTTTGACTTTTAATGCTGGTAACATTACTGAAGGTTAAGCTTATATTTAGAGACAATAAAATACAGTCCTTCCAAAGTTAGTTTAGAGGACAAAAACCATATGTATTATTTTATCAATTTCCACATGTTTATTTAAAAATATAACATTCATTTTAATCATTTCTCAAACATTCAAAACATATAAGCAGGGGCCGGAGAGATAGCATGGAGGTAAGGTGTTTGCCTTTCATATAGAAGGATGGTGGTTCAAATCCCGGCATCCCATATGGTCCCTTGTGCCTGCCACAGGCGATTTCTGAGCATAGAGCCAGAGTAACACCTGAGTGCTGCCAGGTGTGATCTTCCTCCCAAGAAAAGATGTATAAGCAGATAATTATATAGCTTTCTTAATTGTGATCTATTTCTATTTTTTACTTTGGTAAAGAGCTAAGTAGATTTATTAAAAAATCAAAACTAAAAACTGTAAAATTTTAGGTAGTAACAGTATTTTAGCAAGATGATCACATTAATTAGAATAAATAATGTTTGTTTGACCTAAACTGAAAAATACCTAATTTTAACTTATTCGGTGCTTATTTTTTTATATACAGACTCATACTTTATCCTTTTCTCACATTGCTTCAATATGACAAGTATTGATAATTTAAGGTTTTGTATCCTGGATCAAAGAGAAATAATTATTTTTTCCAAAATCCCTTTAACAAAAAATTTAAGGAAATGGCATCTAATAACACTAAAATTGTACTAAATTAACATGTATTATAAATTTTGTCATTCAAAAAATATTTTATTTTGTATTTTTTAAGGAAACTTAGAAATCTATTATATCTTATTGTGGATAAATTTAAAATCTATATTATTTAAGAATAACATAATTTTGAGAATTTATATAATAATAATAATAATATGTGATCATGGGGCCTGAACAGTGGCACAGAATGGTAAGGCATTTTTCTTGCCAGCACTAGCCTAGGACAGACAGTGGTTCAATCCCACAGAGTCCCAGAGTCCCATATGGTCCACAAGCCAGGAGCGATTTCTCAGCACATAGCCATGAGTAACCCCGGAGCATCACCGAGTGTGGCCCCAAAAAACAAAACACATAAATAAAAAATGTTTGACCATAAGCTTAAAATTCAATTTACACATTTATTGTGTAAAATTTGAATCTGTGCATCACTAAAAGTCTTTAAAATATAAGTCACAATTTATAACAATATATACCAAAGTCTAAAATTAGAATAAAGTAGGAATAGGACTATAAATAGCAACAATAAATTCTTAAAATTAAATTAAATTAAAATTAAATATATATTAAAAATTTAACCTGCTATTTGAACACTTTAGAATTGTCTGCCTTGTTATTCAAGTTGATCAGAATTATTCTTTGAGGACCCTCAAGGCAACATTCATCTTATTAAACATGGCATAAATATATTATTCATCATAGTGACAAAAATTCAGACTCTTTTTTTTCTGGGTTCACGACCCTGAACATCACCTGGTGACTGTGATGATACATAGCACTAATAAATAAATAAAGTGACTTCTTGCTCCACAATGTTCCGCTAATATGTGACACATGGCAATATATTATTTAAAAAAAATCAATGTTCTAGTGATGTATTAAAATAGAACAGCAGAGAATCATTTCATTGGTGATATATTATTGCCTCTCCACAGGGTCTTGAAGATCTAAAATGCATTTCCAAAGTCAGGCCTTGGGCCGATTTAAAGAAGAAAATTTGTTTTCCCTAGTAATTTTTAGATTGCAATGACTATAATAGCAGTAATCTCGGGCAATCCAAATTCATAAATAATTCATTTTCTTATATTGTGTATATATATATGAAAACTTGGTTAACTTTTGGAGGAAAGAACCTTGCAGTAAAGGGCAGGCACAATGCACAAGATGAAGTGTGATTGTGTTCCAGGAGATTTATGAAAGCAGAATATGAGCATAGGGAAAACAGTTTCCATGCGAGTTTAGAACTATCTTGAAGATGAGTGATATCATGAAAGGTTTTTAAATTTAAAATATATTTTAAAACTTTCTGTTTATAGTCTAAAGTCTGTGGATTGAAACCTTATATTCATTTTGAGGATAATACTAAGAGCAGCATAGAAACACATGCAGGTATGATGACTAATTATGTATTTAAATAATTGTGTGTTTAAATGCTACATTCAAGGTCTAAGATTATTGAATTCAATCCTTGACTTTTTCTGCAGTTCCTCAGATAGAGCGTTATAGACAGACTAGGTGATATGCTGCAAAATGACCAATTAATAAAATAAACTCGGCTAAGCATTGAAAGATATGAATATTTGCCTTTTTTGGGGGGGGGCATACCTGGAAGTACTTAAAGTGTATTCCTGGTAGGCTCTGAGAATCCTATGGGATGCTGAAGATCCTACCCAGTTTGAGGCACTGTAACTGTCACTCTGGCCCCAAATTAAAATTTTTTTTAATCATTTCTCATGTATGCCCTCGTATGTAAATGCATATTTTTTCTTCCTACATACATACACTTGGTCAATGTCTTGGATGGTGGTGACTTTTGAGGCACAGGATTATATACTGTTGTCCAAGTCTTTGGATTAAGTGTCATTTAAGAAGAGAGCTAATTCTCAGATTTTCTATATAAAGGTTATTTTTGAAGTTTGAATATTTCCCGAAGCATTTATCTTTGTAATTTTAACAAAAGTTCTAGCAAGCATTGCTTTATCTTTTGTCAGTGTCATTACACAGAGACAATGGCTATTTCAAGGAGAAATACGTTTTACTTGATAGGAGGCTATACCAACAAGGATCAAGGATACTCAATGGTGTCCATATCACAAATAATAATTTTAAACAATTTTTTTCAAACACACCTCAATAATGTGTTCTTCTTGGTAAACGTTCTATACATGTTTCATATTTGCTTGTTGGATCCTGAAGCTAATGAAAAAGGATCCTTTTTGGTTACTTAATAGTCTTTTATTTTTTGTCTTGTTTTGTTTGTTTGTTTGTTTGTTTTTGGTCTTAGTTTTTGACCACACCTGGTGATGCTCAGGGATTACTCCTGGCCATGCACTCAGAAATTGCTCCTGACTTAGGAGACGATATGGGATGCTGGGGGATGGAACCTTGGTCCGTCCTAGGCTAGAGCGAGCAAGCAGATGCCTTATCGCTTGCGCCACCTCCAACCCCTGAATAGTCTTCTGCTTGTTGTTTGGGGCTCAAGGCCAGCGGTGCCCCAGAGCTTACTCCTGGATCTTTCAGTGCAAAGACCAAGACCACCAACCACAGAAGATGGATTAAAATGACACTGAGGGAACAGAACTTCTAGAACCACAAAGACTGACTTCATCATAAGTCCCACCCCTGGATCTGTGCAGATGCTGAGATCTCTAGACACAGAGGTCTGATTGTATCACCCAGGACAGAGCAGAAGTCTTCCAAACACCACAAATACATCACCGGGAGAATAAAGGATCATGAACAGAGTCTATAGTTGATCCCATGACAATATACTCCAAGGACGGAGAAACCCCATATCTCTTAGGCCAAGTGAATTCCTTTTCGAATGACCCCAATATTTACTGTGCCAGGGCAGGAGGGAAAAAACAAAAAAACAAACAGCACAAAACATTGTTTATTTTTATATATTATTTTTTAATCTTTATTTATTATTATTATTTTATTTACCTATCTATTTTTGGTCGATTTCTCTGTTTGGGTGTGGTTATTGAAGTTGTTGTCCCCAGTTATACTTATTTTTTCTCTTCTTTTCTTTTCTTTCTTTATGTGCTATGCTATCTCAAGACCATGGCATTTTTTGTTTGTTTGTTTGTTTGTTTTTGTGGTGCTTATCGTTATTGTTGGAGTCCTCACTGGATATTTGACACTTCTTTTTGTACTGGTGGAGTGTTTCACCTTCTTTTTCTCCTTCGTCTCTCAAATCGATGATGAGAGCCTCTAGAAGGATTCCGCCCATTTTCGGAGTATTAGACTTTTACCCCAGTTTATTACTTTTCTCTTCTTCAAATAAAACCACGCAACTTGAACTAGCTAGTCCTGCCTCTCAATTAGAGGGGGAAATAAGGGAAATAAGGGGAAATAAAAAGACCGAACAGGTGCAAGACTACTAAGTAGTAGGATAGGTACATAGGGGACCACATATTCTACCAGCCCTGGGGGTGAGGGAAGAGGATATGGGAGGTAGGACAAAAACGGAGGTGTAGGGAGGACAATTTGGTGATGGGAATCCCCCTGATTTTATGTAAATATTTACCTAAAATATTATTGTCAACAATATGTAAGCCACTATGATCAAAATGAAAATTATATTTTAAAAAAAGAAATACTCATGTGTGCTGGAACTGAGCGTGGGTTAGTTACTTGCAAGACAGGCTTAATTATGAAAGTTTTCTTTTTGTTTTATTATTTATTTGTCTGCTTATTTGGTTATCATGCCTGGAAGTGCTTAAAAATTACTCCTGGATGAATGTAAGACAAGTGCTTTAACTCTTGCACTTTCTCCAGCTCATTCAACTGGTATGATTTAATTAAAACCATTTAATAGAAGCAACTTCAATAGATCTAGTTCAGTTCCCCTTTTACAGGTGACGTATGGATCAATCACTCAGATTAGTAAAAAACTAATATAATCCAGGCAATACCTTAGGAATTTGCTTATATCATCATACATTAATTCTCTCATCTGCATTTCCTCTGGTCTTTGTAATCCCAGAATTTATTACTGCTTACTATTGGTTATTTCCAAACGGCAGCTTTATATGTCACACTTATTGGTATGTGGACCTTTTGGTAAACAAGTTGTTAGTTCCTCCAGAGTTTAAGGTGCTTTGAAACTTTCCATCAGTGCTTCTTGTTTAAAAAAGGGGTTATATATATATATATATAATATATTGTGTTGTACATATTATATTTGATGTATATATATATTATATATAAACATTCTATTTAAAATGTTTAACTTAGTCTGCAATAATGGAACAAGACTTATTTGTTTGTTTTGTTTTTGGGAGGCAACATACAACTTTGCATAAGGAATTCATCTGAATATGCTTAGAGATCTCTTTCGATGAGGTTTGGACAATGAAACTCTGGTCAGCTGCATGTTAGACAAGTACCCTGTTTGCTATATCAGCTCTCTAGCTTCCAAATGAGACATAATTTAGAGTTGGCCAGGGGCGGCTCTGGTATACTTGTAATATGGATGATTGATCTAGAATCTTCAGGGGTCCTCAAACTTTTTAAACAGGGGGCCAGTTCACTGTCCTTCAGACTGTTGGAGGGCCAGATTATAGTAAAATAAAAAATTATGAACAAAATTCTATGCACACTGCATATATCTTATTTAGAAGTGAAGAAACAAAATGGGAATAAATACAATATGTGGCCTGTGGGCCATAGTTTGAAGACCCCTGGTAGATATACATCCAAATTACTGACTCAACAACATTGAACTAAATAGATATAAACAACAATTACCCAATTTTAAAATATATCTTTCAAGGCGGCAATGTTGGAGAAGGAAAGAAATATGGAACATGGTGGAGGGAAGTTGGCACTAGATATGGGATTTGTGCTAGAACATTAAATGCCCAAATCTCATATAACAATAATTTGTAAATAATAGTTCTCTAAATAAAACATGAAAAATGAAATAAAATAAAAATCGAGTTTAGTGATATTAAGAAACAGTAAAAAAAAAAGCTTAGAGTTCCGGACCAGAATATCTCTGTTTTATAGTATTCCATTTTGAACATATTTCATAAATGGAAGAGCTCCCATAGTAAGTGGAATAATATTTTAACTAGAGACACTGAAAAATTAAAAGTAGATTTTTTTTCCTTTCATCAGGTCTATCAAAAATGCTTTAATATCTGACAAATGCTATACCTTATCTAATAAATATGTGTGAGGTTTTCTATAATATGGAACTGTCTTGGCTCTTCAATAGATTCAATGAAATCTAAATATTCCATAGTTTTTTCAGGGATTCCCCAAATTTTTAAATAGGGAACCAGTCCACTGTTGCATAGACCATTGCAATGAAGACTATAGATTTAAAAAAATAAAAAACTGTGAGAAAATTTTTTTGCACATTGCACATATCTTTTTTGGGGGGAAGGTCACACCCAGTGCTCCAGGGATACTCCTGGCTCTGCACTCAGAAATCACTCCTGGAAGGCACAGGGGACCATATGGCATGTCAGGATTCGAACCACAGTCCATCCTGCAAGGCAAACACCCCACCACTGTGCTATCTCTCCAGCCTCCACATATCTTATTTTGAAGTAAGAAAAAAAAAGAATAAATATAATACTTAAAATGAAGACCCCGTAAAGTCAAGTTAACAAATTTATTGTATTTTCATAAGAAATATGTTTTCAGCTACTGACATGATGAATTGACTAATGTCCAGTTCTATATTTGTTACTGCTATCTTAACAAGTGATGCACGCATGCATCATTTATTAATAAAATACATATGTGTGTAGAGACAGTGCAGCAAAAATAATACATCAGCAATAACTTCTTTGCCCACACAGAGATATACAGATTATACTACTCATCAATACAGTCTGATCAATGCCCATCAATGCAGTCTTACCAATCCATATCATTTTAATCTCAGTGGAGCCCATATGGTGGAATCCTGCTTGTACCACAGGCTCACACTGGTACATTCAAGAACCAGCAAGATTACAGAGTTATTTCATAACCTTTCATTTTCACACTGTCCTATGTGAACCACACTGAGCTCTGTGTGTCCTGTCCAAGCTCTGGTTTACACTATTGCAATTTCACAGCAGGAAAAATAGAAGGAACATATGTATTGTTTCCTACTGAATCTAATGCACTGTTTAGATATTGCAATAATGTCAACTCAGACTTACACAGGACACAACATAAGGCATCATACACAACTGAATAGGAATCAGAATATAAGCACACTGTCATTTAAATTGGTTTCCTCAGTCCTACACTCTCTGCAGAGCTGGATTAAATCTCTTCCTCCCCCCAGAGCTGGATAAAATTTTCATGGAGCCCTAGGCAGATTACCAGTTTGGTCTCTCTATTTGATAACACTGAGCACTGATCATTTGCATTACCACTGAGCACTGACAATTTTGCATTATCACTGAGATGCAATCCCCCGAGAAACCACCTCCAAGCAAATATCCTAAAAAATAAAAGACGCTCATAACTTCAATGAAAAGACAATATTGTATCCAGACATAATAGAGATGAGGGCCAGAAGGACCACCCATGTATGAAGGTTACCACAAAGAGAGATGAACACAGTTAGAACACTAACTGCAGTGATGACTACCATGACAATGATAGTGAAAGAGAGAAGTAGACTATCTGTCCTGAAGAGAGGAGAAGGGAAATAGGGAACATTTGTAGAAGGAATTTATACAGGGGAAATGTGTACATTCAATGCCTGAAACCCAATCATGAGCATTTCTTTAAACACAGCGCTTAAATAAATGATTTAAAAACAAATATGCTCTCCAAACTTCAAAAGAAAGTGGCCCCGTCTGCAAAAAAAGACCTCTGAATTTCAGAAAAAAGGTACCTCTTAAACTCTAAAAGCCCTACTAACTGCAAAATTAAATTTAAAAAAATGAACTCTAAAATTAAAAAAGACTAATTTGTCTTATTTATGTATTTATTTATTTATCTATTTATTTATTTATTTTGGTGTTTGGGTTACACCTGGTGGTACTCAGGGATTACTCCTGGCTCTGAGCTCAGAAATCGCTCCTGGCAGCCTCGGGAGACCATATAGGATGCTGGAATTCAAACAACTATGGGTCCTGGATCAGCAACGCCCTACCACTGTGCTATCTCTCCGGCCACTAATTTATTCTATTTTTTTTTTTGTTCTTTTGCCTGTTTTGTTTTGTTTGAGGGTCATACCTGGCAGTGTTCAGGAATTACTCCTAGTTCTGTGCTCAGAAATCACTCCTGGTAGACTAAGGGGACCATAAGGGATGCTGGGGAATGAACCCAAGTCAGCTTCAAGTCAAATGCCCTATCTGCTGTGCTATTTCTTTAGCACCCTGATTTGTTCTTACCTTGGTCCTCAGGCAGCAACAGGCTCTATCCAGGAAAGTTCATGGCTCTATCCAGGAAATTTCATGACTCATCTGATCACACTCAAGTCTTAAAGGAGGAGACAGAAACAAAGACAAGAGGAGAGTTGGAAAGTGAGGGTGGACATTCCATATATGCACATTGCAAGCCCAGGATGAGTAGTCTGGCTAAGCAGGACAGGCAGCAGTGGCAAAAATACCTGGTGGGCCTGATAAATGCCCTCAGCAGGCCAAATATGGCCCACAGGTCATAGTTTGGGACCCCTGTACTAAGAACTGTTTGTCTAAATAAGAAGCCTGTAAACTTATGACCCATGGGCCAAATTTTTATGCTTTTATACATATAATTTTGTTGCAAAATAGCTTTGTTATATAATTTATATCTCACATTTGGTGATAATTTGCTACAAATTCAAGGTAAAGTAATAGAGAGAATTGATTTCCTAATTCTAAATTATTTACACAGGTAGTTAATTGGATTTTTACCAAATCCAACCTAAATTTCAACATTTCTATATTAGTTCCACATATCCAGTTATTATTTGAGAGGTAGAATTTGACATAAACTTTATTTTAAAATTGCTCTTAAGTATCATGTAGCACACAGAAGTATCCTATAGACACAAGTAAAGTTATAGTGTCCCACTATATCTTAAACTGTTTCTAAAAGATTTTCTATCATGGAAAAATAGCACATAAATGTAATATCCTTTACTTGTATTATTCCCTCTCTATATACAAGATTCATTATTTTTCTAAAATTTCTACATTAAAGTCCTAGAATACAATATCATGTTCAGTTTCAGAGTCTTTGGAAGTAATTAGATTTAGAATAAGTTCCAACTTTGGTCTTCTCCCAAAAGGATAAATGCCATTATAAATTAATGAACTCTCACTCCTAAATATATTAAAGTAAGGCTGTGTGATCACATATCAAGACATTGAGTTTTGGATAAATCAGAGAGAACTCTCTTTGTAATCAACATATTCTGGTAGCTTGATCTTAGTCTTAAACACTCAACTAGAATGATAAAATAGGTGCCTGATTGTATTTTGTAGTGGCAGATTGAATAGACAGAAATAACATACGAACTACATTTTACAAATCACAATTTTCTGAGTAATCTATTCATCTATAAAGAAGCACATGATAGAGATCATTGGAAATTCGATTTTTATGTTTATATAAATAGGGACATATTCTTTCAAATACATTTTAAAATTTATTACAAGTTACATTTTTAAGGGATCCCTAGTAGTCACAATTTGAATGACCTCAAAAGTACTTAAACATTTATGTTTGTAAGTTTGCCATAAGAGACTATACCAACCCAAAGAAATGCAGAAATATTTAAATTCTCCAGGTAGTTTATATGCTACATATGGTATGATAGGTAATAAATGAAGAAATAATAATACTATATCAATACAGTATATTACAGTAAAATTTCAAATAGCTGAGTACTTAAAAAAGTGTTATCACATGTATAAATAATCATTTGACTAGAAATTTAAGAGAGATCAATGGATAAAGATGACTAAACATGTTACTGGAATACATTAGACAATTCAGAATACTTAGACTATCTGATGTAAAACAAGATTACAAACTTGTTACTTTATTGAATATCAAAAAATATTAACCCTTCATTTTTCTGAAAAGATGTTCCAGAACATATTGGAAATATTTTACTATTTGCAAAATAGAAAGAAATTATTTAGATTCTAGCAATTAAAACTGAGAGTGTGGGTACTCTGTAAGATTTATGATATAAAAATAGTTATCATAGAATTAAATCAAATATATACCTAAATGCTGACATTGTTTATGAAATATTTCCCTGAATATTATCTAATTGAGAGATATCTAAAGAGAAATATCTAAATACAATGTATTAAATATATGCAGATTGGTTTAGCTTGATGGTCTCCTCTGGTTACATTATAAACACAATTGAAATTTGTGCTAAATTTAATAAGCCATTTTATTTTCCAGACTTTACTGTCTTTGAAGTAATTGCTTTTTTATCCTTTTGTTTTAAAACATTCAGTTCAGATATTACATCCATCGCCAATTAAACACCTGTGTTGTACAACTTTGTATTAATGCATTGTAAAAATATCCAAAAGGATATATTAATGTGTTTTGATTATACATATGACTCCATTAAAATTAATGGGAATATCAAGACTAATTCCACAATTAAAAAATGAAAATTGACCCACACTGTTAAAAGCCCTCAAAATATCTAATTTCTATTTAAAGTGCCAACTGCAGATAAGTAGATTCTGCCACCTGTTCTTTAATTGGGGAAAAATTGATGGTGAAATTTCATTGGTCATTTAGGTATTCGAGTGGTTTTTTTTTTTATCTTGCGAGTTTCAAATTAATAGTTGCAAGGTTATTTATTGTAATAAAGTCATTAAAATTAAAATTCTATACTTTTTATTTAGGTTCAATTTTAAAAACTAAAATGAGGACTTAAAATATTAAACATTTTGTGGCATACTAATTGATTTATAATTTGGTGGGTGTGGTTAAACATCATATCAGGTGGTGCTCAGGGTTTACTTCTGATTGTTCCAAATGATCATTTGATCTTGGGAATGCAAACCAGGGTCAGCGTAGTGCAAAGTAAGTGCCTTACCTTCTATATTATTCTCTCGATTATTCAGATGTATTATATTTTAGTTGCAAAATATGTGCCTCTACATGCCTCAGTCTTTTCAAGATAAAACATTTATCATCCAGAAAATTATTTTTCTTTCCATCCTAATAATGACTGTCATCCAAGAAATATTACTCCTGTTTTTAAACATACAATATAATACCTACATGAAACTGCATTTCACTATGTCTATTTTAAGATTTTTCATGTCTTGACTGTACCTTTCAACTTAGTGGAGGATGAATCCTAGTGAACATATGGACAATATAGTTGAAATAAGTGAAAGTTTCATTGATGACAATTTACTCTTTTACAAAGTTAAAAATCATCTTTAAAACATTAGCACCCAGTAAGGCCAAATCTATTCACTCAAACATTCACCCCCTCTGTCTGAAGGGTGCTGCTGACACTGAGAATTGGCTTCATGGAAGGGAAAGGAGCAGAAAGTTTATTTTATTCCATTTTATTTATATATATATTTTATTTTATTATGCATAAAGAGTATTTTACTGTTAGATGTATTTATACTGTGTGGTTTGCTTGAAAGATTTATGCTTATCACTTAGATTCAGTTTGTTAGAACAGTTTCAGTCTTGGGTCAGAGACAGTACAGTAGGTAAAGAGCTTCCCTTCCATGTGACTGACCCAGGTTTCATCCCTGGTACCTTTATGGTCCTTGAATCTACTAGGAGTTATCCCTTAGTGTAGAGGTAAGAACAAACTGTGAGTACAGTCAGCTGTGGCCATAACCCCCCCCCAAAATAATAGTTTTATTCTTTATACTTGCCTGTTTAATATTTGTATTAAGGAATAGAGTCCATATATAGGATATGTATCTATAAATATATCTATATGTATCTATATATATTTATATATATATAGGATGTATATCTATCTATCTATATATATAGGATATATACAATATATGGACTTCATATGAACTATGAACTAAGGAGGCCCTCATTTCAATCTCTGCTATTTCCTGTCCCAGAGAATATGTTGGATATGGTCTTCATAGTCCTTGAGCACCTCAGGAAAAACAAACTTATTTATGTATCAAACTTTGAAGAAGCAATGAAGCACAAATGCTACACCAAATAAAACAGTTTTATTTAGATTATATATGAGAAAAACTAAAATGGAACAATATATATGAACTCTAATATGCCTCTTTTGCAAAGGACTTAACTTGAACTGATTATTTTCAAGAAATAGCTTTCAGAAATATGTTGGAAAAAAAAAAACTACCCCTTTGTAAATACGGGACAATTCTCTTGTACCTGTCCTTGATATACTTTGTACATGAAAGTGCAGGTTGACAAAACTAGGAATTCATCAATAGAGAAGGAATTGAATTAAATATTCCTTAACCTTCATATTTATTAACCTTATTTAAGTGCCTTGCCCAGTAATCCTTCATTTCTGACTTATATTTTCCATAACATATTCTCTTAACTCTAAATGAAGATAATACTTAAATTGGTGGCTTAAGCCATTTGGGGGAATTATTTTGTTTTCCTGACTTTCTCCTATGTACATATGTGGTACACATATGTGGTACACATATGTGGTACACATATGTGGTACACATATGTGGTACACATATGTGGTACACATATGTGGTACACTAAGCTTATTTATTTTTCTTGATACTCTGTTATTACCACAGCTATCAGCTGGATTAGAGGAGAATTTATTTTTCCTCTTACATATCTGATAGTGAAATCTCAAATATAAAAGTAGAAAGTGGTGACATGATTTTTATATTTAAGATAGAATTATGAACAAAATTTTGAATGGATATTGTAATGAATAAACATTCGTTCACGAAAGATAAATAATTTAGTCATAAATCATGTAAATAATATAACGGAAAAATTTAGTATGCCTTTAATTTTCTCGAAGATTATAATCAGATCAAAACTATCTTTTAAATATTCATTTATATACATTATTTAATTTATTCATGTATTTAACAAAGCATTTTATTTTTAAACATATCAAGCCATATTTGTACCTAATTATTAAAATTAATTTCCTCTCTTTTGATAATTCATTTTATGGATTTACTTTCAAGTTCCTAAGAAAACATCACTTTGAAAATTTCCACCCTTCCCCTTTGAATTTTTCTTAGGCAGGCCATGTAATTATTTAAAAACATAATACATTTGAAAACAGAGAAACTACTGAAGACATTTATATTAAAGAAATGATTAAAAAACAGAGTGAGACATGCATCCTGAGAGGAGAAATTTCTAGTGTCTTGGAACTTTCACGAAGGCAGAGGGGATTCATGAGGACAGACTGATTCATATGAAAACTAAATGCTCTGGAATTAGGCATTTTATCAGACATATAGATAGATCATTCACACTGAAAGGTTATTTCTAATAATTATCTTAAATTAAAATTAAACTGTCTTAAAAATGTACACTAAAAAAAAGTAAACTAGTCGACACCCCATTTCCTTTAGGCAGTTCAAAGAGTAATAAATATATCTAATAAGTCTGAAGAACCCTGACTGAACCCTGCTTTGAGAAAACATGTTATGAGTAATTTTATAACCAAATCTTCATTATATTATAAATGTGTGCATTATTATTTTTAAGAAAACATTATGTTAAAATCTCAGTGGAATTTGTTTTCTGCAGCAATATTAAACTTTATAAAACTTCTCAAAGAACACATATTTGTATAACTTTGAAAGACTTTTTTGAACGGAAACAAAAGTAGAATGAAGTACGGCACTCTAAGTTTGTATAAGATTTTAATTTAATAGATAATAGGTAGAGCATGAAAATTAACTATACTGAAACAAAGCCTTAGGCTTATGTATTGCTACTAAATTTTGTATCACCTATTAAACTTGTTGGTTCCAGTTTAGGAAGAGAATTTTAAAGTCTCCTCCATGCAGTATTTTAGTAACACTATGTTAGATTACTTTCTTGCACATAGCTAAAGTTTCACTCAATGCAACATAATGAAACCTCCTGCTGGTCTGAAAAACCATACAGATAACTACCCGCTGAGCAAATTGAGTCTAAGATGCAGAATGGAAGAAAGATACATTATTAAATGCTATCCTTAAAAGTGGATATTTCTTTTAAACTAAAATAATCCAAAGATGGGTAAGATCTGTTAAAGAATAAAGTATTTTTTGATACCTAGGGCACTAAGTAGGAACAGAAAATACCGAAAAAATGGTGTAATTATAGTCACAGTTTTATAAGTCCTGGTGTTCCTGCTTTCTCAGCCAATTCATTCTTTCTAAAAGAGTCATCTTTAAACCTTCTTTAATAAAATACCATGTAAGTTGAGAGCATGACACATGATGACAGGATCCATAATTTGATGCATTGCAATCCAGCCCTAAATAACTTGTTAATATGCCATTCTATTCCAGAGCAAAGACACTTAAAGTTTTGAAAAAGATGTAAGTATAGTAATGCTTTAAAATATTTAGAGAATATTATTCCTGAGTGGCAATAACAATAGACTTTTGCGAGTAATTTGTTACATAGGGAATACTGTAGCAGAGCTCTAATGCTAAGAGAAAAGGATAAACATGTCTGTGACAAGAAGGGAAAATGATTCAAGACTAAGAGTAAAACAAATTAAAGATGCCCATGATTTTCTCCATTTCAACATGCTCTCATGCTGTTCCATTATCTACAAGTCCCGTATTAAAAATGCATCCTAACCTCTTATTTAAACCATTTTACAATGCTAAATGTGTTGTGAGTTTTAGTTCTAATTAATTCATTTACAAGATACCAAACTAGCTTTCAGTTGCATAGTATTTGTCTATTCATCACCATGAGGTCAATTCTCTATTCTTTAGATGAAATGCTGCAATGCTCAACCTCTTGGGTGAAACTGGAAGGTATTGTGTCAAGCAAAACAAGTCAGAGAGAAGTACAAATACTGCTGATATCACTTAACTATACCAGATTAAAAAAAATGACAACCCCTTGTCCCTGGGTTGCAAACTTGGTATTAAGAAGAACAGAAGAGGAAGTGGAGAGATTGAAGAGTAGAACTAGAAATAACATGAGGGCACTGGTAAAAGTATAGAGCAAGTTGATGGTGATGTTACAATAATTGTACATCAAGATAATACATGCTAAAGTTATTTCAATATGTTCTTTAGCTACAATAACTTTTGTTTAGTATTTTAGCCACTCAGCATTACAGAGTTTACTTCTTGCTCTGCTCTTTAAGGATTACTTTTGGTGGGAGTTGGAGGAGAATATACTTTGCAAGTAATTGATCCCAGAGTGAGGTATTCTTCTCTACTTTGGGAACCTTGGATTATTTTCAGATACTGTAAATAATATTACAGTGAAGAGATGCGTGAAATGTCCTTTAAAACAAAAGATTTTATGTTTGTATGAGCTTATGCTTGATAGTAGAATACCTGCTTAAGTGGAAATTCTATTTATAAGTGTTTTTAAAAATCTTTAATTGAGTTCATTATGAATTACAAGTCTTTAACGGTTGTATCTTAGGTGTTTCATGACAGTGAATTAGGGCCATTCCCACTACCAGTTTTGACCCCCCCACCATAGTTCCCAGCATGTATCCCAAAACTCCACCCCCAGCCCCCGGGACTACTAGTGTAACAAGTCCATTAGTATTTAGTCTCTTAGAGTTTGGGTCTCTTTATTCTGTTGTCATTGACTTTCATTTGGGTACCCTCCCCACCTTTTTTCTTTTATTTTTTAATTTTACTTATATTCCAGATAGGGTCTCCTGCTTTTACTTAAAATCATAGAACTTGAATCACTTTTTTTCTGTCTCATATTTCTATATCTTCCAACAAATGGAAAAGAAAAAAAATATGTGAATAAGGTCTAGGGGCCAAGTGGTCTCAGAAACATTGAGTGAGTAAAAATATAAAGAAGTCTATTTATAACTTTTTGAGACGCTGTGGAACTATGTTACCAAGAGGTCTAACTAGGCAACTAGGCAACATTCTCACCCGCCATAATTGAGAGCTCCTATTTAATGGCATTTCCTCTACTGACTTTTTTTCGAGACTTTTTCATGCAGACGAATCTTGCTGATATGACTTCATAAATGATTTTTATTTGAATATTTCTGGTAATCATTGATGATAAATAATGGCCAAATTAATGTCTTCAGAAGAAATATCTGTTCATAGACTTTCCCCATTTCTGATAGGCCTACTTGATTTTATTTGTTCTGTTTTGTTGTTTTTGAACTGGGAGTACTCTGAATATCTTGGGTTAGTAATTTGGTTATTGACTGATATATGAAATGCAAATAATTTCTCCTCATCAGTAGGTTTTTATTAAAAACAATGAAAACCAGAATGTCAAAAAGGAAAGAGAGAAAGAGAGCAATATTTAGTGAGAGAATCAAAATTCCTGTCCTAGAGATAGGCAGGGGCGAAGGGGTGAAGGAAATGGGAGACAATGGTGGTGGAAAATGTTTACTGATGAAGGTTGGTGTCCATTTTGTAAAATAGAAACCAAATAATGACCAATTTTGTAACCAGGGTACTTAAATAAAACAATTATACTTAAAACAAAAATATAGGAAATTTCTGTAACTCTGCACAAAATATAGCCTTACTAAAAATGTATATTGAAGCTCTGAATATTCTCCAAAGAAATATGAATGGGCAGCAGATGCATAAATCATTATTCATTATTATTTATTATTATGGAAATGCAAATAAAGGCTATATTGTGATATCATCTCAAAAAATACCATGCATGAAAAGAACTAAAATCAAAATGAATTAAAGATCTCAAAAATGCATTAGAGACAAAGAAAAAATGTAGGCAGAACTTTCCATAATATCGAGGGTAAGAATACCTCCAAAGATAAACAGATAACCTACCAAGTTTAACCAAATTTAAACAAATGTCACTATATTAAATTAAGAAGCTTCTGTTCTTTAAAGAAAACAATGACCAGGGGCCAGCGAGGTGGCGCTAGAGGTAAGGTGTCTGCCTTGCAAGCGCTAGCCAAGGAAGGACCACGGTTCCATCCCCCGGCGTCCCATTTGGGGCTCCCAAGTCAGGGGCAATTTCTGAGTGCTTAGCCAGGAGTAACCCCTGAGCATCAAACGGGTGTGACTGAAAAAACAAACAAAAAAAATGAAACAAACAAACAAACAAAAGATAGCAGAGGAATTGGGAGAAATTTATTTATTTCATTTATTTATTTATTTACCCACTAATTTATTTAAATTTTAAATTTTATTTAAATTTTAAATGTATCTATATTTTTTACCTACTAATCATCTGATTAGGAATTACTCTCAAAGTTATAGAAGTTATATAAGGCACTGGTAGACCTCTTCAAGAAAAAAAATACAATACCATTATAAAATGGGAAGAAGAGATGAACAGAATCTTCTATAAAGAAGAAATGCAACTAGAAAAAAGGCACATGACCCCCCTGCCGCAAATATTTACCAATCTGAAGAAGGTCAGGGGGTGGGTTAGGAAGACGCCTGGGAACCCACACACCACAAGAAAAACCCAAAAGACAATGGGAAAAACTGTACTTCCAACATAGGCATAAGACCTGTAATACACCACCTCTTTACCTGCCCTCCCCCAAATGTAAGGTAGTCTTTTGCACCACTTTGGTCCCATAAAAATTTCGCTAACTCATTTTATTTCTTTTTTTTTTTTAATTTATTTATTTATCTTTTTTTTTTTAAATGTTTGTCCTTCATATATATTTGTGAGCACATACAGTTTCAATTCCCCCCCCCCTTTTTTTTTTTCTTCGTTTTTTGGTAGGTGATCTGTGGCTGTTATCCCATCAGTCCACCCACGAATACACAGACATTATAATGTAGCACCACTTCCCCCTACAAAGGCACACTAAGTAAAGGGGAAATTTTACATTTAAAAAAAAAATAAAAGAGAGCTCTTATCTACTAGAGATAGGAACTCATAGTTATTTAAAATATAGGGATATCTCCTGCCTTGAAAATATGTCATGTGGAATCAAATTAGACCTCAGGTGATTAGATACCATTCATCCAGCCTTGAACCCTGGATCTCCGACATAGAAACGGCACAGCTCTCCACAACAGCTGCAGGAAACAAACTCCATCCAGGACGGCCTTAATACGACAAGACCAACAACAAGGCCCACCTCTAACATGATATCCTGACAACGGGGAAAATGCGATCATTTTGACCTTAGAGCAGATTAGCCTACCTTACCAACTAACGACAAGACAAAACCAGAAGTCTTGGCTCCCTTTGGTAGGACAAAAACCCAAGATCGGGATTTACAGATGACTGGCTGCTTGATTCACGACCAGACTGTATACATCTTGGGACCAATAAATAAGCCCTAGTTTAGGGTTTGAACTATGACCTGCACAAGAATCATGATCCCCAGCCCCAAAGATCCGGCAGAGACAATTGTAACGGAATGGGGCTTTTGGGAGCACAAAGAAAGACGCTATCCTAGGTGCCACCCTAGGCTCAGTGCAAAGACCAAGATCATCAACCACAGAAGATGGGTTAAAATGACACTGAGGTAACAGAACCTCTAGAACCACAAAGACTGACTTCATCATAAGTCCCACCTCAGGATCTGTACAGATACTGAGACCTCTAAACACAGAGCAGAAGTCTTCCACACACCAAAGGAAAAAAAAAAGAAAGAAAAAAAAAAAAAAACAAAACACCACCGGGAAAGTAAAGGATCCTGAGCAATGTCTAGAGTTGATCCCATGACAGTATGCTCCAAGGACGGAGAAATCCCATATCTCTTAGGCCAAGTGAATTCTTTTTCGAATGACCCCAATATTTACTGTGCCAGTGCAGGAGGGAAAAAAACAAAAATACAAAAAGCACAAAACCTTGGTTATTTTTTTGATATAAATATATATAGTACCTTCATTTATTATTGTTATTATTATTTTTGATTTACCAATCTATTTTGGTCGATTTCTCTGTTTGGGTGTGATTATTGAAAGTGTAGTCCCCAATTATACTTATTTTTTTTATTTTTATTTTTTTTTATTTTTTTATTTTTTCTCTTCCTTTCTTCTCTTTCGTTATGTGCTATGCCATGTTTCTTAATTCAAGACCATGGCGTGATTTTTGTTTGTCTGTTTTTGTTTTATTTTTTTTTCTACTTGTTTGTTTGTTTGTTTTGTCTGCTCTGTGTGGTGCTTATCGAAATAGCTGGAGCCCTCACTGGATATTTGACACTTCTTTTGGTACTAGTGGAGTGTTTCACCTACTTTTTCTCCATCTCCCAGAGTGATGATGAGAGCCTTTAGAAGGACTCCGCCCATTTTCGGGGTATTAGACTCTTACCCCAGTTTATTGCTTTTTTCTCCTTCAAACAAAACCACGCAACTTGAACTAGCTAGTCCTGACTCCAGATAGAGGGGGAAATAAGGGAGGCATCAGGACCAAACAGGTGCAAGACTACTAAGTAGTGGGTTAGATACAGAGGGGACCACATATTCTAGCCGCCCTGGGGTGAGGGAAAAGGAAAAGGGAGGTAGGATAGAAACGGAGGCGTAGGGATGACAATTTGGCGATGGGAATCCCCCCTGATTTTATGTAAATATGTACCTAAAATATTATTGTCAACAATATGTAAGCCATTATGATCAAAATAAAAATTTATATTAAAAAAATGGCAAAAAAAAAAAAAAAAGGCACATGATAAAATGCTTTGCATCATTAATTATCTGGGGGATACAAATAAAAAAACAATGAGGTACCATCTCAAATCATTGATGCTGGCACATACAAAATGATGGCATGGAATCAGGAAGTGACTATTACTCACTGCATAAGTGAATGTGATTGGACAACAATATAAAAATACCAAAAAAATCTAGGAATTGAGCAGAAACTTTAGACTAGAAACTTTACTTCATGAAATATATCCCCAGGACTCAAAACAAAATAGAGAAAAGACTTTTGTACCACTTTATTTCCTGCAGTACCATTCAAAGTAACTAAAATATAGACACAATCCAAATATCTAAGAATAGATGACTGGATCAAGAAACTATATAGATATACAATTTGGCCAAAATAATAGATAGAGAGATTATATTTGGTGATACATGGAAGGACCTGGATAATTTCATGTTGAGTGAAATAAGTCAGAAAGAAAGAGAGAGAGATACTAAAACAAAATAATTTTTCTTACAGGCAGGATCTAAAGAAATATATTGGTGGAATAGCAAATACAAAAAGATAAGAGAAACATAGGACATAAAAATCTTAAATTCGGTAGGAAACATGCCATTTAAGAATGAGAAGATTGGTCAGGGAAGGGACAATGTTTATGGTGGAATATAACCATTTAATTGAAGTGGGAAGTGGGGCTGAAAGTATTAAAGTATTATGGATAAAACTTAATCAACAAATCATATTGCAAACCATATCAATAAATTTATATTTAGTACGTCTTATAGAGGCAGTTTGGTAAGTGGAAGGCAAATTGGGGAGGGGCCTTGATGGAGGGATGTAGATGCTGCTGAAATAATCTGATGTTAAGACTTTTTATGTCTAAAACGCAATTATAAATAATCTCGTAATAGTATTTTTAATTAAATTTTCTGACAATTGCAATCCAACATCTTAAATCCCTTTCAAAGTAAAGTACTAGAAAATAATTTTGTATAAAAATATATTGAAAAGAAATTAGGTATTACAATTTATTTAAGCTTTATTATAAAATTGCAACTCTCCCAATATAAAAGTAGACACTTTTCATAGTCATTAACATAATTGAGTGTTTGGGAAAGAAATGGCTGTTTATTGACTTGAAATAAATCCCTCATTAATAATAAAATGTTTATTTTGAGAAAGATTTTTTTACTAATTTTAAAGTGTACAGCATGCAGATAGCAAGGCCTATAAATATTTTATTCAAATAGGTCTTTAATAATATATATTTATTTTTGAAATGAACTTCTTTCAATAAGAAATTAATACATTTTGTTTTTTTTTAACTGAGAGAAAGGTTCTAAACAAAAATCTGTTACTGTATCAACAAGATAAATCTTTTGTATATAATAAAGGGAATTTTTCAAGGCAACTCCATTGAAATTACTCTAATAACCTAGCTTTGGTAATTGCTGCCTGAAACCTTGTTATTAGAAAGACAAGGGTTCGAGCAAAAAAAGAAAAAAAAAAAGCAAAAACAAGTTTCTGCAAATGCTATTAATCTGATAAAAAAAATGGCGCACTCTTTGTCTTTCCACAAACTGTTTTTCTCTCAGGTTGGGTGAAGGAACTTAAAGGTTACTGATTGGGAAAGTGAATTAAAATAATAAATCGGTAGAGGGTCTTAGAGAGATCAATTCCAGTCTCTAGGTCACCAAATGTATTTGTTTTTTATGTAAAATTGTTCTTTATTTATTTATTTATTTTTGGTTTTTGGGTCACATTTGGTGCTTAGGGGTTACTTCTGTCTTTGAACTCAGCAAAAGCTCCTGGCAGGCTGTGGGGACTACGTGGGATACCAGGAATAGAACCACTATCAGTCCTGTGTTGGCCACATGCAAGGCAGATACCCAACCCACTGTACTATCTCTCCAGCCCCAAAATTGTTCTATTTTAAGATTTTTTTAAAAAATGCTTGCTGGGGCCACAGCCAAAATACAATGGGTAAAATGCTTGCCTTGCAACTGGCCAACCATGGGAACTAACCCTGGGTGAACATAACCTTAAAAGGGGTGTGGTAAGGATTAAGAAAACAAGAGGTAAATTAGAAAAGCAATCAGGTCAGGGGTCAGGTGTTTCACAGCTTCATGGACTAAGAGCTCTGACTGTCTTTCTCATAGTGTATTTATTGTTTAGAATAAGTAAGCACAGAAAAAGGGGCAAATATTAACACACGGTTGCCTATCTAGCTAATACAGATTAGCTATGCTTTAAGATATCAAAGGGGCCTTAAGTAGCTAATGCAAAAATCTTTTTTTGAGGGGGAGATAAAAAAGTGAATGCAGGATCCCAGTCATAAGGGAGTTCCCTAAAGGTGCCAGTGTTCTGGTAAATTAGAAAACAATTGTCTCTAAATCACCTTTTCAGTCCTTCTTCTGAGACTACCCTCTTTCTTGCTAAGGTATTTATTTCCTGCATGTCTATATATCCAATACAACCTGGGTTAGATCCCCAGGACACAGCACCCCTCAGCCCTAACACAAGATATCCCTAAGTGTAAAGCATAAATTAAGTTCTGAGCAACACCCAGTGTGCAAAAAAATAAATAAATAAATAAAAGAATAAGTAAATAAAATGAAAACTATTGATTTCTTTAGAATCCCCCAAATATAATTTATTTTGAAAAATTTAATCATGGTAATCATAAAAGAATTAGAAATGTAAGCTATTTTAAACTGCTGAAGTTTATAGTTTTTTTTCAGTTTTTATTTGTGTTGTCTTTCATTTTAATAGCACATGACAAATGATAGAAGTAATAACTAATATTTACATATTATCTTCTCATATTATTAGACTATGAATTTACATATTATCTAGTTCTTGTGCTCTTAAGGACTCAATTCAACAAGCCAGGCCATCTATTACCCATATTCTACTGTTTAATATGAAACCAAAGCTCTTTTTCAACATGAATAGCCACAGATTTTTCGATTGAAGCAAATAGCCTGGTTTGATGAGTAACTAAAATTTCTGTTGCCAACCAGAATGCAACTACAATGTAACATCTCACTCTTCGCAATAACTAGAAAGAGGAACAATTCTATTGTTTTCCTAATAGCAATTACCAAAAACAAACAAACAAACCAAAAAAGAAAATAGCAAAGTAGACAGAGTTTATTTGCCACAGTAAAGTTGGGTGTCTGAAAATGATATTGTCCTCATCTTAGAAAACTTATTTTGCTTAACTAAAGTTTTCTACTGTTCAAAATACACCTTGGGACTTTTCTTGGATCAGTCCTGTTCATGAATTCTGCTATCAGAGAAATACTTGTATATCTGTAGAGATAGCACAGGGACAAAGGTACTTGCCTTGCATAAAGTAGACCCCAATTTGATCCCTGGCATTTTATATGGTCATTTAAATAATGCCAGGAGTGATTTTTGAGTAGAGAGTCAGAATTAAGCTTATGCATTTGTTGGTTATTACTCTTGCCTGGCCCCAAAAGATGCTTTCCTGATTATATTACAAACTGATTATTCTTTAGTTGAATTTGGGTACATAGTTTAAGATTAGGATTTACAGCATTCTCCCACAGAAAATGCTACTATAAAATCTTCTGTTCTGGGGCCGGGCGGTGGCGCTGGAGGTAAGGTGCCTGCCTTGCCTGCGCTAGCCTAGGACGGACCGCGGTTCGATCCCCCGGCGTCCCATATGGTCCCCCAAGAAGTCAGGAGCAACTTCTGAGCGCATAGCAAGGAGTAACCCCTGAGCGTCACAGGGTGTGGCCCAAAAACCAAAAAAAAAAAAAATATCTTCTGTTCTGCAAGTTTTATCTTTTGTAACTTTTCCACCTTTACCCCATTGAACTCTCTTTTACTATTTGCAAGTCTGCAAAATTCTGGTCTAGTGAATTAATTTTAGTTAAGTTTCTTCCTTTGTCTATTGCAAAGATTTGGGACTTGGGGGTTTTCCTCAGAACAGTAATCTACTTATATCACAAGTAAAAGCAAAAAATCACTTATCTTCTAAAGACCTGATTTGTCGCCTGAAAATATTAGAAATGTTCATTGTTTCAAATATATTGAGGTAAAAAAAAGTACATATCTTCAACATGAATAGAACACTCTGAGTTTTAAAAGGTTCAAACCAATATTTAATTTTTTTCTGTATAGTACTTAGAATCAAAAATACAAAAATATTATTTATTTTCTTTAAAAAATAGAAATAGTAAGGGCTGGATGATAGTGCAATGGAGTTTGCCTACCTGGGTCAGCAAGTGGCTGACCCAGGACGAAGTGCAGTTCGATCCCTTGACATCCCATATGATGCCCCAAGCTACGACTGATTTCTGAACGCATAGCCAGGAGTGTCACCATAAGTGTCACTGGGTGTGGCCCAAAATCTAAAAAATAAAAATAGTAATAGTAAAAATCTAAATTTAATTGAGAATTTGTTTTAAATTGAAAATAGCCTTTATTTTATAGAAAAATATATACTTAATTAAAATTATTAAAAGCTAACTTGAACCTTTAAAGTTAATTTAGGATAAAATATATTTAACAAAACTGAACCTATACATTATAAAATTATTAATGTGATAATAAAATTCTGTAAAATAAAGTATGTATATATAAAGTTATTTGTAAAAGTTAATGTGCTGTAAAAGGTAGAAAGGAGTAATGCATATGGTTTGTTTTAGTCTACTTTATCTCTAAGATAAGCAGTGCAACAAAAATATTTCATATTTTTAATTACATTGAAGAAATTTATTTTAACATGGATATTTAAAATTTTCTGTTCTACAAGTAAAAAAACATGGAATTAGAGTGCTGATTGCTCTACCTGCAGAGTCTCCACCCGGCTGTGCTTCTTCTAAGGAAACTGAGCACCTGAAGGGAGCCCTGTCCTACTCTTCCCTGTCTTTCCTGAACTCTGGAAGCTCTCCTCAGAGCCCTGGGAAGCGAACCCCAAAGAAACTACATTCGGAAGCTACCCAGCGAGCCAGTGAGTGAGTAAGAAATGGCTGGATGTGGGGGTTTCCAGGCAGAGTGCTGATTGCTCTACCTGCAGAGTTTCCACCCAGCTGTGCTTCTTCTGAGGAAACTGAGCACCGGAAGGGAACCTGTCCTACCCTTCTCTGTCTTTCCTGAACTCTGGAAGCTCTCCTCAAAGCCCTGGGAAGCGAAACCAAAAGAAACTACATTCGGAAGCTACCCAGCGAGCCAGTGACTCTCCTCAGAGTCCTGGGAAGTGAACCCCAAAAATACAGCATTCTGAAGTTGCCCAGCGAGCGAGTGAAAACTACGCCTGACCAGTGGGGCCCGACTGTGAAAAACTGTGAGTGCTGCCTGTGTGTGTCTCTCTGCTATCCTGTTGCGTGAACCTCCTGAGAGTGGGCTGAAAAGAGGCTCCAGAAGGCACTTAGCTCCACTTCGCTAAGCAGCCGTGCGCTCTTTCTAAAAAAAGAACACCATCACAAGAAGAAAAAAACCACACTAAGAATTGTGCTGGGAGGGAGGGACTTCAGAGCATAAAAACCGGCTAACCTTTGCAAAAGCTGGCTCCCTGTGTGTGACACCAGGCGGGGAAAATCCGCGAAAGTACACCAGCCCAGTGGGGCTCAGCTGTGAAAGACTGTGAGTGTGACCTGTCTATGTCTGTCTACTGTCCTCTTGCGTGAAACTCTTGCGAGTGGGGCAAAAAGAGCCTCCAGAAACCTCGCTCGCCCAGACGCCATTTTCAGGGAGGGACTTCAGAGCATAAAAACCGGCTAACCTTTGCAAAAGCTGGCTCCCTGTGTGTGACACCAGGCGGGGAAAATCCGCGAAAGTACACCGGCCCAGTGGGGCTCAGCTGTGAAAGACTGTGAGTGTGACCTGTCTATGTCTGTCTACTGTCCTCTTGCGTGAAACTCTTGCGAGTGGGGCAAAAAGAGCCTCCAGAAACCTCGCTCGCCCAGACGCCATTTTCAGGGAGGGACTTCAGAGCATAAAAACCGGCTAACCTTTGCAAAAGCTGGCTCCCTGTGTGTGACACCAGGCGGGGAAAATCCGCGAAAGTACACAGGCCCAGTGGGGCTCAGCTGTGAAAGACTGTGAGTGTGACCTGTCTATGTCTGTCTACTGTCCTCTTGCGTGAAACTCTTGCGAGTGGGGCAAAAAGAGCCTCCAGAAACCTCGCTCGCCCAGACGCCATTTTCAGGGAGGGACTTCAGAGCATAAAAACCAGCTAACCTTTGCAAAAGCTGGCTCCCTGTGTGTGACACCAGGCGGGGAAAATCCGCGAAAGTACACCGGCCCAGTGGGGCTCAGCTGTGAAAGACTGTGAGTGTGACCTGTCTATGTCTGTCTACTGTCCTCTTGCATGAAACTCTTGCGAGTGGGGCAAAAAGAGGCTCAGAGGAGCACGGCCGCTCCGCTTCGCTACGCGGCCGTGCACTCTTTCTAAGGAAAGAACTCCATTGCAACAAGAAGGAAAAATCACACTAAGAACGGCGCTATATCACAGAAGCAAACATTTCTCTCTGGACTGTCTTCTCTGTTGCATGCTCGGGCCTAAGATTTGACCCGGTGTGAGGCTTCATCCACGGAGGACTCCCCTCCCTTAGAGGCAAGTCAGCCCATCCAGAAAGGGAGGAGCCAGAGGAGTGTGCTGCCTACATCACATAGACAATGAATACCACCACAACACGTAGAAAAACCCACAATACAAGTGTGACAATGGGGAAACAACGCAGGCCAGCATCAGACATAGAGAATGAAGATGACAATTCTGAGGACCAGATAATGACTGAACAACTAATCAACCTCTCAGATAAGGACTTTAGACTAGCAATATGGAAGGTGCTCAACAGACTCCAAGAAACCATGGATCGAGTTGAACAGAACACTAATAAGAACCAAGAAAATATGAAGGCAGAAATGACAAAACTCCAAACTGAAATAACATGTCAACTAACAGGACTGAAAAAGTCAGTAAACGAAGTGAATGACAAAATGGATAAGCTCTGGGACAGGGTATCAGAAGCTGAGAATAGACTTGGTGCTGTGGAAGATGAGATACATAACAATTCCATACAGCAGGAGAGATTGGACAAAAAACTTAAAGCAAATGAACAGACAATGGAAAAATTAGTCAAAGAATGGGAACAGACGAAAATAGAAGTCTATGATAAGATCAACAGAAACAACTTAAGAATCATTGGAGTCCCAGAGACCCAGGAAGAAAATTTCCAGGAAGAATCATTGGTCAAGAACATCATTAAAGAGAAACTTCCAGAGCTAAAAAATATATGTGATCAAATCCTGCATGCCCGAAGAGTACCAACCAAAAGAGACCCAAGAAAAACCACCCCAAGACACATCCTAGTCACAATGACAAATCCCACAGATAGAGACAGAATTCTGAAAACAGCAAGATCAAAAGGGGAAATCATGTTCAAGCAAGCTTCCCTGAGATTTACAGCAGACATGTCACCAGAAACGCTCAATGCCAGAAAGCAGTGGTGGGATATTGTGACAAGACTGAATGAAATGAATGCTTCACCCAGAATACTATACCCAGCAAAACTCACTTTCCGGTTTGATGGAAGAATACATGGTTTCACAGACAAAAAACAGCTCAGAAACTTCACAGACACAAAACCAGTCTTAAGAGAAAAACTGAAAGACCTAATCTAAGACAAGACTACCCAAAAGACACACCAAATTTTGAAATAAAGATGGCGTTAAATCCCAGGACAATTCTTTCTCTCAACGTCAATGGACTAAATGCACCAGTTAAGAGACACAGAGTGGCTAAATGGATCAAAAAACTCAATCCAACCTTCTGCTGCCTACAAGAAACACACCTGAATTGTCAGAACAAACATAGACTCAAAATAAAAGGCTGGAGAAAAGTTATCCAAGCAAACAACACCCATAAAAAAGCTGGAGTGGCCATACTAATATCAGATAATGCAAACTTTATATAGGAAAGGTTGTAAGGGACAAAGACGGACATTTTATATTAATCAAGGGGTACGTAGAGCAGGAAGAATTCACTCTCCTAAACATATATGCACCGAATGAGGGGCCAGCAAAATATTTAATACAACTGTTGACAAATCTGAAAAATAATATCAACAACAACACAATAATTGTGGGGGACCTTAACACGGCTTTGTCAACACTGGACAGGTCAACCAGACTGAAACCCAACAAGAATATATTAGACCTGAGGAGAGAAATGGAAGAAAGAGGCCTAGTGGATATATATAGGACACTCCATCCCCAGAAACCTGGATACACATTCTTCTCCAATGTACATGGGACATTCTCCAGGATAGACTACATGCTGGCACATAAAACATACCTCCATAAGATCAAGAGGATAGAAATTTTGCAGACTACCTTCGCTGACCACAAGGCTCTGAAATTATTTGTGAACTCCAAAGGGACTCAGAAGAAACACTTTAACACCTGGAAGTTAAACAGCCTCATGCTCAATAACCAGTGGGTCCGAGATGAAATCAAGGAGGAAATAAAAAGGTTCCTGGAAACAAATGACAATAAAGACACAAACTCTCAGAACTTATGGGACACAGCAAAAGCAGTACTGAGAGGAAAATTTATAGCTTTGCAAGCACACATCAGGAAGGAAGAAGGAGCTTACCTGAGTAGCTTAATGACACAGCTAATAGAACTAGAAAATGCTCAACAAAAGGACCCAAGAACAGGAAGACAGAAGGAAATAACAAAGCTGAGAGCAGAAATCAACGAAGTGGAAACTCAAAAAACAATCCGAAAGATCAACGAAAGCAGAAGTTGGTTCTTTGAAAAAATAAACAAGATTGATAGACCACTGGCAAACCTAACAAAGAAAGAGAGAGAGAGAAACTTGATAACTCGTATCAGGAATGAAAAAGGAGAGATCACTACTGATATGACAGAGATTCAAAGGGCAATCAGAAACTACTTTGAAAAACTCTACGCCACTAAAAATGAGAACCTGGAAGAAATGGATAAATTCTTGGACTCTTATAATCTTCCACGGTTGAAGGAAGAGGATGTAGCATATCTAAACACCCCCATCACCATTGATGAAATTAAAACAGTAATCAAATGTCTGCCCAAAAACAAAAGCCCAGGTCCAGATGGATTCACTAATGAATTCTATCAAACTTTCCAAGAGGAACTACTGCCAATCTTGGCAAGACTCTTTCATGAAATTGAACAAACAGAAACACTTCCAAATAGCTTTTATGAAGCCAACATCACCTTGATACCTAAACCAGACAGAGACGCTACCAAAAAAGAAAATTACAGACCAATATCACTGATGAATGCAGATGCAAAGATCCTCAACAAAATCCTGGCAAATAGGATTCAATGCCTCGTTAAGAAGATCATCCACTACGATCAAGTAGGTTTCATCCCAGGAATGCAAGGCTGGTTTAACATCCGTAAATCTATCAACATAATACACAACATCAATAACAAGAAAAATAAAAACCACATGATCATATCAATAGATGCAGAGAAAGCATTTGATAAGTTCCAACACCCATTCTTGATCAAAACTCTCAGCAAGATGGGAATGGAGGGAACCTTTCTCAATATAGTGAAGGCCATCTACCACAAGCCAGTGGCAAATATTATCCTCAATGGAGAAAAACTGAAAGCCTTCCCTCTAAATTCTGGCACAAGACAAGGCTGTCCTCTCTCATCACTCCTATTCAACATAGCACTGGAAGTACTTGCTATAGCGATTAGGCAAGAAAAGGATATCAAGGGAATCCAGATAGGAAAGGAAGAAGTCAAGCTCTCACTGTTTGCAGATGACATGATACTCTACTTAGAAAACCCTAAAGACTCTATCAAAAAGCTTCTAGAAACAATAGACTCATATAGCAAGGTGGCAGGCTACAAAATTAACACACAAAAATCAATGGCCTTTCTATATACCAATAGTAATAAGGATGAAATGGACATTAAGAAAACAACCCCATTCACAATAGTACCACACAAACTCAAATATCTTGGAATCAACTTGACTAAATATGTGAAGGACCTATACAAAGAAAACTATAAAACTCTGCTCCAAGAAATAAGAGAGGACACACAGAAATGGAAACACATACCCTGCTCATGGATTGGCAGGATTAACATCATCAAAATGTCAATACTCCCCAAGGCATTATACAGATTTAATGCCATCCCTCTAAAGATACCCATGACATTCTTCAAAGAAGTGGATCAGACACTTTTGAAATTCATTTGGAACAATAAACACCCTCGAATAGCTAAAGCAATCATTGGGAAAAAGAATATGGGAGGAATTACTTTTCCCAACTTTAAACTGTACTACAAAGCAACAGTTATCAAAACAGCATGGTATTGGAATAAAGATAGGTCCTCAGATCAGTGGAATAGGCTTGAATACTCAGAAAATGTTCCCCAGAGATACAACCATCTAATTTTTGATAAAGGAGCAGGAAATCCTAAATGGAGCAGGGAAAGCCTCTTCAACAAGTGGTGTTGGCACAATTGGATAGCCACTTGCAAAAAATTAAACTTAGACCCCCAGCTAACATCATGTACAAAGGTAAAATCCAAATGGATTAAAGACCTCGATATCAGCCCCAAAACCATAAGATATATACAACAGCACATAGGCAAAACACTCCAGGACATTACAGGCATCTTCAAGGAGGAAACTGCACTCTCCAAGCAAGTGAAAGCAGAGATTAACAGATGGGAATATATTAAGCTGAGAAGCTTCTGCACCTCAAAGGAAATAGTGCCCAGGATACAAGAGCCACCCACTGAGTGGGAGAAACTATTCACCCAATACCCATCAGATAAGGTGCTAATCTCCAAAATATACAAGTCACTGACAGAACTTTACAAGAAAAAAACATCTAACCCCATCAAAAAATGGGGAGAAGAAATGAACAGACACTTTGACAAAGAAGAAATACGCATGGCCAAAAGACACATGAAAAAATGTTCCACATCACTAATCATCAGGGAGATGCAAATCAAAACAACGATGAGATACCACCTCACACCCCAGAGAATGGCACACATCACAAAGAATAAGAATAAACAGTGTTGGCGGGGATGTGGAGAGAAAGGAACTCTTATCCACTGCTGGTGGGAATGCTGTCTAGTTCAACCTTTATGGAAAGCGATATGGAGATTCCTCCAAAAACTGGAAATCGAGCTCCCATACGATCCAGCTATACCACTCCTAGGAATATACCCTAGGAACACAAAAATACAATACAAAAACCCCTTCCTTACACCTATATTCATTGCAGCTCTATTTACCATAGCAAGACTCTGGAAACAACCAAGATGCCCTTCAACAGACGAATGGCTAAAGAAACTGTGGTACATATACACAATGGAATATTATGCAGCTGTCAGGAGAGATGAAGTCATGAAATTTTCCTATACATGGATGTACATGGAATCTATTATGCTGAGTGAAATAAGTCAGAGAGAGAGAGAGAAAAACGCAGAATGGTCTCACTCATCTATGGGTTTTAAGAAAAATGAAAGACACCCTGGTAATAATAATTTTCAGACACAAAAGAGAAAAGAGCTGAAAGTTCCAGCTCACCTCAGGAAGCTCACCACAAAGAGTGATGAGTTTAGTTAGAGAAATAACTACATTTTGAACTGTCCTAATATTGAGAATGTATGAGGGAAATGTAGAGCCTGTTTAGGGTACAGGCGGGGGTTGGGTGGGGAGGAGGGAGATTTGGGACTTGGGTGATGGGAATGTTGCACTGGTGATGGGTGGTGTTCCTTTTATGACTGAAACCCAAACACAATCATGTATGTAATCAAGGTGTTTAAATAAAAAAAAATTATGCATTAATAAAAAAATTTTTTTTCAAAAAAAAAAAGAATTGTGCTGGATCACAGAAGCAAGAATTTCTCTCCAGACTGTCTTCTCTGCTGTGTGCTTGGGCCTAAGATTTGATCCTGTGTGAGGCTTCATCCACGGAGGACTCCCCTACCTTGGAGGCAAGTCGGCCCATCCAGAAAGGGCGGAGCCAGAGAAGTGTGTTGCCTGCATCATATAACCAATGAATACCACCACAACACGTAGAAAAACCCACAATACAAGTGTGACAATGGGGAAACAACGCAGGCCAGCATCAGACATAGAGAATAAAGATGACAATTCTGATGACCAGTTAACGACCAACCAACTAATCAATCTCTCAGATAAGGACTTTAGAGTAGCAATATGGAATATACTCAAAGAACTCAAAGAAACCATGAATAGAATAGAACAGAACACTAATAAGAATCAAGAAAATATGAAGACAGAAATCACAAAACTCCAAACTGAAATAACAGGTCAAATAACAGGCCTGAAAAAATCAGTAAACGAAGTGAATGACAAAATGGATAAGCTCTGGGACAGGGTATCAGAAGCTGAGAATAGACTTGGTGCTGTGGAAGATGAGATACATAACAATTCCATACAACAGGAGAGATTGGAAAAAAAACTTCAAACAAATGAACAGACAATGGAAAAATTAGTCAAAGAATGGGAACAGATGAAAATAGAGGTCTATGATAAGATCAACAGAAACAACTTAAGAATCATTGGAGTCCCAGAGACCCAGGAAGAAAATTTCCAGGAAGAATCAATGGTCAAGAACATCATTAAAGAGAAACTCCCAGAGCTAAAGAATATATGTGATCAAATCCTGCATGCTCGAAGAGTACCAACCAAAAGAGACCCAAGAAAAACCACCCCAAGACACATCCTAGTCACAATGACAAATCCCACAGATAGAGACAGAATTCTGAAAACAGCAAGATCAAAAGGGGAAATTACATTCAAGCAAGCATCCTTGAGATTTACAGCAGACCTGTCACCAGAAACACTAAATGCCAGAAAGCAGTGGTGGGATATTGTGACAAGACTGAATGAAATGAATGCTTCACCTAGAATACTGTACCCAGCAAAACTCACTTTCCGGTTTGACGGAAGTATACATGGTTTCACAGACAAAAAACAGCTCAGAAACTTTACAGACACAAAACCAGTCTTAAGAGAAAAACTGAAAGACCTAATCTAAGACAAGACTGACCAAAAGACACACCAAATTTTGATATAAAGATGGCATTAAATCCCAGGACAATACTTTCTCTCAATGTCAATGGACTAAATGCACCAGTTAAGAGACACAGAGTGGCTAAATGGATCAAAAAACTCAATCCAAACTTCTGCTGCCTACAAGAAACGCACCTGAATAGTCAGAAAAAACATAGACTCAAAATAAAAGGCTGGAGAAAAGTTATCCAAGCAAACAACACCCATAAAAAAGCTGGAGTGGCCATACTAATATCAGATAATGCAAACTTTATACTCAGGAAGGTTCTAAGGGACAAAGATGGACATTTGATATTAATCAAGGGGTATGTAGAGCAGGAAGAAATAACTCTCCTAAACATATATGCACCAAATGAGGGGCCAGCAAAATATTTAAAACAACTGTTGACAAATCTGAAAAACAATATCAATAACAACACAATAATTGTGGGGGACCTCAACACTGCTTTGTCAACACTGGCTAGGTCAACCAGACTGAACCCCAACAAGAATATACTAGACCTGAGGAGAGAAATGGAAGAAAGAGGCCTAGTGGATATATATAGGACACTCCATCCACAGAAACTTGGATACACATTCTTCTCCAATGTACATGGGACATTCTCCAGGATAGACTACATGCTGGCACATAAAACATACCTCCATAAGATCAAGAGGATAGAAATTTTGCAGACTACCTTCGCTGACCACAAGGCTCTGAAATTATTTGTGAATTCCAAAGGGACTCAGAAGAAAAACTTTAACACCTGGAAATTAAACAGCCTCATACTCAATAACCAGTGGGTCCGAGATGAAATCAAGAAGGAAATCAAAAGGTTCCTGGAAACAAATGACAATAAAGACACAAACTATCAGAACTTATGGGACACAGCAAAAGCAGTACTGAGAGGAAAATTTATAGCTTTGCAAGCACACATCAGGAAGGAAGAAGGAGCTTACCTGAGTAGCTTAATGACACAGCTAATAGAACTAGAAAGTACTCAACAAAAGGACCCAAAAATAGGAAGACAGAAGGAAATAACAAAGCTGAGAGCAGAAATCAACGAAGTGGAAACCCAAAAAACAATCCAAAAGATCAACGAAAGCAGAAGTTGGTTCTTCGAAAAAATAAACAAGATTGATAGACCACTGGCAAACCTAACAAAGAAAGAGAGAGAGAGAAACTTGCTAACTCGTATTAGGAATGAAAAAGGAGAAATCACTACTGATATGAGAGAGATTCAAAGGGTAATCAGAAACTACTTTGAGAAACTCTACGCCACTAAAAATGAGAACCTGGAAGAAATGGATAAATTCTTGGACTCTTATAATCTTCCACGGTTGAAGAAGAGGACGTAGCATATCTAAACACCCCCATCACCATTGATGAAATAAAAATGGTAATCAAAAGTCTGCCCAAAAACAAAAGCCCAGGCCCAGATGGATTCACTAATGAATTCTATCAAACTTTCCAAGAGGAACTACTACCAATCCTGGCAAGACTCTTTCATGAATTTGAACAAGTGCAAAGACTCCCAAATATCTTTTATGAAGCCAACATCACCTTGATACCTAAACCAGACAGAGATGCTACGAAAAAAGAAAATTACAGACCAATATCGCTGATGAATGCAGATGCAAAGATCCTCAACAAAATCCTGGCAAATAGGATACAATACCTCATTAGAGAAGATCATCCACTACAATCAAGTAGGTTTCATCCCAGGAATGCAAGGATGGTTTAACATCCGTAAGTCTATCAACATAATACACAACATCAACAACAAGAAAAATAAAAACCACATGATTATATCAATAGATGCAGAGAAAGCATTTGACAAGGTCCAACACCCATTCTTGATCAAAACTCTCAGCAAGATGGAAATGGAAGGAACCTTTCTCAATATAGTGAAGGCCATCTACCACAAGCCAGTGGCAAATATTATCCTCAATGGAGAAAAACTAAAAGCCTTCCCTCTAAATTCTGGCACAAGACAAGGCTGTCCTCTCTCACCACTCCTATTCAACATAGCACTGGAAGTACTTGCTATAGCGATTAGGCAAGAAAAAGATATCAAGGGAATCCAGATAGGAAAGGAAGAAGTCAAGCTCTCACTGTTTGCAGGTGACATGATGCTCTACTTAGAAAACCCTAAAGACTCTACCAAAAAGCTTCTAGAAACAATAGACTCATATAGCAAGGTGGCAGGCTACAAAATTAACACACAAAAATCAATGGCCTTTCTATACACCAATAGTAATAAGGAAGAAATAGACATTAAGAAAACAACCCCATTCACAATAGTGCCACACAAACTCAGATATCTTGGAATCAACTTGACTAAAAATGTGAAAGACCTATACAAATAAAACTATAAAACTCTGCTCCAAGAAATAAGAGAGGACACGCGGAAATGGAAACACATACCCTGCTCATGGATTGGCAGGATTAACATCATCAAAATGGCAATACTCCCCAAGGCGTTATACAGATTCAACGCTATCCCTCTAAAGATACCTATGACATTCTTCAAAGAGGTAGATTAGGCACTTTTGAAATTTATTTGGAACAATAAACACCCTAGAATAGCTAAAGCAATCATTGGGAAAAAGAATAGGGGAGGAATTACTTTCCCCAACTTTAAACTTTACTGCAAAGCAATAGTTATCAAAACAGCATGGTATTGGAATAAGGACAGACCCTCAGATCAGTGGAATAGGCTTGAATACTCAGAAAATGTTCCCCAGACATACAATCACCTAATTTTTGATAAAGGAGCAGGAAATCCTAAATGGAGCAAGGAAAGCCTCTTCAACAAGTGGTGTTGGCACAACTGGCTAGCCACTTGTAAAAAATTGAACTTAGACCCCCAGCTAACATCATGTACGAAGGTAAAATCCAAATGGATTAAAGACCTTGATAATCGACCCCAAACCATAAGATATATAGAACAACACATAGGCAAAACTCTCCAGGACATTGAGACTTCAGGCATCTTCAAGGAGGAAACTGCACTCTCCAAGCAAGTGAAAACAGAGATTAACAGATGGAAATATATTAAGTTGAGAAGCTTCTGCACCTCAAAGGAAATAGTGCCCAGGATACAAGAGCCACCCACTGAGTGGGAGAATCTATTCACCCAATACCCATTAGACAAAGGGCTAATCTCCAAAATATACAAGGCACTGACAGAAATTTACAAGAAAAAAACATCTAATCCCATCAAAAAATGGGGAGAAGAAATGAACAGACACTTTGACAAAGAAGAAATACAAATGGCCAAAAGACACATGAAGAAATGCTCCACATCACTAATCATCAGAGAGATGCAAATCAAAACAACAATGAGATACCACCTCACACCACAGAGAATGGCACACATCACAAAGAATGAGAACAAACAGTGCTGGCGGGGATGTGGAGAGAAAGGAACCCTTATCCACTGCTGGTGGGAATGCCGTCTAGTTCAACCTTTATGGAAAGCAATATGGAGATTCCTCCAAAAACTGGAAATCGAGCTCCCATACGATCCAGCTATACGACTCCTAGGAATATACCCTAAGAACACAAAAATACAATACAAAAATCCCGTCCTTACACCTATATTCATTGCAGCACTATTTACCATAGCAAGACTCTGGAAACAACCAAGATGCCCTTCAACAGACGAATGGCTAAAGAAACTGTGGTACATATACACAATGGAATATTATGCAGCTGTCAGGAGGGATGAAGTCATGAAATTTTCCTATACATGGATGTACACAGAATCTATTATGCTGAGTGAAATAAGTCAGAGAGAGAGAGAAAACGCAGAATGGTCTCACTCATCTATGGGTTTTAAGAAAAATGAAAGACATTCTTGCAATAATAACTTTCAGACACAAAAGAGAAAAGAGCTGGAAGTTCCAGCTCACCTCAGGAAGCTCACCACAAAGAGTGATGAGTTTAGTTAGAGAAATAACTACATTTTGAACTGTCCTAATATTGAGAATGTATGAGGGAAATGTAGAGCCTGTTTAGGGTACAGGCGGGGGTTGGGTGGGGAGGAGGGAGATTTGGGACTTGGGTGATGGGAATGTTGCACTGGTGATGGGTGGTGTTCCTTTTATGACTGAAACCCAAACACAATCATGTATGTAATCAAGGTGTTTAAATAAAAAAAGAAAAAAGAAAAAAAAACATGGAATTATTTCACAACCTTAAACTTTATTTTTAATAGAAACAATTCTCATAACACATTTCATTAAAACTTTTCTTTACATATGTGTTTCTCGTTTAGTTAATAATTTTGACTCTGGGGATAAGACTAGTGGTGTTTAGGTTCTACTGGCTTTGAGCTCAAAATCACTTCTGGCAAGTCTCAGATGACCAGATGAGATGTTTGAATGAAAACCAGTTCAGTTGTGTGCAAGGCAAGTGTTCTGCCTGCTGTACTATGTCTCAACATTGTTTTATAATCATAATGTTTATGATTATAAATTTCAAAATGTAAATGATATGTGGACAATATCAGTTTCAGGAGCTCTTTGCTCTTTTTCTTTGTTTTGTTTTGAGGCCATACTTAGTAGTACTCAGAGATTACTCCTAGCTCTGTGCTCAGGGATCACTCCTGACTTTTTGATCAAGGAACCATATGGGATGCCTAGATCATACCAGGAAGTTTGTATCCAGGTAAATGTTCTACCCTTTGAACTATCACTTCAACCTTAGGAATCATCTGTTGTTTTTGTTTTGGTTTGGGGGCCGTACCTAGCAGTACTTAAGGGTTATTCCTATCTCTGTACTCAGGAATTACTCTTAGAGTGCTCCCAAGACCTATAAAGGGTGATACTAGTCAAATCCGGGTCAACTACAAGGCAAATGCCCTCCCTCCTGAACGATCTTCTGGTTTTTCTGTGATTTTTGTGGTGATTTTGCTGTAACAAAATTCTACCAATATTATATGGGAAGAATATTTTGCTTCCTAAATGTATAACAATCTAACAATATATTTACATTGACTGAGCATATTTTTTCTTTACTCTGTTTTTGTAGTTTCTTGATATTTTCATTCTTGGAAGCAAAAAAGGTAATTCAAACAATTATGCAACTGCATGAAACACCACTTAAAAAAAAAGGATGCTGACAAAGTAGCTAATTTGTGTAATATATGTTTTCTAAAATTTGATTTAAATGTGGTGTTTGCTTAAAATCAGTATTTTTCTTCCATGGTAGAAACTTAAGCTTCCAGATTTTTTACAAAAATTATGAAAAAAATAAGATGATCATTTCTAACATTGGAATTTAAGTAGAAAATATTTCAAGTAGCTGACATTTACATATTTTCTTATCATATCTACAACTGAGTTAACTTTTATATGGATTGGGCAATAATTTACCAGCTATTATATGAGTTAAATATCTACATTTCTTTGGCATTCCTATAAACTAACATATATAGATTGTAAGATTTAATTGGTAAAGAAAAACTCATTCACATATAGTTGGATCTAATAAAGGGTAAACTCATCTCTAAAATCTCTAAAATTCCAATACTGTACTGATTTAGAATGTCTGAGCTAACTTTCTACCTCCCTGATTAACCTTGCAATTTGTACTCAGTTAACTGTGCTGACTCACTGATAAGAAATGGGAGAGCTGTGCCTGACCCTGAATGTTGAAAAAGAAAGCATTTCCTTCTTTATCATCTCATTGGAACCATATCTCATTCCACTGGAATATATCAGGAGGTGGCGCAATGCTTTGTTTTACTACATATTGCCATTAATCTTGCAAACTCTAATGGAGACTCTAATGTATAATTTTAGTATATAAATGTTTTTGTAGTCTTTGAGTCCCAAGTTTCAAGGCTCAGATCCACTGCTGTGAATTCCTATTCATCTCTCTCCTAATTTTGGCCTTGGTAGCTGTCATTTAGGTCAAGCAAACTCTATTCTAAGGGTGTATATATTTGAAGGAAAAGATAATTTTGTCAAGCTTAATGTAAGATTAGTTCATGCCTTCCCTTTTTTTTAATTAAAAAGAAAAAGAAATTCTAAAACTGATATTATCTTTCTCCTTAGTGTCTACTATTGAAATGCAGATGCAGCTAAAGAAAAAGGGAACATAAGAAATCCAAACTGAGTTTGAAATAAAGCCAACTTGGTGTCTCAGGTGAACTTATCATTGGTTATCTCATTTTCCTCTGCACTTTTCAAGGGATATTAGGTTCAATAGGCCAGCATGAAGCATTGCTCTTCCCTCATAATACAGTATTATACTGTACAATATCTATTAGACAATCTAAAGTAGAAAATGTCCCTGAATTCATTATTAGAAATACAAAGAAAAGGCAGACTGGAAGGAAATGAGAGACAAGAAAAGAAGTTTAAGGATGGAACTTGAACTGGTTTTTAAAAATAGTTGTACCTATGACAAATAAAGCTAAAACCAGATGATTTTTTAGGTATTAAAATTCAAAGTCTTATCCAACAATATAAAAAGATGATACTGCATTACATCATTCAATCTTAGTATTCTAGTATATGTAGATACATAATCCTCGACTTCTGATACATTAGATTGCTACAATTTAATAAAATGTTATATATTTTAATTTAGTTTGCCTTATCCCAAATATTGACATTTAATGAATTTCTAATTTCCTATAATTTAGAGAGTAATTGTTGGTTTGTTGTTATCATCTCTTTGATGAACATATTAGAAATTAAACTCCACACATACTAAAATTTCTCTTTATATCAAATGCAACCTTTAAAACACTATTTCCTCTCTGATGAAAGATTTGATGATTATTATGCAAACAAGCATATAATATCAAATAATAATGCATATTTAAAAATATACTATTTTTAACTATTATATAGCATAATTTCCTTTATATACATCTGCCTACATATCTATACTTTCAATACTAGTAATCCTTAAAAGGTTTAATTTAACAGTGATATGTGCAAACACATATAGTTTAAAAGGCTTTCAATAGCACTAATTTTAATAGTGCATTGGTCTAAAGGAATATTGTTTGAACTCACCCCAATTTTATCTCTATTCTGTATTTGCACAACCTTTATAAACAGTTATGGGTAACTTAGAAGCACTTTATAAATTGTTATAAAATCTCAAATACAGTCCTACAATAATATATTTTATCTTTTTTCTTCAGCAGAATGATTTTAATGTAAAGTTTATATTTTTTTTATTTTTATTCTTCAAATCACTGATTACTTACTACCTTTCCCTAAGGAGCTTTTTTTCTGACATGTTTTATTTATTTAAAATAATGATAGAATTGTATCAATTTATATCATTCAGCTTAAAAACTGCTACTCATAATTAAAACAAAAGTTAATATAGATACATTAAAGACTTGAATGGCTTTTAAAGGAGTTATCCTAAACATAAATTAAAAGTTTTCATATTCTTTCCTATTACATAAAACTATTTAAACAAAAATATTTAGAGATAGAGTCAGTTTAGTGATTTCTAGTGTTTAGTGAAAAGTATTGTCATGGTGTGTAAGGTAGTAAAGATAAAACTAAACAAAGCTTTCAGCTGCTAGATTTTAAAGTGGAGATGATTTCATAAATATACCCATGAAATTGAATTGTATCTGTATCCTTTGAGGTACAGAAGCCTCTCAATTTAATGCAATCCCATTATCAAATTTAGCTTTGCTTATCTTGGCTTCCAATTACTTGCCCAGTGGTGTTTCCTCTTAAAGATGCCTTTAGCTTCAATGACATGAATTTTTCTGTCTACATTGCCCTCTATGTTATTTATGGTTATAAGTCTGATATCAAGTTCTTTAATCCATCTTGATTTAACCTTTGTGTGCAGTGCTAAATAGAGGTCTGAGTTCAATTTTTTGCATATATTTAAGCAGTTTTTCCAACACCACTTGATGAAGAGCCTGTCCTTGCTCCACTTTTAATTTCTTGTCTTAAGAAATTAGACAAGTCTCTTGTTGAAGAGCCTAATATTACTCAACTTTTAATTTGATATCTTAAGCCTCTTTCTCAAAGATTAATTGATTATATACCTGCTGGACCATATCAGAATATTCATGTCTATTCCTTTAATCAGAGGCTATGTGTTTATTCCTGTATTGTGCTGTTTTAATGACTATTGCTTTATAGAACATTTTAAATTAGGGAAAATTATTCCTCCCATCTTCTTATTCCCATTGATTGTGTTAGCTATTTGGGACAGATATTGTTCCAAATAGATTTCATGATTGCTGGATCCACTTCCTTAAAAAATATCATGGGTGATATTATAGAGATTGATATAAATCTGCACAATGCTTTGGAAAGAATTGCCATTTTAATGATATTAATCTTCTCAATCCATGAGCAGTGTATGTTTCCAATTCCAAGTGACCTCTTTTAGTTCTTCAAACAGTGTTTTGTAGTTTCTTTGTACAGATTTTTTATCTCTTAGTTAAATTGACTCCAATTGATTTTCTAAGGCACAGCTGAGTTGTTTTATTGTTTGTTTGTTTGTTTTTGGGCCACATTGGGTGACACTCAGTGTTTACTTCTGGCTATGTGCTCAGAAATTGCTCCTGGCTTGGGTGACCATATGGGACTCCGGGGGATCGAACCACGGTCCATGCTAGGCTAGCGCAGGCATGGCAGATGCCTTACTGCTTGTGCCACCGCTCCTGTCCTTGAGAACTTTTTTTTTAAATTCTATATCATTATGTATGTATAGAACAGCTATCTATATTTGTGAAATATTTTTTATCCTGCCTTACACTATACAAGTCTATTACTAAAGAAGATTTTACATAGAGTCTTTATGACTTTTTAGATATACTTCATTCCATCTGCAAACATTGGCAAAATGTAAAGCAGGGTAGCCACAAAAAATCAATAATCCAAGTGAGTCAGGAGAGAATCATGAAGTTGATTTGACACATCATGGTCTCACTGAATACCAAGACTAAACAAAACTTCTTTATTAATCAACTTGGAGGGGAGGGTCAAGTCACATCCAGATGAAATTTTATAGGTCATGAGCTTGGTGAGGGGCTGGAGCAGTGGTACAAGCGGTAAGGCATGTGCTTTGCATGTGCTAACCTAGGACACACATGAGGTTCGATCCCCAGCATTTTATATGGTCCCCCAAGCCAGGAGTGATTTCTGAACACATAGCCAGGAGTAACCCCTGAGCATGACCTAGTGCAGCCTAAAAACAAAAAACCTAACAGAGGCTCATAAAAAATTGTGTTGTTTTATATAGCTTATGTGCAAAAAAAAAATTCCAGCATGAAACTATATAAACATTTTAAATTGTGCACTTTTATCAAATACTGAGAATTTTCCCTGTAAATATCCTACTGCTGATACCATTAAAATAATGCATATTACTAAGAAGAAGTACAATATCTGTTGCTATACATTTTGTACAAGAAAAATATTTGTAGCACTGGACTTTTAGAAAAAGAACACAAACCATTTAAATTATAATTCTTAAAGTAGACATAACCAATAGTGTTTTGGAACCCATGGAGCTCAGCAAACTAATACAAGTCCTTGATATATATGCTAAGCATGTAATTCTACCGCTCATACTAATTAAAACAGACTTTTAAGTTGAGCTTGTTTGGATTACAGTAGTACAAAATTTTAGGTATATAACTTTCCACCTCTATAAGACTTACTAAAACTGCCACCAATGTTTCATTCTTTATTCTGTTTTATTAGTAGTCACAATTGTAAATGTTTTAAATACTCAAAGAATCATGTACCTAAGCAGAATCATTTTCACTCTGTAAAATACAGCTCCAGGTGTATTTTAGCTCCAGTAAATATATCTAGTAAATAATGCTATATGGTAGTAAATGATGAAACTTTTTCAAACTTTTTTCAATTGCAGAAGCACATATTTGCATTTTTAATATTATGATGCATGCCTCTTTGTTATATCGTGAGGAATTTTTAATAGATTCGTGGTAATAAAAAAAGTACAATTCTAATATATATGCTTGGTATCACATTGTAATTTTAGTTTGCTTCCTTTTCAGAAGCATAGTTGAAGTCAATAAGAGGGATAGAAGAAGAGAATAAACTCACATTATACTTTTAATATTATCTGTTATTTAAATTCAAAAGTTACTGAAGAGTAGGAGTTAAGGTCCAAGGTCTTATTCAGAATATGTAACTGAATTAGTAGTGGCTTAAATTATATACACAAAACTTCCCTATTCTTAAGCTTCCATTTTATTTTATGCATGACAGCTTTGTCAATAATAAAATAATCAATTATGTTAACCCCAAACTCATAGAGAACAGATATAATGGCAAAGGATTTAGAAAATTATAGAATGCCCCTTATAAGAATGTTTTGCATTATTTCAACACTGCCTTAGAAATTGTTTCACAATCTAGTGAAAAATCCATAAAGAGTTCTGGAAAGACATATTTCTATCAAATTATTTCAGCCTGTGCTGAAATGTGCATGCAGTCCTCCGAATAGTATTGCTGAGGAAAACTAGGTATATGTGATGGTATTGATAAATTGAAGGAAACTGTTCTATCTAAACTTATTAAAACTGTACAACACAAAAACTGATATTTTTAACCAACTATTCTGGCATCAAAATAATCTTTTAATTCTTTCCTAATGAAGAAACCTTCTTGGATATTTTTTGAAAGTTGCTTATTCATTGAAATTTAAGCAAAATAAAAACAAGCAAAATTAAATTGTCATCCTATAATAATGGGGACATATTTTTTCAAATTTAATTGAGATTCTTTTTCTCAAAACATACACATTTATTATAAAAATACAGTAAAAGTAACTAGATTATATATGTATATATATATTTGTAGTTATATCCTTTCTGTAGCCAAGATATGGAAAGGGTTATGAAATAATCTAAATTCCCACTAAAAATTGTGTTGATAAAGCATTGAATGTAGAGATAATATGAGGTAAGGCTCACTCTGGTCTGTTAGTATCACTTGAACATTGTCAAGAGTGAACCCTAGACATAGAATTAGTGGTAGCCTCTGAGGTCTGCCAGATGTGATGTTATAAATAAACATTATGAAAAATAAAAATTTCTGCATCCACATACAACATTATATTACTCAGATATAAAAATGATAAATCCTGGGGCTGGGACAGTGGCTCTAGAGGGATTTCTGAGTGCATAGCCAGAAGTAACACCTGAGATTCAATGGGTGTGGCCCCCAAACAAAACAAAACAAAACAAAAATAAAAGAAAGATAAATTTTGCTTTGTTATATAACAGATTAACTTTGAGGGTTTCACACTAATCAAATTGAGTCAGAAGGAAAAGGCAAAATCAAAACACCAAAAATCATAAGCAGAAGAAAAAGACACATTTATATAATATAATATACACATGTTTATAAAAGGACAACACAAAAGAATAATATGGGATACATGCTCGGAAAAGGGTTGAGGAAGGGAGGGCAACCCTGATGGTGGGAATGGCCCTGATTCATTGTCACTATGTACCATAAATACTATTGTGTAAGATTTATTATTCACTCTTTGGTCACAATAAAAATTATTATATTCCCAGTTTGTGACATCAGGCTGGGAAAATCTATGGAACTACGCCTGCCCAGTGGGGTCCGAATGTGAAAAATTGTGAGTGCTGCCTGTGTGTGTCTGTCTACTGTCCTGTCGCGTGAACCTCTTGGGAGTGGGCCGAAAAGAGGCTCCAGCAGAGCACGGCCGCTCTGCTTCGCTATGTGGCCATGTGCTCTTTCTAAGAAAAGAACACTATTGCAAGAAGAAAAAATTACACTAAGAACTGTGCTGGATCACCGAAGCCCAGAATTTCTCTCCAGACTGTCTTCTCTGCTGCATGCTCAGGCCTAAGATTGGATCCTGTGTGAGGCTTCATCCACAGAGGAATCCCCTCTCTTGGAGGCAAGTTGACCCATCCAGGAAGGGCGGAGCCAAAGGTGTGTGGCTGCCTACATCATTTAGCCAATGAATACCACTACAATGCGTAGAAAAACCCACAATACAAGTGTGACAATGGGGAAACTATGCAGGCCAGCATCAGACATAGAGAAAGAAGATGACAATTCTCATGACCAGATAATGACCAACCAACTAATCAACCACTCAGATAAGGACTTTAGACAAGCAATATGGAAGACACTCAAAGAACTCAAAGAAACCATGGATTGAGTTGAACAGAACACTAATAAGAACCAAGAAAATAAGAAGACAGAAATCATAAAACTCCTAACTGAAATAACATGTCAATTAACAGAACTGAAAAACTCAGTAAATGAAGTGAATGACAAAATGGATAAGCTCTGGGACATGGTATCAGAAGCTGAGAATAGACTTGGTGCTGTGGAAGATGAGATAAATAACAATTACTTACAGTGGGAGAGATTGGAAAAAACTTAAAACAAATGAACATACAGTGGAAAAATTAGACAAAGAATGGGAACAGATGAAAATAGAAGTCTATGATAAGCTCAACAGAAACAACTCAAGAAACACTGGAGTCCCAGAGACCCAGGAAGAAAATTTCCAGGAAGAAATCCAAAATGGAGCAAAGAAAGCCTCTTCAACAAGTGGTGTTGGCACAAGTGGCTAGCCACTTGCAAAAAATTGAATTTAGACTCCTAGGTAACATCATGTACGAAGGTAAAATCCAAATGACCTCAATATCAGACCCGAAACCATAAGTTATATAGAACAACACATAGGCAAAACACTCCAGGACATTGAGACTACAGGCATCTTCAAGGAGGAAACTGCACTCTCCAAGCAAGTGAAAGCAGAGATTAACAGATGGGAATATATTAAGCTGAGAAGCTTCTGCACCTCAAAGGAAATAGCGCCCAGGATACAAGAGCCACCCACTGAGTGGGAGAAACTATTCACCCAATATCCATCAGATAAGGGGCTAATCTCCAAAATATACAAGGCACTGACAAAAACTTACAAGAGAAAACATCTAATCCCATCAAAAAATTGGGAGAAGAAATGTACAGACACTTTGACAAAGAAATACAAATGGCCAAAAGACACATAAAAAAAGGTTCCACATCACTAATCATCAGGGAGATGCAAATCAAAACAACTATAAGATACCAAATCACACCACAGAGAATGGCACACATCGCAAAGAATGAGAATAAACAGTGTTGGCGGGGATGTGGAGAGAGAGTAACTCTTATCCACTGCTGGTGGGAATGCTGTCTAGTTCAACCTTTATGGAAAGCGATATTGAGATTCCTCCAAAAACTGGATATCGAGCTCCCATACGATCCAGCTATACCACCTAGGAACACAAGAATACAATACAAAAACCCCTTCCTTACACCTATATTCAATGCAGCATTATTTATCATAGCAAGACTCTGGAAACAACCAAGATTCCCTTCAACAGACGAATGGCTAAAGAAATTGTGGTACATATACACAATGGAATATTATGCAGCTGTCAGGAGAGATGAAGTCATGAAATTTTCCTATACATGGATATACACGGAATCTATTATGCTGAGTGAAATAAGTCAGAGAGAGAGAAAAACGCAGAATGGTCTCACTCATCTATGGGTTTTAAGAAAAATGAAAGACATTCTTGCCATAATAATTTTCAGACACAAAAGAGAAAAGAGCTGGAAGTTCTAGCTCACCTCAGGAAGCTCACCACAAAGAGTGATGAGTTTAGTTAGAGAAATAACTACATTTCAACTGTCCTAATAATGAGAATGTATGAGGGAAATGGAAAGCCTGTTTAGAGTACAGGCGGGGGTCAGGTGGGGAAGAGGGAGATTTGGGACATTGGTGATGGGAATGTTGCATGGTGATGGGTGGTGTTCTTTACATGACTGAAACCTAAAAACAATCATGTATGTAATCAAGGTTTTTAAATTACATATTAAAAATAAATAAAAACTTTCTAACTTGAAAAAAAAATGTCAATATTGGGCTGGAGGAATAGCACAGTGGCAAGATGCTTGCCTTGTATGAGGCCAACACAATATGAACCTCTGTTTGAATCCTTGCATCCCATATGAGCCCCAAGCCTACCAGGAACGACTTCTGAGAGCAGAACCAGGAGTAACTCCTGAGCACCTCTGGGTGTGACCCAAAAACCAAAAATTAATCAAAATAAAAAATAAAATAAAAAGGCAAAAATTATTATATTAAAGAAGGTCTGATGTAGTGATAACAGAACTGAGGTTATTAAAGTATTTGTATAGGCTGAGAGGAGAGTAGAGGAATTAAAAGAATGCAGGTTCACATGGACAGTGGTGAATAATTATATTGGCACTTTGCAAGTTGAGTAACATTGTCCCCAAAACATAAAAATGTTTTACTTTCATAAACTTTATCTCAGCTGAGTAAACTAAAAATTACAAAAACTATATATCAAATAACTTGCCATAATTTCAGTCATTTTAAAAAAATCACAGTAAATATCATATGAAAAAGGCTCATCAATATATGATATTAAGAACATACAAAAACATATATATGAGCATATTTTGGTTTTTCTACCCACCAAATTTTTATTATATCTTACTATAAAAGAAAAATATATAATTTTGAAGAAAATATGCTACTAATTTCAAACTGAATAATTGAATAATTCCCAAAGGCTGGTCATAATTTATAAAACTGAATGTTTGTAACCTAAAAATAAGAAAAATCATGACAAATATTTGGAGCTTCAGTATGTGTGTGTGTGTGTGTGTGTGTGTGTGTGTATCTTTACTGCAAGTCAATTTTCTTACAGTGTATAAATAGTTTACATCTTTACCACACCAAGTAAATGAAATTTGGAAATATTGCTGTGACCAATTTTTTTCCACACAATCCCAAACACATACTATATATGTATCAAGACAATTTTTGCTTTAATACTCTTGGGTTTTCAAACAACATTGCAAATCTGTACATTTATATTTATCTTGTTAAAATATGTAAAAATAGTTCAGTCCTTACTTTGTAAGAATAAGAAGAAAAATTTCAGGTGATTTTTAAAAAGTATAACATAAAGAACATGTTAATGTAATTTATGATGGATATACGCATAAGTAAAAAGCAAATTTCTCATGAAGGTAAATAGTGACAAGAAGAGAGGGATAGGGATAGGCATGGCAACTAGTACAGCTGGTATGCCACTTGACTTGTATGCAAACAAGTGAATTGGTCTAAGCTCTAACTACCAGTGGCTGTGGGCCCCTAACTAAAAGATGATAGATAGATAGATAGATAGATAGATAGATAGATAGATAGATAGATAGATAGATAGATAGATAGATAAGCAGGCATGTAGTTAAGGTTAGGTAGATTATAGATATCTATAACTATATATCTGTATCTATATAGAAATATAGATACATGATTGATTGAAGATGGAAAATAAACTACCCCTAATGTAAAACCCAGATAAAATTTAGACAAAAATTGGCTACAACTTCGTTGATATAAAAAAAGAATGCAGAAACAATTACTTCTTGTGGGTGAGATGTAGTGGGTAAGGTATAACATGTATAAAAATGTCTATCAAAATATTTTACTTCTGACAAATGTCAGTTTTCTATGTATCAGATAAAATCATGACACCAACACGTTGTCCTAAAACTTAATTTAAAAAAATAAAACCAACAAACAGGGGCCTGAGCAATGGGACAGTGGTAGTGCATTTGCCTTGCAAGTGGCAAACCCAGAGCAGACCCTGGTTCAATTCCCAGTATCTTGCAAGACACCAAGGCCTGAGTTCTAAGATGCCTTAACAAGATGCAGCCTGCTCCTACAAAGCTAACCTAAAAGGTCATGCTTTACCTCAACAAGTTGGGCAATGTGTCAAACAAAGGGAACATTGATAAACCAGTAACTTTGAGAATCATGTTTAATTAACGGGACATATTTTAGACATATCCTGTGAGCTGTGGGCTTCTGTTATTCATGTAACCAAATGTCTTAGGGAGTTGTGTTATGGACCTCTGTTATCTGAGTAACCAGATGTCTTAAGGAATTGCTTACATGGAAGGCTTGGCCGCCAATATAGCTTTTGAATAGAGTTATCCCACCAAAACACAATATACAAGGACTGGCTTTTTAGTAAATAAATGAAGCTTGCTTTACTTGCTTCCAGTCTCTCTTTCTTGAGCACTCCCCCTAAGAAATACCCAACGTTGAAAGTGTTCCACAGGTCAGGACAATATCCCATATATGGTAACCTGAGCATGCCAAGAGCGATTTCTGAGCACAGAGCCTGGATTAACCTCTGAGAGTAGCCGGTGTGACTCCCCCCCACCAAATAAATAAATAAAATAAATAAAAAACAATAAAAAATAACATGTAAAACTTAATTTAGTGATAACACTGCCAACTGGAGTTGCCATCAGATCCGACACTCAACATGCATTGCCACAGAATCTTTTCACTTGAGGTGCTGGTGGAAAGCCGAGGTTGGAACCTCTACTTCTCCCAAATGACTTTAATTATGTTTCAAACAACCATTCCTTAGAATGACTTGAAGATGTCAGGGGAATATTTACTTGTGTTTAACTTATCATAAGCAATATAGTTAAATATATAAATAAAAGCATACATATGGCAAACTCAGGAGCTTCCATTCATTTGAATTTTGAATATATCATCTTCCAAACATGTGAATGCATGACATAATTCGAAAATACTCTGAATGTCCTATTTTGGGTTTATTTTGTGATTTATTTTTTCTCACTTAGAGTTAGATATGTAAACCAGGAAGGCTAAATTTTCCAGGACACATACACTTTGCAGATACACTCAAGGGACTTTAAGAAAATATTATCTCACCAGAATAACTTGCAGGCATTGATTTGTGGAACAACCGATTCATTCATGGACTATTCTTTAAGGTAAGTAGCAACAGAATTTCCTTATTCAGCAAAAGTTAATGATTCTACTGAAGCACAGAGAGAGCCAATTTGAGTTTTTTTTTTCACTAATGAGATTAAATATAAATGAACTGTGCTAGTGTTTCACAGTATGTTAGTCAGAGTAATCGTGGTCTAGCACAGTACCTGGCACATAGTGGATAGAGTTTTAACTTTTTAATACATATTGGCAAGAAGTGCACTCCTTGTTTACTTAATTTGTTATTCGTTTTATTATTCTCCTTAAAGAAAATTGTAGGCATATAAAGTTTCTTCCCTATTGGATGTAGGAACAATATGCTGAGCTAGACTTTGAAGATAGATCCTTTTGATTCTATTATTTTCAGGATAACGCGATTATAGTTATGAATTAGAATGTCTTTCTTGATTCTTGGAAAATTAAAAATAAACATAAATATGTAAAGATTATCAAAGTAAAAATTTAAATTGTTCAGGTATTTTGTTTGTTTTTCTTTATTAATCATTAGTGTCTAAAAAGTTATTGAATCTTATCACATTTCTTTTTCACATGCATTATATCCATTTTTGAAAATGATGTTTTAAAAATAGGTTTGTTTATATCTCTTTATTTGTTTTATATTATTATTATTTTCCTTTTTTTCCTCAATATTTTCTTAGATTTTTATTCAAAATTAAGGAAAAATATGGGAGTAAAAGTACAAGGGTTAAGCTGTGGAAAATTGCTGCATGTAGCCTCAAAACTCAAATTTCATCCTAACCCTATAAAATTTCATTTATATACTCCAGTGTAAATGCATAGTTTATAGCAGGACATGAATATGAAATCAGATTCAACGATACAGCTTGAGGAAAAGAGAAGCACATTGTGGGAAGTAAAAGGTAATTCTTTTTTTTAAGTATTGATAATGTTCTTTTTATTTTTTATTTTTTTACTTTTTTAATTTTTATTGTGACCAAAGTGCATCACAAATCTTTCACTGCATCATTTATGGTACATAGTGATAATGAATGAGGGGCGTTCCCAACACCAGTGCTGTCCTCCCTCCATCCCTGTTCCCAGCATGTATCCCATATCTCCATCCTTTACCCACCCCCAGAATGCTAAAAAGTGGGGGGAACGCCAAACCCTGCCACTCCAGCACCATACTTTTTTTTGTTTTGTTTTGATTTGTTAGGTTTTTACTTTATTCCCTTCTCTTTTTTCTTCCACTATTCTCTTTCTTTTTCACTCTTGTAGTTATTATTTGGTGATTTATTTTTATTTTTATTTTTATCTTTATTTGCTGGGTGCATTTTTTCTTTTTTCTTCCATTTTTCTTTTTTTCTCTTTCTTTCTTTTATTGGTAGTTGTCACCAAATTTTTTCTCCCTTTTTTTTCTTATCCTTTTTATCTCCAATGACGGTGGAATGGATTCTCAATCTAAAACAAGCTGTAAAGTGGAGACCAGTTGTTTTATTATTTTCCATTGAAAATCGTCACATATTGTCCCTCGAATTTTATTTAAAAAATTATATCACGTAGAATGTAAGAACCAAATAAATCTCTGTGAATATTTTAGTTTTAAAAGTTATGCTTTAATTATATAATAAAGTAACTGATACATTCACAATATGATGCTATTTAAAATAATTCTTGAGCATTATTTTTACTATATTTAATATAGATAACAGTTTACATAGTAGAATCATAAAGAAACTAAAGCCATTTTAATTCAGGATTTTTATAATATGTTGCAATTTTAGCTTGTAAATACTATTTGTCTTACTCTCCATCACTTATCAGCTTTCTAAGACAATAGACATATCTGCTAAGTGCCATACATATCAGAAGGCAAAATATTTTATTATTGAATCTTTTCAATTCTAAATAACAATCAAAATAATATTGAAGAATATTGACATATATTTTTGTTCTTGAAATAATAAATTTAATATATTGATTAATCAAGTAAATGTTATGTTCTATCAGTTTGATTTTAGCCATATAATTATTAAGATACATATAATGTTATTTCTAAATAAATTAAAAACAATAAAAATGGCAATAAATTTAATTAATAATTAATTAAAATGAATAATTTAAATAAATTAAAAAATAAAAACGACAAAAAAACAATAAAAATTTCAAATGAAAAAAGCAATTCTACAATCATTTAAAAATAAATAAAAGGATTTTACTAAATAAAAATATCTAAATGTTAAATATGCTTGCAAACAATAACTGAACTATAGCTTATTAATAATTAATAAATTATTAGGATTAGATTATGGGAATTTAAATTAAAAAGTACCTGAGTCCAGAATTTTAAATATGAGTGTAGCATAAATTTATAGAGATCCTGAATAATAATAGATATAGATTTTATATAAATTTTATTATAAATTTTTGCAGCAATACATATAGTAGTCATAAAATAATAGTGTCAGTGTATTAAAAGTAATCTGAAATGAACTAATATATGCCTGATTATTAAAATAAAGAAAATAGAAATAATAATGTCATATGATCACAAATTTAAAATTTATAATATAATCAAAGTTTTTTCAAGACCCATACCTCAACTTTACCATGGTTCTGTTATCTATAATGGCTAAATAAAAATTTAATTGAAAAAATGTCAAAGCAATTCTTTTCATAACTTAAGAGGACTATAACATCTTCATTCATAAATTAATATTTATGAGAGAGTTTGCCAATAGTCAAAAGTTACCTCCATTCATTTATGTTAAAAGTTATATGCAATAAAATTATTTGGTTTAACTAAAATATTATTTTCTCTGTATTTAATTCGAATTCTTATCAGTCAACAAAAATTTCTGGAGACTTACAAAAGCTATTCAATTTGATGTAAAAGATTAACAGCATTCTTCAACTATAAACAAAGCAGACAAAATTGAAGTGACATTAAATGAATTTTATCAATTGCTTTTTTATGCACTTTCAAGGAAAAGCATCCTTTACTATTTCATTCAATCTAAATTAATTCCAAACTATACCATCCTGATAACTATGATAACTGCAGTCTTCTATAATTATTCTTTATCTGGAACAAAAAATTATTCTCAGTTTTCTCCTCAAGTTTTTATTTTTCCTTGCACAAGTATTTTCTTTTGTTTTGTTTTGTTTTTTTTACCTATTTCCACTGTGAGAGAGAGCCTGTGCTCTCTCTTGAACACATAATCCTCAATTTCTCTCCTCTCACATTGTGGCAAACAAACCTTTTTTTTACCAGCCTATTGCTGTTTGGCTTCTATAACCCAGTTTTCTGGTTTGCTGTTGGCGTACAAAACTCACTCACTACACAGCATTAGCCACTATTTTGCTTCTATAATCTGGTTTCGCTTACACATAAGAACAGCCATGACAGGCTTAAACTGCAAGGAATAAAGACTAGGCCCAGAAAAACGACCAGTTCCAAGAACTCTTGGGTTCATACCAGGAAATAGAGCCAGATGATCAAGTGTGTAAAAGATAGACCCACGAAAAAAAAAAAAAGATAGACCCACTAATGGCAACCTCACCCTGGGTCTGGAGATCTATGATATCCTTCTACTTGGCCTACAATCAATCCTAACATTTGTCTGATGCAATATGTACTAGGAACCTATAGTTTTAAATATCAACTACCCATAAATTGAGACCTTAACAACCCTATATACAGAGCCAATGAGCCTACTTGGGGGTTGCCATCTTGTGTTGGAATAAACTCCTTTGCTTTTGAACTAATGAAATACTGATATTCTCCTTGTGGTCCTTGTGGGTCAGATCTTGAGTCTGGAGATAACAATATCTTTATAAATAAGTTTTAATAAAGACTTAATTGCTCAATACTTAATTGCTTCCTTAAGCTAAAATATTTGCCAGGGAAAGTAATTGCTTATTTTGAAGTTTGGACCTTGTATGACTAATACTCAATCATGAGCGACTTTGTAACTGAGTATCTCAAGGTGATTCAATTAAAGAATTTATTATTAAAATGGAAAAAGCTCTCAGAGGACTATAGTGGGTTGGTTGTGGGGGATATATTCTGGCTTCTACACTTGTACTCAGTCAATTGAACTGTCTTGCTCCAGGGCAAGTTTAAGTTGACAGACTTCCGTTGTTCCACAACTCTCCCACAGAGTGACTCAGTGGTGCCCATCAAGCTTTTGTAAACTGGACTAAATATCTACTCCCTCAGATTTGAAGCTGTATCTCACTTGTCTTTTCATTATTTCTATTCCTGAAAAACCAAAATATCTAACACAGTCCCTTGTCCAATGTCAATTAGTACATATCATAAATGACAGTGACATTTTTATTTTTCAGTGAAAAAGTGTAAGTCTATTCTGACTGTGTTAGAGAAAGAAAATATTCCTTCTATATGTCAGGTTCTTTTACTGATATATGGATCTGGTAATTAAATTGACATGAGGCAAGTTAACCAGAGAAAAGAAAATTTAATTTCCTATTTATGGAATTCACAAAGATATGAGACTCTTGGGCAAGTAGGGAAATTGAAATTTGTATGATATCCTGAGCTATGAAAAGGGATTGGAGGCCTGGGGCATCCAAGGAAAAGAGGGCAATTCACAGAGTGAGAAGAACAGATGCTGGATAATTAGATATTTGTCTTGCTATACAGATAGGGCATTCATACAGAAAGTTATTGCTGGTAATAGCTTTCTTTTTTTCTGGGTCAAGACCCTTTTCTAAATTAATTTAATTAGGAAAGATAAAGGATCGAGATTGTTTTAATTTTTCTTTCTGTTTGTTGTTCACTGATCATAGTACGTTTATTCAAATATATTTTCTCCAAAATTTTCAATTTTAAACTTACCGTGTAAAATCATTTTGGAAGTCCAAATGAGTCCCTCATTAGAGTGGTGAAAAAAGAGAAGTCTCATTTCTCCCTGGTACACTGTTGCTCTGACTCCATTTTAGAGTCTACATTTTAGACATTCCTTCAAAGTCCTTGAATCTCTCTGGTGTCTGGGTAGTTTACACTTTCCCAAGACCACAGATTTTTCCCCAGACCTTGCAATCTCAGAAGACTGAGACATAATGGGGTTAATATCTAGGCAGATGGTGAAATATATAATCTAAAATATTTAAATAAACAGACAGTTCCATCAGTCTATGTGGGAAAGCAAGATGTTAGCATTATCACACGGACACAAAAATAGGCCCTAAGTTAAAAATGTATCTCTGTGAAACCAATGGGAATATTCCAATATTTTGTTTGATAGGTAAAACAAAGTGATATAATTTTCTGTTTAAAAATACACACACCATATATTAAAAGAGTCTATTAACACAGTTCAAATTTGCTAGGGAATTTCTGACTTTCCTAATTACTTTCCAATAAATATTTTTATGTTCTAAATCTAAATATGAGTATCTTTATTACTCGATATTTTCATTCTTGTTAATATTACAGAACCTGGAAATGGTGGATGAACATAGAGATCTGCTGTCATAACTTCTGTATCAGTAGCCACATAAACATTTTAAAGCCAATATTGAAACTCGTCTGTTAATATTTTCCAACAGCTAGTAAGGGTACTATATTTATTCACTCAATTTAAAAACATTTTTATGAAATGAATCTTTTCTAATAATACAGTTAGGGCTTTTCTGATGTGCACATTTGTGTAACTTCTAGTCTATCTTTGTCCCTTCTTTGCTCAGGCCCTTCACAAACATTCTCATCTGTTTTGTATTCCAAATTCAAATAATTATTACCATTCATGTCATCATTATTTTTAAATTTCACATATAAGTGAGCTCATACCGTATAAGTTCTCCCTCAGAAATGATGCATATCATATTATTCCACTATCCATGTTGTAGAAAAAAGTTAGGATTTCATCTCAAAAAGAAAAATGAGTATTATTTCCCAACCTACATATAGCAAAATATTTTTATTCACTGATCTGTTTCTTGATACTTAGGCTGCTTCCAGTCTATGGCTAATACATATAACAATTATGATAGGTGTAAAGGTATATTTTGATGGCAATGTTTCTGTATTGGGAGAAATGCCAAAATAGTTGAATTACTGCACTATTTTTTTAAATTTACATTACTTAAAGGGCAGTTTTGGAAGTCTCCAGATTAATAAATATATATTATAAATATAATAATTATAACAATAAATATATTTTAGTTGTATATTCAATTGCCTTTGTAAGCCTTAATTTATTTACCTTTCATCTATCAACAGATTCTATTTCTTTAACTTAGCTTTGAGACTAATATATATTTTTGTTATAAATATTGTTCAAAAAACTTTCTTTTAATCTAGAACTAGCCAAATGTCTGCTTCAAGGGGGATTCATTCATCTACTTATTCCCTTAGTCAGTCAGTAAGTAACTCTCTCAGCAGACAAGTAAACAATGCCAGAACACAAAATATCTCTTTAAGTTATTAAATTTATTTATTCAATTTTCAGCAACAGATATGAACCTGGAGGATATTAATGCTAAGCTAGGCCAAAGGTAATAACCCTATAGAAAAAAAAAAGAAATGCTACATGATCTCATTAATCTAGAGGCTCTTAAAATTTCAAACTCATAATGCAGAACAGAAGTGTAGTTGTCTGATGATTAGTTTCCTAAATCTAGCCCCAGGTGAACAGGCATGAAGCAGGGGTGCTGCAAAGATTAAGTAAACAAGACAGGGGGCTAGAGCAATAGCACAGCAGGTAGAGCATTTAACTTTCACATGGCCAACCACAGTTTAATCCTTCACTTCGCATATGATCGCTGGGGCCTTCCAGGATTAATTTCTGAGAGCAAAGCCAGGAGGCATTCTTGAGCACTGCTTGACCTGTCCAAAAAAAAAAAAAAAAAGAAAAGAAAAAGAAAAAAGAAAAGAAAGAAATAGAAGTAAACAAAACGGACATAAAAGAGAAAAGTATTGGGTCAGGGAATCCCAGATTCATGGTCTGGAAACCTTGACCCTTCTACATGTAAGACTTATTTTTTGTTTCTGGGCATACCCAACAACACTCAGGGGTTATTTCTGGCTAAGCTCTCAGAAATCACCCCAGGCTTGGAGAATCAAATCGGGGAATGATCCAAGGTCCTTCCTAGGTTAGCACGTGCAAGACAAATGCCCTACTACTGCACCATGGACCCCATATAAGACTTTTTATTGTTATGAACAATCAGTATGAAATAAAGATAACAGGAAAGTATCTATCAACTGCCAACCACTTTCAAAGAGGGGCAGGATTATCTAAAAGTTATAGGACATAGATTGGGAGAATAGGTGAGGTGTTGGGAAGAAACTCAGCACAAACAAGGGAGTTTAAAAGTGCCCTGTAGCATATTGATAAGTATATTGATAAGTATTATAACTAGAACTCTCATTGATAAAGGACACATGTCCAAGGTCAACCAACTAGAAATTATTAATTATGGAAAGATGGAACTACAGAGATTATAATATCACCTAGTTTTATGTTCACACTCAAATATGCAATTCAATTCAATTTTTAAATTCACATTTTGTGCACAGTTAAATACAATAGAATGTAGTTGTAATCATCATTATCACCACCACCACCATTATTTACAACATATTTTTGAATATAGTTTAATAAAAGTAATATTATTTTCCATAAGAGAAGTTAGTTATTTTATATAATTTATATCATTGTACCAGAAGATATCTTTTATAGTTACCAAATAATATTGAAAATTTTTATTTCTTTGGAAAATTTAATTTCTTCTTAGTGATTCTTAATTTGGGGCAATAATATTATCACCAAATTACATTTTGAGAGCCTTAAATGATTATAATTTTTATCCCATAATAATATCACAAGACTATACATTTTTAGTCATTTTTAACAGTCCTCACAGTTTTATGTTAGAAAACTTTTTACAGTAGTTAAGTCAAAATATCATTTAGTATTACTTTAATGTCTCACATTTTATTTGGTAATATCTCAGTAAAGATAAAAATAATATCATTTATAAAAAGAAACTACTATACCTATAAAATTTATTTGGATGCAATTGAGATGATGGTTCAATGGTATTTTAGATTATTTTCTGGATTTGATCCATATATTTTCTTTCCTAAATACAAAAATGGTGAAAAAATAAAAGTTTAAGGATGCATTGTAGTTAGTTTTGCCATATGAATTACCTTGACTGATATTGTGGTTGTGAGATTCTAGTTAGGATGCCAATACAAAACATCTAATCATTGTTTCTGAGAAAAAAATTTGCAGGTGTATCAATAAACTGACTTAGATTGGAGAATTTGGGTATTAATATGCTAGTACTCCATAGGAAATAAAAAGAGATATGGAAAGAAATGCCATACTATAAAAAATCAGCAGTGGATAAATTGTATTACTGTTTATTTTTAATTTCAAGAAGAAAGCATAATGAGCACATCTTTTTGCTAAAAGAAAAAAAAGCAAACTATAGCAGCTCAGATACTGGGTATGACTTTAACTAGAATCCATTTAAAGTTTTCAAAAATGCCTTCAGCATAGAATGTAACTACCACATTCCAAAAAACATTGTTATCCATTTTACTTTGTGGGAGAAATAGCATATGCTCATAAAATGATATTTAGAAGTGAATGAAAAAAATAATTCACATAAAGTCATTTGATATCTAAACTACTTTGTTGTGCCTGAAGTATTCAGATTGTTTTATACATCTTCTAATTGTAGCTATATAAAGACATTATACAAGAAATAACACAGGATATATTAACCAATATCTGACAAAGGCATTCCTTAAAGTGAATAAATTAAGAAAAACTTTTGAGCTATAGCAGTTTTAGAGTAGAAAACACATTTTCTTTATTCAAAATAACCTTCAATAAGTGCCTTAGTTTTTCTCCCTATATTTAGAAATGTTTTCTTTCAATATTGTTCTTATAAGATAAAATGTTTTTATATTTGTTCTAATAAAATATAATATGAGTTAAATTTGGAATATGTAATTGTCCATGTTTTGTCTAACATCCCTGTGAACCAACTTTTCATGGAGCATATCTTAAATTTCAATTTTTTTGCTTTTCAACTAAAATAAAATTATTTAAAGTAAAATGATTATTTCTATTCGATTTTTTCTCAAAAGATAATATGTTAGCACAAATTCTCTAAGTAATATTTATGTCCAATTATTACTTTAATTGTCTATAAGCTATAAGTATCAGAAGTCAGAGAAATCAACTAAAAAGTCAAGAATTATCAACAGACTCAGAGGATGGAAATAATAATGTAAACAGATCAATTGTCTACAATAATTCATACAAGTTACTTATAACACCAATTTCAAATTTGTATGGAAATGTCCTAAAACAATCCTTTCATTTGATTATTTTTTAGATGTATTTACAGAGCACTCTGAAAAACTTACTTCCAGTTATGGTATATCACATGAAGTGATACATATTTAAAATAAATGAAGATATAGGCAATTCAGAACTCAATCTAATTGTCATCAAGTTAAGATAATTGTCGGATACCCTCCTGAAGAGTCTCCACTCCAACTAGGCCAGCAAGGGGGAAATCAGAGGGCTCTGAAGCAGCAAAGCATCTCCTAACAGAGTTTGGAAAGATGGAAAGATTCTCAGTTGCATTGTGAAAGAGCATACACACAGACACTGCAGGGATCCTGTGAGAGCAGTTCCATCTTTATTTAAAGAAGCAGGGGTTTATATAAGGTTTAGATGACCAAAATTATCCAAAGAGGGTAATTCCATAAAAGGACAATGTCAACAGGGTTTGCTAAACTTTAAGGGGAACAACATACTTTATCTTAGGTATGTCCTGTTTTTCTAAGGATTCTCAACTTTGTTTAATCCTGTTTTTGAGCCTGTTTAGAGTACAGGCAGGGGTTTAGAGTACAGGTGGGGAGGAGGGAGACTTGGGACATTGGTGGTGGGAATGTTGCACTGGTGATGGGTGGCGTTCTTTACATGACTGAAACCCAAACACAATCATGTATGTAATCAAGGTGTTTAAATAAAAAAAAAAAAAAAAAGAAATAGAGGCTGGAGAGAGAGAACTAGAAAAAAAAATGTTGATACCTGGGACCGGACACACAACTTCTGCCTTTCTATTATCATGATTAAGTTTTATTAGAGTACATTATTTTACTGAGCTAGGGTGAAGGCAGGAGATGCAAGACTAGCATCACTTCTCTTTGTTCAGCTGAGGTGAGGTCAGGAGATGCAAATATGGAGCTTTAAGAGATAATATTCTCTAAAATGTTACAATATACATTATATTGGAGAGAGTAGTTCCTCTTAGCCTTTATGTCTAAATTATTATTAAGATACTTGGGACCGGAGAGATAGCATGGAGGTAAGGCATTTGCCTTGCATGCAGAAGGACAATGGTTCGAATTCCGGCATCCCATATGGTCCCCCGAGTCTGCCAAGAGAGAACGGTTTCTAACTATAAAGCTAGGAGTGACCCCTGAGTGCTGCCAGGTGTCACCTAAAATCCAATGTAAATAAATAAATAAATAAAGTATTATTAAGATCCTATAATAATTTGGTCTTCAACTCTTAAGGAAGGTTGTTTCATATTTTATTATTTTTTCCTTTTTCAAATTTTATTGAACAAATATACAAGTTGTACAAAAACGATAAACATATACTAAGCCTAACATTGATTCAAGAAACAGAAAAAAAAAACATTTTCAAGGTAAATGATAAAATACTTATGATTTCTAAAGAAAATATTTCATTATCCTTTTGTATGCTTGTAATTTGGATGAAAAGATTTTGGTAGAGGGAATCATGTCTCTGGTGGTGATGTGTCCATGAGAGGTGTCAGTAACAATATTTTAAATCTTGGTAACTAAATACAAATGGTTAAATAAACAGGAACAAATGTTCAACACTTCATACAATTAGGCAAAGGAAGATAAAAATAAAAAATACACATCTCCTTACACCAGTGAGAATGGACTACAAAAAAAAAAACCCAGAAGTATGTGAACTAAGAAATAAATCATAAATAGGCTGTGGAGAAAAAAACTATCTTCCTATGTATCAGTCTATCTATCTATCTATCTATCTATCTATCTATCTATCTATCTATCTATCTATCTATCTATCTATCTATCTATCATCTATCTATCATCTATGTTGGTATATATACTTGGGTACTGGTATTGAGTTTTGGTATGTTGTCTATTGGGATATAAACTTTATAAAAATAATATGCAAACTCATTTAAAATTAGAAATAAAATCTTATACTTAAAACCTATTTGGACACTTATACAAAATATATAAAAACTCTTACTCAAAACATATTTATACTTCCTTATTTATGGCACCCATTCCTATATTTGTAATAATGCAAAGCTGTTAGTGAATGTTTTAATCCCATATAAATTGTGAAACATTAAAGAAAATGAACTTAAAATTAAGTGGAAGTCTAGAATCTGTGAAATCTGTGGTAGTGAAGGGACAAAAACGAATATGGAAAAGAGAAAGTGAAGAATTAATTTTGGTTTGGTATGGTACATAATTTTTGGTGGTGAGATGAATGGTGTATCATCTATGTGAAACTAGAAATCTAAATTGCTAAAATCCCTTAGATATTTCAAAGCAGAAAAGAGTTAAAAATAAAAAGTAAAATAATACAAGGAGTGTGTAATAACATTTACAATATATTTAATCTGAGCATAATTACACCACTTTAATCACTTAAATTGTAAAAAATATGTTTCAGATGAATGGTAATTTTCAAAATGAAAAACAATGAAGCAAATTTCTTTAAATAGCAATTTATCATAATTTTTGAAGTTGGCTTTTGTGGCATATTTCAAAATTACAATATGTTTCCTCTTTATCTTCGAAGCACAAAGATGAATCTCTAACTACCATATTTAGTTAAACTGAAATGGATCAAATGTTATTTATTTCACCATGAACATGGAAAATTTTTCTTTGCTTCTAGTATGTTTTTTTTTTAATTTAAATCGTTTTTATTGTGACCAATATGAATTACAAGTTCTTCATAGTTATATTTAAGGTACATAGTGACAATGAATTAGGTCCATTCCCACAATCATTGTTGTCCTTCCTCCACTTTTGTTCCCAGCATGCATCCTATACTTCCCCCCTTAATCCTCTGCACTGCTAGTGTAACAGGTCCCCTTTGTATATACCTTGTTGTAAATTGGGTATCTTGAGTCTGTAGTCATTGGCTTTGGTTTTGGTATTTAGGTCTGATCATGTTTTTTTATTTCCACTCAATATTCATGCGACTATTTACTCCTGGTACCATCCACACACATACATACACCCTCAATTTATGAGGCAGAACAAGATAATTCAAGATCTGTATCTTCTAAAAAAAAAAGAAGGAAAGAAAGAAAGAAAGAAAGAAAGAAAGAAAGAAAGAAAGAAAGAAAGAAAGAAAGAAAGAAAGAAAGAAAGAAAGAAAGAAAGAAAGAAAGAAAGAAAGAAAGAAAGAAAGAAAGAAAGAAAGAAGAGAGAGAGAGAAAGAAAGAAGAAAGAAAGAAAGAGAGAAAGAGAAAGAGAGAAAGAGAGAGAAAGAGAAAAGAGAGAAAGAGAGAGAAAGAGAAAGAAGAAAGAAAGAAAGAAAGAAAGAAAGAAAGAAAGAAAGAAAGAAAGAAAGAAAGAAAGAAAGAAAGAAAGAAAGAAAGAAACAAAGAAACAAAGTCTAAAAGCTATGAATATAAATTTAAAATATAAGATCAAGAAAAACCAAATCAAAACAAGCAACAATGAAAAACCTCCACCACCACCACAACAACAACAACAAAAAGAAAGAAAAGGCGGGTTGGTGTGGCAAGATTTTGTGTGTGTTTTTGCATAGGTACAGTAAGTATTGGGGAAATTATAAAGGAATTCCCTTGGCCTAAGAGATACAGGGTTTCTCCACCCTGTCATGGGAATAGCTACAGAATAACTGATGATGAAAAAAGTATCTCTCTTTTTATTCACATTATATTCTTCAATGTTAAGAGTTAGTATTTTAGTATTGTATTTCATTTTGAAATGCCTTATTTTTAAAATACTAGAAAGACTTTTTTATTCTGATAAAGCTCGTGTTCTCTTGAATATGTAACTCTTTTTTCCTCTCACATTTCTTTAGTAAATTTATTTAAATAAAGATATTTAGGTACTTAGATTCACTAAAATAAAATATTACAAAGTCTAATGAACCTGATTCTATGAGATAATATTTTAAGGATGCTTCTTGTTCTAGTTATTATATTTTTTCTAACATTGATAAGTTACTGTTAGCTCTTTCTTTGAAAGAAAACTTTGTCTTTTATTTTTATTGAGAATAATTAGCATAACATTGTAATCCACTTTTAGTCCCCAGTAAAATACTTATTATAAAAAAATTAATATTAACAGGTTCATATAAAGTAAGACATATAAACTTGAGAGCCAAAGAGAAAAGCAATAAAGCTTCGTCCAGTCTATATTTTCCAAGATGTTGTAAATTTGCTTTTCATTGTTATTTAAAACATTTTAATTATTTCTTTGTGCTCACACAAAACTTTATTTTTTACATTGCAATTTCCTAACAATATTCAGGCAAATATCACCAGATATTATTCAAAAGGTGTTTTAAAACAAAGAGGTTCTTAAAACTATTACAACTGCTAATGTTATTTACACATAAAGCAAATAGAAACACTATGTATATTTTCATAAGTGGCCTGCTCATAAGAAAAATGGAAAAATTAGGCACCAGTCCACTGCATCTCCTGTATTACATTAGGGCTTCACCAACTGCATTTATTCACCTTTTATTTATTTCTCTGCTACCAACACTAAAATGCAAATTAATGTTTATGTTCTATCCCAGTGGTAGATTAAAGCTTATTATAAGTGGCTAGAATAGCCATTACACCTGGGCTCCTCGCCATACAATCTGGAGAGTTCTTTATTCAGAGGTCAGAAAATGGATCTGATGTCCTTAACTGCTTGTTAAATCTTAATTATTCTTTGCTCACCCCTTTACTGTCTTTTTTGCTAACTCTTGCCCCAATACGCTGCTCAATAGTCTGTCCAACTCTTTAATTGAATTTTCCATTTTAATGCCTCCTCTGACTACTCAGTTCAAATGGTATTTTCATTGAAAAGAATAAAGGTTCAGAACTAATGTTTTTCATATGTTTGAGGACAGTCCAGATTTGTATGACTTTGCTAAATCTCATTTCCCTCTTTTCATGAAATTACCCAGATTTAAATATATATAAATATATAGTTCAAGCTAAATAGGTATTTAAGTATGATAACAAAATTAAAGAAAAGCCATAATAATTACTTAATGAAGGTGAAGAATTTTAAAGCAAACAGGCAATATGAACTCGTAATGAGTTCCATATAACTATCTTTACATCTCTTCTTCAGGTCATGCTGACAGGTTTTTTTTTTTTTATTCCTTCTAGTTCTGGCCCTTTTTATTGTTATTCATCTTATTTTGACTTCCTAATACTCTAAAAAGAAGAGAGTTCACCCATTTTTAATCTTTATAACAAATATAACATAACAACAACACAGCATAGCATAACATAACAACACAGTATAATATAACATAACAACACAACACAACATAACAGAACATGACATAACATAACATGACATGACATAAGATAGCCTAACATAACAAATCATAAGTCACAGTACAAATTCAACTTAGACTTTAAGTGACTAGTTATATTTTAAAAGTTATACTATGAGTCTCTTCCAAGTCTCTTGCCCCTTGAAGATAATTTTCATTTTAATTATTGACTTTTAGAAAAAGTAACAATATAGCTTTAGTATCTAGTGACATTGCTTTATAAAATTTATGCTTTCATTGACTGACATGATCTAAAATTATTAAAATATAAGTGAGTAAGCAGTTAAGAAATTATTGAAGTGATTCACAAAAGAACTGTTAGAACAGCTGAAAGAGATCTTCATGAGAGTTTACAAATAAATTCCAAATAATGAAACAGTGAATTATATGAGAATGATGAGAAAAAAGCCACTATTCCAAAATACAGCCAGACAGAATGAGGATGGTGAGGTACTTGACAAAGAAGATGAACACTGGAGAAATATATAATTGGAAAGAAAAACATAAAACTTACTTTATAGACATTAAACTTAGATATAATGGAATAGTTAGTAATAAACTGAGTAGATAAAAATTATAAAAGAAACAGCAAATGCCTACTTCCTAGAATTTGTAGAAATAAAAAAAATGATAAAAGAATATGTACAAGTAGAGACAATTTTTAGAGAAAAAATGTAGAACTCTTTCATTTTATTTTCTGACAGTTTGGCATCATTAGCTTTCTTCCTTAATCTTCAATTATGTATGCCTTGAGAGCATGCGTGATAATTTTTACAAGTAATTACTTTATCTAAACACTAGGGTTAAAAGGTTGTTCATACTACAGTTGGGCTGTTGTTTTTCTTTCCACAATTTAAAAGCTATTAATGATTCACTTTAAGTCATGCAATGTATATAATACCATTGATCAGTTCACATCTCCTCCTCCTTTCTTTTCTTTTCTTTTCTTTCTTTTTTCTTTTCTTTTCTTTCCTTTCCTTTCCTTTCCTTTTCTTTCTTCTTCTTCTTCTTCTTCTTCTTCTTCTTCTTCTTCTTCTTCTTCTTCTTCTTCTTCTTCTTCTTCTTCTTCTTCTTCTTCTTCTTCTTCTTCTTCTTCTTCTTCTTCTTCTTCTTCTTCTTCTTCTTCTTCTTCTTCTTCTTCTTCTTTCTGTTTCTTCTTCTTTTGCATCTTCCTTATTTCTTCTTTTTCTTATCTTTACTCCTTCTACTTATTTTCTACCTCGTCTATCTCTTCCACCTTTTTCTTCTTCTCTTCCTCACCTGCTTCTCCCTCATCTTCTTCCTCATTTTCTTTTGCTCCTCCCCCTATTCTTTTCTTCCTTCTCCTTCTCCTTTTTCTACTCTTCATTCTCCTTCTCCTCTTCATCATCCCACTTCTCTTTCTTATTCTCTTCTTACTCTTCCTCCTCCATTCCTTTCTCCTCCTCTTCTTCTTATTCATAACTTCTTTTTTTTAATTTTTCCTTTAGACAATGTGACTTGCAATATTTTTGTTGATGCTATATCATTCTTCTCACGGTTTTAATTTCTCAGTATTGACCTGCATTTTTATTTGTTTTTGTTTGGGGAACACGTCTGGAGGTACTAAAAAATGAACAGCTCTTTGCTTAAGGATCACTGCCAGTGGTGCTGAGGATTGAATTTAGAATTGAGAGTTGTCTGGCCCCATATGAGTTTGTGAATACCCTAATATCCTAAATCTTTCCTACCATAGTTTTCCAATTTTTTTAGATTGTGTATTGTAAGTCTTATCTATCTTTCATATTTTATCTCAGGAAGATACACAATTTCCCATTGCCATATATCTTCTAGAAATACCCAGTTCATTTATGTTTTTAATAATTTACAAGTTAGGCGAAACAGATCAAAATCATGTGCCAATATTTAGACAACCCTCCAGAAAAGGTTAGAATAAATAAGACAAAAATATGAAGGTGAATATACCTTGCTAGCTGAGTTTGTTTAGGATCAAATAGTTTCTTTTCATTAAAAATCTACACATCGGGCCTGGCGAGGTGGCGCTAGAGGTAAGGTATCTGCCTTGCAAGCACTAGCCAAGGAAGGACCACAGTTCGATCCCCTGGTGTCCCATGTGGTCCCCCCAAGCCAGGGGCAATTTCTGAGCACTTAGCCAGGAGTAACCCCTGAGCATCAAACGGGTGTGGCCCGAAAACCAAAAAAAAAAAAATTCTAAACATCAAGGTTAAATATATGGTGATATTAACCAACTTGGAAACTTACCAGCTATGTGTTCATGGTTTTATTCTGAAGAAATTCTAATTCAGAATATGATTAACACTGAGACAGGTGATAGAATTCACATGATATATATATATATTTAATTAATTGTAACCTATAAAATAATGCAATTTCAATTAAAGTATATATCTAATATATTTATGCTATTCATATAAATGCTATATTTTATGCTATTCATTGCTACATGCATGTTAAGATTTCTGAATATTTATACCTTTTATGGAAAAATGGTCCCCTGGCAAAAATCACAGGGACATAATAGTCCCCTGGGAGAAAAATACTTTAGGTCATAGTGGTCCTCAAATATTTTAAAGAGGAAGTCAGATCACATTCCTCAGACCTTTGGAGGGCTGGACTATAGTAAAAATAAAAATTATGAACAAATTCCTATGCACACTACATATATCTTATTTTGAAGTGAAGAAACAAAATGGGAATAAATATAATATATGGCTCACGGGCTATGTCTGAGGATCACTGTCAGACTTAAAGTTGACAAGAGCAAGGAAAAACTGTGCCTAAGAAAGCACAATATACAACATTTTAGGATATTTTAAAGGAAATTTCAAGATAAACAAAAATGGAATAGAGAATTGTTAGAAATTTATATTTTGTGGGCTCCTACTAGTTTGACTCTGTGAAAAGTCAGCCTCTGTCTTTTATGTACTCAGCAAATTTTTATATATTTCAAAGTATGCTTAATGTCTCTGTAACCTAAACAATAACTTTTTGTTGGGATCCAGTAGGGAGGAGCTATATTGTATTGAATAGAAGAACAGTCAATGAGCTTACTCAGGGCTCCTCAGGTAGCCCTAAAGCTTAAACCAATAGCTTTTAACCTAAAGCTTTAAACCAAAGTATTTATGTCTCCTCGTGTGTTTATCTTTCTTATTCTTTTTGAATGAATCTTGCAAGACAGTTGAAGGTGGTAATATGATTAGATTCCTTGACATAAATTACCTCATTTTTTTAAAAGCATTTTATACTGACTTTTGTTTGTTTATTTTGGAGCCACACCCAGTGATGCTCAGGAGTTACTTCTGGTTATTGAAGCAGAAATTGCTCCTTTCTCAGGGATATAGGATACTAGGGATTTAACCCTGGTTCTTCCTGGGAAGCCACATGCAACACAAATGCCCTACAACTTTGCTATAGCTCTGGCCCCAAGACTTATTTTTTTAATTAAAGGATGTTACTAACTTAAAGGTTATGTTTGGGCGATCCATAAAATAACTCATAGAATAAGTATATTATTCTCACTTAAAGTAATTAATTTCTACTTAAAACATATCTCCTAAAACCTTTTGTAACTATTTGAAAATAATATATTATATATATATCAATTTGTGGAAGATCAAAAAGTTCCTTTATCAACTAATTACATTATAAAATTCAACTCAACCAAAATAACATAGATTATTATAGTTGCACAAACTGAAGGGTTATAAAATTGAAGTTACCGTATTTGTTTTTAAATAAGAATTTATAGTCTTTGATATTAGAAATCTATTTCAAGATATTTAAGTTGAACTGACCTAAATCTTTTCACTCAGGAATCACTTTCTTTCATTGTCTTTCGTTTATGAATGCCTGAAGGTGAACTCAAAGTAATTCTATTAGTTAATAGAAAATGTTGAATATGGAGATAGAGAGATAGCACAATGGTAGGGTGTTTGCCTTGCGCAACCCGATCCAGGACTGACCTGGTTTCATTTCCCAGAGTCCCATATGGTCCCTGGAGGCTACCAGGAGTGATTTCTGAGCACAGAGCCAGAAGTAACCCCTGAGCACTTCTGGGTGTGTCCCCCACCCCAAAAAAGAAAAAGTTGAATCTATCATACATGGCTTTCTAACGTCCATATATACTTTCTAAATTAAGAAAAAACTATTTCCAAACTATGCCTTTGGAAGCTTCTAACATGTAGAAAAAATTATAACATGTACACTTATTTATCTCTAAATATCTCTGTGGCTCCAGAGATGTCTTCAGGACGATGGTGAAAATACTATCTAACATAATTAGAGTAAAAGGAAGATAATCACTGTCTTTCAATCACATTTTGGCATTAAAAATACTATGAATAAAAAAATAAGAAAAAATAAAATAAAAAGAAAATACTGTGAATAACTCTAGAGATTCTTTTTCACTACACTGAACTTTGGGTGTTGGGCAAAAATTGTTGGAAAGTCTGTGATTGAGCAAGGGGCAATTATGAAGACGTATTGGAAAGGTGCAGTGCACCAGAAGAATCCTTGAAGAAACCAGTGCTGGACTACTCTGTGTTATGCTGTCAACAAGATTACTATGGAATAGATTCATCTTGGCAACAACATCAGCTACAACTATATATGATAAAACAAAAAACATTATCAATTTCTTTCTTCTCTCCCCACCTCATATTGAACTTCTTCCTTTTCTGTCTCCTTATGTGGGATGGTACTGAAAGAAGAGAGAAAAAAGGTGAAGAGCAAAGTAAATGTTTAATTACATCAGGAATCCCTTTTATTTTTAAAATAAAAAATCAATAATAGCCATCACATGGCTGAGTTTTTAAGTATAATTTCAACTTGTTAGTTCATTCTTGGATCCAAGTCATAAAAATTATACCAAGGATATGCTTTATTTTTATTTAGTTAAATAACTTAATTCTTTTACCGTGTTTATAGTATTGTAATAGTTGAATTTTAAGCATATAATATTTTACCACCAATCCTCCTACCAGTGCAAACTCCCATCATCATTATCCTATATTCAGTAATCCTCCCCACCTTCCTCACCCAATTCCCTCACCAATTTGGCAGGTACATTACAAAGTCCATCACTGCAGCTTACATCTTACATTTTCACAGTTTTTTTTTGTGATGTATAAACATCCCAATCTCTCACAACACCAGTATTAGCAAAGCCTTAACCTCTATTCCTACATTATTTTTCTTTCTCATCTTCTTACTAACTTTTTTGTTTTTTTCTCTTCTTTGTTCTTCTTTCTAAGCTCTGGGATCAAAAAGTATCTAGGTATCATCTCTTTACTATATTACAGACCATTTTCCACAGGAGTTGAACCAGATAATGTTCCCCTAAAACTGAGTGAACATTTTTCCCCACAACCCCATCAGCACAGATTATTCCTACTATTGTTAGTAGGTATTATTATCACTGGTGTAAGATATTTCATTGTTGCCATGACTTATAGTTCTCTATTAATAAGTGATGCTGATTATTTTTATGTACCTATTGGTAATCATTCTTTTTTCCTCTGAGAAGTGTTTGTTCATTTCACTCTGGATTTTTTCACAGTATTTTAAAATTTGTTTTGTTGATCTTTGTTAATACTTTATATATTCTAAAAGTCAAGATTTTACGTGAAAAATTAAATGCCATTTTCTCTCATTCAGTTAGTTGTTTTTTTAGTTTTAGTTAGCAATTTTTTCACCATGCATAATCTCTTTAATTTGATGTAGTCTCATTAATCTATTTTTCTTTACTTTTTGTCTTTACAAGTAGTATCAGATCATTGAAGACTCTTTGATATCCAAACTGTGGAGTGATCTGCCTATATTTTCCTCAATGTACTTATAATTTTCATGTTGCATTTCTTGGTTTTTGATTCAGTTTGAATGAACTTTTGTTTAAGTTATGACATATATTGAGTTATGTAATCTATTTTTTGAGGACGAAGAAATAGGCTTAAAAATATTGAACACCAAACCCAAAGTCAACAAAGACAACAGAACAGATAACCAATCTACAACAAGCTATACAAGTGGGAACCGGTTACACTAGCATTCTGGGGGATAAAGGAGGGAGATATGGGATGCTTGCTGAGAATAGGTGTGGAGGGAAGACAATGGTGGTGGGATTCCTCCTCATTTATTGTCACTGTGTAACTTAAATATCACTGTGAAAGATCTGTAATTCACTTTGGCCACAATAAAACTTAAAAAAAATATTAACATTTAGACCCATATTTTTCAAAAATAGTTTAGATCAAATGGAGATTTAAAAATCAAATTGTCATTTCAACAAGCTATTAAGAATGAGGTCATTTTAACTTAAATGTCAAAGGAGTTAAATACACTGATCAATTAACTAGATTGTCATCAAATTTACATTTACTCCCAGATGACAAAGAAAAGGTTATATTCAAATTCTCAATGGCTATATTTGTACTCACATTAATTTATTTGACATAATCTCTCTTGTTTTTAATTTAATGGCATGCTTTTTAGTTACATGCTAACAGATTTTTATTTGAACTCAGGAGTGACTTTTTCCTTTTATTTAATGAGCCTGAAGCTCAAATTATTTTTCTATAAAATACGTATCTCATGAAATTGTTTGATGGGTTAAAAATCTACAAAATTGACTTTCAACGTGGAATGCTGTAAATATTACCTGGTAACTTACTCGATGTGTACTTTTTCAAACTGTCTTCCTGCATGCCCACTTAGAAACTCTTATTTTGTCAAATTCTGAAGATAAAAATTATATATGGTAATAAATGAAAATTGCTATGTAAGACATGTAAATACCTTAAAATAGATGTTGTTATAGTTAACTTTATTACTAACACTACACCATCATCATCATTAGCATCAATGATGACTCTCATAAGGTGTCATTCCAGGATTCCAGGTGCACCAAAAACAAATTTCATTTTTGGCTTTCACCTTTAAGGCCCAAATGAAAATTAATGTTGATAGGATAGGAATTGCTTGAAATATTTTTTGTAACTCCAAAATACATTAATTATATAGTACAGCACTAAGAAATACTAAGAAATATACTAAGAATGCTATACTAAGAAAAATACTAAGAAATATTCCAGAAAATTTTCTGAAATCATCTTATGATTACTATTTATGGAGTCATCAATTGTTTAATTGCTTTAATTAATAAGCAAATTTTCTCTGGCATATTTTGATTACTCATTTATAAACATATATTTAATCAATTGCAAGGCACCTTATTTTAAAGCAATACATTTTCCTTTGCTTTCACATGTACAAAGCAATGATTTTACAGGTTTATGAAGTAAATGACAGCATATCTTTATCTTCAAATGTAAAAATATTGGAATTGTTAGAGTTTTTTTCATTGGAAATCTCAGATTTGACCTCACATTGCTTGAAGTTTCCATCCCAGTACCAAGTTAATATAATCTCCTGGCACAACTGGTGATACCCAAATATAAATAGACTAATGCAGAAATAGTTATAATAGTGTGCTGCTATACTTTTGAATATTTTTTAAGCCACAACTACTTATTCCATTGTTACTATGCCTGTATAAAATAAATTAGTTAGAACAGGACACGGATCTTAGGAATTAGGCACACTTGCTAGGATCAGAATTATAATATATGATACACTGGGAGTTGAAATATCATATTTATTTATTCACATTTAGCCCTGTGAAAATGGGAACATGTGGGGCTGGAGCTGTGGCGCAAGCAGTAAGCCGTCTGCCTTGCAAGCAACTGACCTAGGAAGGACCATGGTTTGAACTTCTGGTGTCCTAAGCCAGGACCGATTTCTGAGCTCCTAGCCAGGAGTCACCCCTGAGTGTCACTGGATGTGGCCCAACATTGAAAGCAAAGGAAAGACAGAAAGAAAGAAAGAAAGACGAAAGAAAGAAAGAAAGAAAGAAAGAAAGAAAGAAAGAAAGAAAGAAAGAAAGACAGACAGACAGACGAAAGAAAGAAAGAAAGAGAAAGAAAGAAAGAAAGAAAGAAAGAAAGAAAGAAAGAGAAAGAGAAAGAAAGAAAGAAAGAAGAAAGAGAGAAAGAGAAAAAGAGAGAGAGAAAGAAAGAAAGAAAAAGAAAGAAAAAAGTAAAGAAGGAAGAGAAGAAAGAAAGAAAGAAAGAAGAGAGAGAGAAAGAAAGAGAGAGAGAAAGAGAGAAAGAAAGAAAGAAAGAAAAAGAAAGAAAGAAAAGATAAAGAAAGAAAAAGAGAAAGAAAAAGAAAGAAAGAAAGAAGAAAAAAGCAAGAAAGAGAAAGAAAGAAAGAAGAAAGAAGAAAGAGAGAAAGAAAGAGAAAGAAAGAAAAAAGAAAGAAAAAGGAAGAAAGAAAAAGTAAGCAAGGAAGAGAAGAAAGAAAGAAAGAAGAGAGAGAGAAAGAAAGAAAGAGAAAGAGAGAAAGAAAGAAAAGATAAAGAAAGAAAAAGAGAAAGAAAGAAAAAGAAAGAAAAGAAAGAAGAAAGAAAAGAAAGAAAGAGAAAGAAGAAAGAAAGAGAAAAAAGAGAGAAAGAAAGAGAAAGAAAGAAAAAAAGAAAGAAAAAGGAAGGAAGGAAGAGAAGAAAGAAAGAAAGAACGAAAGAAGAAAGAATGAAAGAAAGAAAGAAGAAAGAGAGAAAGAGAAAAAGAAAGAAAGAATGAGATAGAAAGAAAGAAAGAAAGAAAGAAAGAAAAAGAAAGAAAGAAAAAGTAAGGAAGGAAGAGAAGAAAGAAAGAAAGAAGAAAGAGAGAGAAAGAAAGAGAGAAAGAAAAAGAAAGAAAAAGTAAGGAAGGAAGAAAGAGAAGAAAGAAAGAACGAAAGAAGAAAGAAAGAACAAAAGAAGAAAGAGAAAGAAAGAGAAAAAAAGAAAGAAAGAAAGAAAGAAAGAAAGAAAGAAAGAAAGAAAGAAAGAAAGAAAGAAAGAAAGAAAGAAAGAAAGAAAGAAAGAAAGAAAGAAAGAAAGAAAGAAAGAAAGAAAAGAGAAAAGAAAAAGAAGAAAAGAAAACGGGAACATTTGATAATATTTAGTTGTCCTTATTTGCCTTGATGTCTGCGCTTCAACTCTGCCATCATAAATCAGAAGCTAGAACCTCCCTATATGCCTTCTCTATATAATCTGATTTTTGACCTTGGGTATGGGATTAATTGGAATTAGAGATTAATCTGTTCCCATCCCACTCAGTATGCCCCTTTTTACTCATTGGTTGGAAACATCTTTGAATGTAACCTCTGGATGTGGTTTCTTTCTTCAGAATAAATATGTATATTTTTCAGGAAAAAGCTCTCTTGCATTTCAAAACTTCCAAGGAGTGAAGCTTCTTACGGGCTGAAGGTTTACATGTTGGAATGCCCGAATCCATTTCTTCCTCCTTATGTGTGTTGGGGTGATGGTGGTGGATTATTTCCTAGATGGATGTTTGTGTCCAGACCCATATATCTCCAGTGTCCTGGCTTTAGATCAACAACACTACTGATTTAGAAACATTTTTTTTTTTAGTAAGGAAGAATTTTATACTTGAGCATTGTTTTCTGCCCTTGGAGACAATCCTAATAGGTCAGTATGGGGCTGTGGTTTATGAAAAAATGTTTTATTTAACTTTTTAAAAAGTGACCAATTTTATTGTTTAATTTTGGTAATCCATTTTCAATTCTTTTTTTTTTCTTTTCTTTTCTTTTTTTTTTTTTGGTTTCTTTGTTGGTAGTGGGGGGCACACCTGGTGATGCTCAGGGGTTACTCCTGGCTATGCACTCAGAAATCACTCCTGGCTTGGGGGACTATCTGGGAGGCTGGGGATTAAATCGAAGTCCATCCTGGATCAGCCATGTGAAAGACCAACTCCCTACAGCTATGCTATCGCTCCAGCCCTCCATTTTCAGTTCTTAATATTTATTTTCAATGCTTAATTTTCATGATTCTACAAACCTGGTAAACAGGTCTGAGAAGGTTAGAAAAATGATAGGATAAGAAAATTCATTATGGTTATAGTACACTTGAAAAATAGAAAAAAACAGGCTTTTTTTTCCCCCCAAAGTAAAACTGTATCCTCTTTATTCAAGGTTTATACACGCTATTGTTAGTAATATACTGTTGTCTAAAGCCAATAGCAGGGAGAATAAGTTTTTTTTTTTTCAGTTTATTCTGTTGTCTATGCAACAGTGTGAAGAGATTTTTTAATGTCTGTTTCTCCATGGTGTCACTACAAGAGCACATTACATGTAACATTTCTAAAGGATTTGTATAGTAGGTAACCTGAGTAATCCAGAAAATTAAAAGAAAAGTTTGATATCCTTGTTCACGAAGAGGTATTTGAGGCTTCAATTCCCATGTTTGACCTACAGTGCATCTTCATTTTATCTACCTGAAAATAACAGTTTAGATTTAAAAGTAAAATTACCTATTGGGATCAATTGGCATTGGCTTGTACAAAATTAGGTAGTGGGAATAATTTGCTTCTGATGCAGAATCCAGAATTTTAGATTTTTTTTTCAGTCCCTTAACAGTGCTGCTCAGACCTGACCTCACAAAACATAACTTCAAAAAAGTGCCTAGAAACCTCCAATCCATGTAAACCCCCCTGGCATACTTATAAACTTGCACACTTTCAAGAAATAATAGGACCATACATTTACTCATTCATCAGTGGTATAATATTGAGACTGAATAAGAACCAGCTCAAAACAAAACAAGCTACAATCAAATTGTATGTTTTATATAAGAAAATGTTATTGCCCACAATAAAAGAAAAATCACTATAACTGAGTAGTTGGGTAACAAGCTATTCTCCCCAGAGATAAATTTCAAGAAAGCACCTAGCTGAGAGACTGATATACTTAGTGGGGAATTTGGTCCATTTGTATAGTATTTTGTAGTATAAATTCTCAATGATTCTCCCTGAAGCAATTTTTTTCATCATGTTTATACCTCAGTGTGTGACAGAATATGCAAAGAACAGAGAATGTTACTGTCATGAGAGTTTCTGTCCTAATTCACTGACAATAATTCCTCAAACTATCTGTAGTATGCTGCTGGCAAAAAAGAATTTTTCACTGAACATGAGAAAATTTTCTTTAAGCTTTAGAGACTGGTATAAATGCATCATGTAAAAATTGTCATGTGTAAATGTGACTCTTGTCACGTTCACAAACATATTCATCTTCATAGTACTTGTAGAGATGGAAAACTTAATTTACCAGTCTTCATAATGTGCATATATTTATTTCAAGCTTGTCAGGTTTTCTCTGCCAAACATTTTAGTTTAAACGGCTGTTCTAATCTATAACTTATCTGAACTAGTTTATAAAAAAAAGTGGAAGTCTGGAATACAATTTCAGTGAGTAAGACCTTACACGAGGCAATCTAGGTTTGATTCTTGGCATTCCATATGGTGCTCAGCCACCTCCTAAAATAATTTTTGAGGGTAGGGCAGGAGTAACCTTGGGATCACCAGATGTGGCTCCAAGAAAAAAAAAAAAGAAACAAGAAAAACCAATAAGCCAAAACTAGTGTTATGTATTTATAGCTACTCTCTGGTAAATGATTATTCAGATATGGTCATTTTAAAATTTAAATATATATATATTTACTCTTCATTTATCTTGATAGGATTGTATTTCATGACTAAACTTAACTTTATACATAATTAACAAAATTATAATTATTTTAGTTAAAATCCAACATGTTTGACATTGATTGATATTCTCAATGCATATTAATACCCTTATTAATTCTACTTTTTCCTATATAGTAATTTACATCTAAAAACAACATATATATTGCATAAATTATATATATATATAATTTTAAGATAAAGCATCCTGAGTTATGGATATGGGTAGCAACTAGGGGAGGTCTCCAATCACAGGACTTCCTTTTCACATATACTTTTTTAATAAGGACACATTTTGGGACCCGAGAGATAGCACACTGGTAGGACATTTGCCTTGCCAGAAGCTGATTCAGGATGGATGGTGGTTCGAATCTCGGCATTACATATGGTCCTCTGAGTCTGCCAGGAGCAATTTCTGAGTGCAGAGCAGGCAATAACTCCTGAGCACTGTTGGGTGTGACTCAAAAATAAATAAATAAATAAATAAAATATGTATACATTTTATGTTCCTGTCAGAGAGTAATGATTGCATAATATTGACTTAGGCTCACTCTCAAAAAACAAGGCAAAAAGTTAAAATTGTGGTAATTAGTTCAATGGTTTATAACTTTTGAGCACTCTCTAATTTTAGAGCTGTGACCTGAAGAACTAAGATTGACAATGGAAATTTAAATATGTGTTCTGTACCATTTCAAAATATAGATTTTACCGAACTTTCCAATGTTTTTGAATGAGTAAGGAAGTGTGTAGGAGTTAGATGATCCTCTTAAAATTTGATAATGCAAGATGAACTTCTTGCCTACTGTACTATCTGTCTCACAATAGTAGCTTCTTAAAAATAAAACAAGCTTATTTTTAATTTTTGTCAGATCTTTAATTATAGGATGAATCACAGAGAATTTATGTAATCTGAAATTGTAATCAATAAATAATAATTATTACTAATTAATATTATACAAAGAAAAATTGGTCCTTTTTAGTTAATGCCAATTTACCCTTAATACTTATGTTTAGCAAGTGCTGAGCTCTAAGGAGACTGTATTGAGCTGGTCTATTCAAAATTTGCTTTTATGACTAAGAAATTCTATATTGAAATAATCTGTTGGAATATTCTATAAGATTATCTTGATGCAACTTCCGTTCACATAAAAATTTTAATTATTTTAAGTTTTCACTGACACATCAGAAAAATAATTATTGTTCATTTTATAAAGACTGTATATTTTCAGTTGTATTTATACTGATGCAATATGTGTCAGGAACTGAGCATGTTTAACTCAGAGCCTAAATTACCTTAGTGTTATGTAATGGAAAGTATCTAAAGATACAGTTACTACATAACCAGTGAATATTTAAATTTCTGCATGCATTTATTATTTTATATATCAACATTCAATAAAATAAATATATACCTCATGAAAAATGGTTTCTTCCTTAACATAAACTACTTTATTCTAGTGTATTTGACTCATTTCTTATATAAATGTAGTTATGAAATAAATGGTCTCATGATTGCAAATTTTTACAAATAACCTTTGTTCTAGGAATATTTTTAAATGATTTGTAAGTATCAAACCAGGAATATACAATATTATTATGTCTACTTTACTGATAGGAAGTGCTAGCATAAAATTTGTTAGTAGTATGTTTATAAAAATAAAAAGTCTAACACATGTCCTTAGCAAGTTCATGTATGTCATTCATATTAGCTTTTCTTCATTTTGGAAAAAAATACTTCAGCTTAGCTAAGGTTCAGAGAACGGTCTGGAACTGAAAGTCATTAAAGAAACAAAGATTTTTTTTAATGCACCCTTAAAAAAAGTTTATGTCTTATTGAAAATGAGATGTAGATAAACTTGTAGTAATTTAGTTGGTAAATTTCCAAGAAATCCCAGATGTATGTGTGTGTTTTGTTTTGAATTGTTTTGTTTTGTTTTGGGGCCACACCCAGTAGTGTTCAGGGCTAAATATGGATCCATATGGAATACCAGGAATCTAAGATGGGTTTACCACATGTAAGGTAAATGCCCCATACATTATTCTATTATGCAGTCCCCAAGGAGATGTGGTTTTATTAAATTCGTATTATTGAGTAAGGATATAGGCATATATACGTATCCATATATATGTATATATGCTTATATATATATATCCTTATATCCTTATTATAGTTTTAGATTGAACAATAAAGCTAACCTTGGCTCTAATGGTTAAGGGAGTCTATTTACAATTCTTAGAAATATATTTATTCTTAAAAATTTAGAATTGTTGGGCTGGAGAGATAGCATGGTGGTAAGGCGTTTGCCTTGCATGCAGAAGGACTGTGGTTCGAATCCCGGCATCCCATATGGTCCCCTGAGCCTGCCAGGAGCGATTTCTGAGCATAGAGCCAGGAGTAACCCCTGAGCGCTGCTGAGTGTGACCCAAAACCCAAATATAAATAAATAAATAAATTCAGAATTGTGACAAATAAGGCCAAACAAATAACAAAATTTGCTTTGCATGCTGCCAATACAGGGAGAACCCTGGTTCCATTCCCGGCATCCCATATGGTTCCCCAAGCCTGCCAGGAGTGATTTCTGAGTGCAGAGCCAGGAGTAACCCCTGAGCACCTCTGGGTGTGACACCCTGGAAAAAAATACAAACAAGAAGAAAAAAGGAATTGAAACAAATAAAGGTTTATGCTGAGCTTGTTTGCTTTCTGGGAGAATTTCAGAAAAAAAAAGACTTTCCTCATTTTTATCTGAAATAGTTGATATCTGTGTATAGCGTAGATAGCAGTGTGGCACATTATCTGTAGAAAAAATCATCACCACTTGCTGTTATAAATTTGTCAAGAATCTTCCACTATTTTTCAGTCCTTTTACCTACTGATCTTTTAGGAGGTTCTGTATGTATGAAACTGAACGATCAGTAATTACATCTCTATCAAGACAAGTGCATATCAGGATTCAGTGATTAAGGAAAAGAAACCGGCTTTCACAAACACCTTACACTTTGGTAGTTAGCTTTTTAGGAAACTAGAAAGTGATAATGTTTCCTTGAAATAGATCTTTAAGTTGTTTCCTCAATTGCTCATATTACTTAAGAGAGATGCTGATTTTTGGTGTTTCTATAAGACAAGTTTTGCACGTTTGGGGTGGGGAGACTACGGCTCATCTCGTCTATTGTTTATATTATTCATAGAATTCTTCCCATAGAAAATTGTCCTAGGACTAATTCTGATTCAATCCCAGTCAAACTCTGCAAGCTTGGATGGCTGTGAATTTCTGTTTTGCTTTTGCCTGCTAGCAAATGATGAAGACATTTATCTCAGAATTTGAAGGAGTGGAATCATGCAGGATAGATGAAAATGGAGTGCTCCAGTCTTTAGAACTAGTTTGATAACTACTGTTATCTAAAATTAACTAAAAAAAAAAAACTAATAAAAATGTTGTCAGCTTGCAAGTGACTCAATAACTACAAATCATATTCTCTCATGAAGTCAAACTCATTTTTCTTTTTTCTTTCTTTTTTTTTGGTTTTTGAGGCCACACCCTTTTGATGCTCAGGGGTTACTCCTGGCTAAGCACTCAGAAATTGCCCCTGGCTTGGGGGGACCAAATGGGAGGCCAAGGGATCGAACCACGGTCCTTCCTTGGCTAGCACTTGCAAGGCAGACACCTTACCTCCAGCGCCACCTCACCCGCCCCAAACTAATTTTTCTTAACTATTAAACTGCTGCTGTAGTTAAAAAATTTTCTGGTTTTAAATAAAGTATGTCTGTATTTGTACTAAAAACAAAATACAAATTATTGCTCTATAGATATGAATGACGATGCTAATGATTTGGGGCAAATATGATCACCAAAGACCATTCAGTTAAATGCCCTACCAGATTCATTTTAAAATTCAGCATTTCCTTCTCATTTATATCACCACTATTGCTTTAATCTAATCCTTGCAACCACAGATTTCTATCTATCCACTTTTTATCCAATTAAATATTCGACTCATTAATTCAGCAATTGAAAAAAACAAACCAAGGGTCTAAGAATCTATGTACTCGTTAAGTTACTAATACAAATTAGTAACTTAAAATATATAAAAATAAATATGTTCCAAACATGTTATATGTTCTAAAGACATAAATAAATTTAAACTGCATGTTTGGTTTATCGTCTGAAAGTAGACTCACTCATAAGGAAAAAAAGACAAAATATATACCAAGAAGAAAGTTATTTAATATTTTTGTATTAACTCAAAATTTATACTTCTACTGATTATCTTGAAAAATAAAATAGATCAACATTTTTTATTCTAGAAACTTCATGAATTAGAAATCACATTTTTTTTCGTCAGAAGCTCAACGAACTAAAAGGAGTTTTGAGAAAAGTGAAAGATGCTGACAAGAATGTGAGTAATAAAAATTGTGTCTTTCTTTCCCACAGAAGTTTATAGACACCTGCCTTTAAGTCTGTCGCTGCATGAAAAAGACCACAACTTTATTCAACTTAAGTTAAATGACATCTACCAACTGGAATACCTTAGGGCATATAAACTCTAAATATATAAATTCTATAAATTCATATAAGTTCTATAATTATTTTGTGTTAAGCATTCCTGTTTCTATTTCTGGAAGCTTGAGCAGTTATTAGATGAATTATGTTTCTTAAGATTACTAATGTCATAGGCTAGTAGCAATTGAGGAAGCAACTTAAAGATCTATTCCAAGGAAACATTATCACTTTCTAGTTTCCTAAAAAGCTAACTACCAAAAAAAAAATAAAAACAACCAAGATCTCTAATTCCAGAGGTCTGACTGAGCAATTGCGACTAAATGGGTCTTCTAGAAACATAAAGAAAGACTATCCCAGGCTCCATCCTAGGATCAGTGCAATGACTATCAAGATCTCTAGATACAGAGGTCTGATCTTGTCACCCATGATGGAGCAGAAGTATTCCATATATCACAAAAGCACCGAGGGGAAAGTAAATGAACATGTAAGGAGTCTGTAGTTAATCCCATGACAGAATACTTTAAGAGTGGAGAAATCCTGTATCTCTTAGGCCATGGGAATTCCTTTTCTAATATCCCCAATATTTACTGTGCCTATACAGAAAAAATAAAAAGAACAAAATAATCTTTTTTATTTATTTATCTATTTTTATTTATCTTTTATTTGTGACTTCTTTGTTTTGGTGTGAAGTTGTTGTCTCCAATTAATTTTTTTCTTTCTTTTTTTTCCGCCCTTTTTTGCACTCTGACATGTTTTTATTTCAGGATGTGGCTATTGTGTGGTGCTTGCCTTTATTGCTGTAGTGCACACTGGATAGTTTGTTTGATATCTCTGTTTGTATTGTTGTGGTATTTTGATTCCTTTTTCCCTTTCCTCTCTCAAACTGAGGTTGAGAGTTTCTGGAAGAACTCCGCCCATTTTCAGCTTATTTGATTTTTACCCCATTTTATTGATTTACTTTTCTTCAAATAAAACCACATACCTTAAACTCTCTAGTTCCACCTCTTAAGTAGAGGGGGAAATAATGGAGGCTACCAAGACTAGACAGTTGTATAATCTCTATGTAGTAAGCTAGACACAGAGGGGACCACTCATTCTAGCAACCAGGGGGGTGAGGGGGGGGGAATATGGGATGTAAGATGGAAACAGGGGTGGAGGGAAGACAAATTTGGTGATGGGAATTCCCCTGATTCAATGTTAATATGTACCTAAAATATTACTGGGAAAGTTACGTAAGCCACTATGACCAAAATAAAAATTACATATTTAAAAATATTGAATATCTCATGTATCTATTAAAATCATATCTCATTTATTAAATTCCTTATCTATCTGTGACAGAAATGGTGTTTCTGTAATAGTATTGAGTGTCTTCTCATACTCAGGGCCTCTCATATGCTAAACACGAGCTCCACCTTTGAGTTATCTCTGTAACTGAAAAAAAAAAAAAACTTCGTGAAGATCATAGAAATAGTACAATGTGTTTGTCTTGCATATAGGTGACTCATTTAGGATCCTTAATGCCCTGGTCTTAGGAGCCTACCAGAAGGAAATGGAAAGTTCCACTAGAGTGACACAAAATAAAAAAAAAAAAGGAAGAGAGAAAACAAAACCAGAAAGAACTGAAAAGTTGTACTAGCAACATGATTGAATAACATTGCTTTTAATCATTGCTTTAATAACTCCTGAACTCTAGAGAAACACCGGAATTCTTATTTTCTTAAATTATTTTTGTTTGTTAAATGCTTGGAGGCTGGAGACAGATAGTATGAGAATTAAGGTGTTTGCCCTGGGAAGCAGCACAATTTTCACTTCAATCACTGAGCCTACATAGTTCCCTAAGCACCAATGTGAATGGCCCTGGGTGTGCCCTCTGGCACAGAGGATTCAAGATTTATTTCTTCCCTAGGTATTGCATTTAACTGCCAATTGTGTGAGCTAAGAAGGCTTATGGGAAGAATGTCCAGCATAATCCTGAGTAATATTTGTAAACACCAGTTAACTGCACATTTACTTCTATATTATTGGGACACCTTTTGGTCCTATTTTGAAAGATAAACGAATTCCCACTAGAATTGAACCTAATGCCCTCCTTACATCCCCAAGATGATATTATAAGGTAATATTATTTTATGCAACTTCGTGTTTATGAACAAGTGCTCTGCTCTTCATGGTATTAGGATGTCAATGACTACTTGAAACTCATTACTAAGTAATCACGCTGGGTCATGCAATTGATAAAATCACAGCTTTCCAGTCCAGTCTGATTAATTCTTACACTTTAAAGGGGGAAAAAAAAACAGAATAAGCAATACATTTCAGCATTTATTTTTAGGATTTCACATTAGTACTTGCCGGTTAATAATTACACAGGAAATTATTATTAAGACAAGCAAGATTGTTTGAAAATTCAAAGGTAGACTAATAGGTTTCTTTAAATTGAATATAACTTCATAGAAAAGGAGAAAGAAAAGTCTTTGTGCTTAACATCAGAATGCCAAAGTTAAATGTCATAGAGCCTGAAAAAATAGCATTACTATGGAAATTGCATGAATTAGCAATAGTTTGACACTTAGAGTTGAAAATCACAAATTATAAGGCCCACTCCCTTAATATAATGCTTAAAAATCTACTTGCTCTGAATACTTTCAAGAAATACTATCTCTATTGATAAGACCATTAGAAAGCCATTAATATTATAAGATAATTGAAACTACCCGACTATTTTAGATTCTAGTAAAATCAATCATTTACACTTTTTTTTTTCCTGCAGGTAAAGTCTGAAAAATATTTTTAGGAATAGCAGGAAAACACAAGAAAACAATATCTGACCAGATAGTACAATTTGATACAATACCCTCATTTATATTAAAAAATAATGTTCAAATGATTTTCTAAATTAGAAAAAAACAGAGTAAAAAACTTTATAACAAGTTGATTATGTTCAAACTGGGAGAGTTTAAAAGTTCACAGGCACACACTTAAGTGTTTGTTGTTTTTTTTTATTCCATGAAGCTGTAAGAAATTCTACTTTAAGTTTTCAACAGAGAAAAAAACATCTCAGCATATTTTAACAGTGCTGATAGGGCATGGAGGCAGTGCAAATTTTGAAATAAGAGAAACTAGATCAATTTCTGCTGGTTCAGTCACTTGTTTGTATTTTTATAGAAGTAACAGGCATAAGTTCATTTCTGTAGTTATACTCTAGTTTACATATATTTTCTCACTAATTTGTCAAGAATAGTACATTAATCAGCCTAAAGTCTTTACTATTTATACCGGCAAAAAAGAGTGAAGCAAGCCTTTAGAGTTTAGACTCATCAAGATTAAGAAACTGAACAAAGTCACAGAACAATTTAAGTACCACATAACCTCATTTATTTTACCCTCTGAGCAGAGTGAGATCCCCAAAATTCACCATCTAAATGCTGTTCATTTTAACTTAAAGTTTTTTTTTTTTACAATCATTGGCCTCAATTTTACAAAACAGAGTTCAATTTTATTTTCCTATGCTCTGCCCTTTCTAAATCCATATTCTACAGTACTAGTGCTTTTAAATTTTATTTTATTATTAATAAAAAATAGTGGATGCTCTTGCTATATGATAATTGATTCTGGGGATTAAAACTAGCCATCTCTGTACCCAGTATACTATATTTCCCTGCTTTTTATTCAATATTTTTTAAAGAAAAGTGGGAAGAAAATTCATGTGTGCTTTTTTTTTCAGTTTTGTTTTCCACTTGATAGGCCTGAAAATAACTAGCTAGATAAACATGGATGGTATCCTCTGCGATTGGACATAGAATTGTCATTGCAGAACTAAAAGTATGCAATATACTGTGGGAGTTAGAAACGAATAGCAATATTTTAGTGCTTCTCTTCATCTTAGATTGAGTTGCTTTGTTTTATCTTATTATTTTTTATGAAAAGAATGATGCATGTGTTCTGCAAATTGAATGGACAAATTCAAGTCTCCAGTGATACTGATACTGTGCATCTGAGAAAATGACAATCCTATTTATGATTTGAAAAGCCAGGACTATTTTCTTCATTCCTACTATCAGACAATTGAAATCCCACCACTGACTTACTTTTCTTTGTCAGCTCCTGTCTGTTAACGCAATAATTTTAGGCTGGAATAGCACAATTTTCTTCTAGCTCTTTCGGAGGAATATCAATATGGGTTTATGCTTTAAGACGTACCTTCTTAAACTGTGGGTTGCAACTCTGTAAATGGTTAAGAAAAATTTTAAGCATCTGTTTTAAAATAAATTTCTTTATAATTTATGATCATTAAATATTTTATTTGCAGGCTAGTTTATAGAGCTATGTGCCTGGGGTTGCCTGAACAATTTCTTGGGTGAAAAGAAATCGCAAATGGAAGAATTCTATGAAAATTTGCTCTAAGAGATTAGAAGCTATATTGCATTTCAGTTTCATTCAATTATACCTAGTAGATTAAATTAATTTTATCATCAATATTCTTAAAATGTCATTTGACACTCATTTTAATTAATATCTGCTTTATAATTTACTTGAATAACTAAAAAATCAGCATTAACTTTCAAACTCAAGTAAAGAAACAAATTAATGCTGATGACATAAAATACGAAAAGATAGTCTCTGTTATATAAAACAACAAACAATATTTGTACATACAAGTTTTTAATAATTATTCTTGTTATTACATTTTACTCCACTCTAACATCTTACCAAGAAAGGCAGCTACTTAAAATACAGTGGACATGAAAAGAATTGCCATCATTTCCTTGATCTCATCAAACCTGTTTAAGATGGTTTCACTAAAGTCGTTCTCTGAAAATGTAAAAAGCTAGTTGCTGCCGGTTGAGCCTTCCATATTATTGTTTACACTCAGTGAATTTGGCAGATGTTTCCATATCTTCCCCATTCGGTTCCCTGGTGTATTGAAGGTGATTCAATGTAATTAGAGCAACAGGGACTTACAGAGAAATCAAGCTTATAATTGTACTTTTCCTTTACCACCCATCTTCACCTACTGACAGAAAGTGAAACTGAGGGCCCGGAGAGATAGCACAGCGATGCTTGCTTTGCAAGCAGCCGATCCAGGACCAAGGGTGTTTGGTTCGAATACCGGTGTCCCATATGGTTCCCCGTGCCTGCCAGGAGCTATTTCTGAGCAGACAGCCAGGAGTAACCCCTGAGCACCGCCGGGTGTGACCCCAAAACAAAACAAAACAAAACAAAAAAGAAAGTGAAACTGAGAGCAGTGTGGAATTCGTTGAGGACAGATTCAGAATAGGTGGAACTAGACCCATGGAAATGGTAGAAGTCAGATATGGAGGCATGAAATTAATTTCCCCTAAAAGGGTGGGCCACCAAGTAGACTTTTAGGAAATCTGAAAGGGGGTCTGTTGAAATGGCAAAGTTTGCTTTAAGTTTTAATGTTTATGTTTAAGAATGTTCTAATTTGGGGAATATAAAACAAGACTGGACTGGAACAATAGCATAGTGAGGGAGGGACATTGGCCTTGCATGCAGTCTAGTTGATTCCCAGCATCCCATATGGTTCACTGTGCACTGCTAGGCAAAAAAATAAAACAATCAAACAAACAAACAAAAAACAAGAAGTCATTAGATGGCTATATATTGGAAATATATGGAGAAAGACTTAAAAGTTGCAGTAAAGGCTTGGCTTTTTATTTTATTTTATTTGGCTTTATTTTTTAAATTTTTTATTCTTTTTTCAAAATAAACTTCTGGTAAAGAATATATAATTGCATCATCAATATCAAATAATAATATAATATAAAGAAATTAAAGTGGATCCGTGGATTTATATTATAACTGGATACTGAGATCAACACATGAAATGCCTGACATAATTTTCAAAATAAATGGAATTTATGTGAATGTTCTAGATTTTGTAGGGAAAATGAATCATCTTACTTCTCTTTTGGGGGAAGTGATGATAGAAAAATGGTCAGTCTCCTAAACAGTTCTCTGAAAGTGAAGGAACCAGTTCCCATAAAACTCAGCCTAGCCAGTATTGGAAGGTCCAATATGGATGGTCCAATATAGATGGTCCAATATGGATGGATGGTCCAAGCTACAGCTTGAGAATATGGTGCTGTTTTAGATCTGTAGGGGCAAAGAACACCAGTAAAATTTGGCAGTAAAATATGAATAGAACCACACTAAATGGTGCTCGGGTCATCATAGTTAGACTTCTCTGTTCTCTGTGACCTTGACATGTTAGGACTTAAACCAATGCATCATAAAGCTCTGTGATATCTACCTGGCCCTGCCTCACATTTTTTTTTCAAAAGTTTCTCAAAATCCAGAACACTGTGAATGTTTTGTGTCAGATAAAATCAATTAAAAAATTATTTCCAATTATAGCTTTTGTGACTAAGTGACAAAGAAGTTAACTCATAAAAATTATTGACTATGCAAAAAATAACTATTGGCTATAATTATATTTAAATATTTAGATATATAATAATTATATAATATGTACACATAAATAAATATAATAAATATAGATTATATACTATAGCATGTTATATTTATTTTATTTTTCCTCTAGTTATAAAATTTGATCAAATGAAGATCAAAAGATACATATAGGAAAAATATCATATAAGAAAACTATGCAACATTGCAAAGGAAAATTATATAGCTTAAATCATGCAAAAACATATATTGTACTCAGCTCTGATATATTAAAATTTTAAATCAATAAAATTAATTTCTGCTGTTACTCATGCAGGTGACTATTTGATCTGCTGATTAATTGAAAATGACTCAGAATAAATGTTATATATCAGCTTTGTGGATTTATGTATAATGTACAATGTTTGCACAATCTAACCTTTAGATTTTAATGTGATCATACTTCTTTCAATTAGCAATGATTGATATATTCAAGTTGTTCTTTCAAACAAGAATATTTCAGAAATAAATTTTAAAAAGAGTTTCCTAATTTTTTTAATAATAGAAATATTTGAAATACTAGAAATAGAAATCAACAAGAAAAGAAAATCAAGGAAATCCAAATTGTAAAAGAGGAAGTCAACGGCCTAAATTCAGGGACTTTGTCACTTCAAGGAGTTTCACACTTCAGGGAGTATCAGAGAGTTTGCTTTGCACGTGGCTATCCGCGACGATCTCGGGTTAGAATTCCACATCCCATATGGTCCCCCGAGTCTGCCAGGAGCAAATTCTGAGTGCAGAGCCAGGAGTAACCTCTTAGTGCAGCAGGTGTGACCCTCCCCTCAAAACAAACAAACAAACAAAAAGGAAGTAAAATATTCTCTATTTGCAGATGACATAATTGAAAACCCTAAAGACTCTAAAACAAAACACTCCTAGATGCAATAAACTAATTCAGCAAAGTGGATGGCTACAAAAACCACAAAATTATGTTGTATTCCTATATATTAGATGAGAAAAAATCAGTCTGTCCCATTCAAAATCATTTCTAAAAACACCAAGTACCTAGACATCAGCCAAAAGAGGTGCAATACTTATACCATAAAACACTGAAAGAAATTGAAGAAGACTTTAGGAAATAGAAAAACATTCCATGTTTGTGGATTATAGATTTAATATTGTCAAAATGAAAGTCCTACCCAAACTACTATATAGCTTGAATATATCCCTATCTAAATTCATAAAACATTCTTTTATTTTGGGGGGCACACCTGGTGATGCTCAGTGGTTACTCCTGGCTATACGCTCAGAAATCAATCCTGGCTTGGGGGATCATATGGGATGCTGCGGATCGAACTGAGGTCTGTCCTGGGTCAGCTGCATGCAAGATAAACGCACTACAGCCATGCTATCTCTCTGATCCCATAAATTCATAAAAGATTCTTCAATGATTTGAATATATTTGATTAGAATAACCAGTTATAAAGTTTGTCTGGAATCATAAAAGATCCTGAATGTCCAAACCCATATTGAAAAATAAGAAAGGGGCAGTTAGTCATTAGCTAACTGGAGCATTGCTAAACAGCCATTTTAATCAAAATTGAATGATATTAAATAAAGATAGGTCAATAGGTCATACTAGAATATTCAAAGACAAACTCGTGATGTAATTTTTGATAATTGAGCTAAAAGCATTCAATGGAATAAAGACACCCTCTTCAATAAATGGTGCTAGAGAATTATAAGAAATTTAAGCTGAATATTGCATGTAAGAAATTAAAGTTAGGGGGCCGGTGAGGTGGCGCTAGAGGTAAGGTGTCTGCCTTGCAAGTGCTAGCCAAGGAAGGACCCGCGGTTTGATCCCCTGGCGTCCTATATGGTCCCCCCAAGCCAGGGGCGATTTCTGAGCGCTTAGCCAGGAATAATCCCTGAGCATCAAAATGGGTGTGCCCCCCAAAAAAGAAAGAAATTAAAGTTGGATCAGATCTGAGTCTAGAAAGTACATTAAGGAAAATATATTTTGCTCCAACTTGTTTCTTGTATTTTATGAATATTTGACCTTTATCTGCCTTTTACTTAAGACATTTCTATCATTTCAACATGTCCGACATACTTGTAAAACTTCATTACAATGTTTTAGTCTTTGCGTTTTTTTCTTTAGAGCAAGTTTTTCACAGATTTTTAAGTAAATGATAGCAACCAAGAAGCAAAAGGAATTTTCTACTATTGTACTGAACAATACTGAACAATTTGTGTGGGCAGGCTATATCCTAATTCTTTAGAATAAATTACATTAAGGATAGTGCTCACTTGAAACTTGAGGGCATTTAATTTAAAATGATAATTTTCTTGAAGATATTTAAAACATTATATAATTTTCTTACAAGATATAAAATTCAGGGGCTGGAGCAATGGCACAAGAGGTAAGGCACCTACCCTGCACTAACTAGCCTAGGAAGGACCAGGTTTGATTCCCTGGTGTCCCATATGGTCCCCCAGGCCAGGAGCGATTTCTGAGTGTATAGCCAGGAGTAAGCCCTGAGCATCACCAGGTGTGGCCCAAAACCAAATAAACAAAAAAAGATATAAAATTCAGGGACTGGAATGGTGGTGCAGTGGTAGGGTATTCGACTTGCACAAGGCTGACCCAGGATGGACCTTGGTTCAACCCCACCCCCACTCCATCATCCCATATGGTCTCCCAAGCCAGGAGTAACTCCTGAGCATCACCTGCTGCGACTCCAAACAAACAAACAAACAAACATAAAACATATAGAATTCAGTCGCTTTTAACATGTTCAGAATTGTTCAGTCATTCACCTATTGATTATGGTAGATATTTCTCACTCATACTCATGTAATTGCAAATACTACTGGTAACTTTCTTCTATCACTACATTATAGCCCATGACAATCACTATTTTACTATTCTTATGGTTTGTATATTTATTACTAATTAATTTCTATTAAAAGAATCGTATGTGTATAGCTTCCATTTATACAGGATTTTATTCTTTTACTTTTTCTAAAGTTGTCACTTTTGTTTTTAACTTTCTTTGTTGGGTCTGAGGGTTTACTCCTGGCTGTTTATTCAGAAATAATTCCTACTTAAACTTGTGGATCATAGGTCATGATGCTATTTATTCAGGTCCGCTGTGACATGGCGGACAAGCACTTATTCACTGTACTTTCTGATATTCTAATCACTTTTAAAAAACACTGCTTCCAACATCAAACATAATAAAAATCTCCATAACTACAAGAAACACATTTATTTTGGAGACAGTATTTTCTAACTCTGCTGAAGATTTTTATTTTAATGCCACTTTACATTTCTGCTGCGACAGTTTGCTTTTGAATGACACTGTTTTTGCTTACCAATTAAGTTTTTATACCAAATAGGGGAACAGCCCTCAAAATCCAATCATCTGATGATCCACTTTGATCTCTAGGCAAATTGTTGGAAGTTCCCAGTTGGCTTCTGGATGCCAGAACCTGATTCAATTCCCAAGATCTTAGCACTCTGCAAAATTACTCTGTGCTCAGATAGATTGCATTTGTTGTCTTTCTCACTCTTACTATCACTAGGCTTTTTCCGACTGACACTTCCATGTTAAACTTTCCTGCTCCAGTACTATAAAATGTACAGCTCACGACATTTTTCGCCACTGTTTCCATAAAATGTAATTGGACTTTTTGCTAAATTATTCCAATTTTGCATTACACAGTCTTGGAACTAGAATAAATTAAGCTCCCTTTTCCTGATTGAAGCCTTTATGTGAAAAAAAATAAAACTACTTTTAAACATCTCTTACTGTACAATCTTCAACCTTTTACATTTTAAGGTATAACCAATCCAAAAGTTCTGCTCCAATTATTATCACCTAATCACACCAACTGTTACTACATGATTTCTCATTGACATTAGTGTATGTTCACTTCATTTACATCTTTGTGCTTGAGTTATTTCAATTAAGTATTCTCTGAATGTGCTATATATTCCAATGATTTTATTTCTTGATTTTCCTTATTTTGTAGTTTATTCATTTTTTTTTTTTTTGGTTTTTGGGCCACACCTGGCAGTGCTCAGGGGTTACTCCTGGCTGTCTGCTCAGAAATAGCTCCTGGCAGGCACGGGGGACCATATGGGACACCGGGATTTGAACCAACCACCTTTGGTCCTGGATTGGCTGTTTGCAAGGCAAATGCCGCTGTGCTATCTCTCCGGGCCCGTTTATTCATTTTTTAAAAAAAATTTACTTTTTTAACTTGGCTTAGTTTTAATTAAAGTATGCATCATCATTTTATTTTATTTCTGATATTATTTCAGATAGGCTATATACGACCTAACATTTAATATTTTATAATTGTCTTTTACAAAAAACTATTCTAAATCCATCACTATTTTATAGCATACCTGCCCTATCCTAGGAAACATGCCAGGTACTGAGGAGGTAGAGATGAGTTAAAGGAATGTATTCAAGCAGTTAGGGAAGAAGGCAATCAAAATCCTAAAGTTTAAAAAAAAAAAAAAAAGGGGGCCGGGCGGTGGCGCTAAAGGTAAGGTGCCTGCCTTGCCTGCGCTAGCCTTGGACGGACCGCGGTTCGATCCCCCGGTGTCCCATATGGTCCCCCAAGCCAGGAGCAACTTCTGAACACATAGCCAGGAGTAACCCCTGAGCGTTACTGGGTGTGGCCCAAAACCCAAAAAAAAAAAAAAAAAATCCTAAAGTTTTCTTTCTCTTCAGAAAAGTACAAAATTCCTTGGACTCCCAAATGTAAATGATGCAGGTGAAGTCAAATCTCAAAATGTCGAAGTCTCTTGGACAGTCATATTACAGGCCAGGAAAGTTCTCACAAAAAACATCCACCACTCTCTTCATAAGAGTAACTCAGCTTATTGTAGGTGGGAAAGGGATATTTATATTAGGGGAGGGGAAGGTGTGAACTCATTGTCAGTCAGGCAGGTAGAATATGAGAGAACATTAAACAGTGTGTCTCTATGTTTAGGAAACAGGATATGGAAATTAGGGAAAGTAGGGTGTGTGCTCTGTGTGTTAAAAAAGGGTACGTACTTATAATAATTAGCTACAACAGAGATGCATTTCTCATTCCTAAAGTAAGTAAAATTTTATGCAAAAAAGTCACTCTATTAGTTTTCATGGATTATTTTACTATAAGGTATTATTATTATTAATTATACATATTAAGCCTCTTAAATGCTTTACAATATTATTTGAGCATTTTTGGTCATAGTTTTCCAAAGATTTGGCTATATATAAACTATTTTTCAAAATGCATTACAGTAAAATCTCATCTACAATTTTAAGTTTGAGATATATACTCCAGGAATTGAACTTTCAGCTACCAAGTAAATTTCTAAAATTATATTTCACTTCAAGTAGGATAATTTAATATAATATGAAACTAAAAATATCTTATTGAAAATCAAGTAGAGAAATAGCCTTACACACTTGTAGCATTTTTTGGTAAATATTGATTTGGGAGGAACAATCATAGCATACGAAGAAAATATATAAAATTTTAGGTAATCAGAAAGTAAATAAAACTAATTTTCTTCTATAATACTAGGACACATATATAAATAAAATACACAAATAAGAAAAAGCAGTATTGCATTAAATGGAAAACTGATATAACAGCGAAACTATTTAATCATCCTGCAGACTTCATTATTAATAGGAAAAAGCATCAATTTTATGAAACCCAACAGAGAGTATTTTTGGAGAGTGATTTGGGGAGCATTCAAGATTAGTTCTGTCTCAGTTCAGGTAACACTTCTGTACTTGCTTCAGGAGCAAATGCCAGGAATTCAAACCAGAGTCAGCAATATGCAAAACTATCACCTTATCATCTACACTAACACTTCAGCACAAGAATTAATATTTTGACAAAATATCAAAGCATATTTTATTGTGCTCTATCATCCTGTGTCCAAAAAGCTGAAACTAATTGTCCATGTCGTTAAATATGAAGAGAATAAAAATTTCTTGATATTTGCTTGTTGGTGATAGATTGTTAAGTGTTCAGAAAAATAAAATTGTTATTCATCAAAATAACCACAAAATACATATAAAGACTCTTTTATTTTACAAAAGTGTATACCAGAAATATTTTGGTATAAGTTTTCAGTATTTTTTGACACCTGAAATTCAATACCAATTTTTTTTTAATAGGATTTTATTTGTATCAGTAAAAGAAAGTTGGAGAATGAGAAGTGAAAGCCTGGACTGATGGCTTTGTGGAAAAGCCCTTATGATGATAGTCTCCAAACAAAAAGAAAATCTAAAATAATAATGAATAGAAGGTACTTGTTGAAAAACTGGAATGTATTAATGGATACAACTCAGAATTATTGTTGCTATTCTTAGAGAATATAGAGAATAAATACAAAAACAGTATCTCCAGCAGTCCTGGTGAGGAGTGTGAAGAAGCATACATGTGTCCTACCTCATTCCCTTTCAAAGATACTCTGAGGTAATAAACTGTTATAGCTTAGTTTTATAACAAATAGAGCTAAATTATGAACTTGTAAACACCTCTAATCTGAAAGAGGCTTGAGGGCATTAAACTATAACTTTTAATAAGTCTGTTTAACTTTTTTATTTATCTCTTCCATCATTCCTACCCTTCCTCCCTCCTTTCCTTCCTTTATCTTTCTTTTCTCCCTTAATCCCTTCCTTCACCCCCTCCTTCCTCCCTCCAGCCCTTCCTCCCTCACTCCATTTTTCCTTAGTTCATCAGTTGTTTTTTCTTTCCATTTTTCTCCCTCCTCCTCCCTCACTCCCTTACTCCCACTTCCTCCCCCTTCACTACTTCATTCGTGCCTTTTCCTCGCTCCCTCCATCCTATCTTCCTCCCTCCATCCCTTCTTCTCCCTTCTTTCCTTCCTTAACTCCCTCCTTTTCTCCATCCTTCCATCCCTTACTCCCTTCCTTCCTTTCTTTTGCTCTCCCTCCCTGTTTCTCACTCCATTCCTCCCTTCCTTCCTGCCTTCCTCCCTGTTTCTCTTCTTCCCGTTCTTTCTTCCTTCCTCCTTTTTTCTTTCTCCCTTCCTTCATCCCTTCCTTCATTCCTTCCTACCTCCCTTTCTCCATCACTCCTCCCTTCCTACATTCCTTCCTACCTCCCTTTCTCCTTCACTCCTCCCTCCCTTCATTCCTTCTTCCCTCTCTTTCTCCTTCACACCTCCCTCCCTCCCTTCCTTCTCCCTCCCTTCCTTTATTTTACACCAATTTTATCTCTATTTAGTATCTGATTTCATCTCAGTGCTTATGAATTTCTCCCATTGGTAGTTATGTGCTGCCAGGAATCACAGAGCCTCAGATTTTCAAGAAAAGTTCTTTACCACAAAGGCCTGGAGAGATATAACAGAGGTAATAAGTTTGCCTTGCATAACATGGTCAATTTGATTGCCATACTGTACATGCTATCTGAAGCAACATCAGGAGTAAACCCTGACACTTTCACAGTAGTGCAGAATCAGGAGTGATGCCTGAGCACTGCCAGATGTGTTCTCAAAACTAATAAGGTTCTCTATCACTAAGTCATATCCATGTTTCATTTTTTTCTCTTTACCATCAAATATTGATAGCTGTGTGACATAAATGATAGTGAATGTGCCACATATGTTGATGCTCAAAAATCATTCCTAATCTCTGAATCATGAATCACTCCTGGTGAGCTTGTAAGACCATGTGGGATTTTAATGATCAAAGCCTATTATTCATAGGCGAGCCATCCTACTATCTCTTTGGCCTCAAATACATTATTTTTTAAAAGAACTTAATTATGATTTGCCTTCAGAAATGCCAGTGATCATGGGGCTGGAGCAAAAGCATAGTGATAGGGTGTTTGCCTTGCACTTAATTGACCCAGGACAGACCTGCTTCAATCCCCAGATTCCCCTATGGTCCCCCAAGCCAAGAGCGATTTCTGAGTGCATAGCCAGGAGTAATCCTTGAGCATCATTAGGTGTGACCCCTTAAAAAAGCCAAAAAGAAATGCCAGTGATCCTAATCCCAGCTACTCTCAAATATAGAAGTATTATAAACAAATTAACTTTATTCTATGCTGACAAGAGTTTAGATATTTAATTTTTTGTAATATCCAGTAAAAAAAGTTTCTTCAACTATATATCTAAATATAATTATAAATGAGTAGCGTTTCTATATTGTTATTTCCTTTGGAAAAATCCAATTCAGAAAAACTGCAATATATTATTATTTTAAAAGACATATTTTTAAAAAAGTACTTGAGACAGAAAAAATTAATGAAAAATATAGGAATTAATCATTTCTATTCAAAATTGAAATTATGATATTATTTTTATTATGTTGTGCAACATATGTAAATTTTAGAATACTGAGTCCAAATAAAATTTCATAGGCTAAAAATAAATATATATATTTTTATTCATAGAAACAAGGCAAGTAATTAATAACTATATTTTTTGCGATATTTTGGTGGGGGCTACACCCATTTGATGCTCAGGGATTACTCCTGGCTATGAAATCACTCCTGGCTTGGGGGCCCATATGGGATACAAGGGGATCAAACCTTGGTCGGTCCTTTGTTAGCGCTTGCAAGGCAGATGCCTTACCTCTAGCGCCACTCCTCCAGCTCTAATAACTATATATTTTTGACATTGAAAAGTTTATTAATTTAACAATCTTCAAAAGTATATCTCAATATGTTTTTGTGTTAATAAATGTTTTACATATAATTCAATTGAATAAAAATGCATTTCCTAATATTATAATGAAAAAATAGGTTGAAGAAGATAAAAATTTTTTTTTTAGAAGGGAGGACAACATTGGTGGTGGGAATGCCCCTGATTCAATGTCACTATGTACCTGAAATACTACTGTGAATGATTTGTAATCTACTTTGGTCAAAATAAAAATTATTAATATAAAAAATAAAATTTAATTAAAGACAAAAAATAATCAGGGCCATAAAGGCATCTGGAAAATATACTTTAGGTAAAGGAACCATCAACTATGATATAGTATCTATTCTGCATGGTATGATCTGGGTCTAACACTGTGGCTAATGTGAGAGAAGTAAAAGAAAAGAATTAGGAAATAAGTCAGAGTAATGGTTCAGGTCCACATATGTAAATCATGGAAATAATTACAAGGTCTTAAACCTTTGAATCTAAATGAAGAGTAAATTTTTGGTTTTATTTTTAAAAGATATTTATTGGAATGACCAAGTTTTATGATAAAATTCTTATATACAATTAAAAATATTGTTTGGTTTGGGGGTTTTGGTTTTTGTGCTCAGAACACACTTGTGACTTTACAATCAGGGGCCACTTTTGGTTGTACTCAGGGAACTATAGATAGTGCCAGGGATAAAACTAGAGTTGACCACATGCAGAGGCAAGTCATTCATCTATCTGTGGTGTATCAGGCTTATTCTTTATTTTTATTTTTATTTTTTGTTGGTTTTTGAGTCACACTTGGCATCGCTCAGAGGTTACTCCTGGCTCTATACTCAGAAATCGCTCCTGGCAGGCTTGGGGGACCATATGGGATGCCGGGATTTGAACCACCATCCTTCTGCAGGCAAGGCAAATGCCTTATCTCCATGCTCTCTCTCCGGCCCCTCCAGGCCTATTCTTTCTTTCTTTTGGAATTTAAGAATTCACTTTCCTATCTTTCCTCCATCCAGCTACCTTGTAATTAGCTAGTAATATCTGCAATTATAACAAACATGAATATTGTTTATTTAAGAGAAAGTACTTCCTCCTGCACAGAAAGATTACTAAATGATGTGTCCATAGATCCATTTAATCCTTTTGTAGCAGGCTTGGAAATTTTTTTCCCTAAACAATGTAAATTGATCTTTAAACCTAGATTCCCTCCTGAGCCAAATTGTCTCAAAGGCCTGCAAAATTTCAACAGAATTTTATTATGAACTAAGTTACTTAGAGACTGTGCAACAGAAAGACTCATTGCAAGTCCATTGATTTTCTATTTTTTTTTAGTTTATTGTTTTACCTTGAATAATCTTTCAATAGATTGCAAAAAAGTAAACAAGCAAACCTTTTATCAACATAAGGGAAATCATTAAAAGACAATTGGAAAACATATCCTTCTCTTATTTCTCATTTGCTCAATTTTCTGATTGCTTTCTGTCTTCCAATAATTTACTTTGTAATTTAATTGGGACTTGAACCTGTTTCCCATCAAATATCGTAAAACCTTAATCTTCTCATAAAAAATCTAACAGTCAAAAATGGAAAGGTTAATCTGTGAAGGCTAATAAGGCTAATAATATAGTAATCATTACTATTTGTCTTCATTTATCATTATTATTATTGGTATTTCCAAACACGTTTCAGATACAATGCTGAACATCTTTCAAGGGGGAGAAAGGAACACACCCAATGATGCTCAGTTTTACTCCTAAATCTTCACTCAAAGATCACTACTGGTGGGGCTTGAAGAACCACATGGTTTCTAGGGATTGGGTTGAATTAGGCTGCCTGAAAGCCAAGTGTTCTACCTGTTGCCCTACTGGGTTAAAAATGTTATGTCTATTCTATATTGACATTCCTTTCTCTGTCCTTCCATCAACATTCTACATAGAAATTTTATTGTTTTTCCTTTTCCTACGATGAAAACAGGAGTTAGATCCTATACTTTTGAATTTGCTTCTAAAGATACTATAATGTCACAAACTGAAAGACAATGGGAAGATAATACTTTAATTTCCCATAAAGTAGTTTTGCAATCCATGTATTTCTCATGCCATGGGGTGACGTGGCTTAATATGTGTGTGTCTATGTGTGTATTCCATTTTAGGGCCTCTGTTTTCTATACTTATTTGTATACAGAAATCTTAATTTAAGCTGTCACACCAAAGATATAATTTCAAAATAAAAATGTAAGTGATTTATTCTAACAACCCTTTGGATTTCAAGAGTGCTGGAACTGAATTGAGCTTATTATTTTTATAAAAGTGAACATCCTTTCTAAAATATCTCATGCAACACAGTCATTGTCAAATTTCTAAATTCACTGTGTGGTAAAAATAATATGTCGATTGGCAAGAATTATAATTTTGAACTGTCATTATCAGATTAACAAACACAAGGAAGTATATTCAATTAAGATAAATTTCTGTAGACAATAACACTATTGAGGGTAACTCATATTTTGCTAATTTGATTCTAACAATGGACATATTTACATTTTATGATTTATAATATACAAAAAATTCCTGAAAATCAAATAATTAAATATATTATCTTTTTTTTAATTTATTTAAACACCTTAATTACATACATGATTGTGTTTGGGTTTCAGTCATGTAAAGAACACCACCCATCACCAGTGCAACATTCCCATCATCAATGTCCCAAGTCTCCCTTCGCCCCACCCGACCCCCGCCTGTACTCTAGACAGGCTCTCCATTTTCCTCATACATTCTCATTATTAGGACAGTTCAAAATGTAGTTATTTCCCTAACTAAACACATCACTCTTTGTGGTGAGCTTCCTGAGGTGAGCTGGAACTTCCAGCTCTTTTCTCTTTTGTGTCTGAAAATTATTATTACAAGGGTGTCTTTCATTTTTCTTAAAACCCATAGATGAGTGAGACCATTCTGCGTTTTTCTCTCTCTCTCTGACTTATTTCACTCAGCATAATAGATTCTGTGTACATCCATGTATAGGAAAATTTCATGACTTCATCTCTCCTGACAGCTGCATAATATTCCATTGTGTATATGTACCACAGTTTCTTTAGCTATTCGTCTGTTGAAGGGCATCTTGGTTGTTTCCAGAGTCTTGCTATGGTAAATAGTGCTGCAATGAATATAGGTGTAAGAAAGGGGTTTTTGTATTGTATTTTTGTGTTCCTAGGGTATATTCCTAGGAGTGGTATAGCTGGATCGTATGGGAGCTCGATTTCCAGTTTTTGGAGGAATCTCCATATTGCTTTCCATAAAGGTTGAACTAGACGGCATTACCACCAGCAGTGGATAAGAGTTCCTTTCTCTCCACATCCCCGCCAACACTGTTGATTCTCATTCTTTGTGATGTGTGCCATTCTCTGGGGTGTGAGGTGGTATCTCATCGTTGTTTTGATTTGCATCTCCCTGATGATTAGTGATGTGGAACATTTTTTCATGTGTCTTTTGGCCATGTGTATTTCTTCTTTGTCAAAGTGTCTGTTCATTTCTTCTCCCCATTTTTTGATGGGGTTAGATGTTTAGAGCTTGAAATATATATATAAAAAATTTCTCATAAATCAGGTAAAATGAATGGACAGCTTTTGCACTTGAGAAAAAAAATTATGTGAGCAAATGTCAAAGATGATTTATTATTGAAGAGATGAATAGTAACTTTTGAATAAGAAGATCAAGGATTTCAATTTTTGAAAATGATTTCTTTTACCAGCCTAGACCTTTAACAGCCAAGGTCACTTATTAGTATCCCATCATGTGTTAGGACAGCAGAAGATTTGGGTTTAGAAAGTCAAATTTCTTTGTGATTCATTATTAAACTTTGGGAAGCAAGTCACCTACCCACATCATTCCAAAATTTATGGTTAATTGTCTTGTTTTCCTTAATGTGGGAGTTGTAGTGTGTCAACTTCTACAAATGTCATTTTCATTTAAGAGTAACAAGCTTGGATGACATTTTAAGCTCTGACTATGTAATCACATTGTCCTTACTGGCATTGCAATCTTTCCAGGGTGGTAACCAGAGCACTGCAATTACTCTATGCCTAAACTCTGATTCCCACTTTGACAAATGTGTCGCTTACACCTCTAGAAAATTAAAACTATTTATAGTATTACAATTTATCCTGTTTCTTCATGATAATCCAAAATGTTTAAAAATTCTATGATTCTTCTTTAGTTTACTCCAAGATTTTTCTAGATTCCAATTTAACCAAGTAACGCTCACAGGAACTTATAGGAAGAAATTCTGATGACATATGTCAGGATTCCCTATATTGCATCTCCATAAAATATAATTCAGCAAAAAGTTATGAATGATTGCTGATGTTTTCTGTGTACTTACCATTTTGATACATATTTTAATTTGTCTGACTTTTATTTTTATATTTTTATTGAGACTAGTGTGAATTACAAGTCTTTCACAGTTGTATTTCAGGTACATAGTGACAGCGATGATTTATTTTTATTATAAAACCTTTGCATAATAAAATTTATATTCGTAAAATTAAATTGCTCAAAAATACATAGATGTAACAAGCATAGCTGAAATATTGAGACTGCTTCAAAATGTCATGTTCTTAACTATTAATATATAATAATAAAAGTTCAAATAATGTAAAAGAGGATGATATAGATGCAAAAATTCAAAACCACATAGATGTAACAAGCATAGCTGAGATATTATCACTGATTCAAAATATCATTTTCTTAAATATTTAAGATATAGTAATAGAGATTCAAAAATATTAAAATAGGATGATATAGATGCAAAAGTTCAAATATATGCACACATTGGTGTAGCATTTTTCAAAATGTTTTTATAAAATAATTGTTTCCCTAAAGAATTGGAAAAGGACTTTTTAGTCCTTTGATTTCTTCAGCCTTGTAAGACTATGAATTCAGGGAAAAACAAAATTCTCAGAATTTTTACATACTCATTTGAGTCAATGGCATTCTAAATTTAAAACATGTATTTTAATTATTAAATGTAATAGGTTGGATATGCAGCTGTTTCAAGTGCAAAGTGTATGCTTTCTCTGTATGGTATCTGGGATTGATTTCTTTTACAACAAAAGATCATTTAAAACTATTATTTTTGAGATAGCATTAGTTTACATAATTATATATGTTTCAGAGTATAATGACATATCTCTTCACCACTCCACAATAACAACCAACATGCCAATATTTAATATATGATATTATTCATCCAACACACACACCATTAGTAATTATTTCATATCTACTAAATTATAAGTTTTTAATGTAAGGTTAAGTCTATATAGTACTTGAAATTATTTTTATGCATGTCTATACCTTACTATACATCTTGGTAAAACTTCACATGTATTTACATAGAATATATAAAAACTTATATTTTTATTATTCTTATATTTCATGTTTTTGTTTTGGGGACAAACCCAGTGGCTCTCAGGGATTTTTCCTGGTTTTGAGCTCAGAAATCGCTCCTGGCAGGCTCAGGAGACAATATCGGATACCTGGCATCAAACCCGTGTCCATCCTGGGGATAAGGCAAGTGCCCTACTACTGTGCTATCTTCTCGCCACTATTCATATTTTTCTGTTCATTAAAACTCATATCAAGAAGCAATCAATATCCCTTATTGTTATGATTATGTACTTTATTATGAAAAATAAACTGACTCTTCAAATCTAGAAATAACTAAACTCTTAATAAATAAGTTCAGAACCATTTCTATAATTTTTATTTTTGCTAAATTTGCTACCTTTTAATACATTTAACCAGTGTATTTACGTAAAGCACAATTATGAACAGGGCAAGATACACATATCTATAATAACTTTTGTGCTTGCATTAGTGTTCTTTCAACTGGGTTATAAAATGTAATGTTGTATTATAGTCAATACCTAATATTTTGACATGCAAATAAAACAAAATGTAAGAATAACATCAATTAAAATAAGGTATCTATCATAACTTTCATTCAATTATGTATTCCTGCTTAATTCACAAGTGGTATATATTAAAGCAAAAATAAGTTATTTTATTTCAGCTCCAGAGTGGTAAATACTTTTCTTGTGTTTCTAAATCAAAATATTTTAAAGATTATTTCATTAGTTTAGTGTTTATCCATATCTATCTATCATCTATCTATCTATCTATCTATCTATCTATCTATCTATCATCTATCTATCTATCTATCTATCTATCATCTATCTATCTATCTATCTATCTATCTATCTATCTATCTATCATCTATCATCTATCTATCTATCTCTCTATTTGACAAACTTCTAGTTGACAAGATAATTAAGGAAATTTCATTGACAGTTATTCACCCAAATAAACATATACCCATAAGTATGATTAAAATAAATTAAACTAGACTTTCTGAAGAAAATGTCATTTAACAAAATTCTTTGTAAATAAACTGTGAACTTGTTCGAAGAATAATATTATTAAAAATATGATTGTTATTAATGTATTCTTATAATAGGCTGTGTATTTTAACCAATTCTTATTGGTTTTTAGCATTTGTGTAATCAACATCATATACTGATATAGTGTTTATTTGGAAAGATACTGTACACCGATGCTACCAAATAAATGCCTTGACACTCCACTTGACACTTGCTGTCATACTTACGCTGATCTTCAATTTCCCCACCTCCCTCCCTTGTTCTGGTATTACAATTTTCAAGCAAGGTAAAGTATTTGCCATTTTCTTTTTGTTGTTGTTTGTTAGTTTATTAGGCCACATCCAACAACACACAAGAATTACTCCTGTGTGTGCACTTAGAAATTACTCCCAGCAGGGACCTACGATGGACAATGGTTCCCCCAATGCAGGATTTCTGAGCGATTTTTGAGTGCATAGCCAGTAGTAACCTCTGGTTGTCACCAGGTGTGGCCCTCTTCCCAAAAAAAGAAATAAATTACTCCCAGCATACTTGAGAAGGGGACAATATGGGATGCGGGGATCAAAGCTGGGTCAGCCGCATGCAAGGCAAGCAACTTGACCACTGTACTATCTCTCCAGCCCAAGTATTTATTTTTTAATACTCTATTTAAGCAGCATGATTATAAACATGTTTGTAGTCTGGTTTCCGTTATAGAAAAAAAAAACACACCCCTTCACCAGTGCAATCTTCCCACCACCAATACCCGTAATATTTCCCCCTTTCCCGTATTTGAGACAGGCATTTTCTCACACACTACCATTGCCATGATAGTTGTCAGTGTAGTTATTTCTCTAATTGAAATCATCACTCTTTGTAGTAAGCTTCATATCATGGGCTGGTCCTTCTTGCCCTCATCTTTATTGCCTCTGGGTATTATTACAATAATTTATTTTATTACCTTAAAACCCATAGATGAGTGAGACTATTCGGTGTCTAGCTCTTTCCCTCTGACTTATTTCACCCAACATAATTGTTTCCATTTCCATCTGTGTGTAGGAAACTTTCATAACTGCATCCCTCCTGATGCCTGCTTAGTATTTCATTGTGTATATGTACCACAGTTCCTTAAGCCATTCATACGTTTTCAGGCATCTGGGTTGCTTCCAGATTCTGACTACTGTAAATAGCCCTTCAATGAATATAGATATGCAGAAGGTATTTTATGTTATGTTTTTGTGTTCCTCGGAAATTCTAGGAGTGCTATAGCTGGATCATATGGGAGTTCAATTTCCAGGGTTTATTTTTTCAGGAATTTCAATACTGTTTCCATAAAGGTTGTACTAGACAGCATTCCCACCTGCAGTGAATGAGAGCTTCTTTCTCCCCAATTTCCCAACAGTAATGCTCTTACTCTTTTTGATGTGTGCCAATCTCTGTTGTGTGAGATAGAACCTCAGTGTAGTTTTGATTTGTATATCCCTGATGATTAGTGGTGTGGAACATTTTTTTCATGTTTCTTTTGACCATTTGTATTTTTGGGGGGTCACACCAGTGACACTTAGAGGTTACTTCCTGCTATGCACTCATAAATCTCCCCTGGCTTGGAGGACCATATGGATCTCTGAGGGATCGAACTGTCCCAGGCTATAAGGGGAAAGGCAGATGCCTTACAACTTTCAGCACAACTCTGGCACCCCATTTATATTTCTTCTTTGAGAAATAGTCTTTATGTTTTTTCTTCTTAAGTTCTGTCAGTAACTTCTATATCTTAGATATTAGTCCCTATCTGCTAGGTATTTGGTTTCTTCCATTTTGTGGATGACCTTTGTATCTTAGTCACTTTTCCTTTTGAGGTGAAGAAACTTCTAAGCTTAATATAGTCACATCTGTTTATCTCCACTTCCTTTTGGAAGTGTTGTTTCCTCTTTGGAGATGCCTTTAGTTTCAATGTCTTGTTTTTTTTTTTTTAACCTACATGTTGTTCTATATAATTTATGGTTTTGGATTTGATATCAAGGACTTTAATCTATTTGGATTTGATCTTTTGTATTGTATTAGATGGAGGTCTGATTTCTCTTTTTTCATGTGGTTGACCAGTGCCCCATCACCATTCTTCAAAGAAGTGGATCAAACACTCCTGAAATTCATTTGAAACATTAAACACCCACAAATAGCTAGAGCAATTCTTAGGAATAAGAATATGTGAGACATCAGTTTATCCAACTCTTTGTAGTACAAAGCAATAGCCATTGAAACAGCATGGTATTGGAATAAAAACAGATTCTTAGATCAATGGAATAGGCTTGAGTATTCGGAGAATGTTCCCCAGACACATAATCAATTAATAATGAATAAAGGGGCAAGAAATGCAAAATAGATCAAGGAAAGCCTCTTTAACCAATAGCATTGGGCAACTGGCCAGTCCAAGTATTTAACATTTTCAAAGCTGCCTATTATCTTGTTTTGTTTCTAAATATTTCACGAGTGAGAAATTCTTGTACTTATTCTTACTCTGACTTACTTCACTTATATGTACCACAACTTAACCTTTTCATCCATTGTTGGAGATTTGCTTTGTCTCTATATACTGACTACTATAATAAGAGTTACGAGGATCTTCTCAGTAAGAAGCAATCATTGTTGGTGATGATGTGAAAGAGAAAACCATATTTTCAGTTACTGGGAATATACACTGAGTCAACTTCTAAGGAAAACACTGTAAAGATTCATCAGAAACAGTAACAATAGGACTTCCATATAACCTAGTGATTCAATTTCTTGATATTTACCTCAAAAACATAAAAAATAATACAGAAATGATATATCTATAACTTTTTTAAAGTAGAGGGTACTTAAAATTTATAATGTGTTATTTATTTTACAATGCTAAATATATTAGAACTAGTATAATAATACTAAGTATTATAGTACCTTATTGCCATGATTCATTAATAGGAAAAAAACACAAACTAATTTATAATATTCCGTTGTGTTTACTTTATATTCACTTGTTTGCAAGGATTGATGAGATGTACTATTCACATACCTATAAACTAGTCATGACTTTATAAAATATTCTGCAGTAATTATGTTTTCTTTGCATGAAATATCTGACAAATTAAATTTTTTTCTTTCCTTTTCTTTTTTATTTCATTTTCATTTTCTCTTTTTAAAAGTGAATAAACTAAGTTTTTTGTTTTTTTTTTTTTTTGGTTTTTGGGCCACACCCGGTAACGCTCAGGGGTTACTCCTGGCTATGCGCTCAGAAGTTGCTCCTGGCTTGGGGGACCATATGGGACACCGGGGGATCGAACCGCGGTCCGTCCAAGGCTAGCGCAGGCAAGGCAGGCACCTTACCTTTAGCGCCACCGCCCGGCCCCGAATAAACTAAGTTTTAATAGAAGCTTTTTTTACAAAAATGAGAGCAGAGAGAAAAGTGTGTGTCCAAGAGGGAACAAGGACTTCACCAGAATGGAAAATTAAAAACAAAGATACAATAACACAGCAAATGAGACATGAGAGAATGAACTAGAAGATCAAGCCTAAAATGTTTCTAAGAGTATCTTGAACTGTCTTAATTATTCTTCGAACTTTTAAAGCTATCCTTAAACATATGAATATGCTAATATTTCATCACATAAAAATATAAAACTTTAAGTAATATTAGAAGTCATCGTATCAAATTAAAACCTAACTTCCTATATTAGAACACTGTATCGTTCACTTAGAATTTAAAACACTAGGGAGGATGAAGTAAGCGGTCTATGGAGCTTTGAGAGGAAATAAAAAATGATCAGACCTAAATACCCAAATTAAAGTCAACTACAATAGATTCAAGAGACCCAAAGTAGGGTCCAGAGAGAAAGCACAGTGGTAGGGCATTTGCCTTGCACACAGCTGATCCAGGACAAACTGTGGTTCAAATCCCAGCATCCCTCATGGACCCCCATGCCTGCCAGGAGTGATTTCTGAGCACAGACCCAAGAGTAACTCCTGAGTGATGCCAGGTGTGGCCCAAAATACCAATTCCTCATGAGAGAGAGAGAGAGAGAGAGAGACAGAGAGAGAGAGAGAGAAAGAGAGAGAGAGAGAAGACTAAAACTATAGTAAAACTATAGCAAGATATACACAATAATGGACCTATTATGCTAGTCAACACTGATGGTGAAATTGGCCCTATTCCTGTTATTATGTGCCTGACATATTTGTGAAAGACTTATAATTTGCATTGGTCTCTATAAATTTTAAAAAACATAAAACACTGGAAATATAAATTGTCTAATGAGCTCACTTCTGAGCATATATTGTATTATAAATTTTTTCAATTAAATAACCATACATAATATAAATTAAATCTCAAACTATATTTATCATACAATATCTACACAATATATAATTACCAAATTAATTTAAAAGCTAAATGGAGAATATTCCTTTTTGTTTTTGCTTTGGGCCACACCTGGTGATGCTCAGGGGTTACTCCTGGCTATATGCTCAGAACTTGCTTCTGGCTTGGGGAGCCATATGGGATGTCTGGGGATCAAACTGCAGTCTGGCCTAAGTTAGCATGTGCAAGAAAAATGCCCTACCACTTGAGCCACCACTCTGGCCCATAGTTATTATTATCTTTCTTTTTTGTTTGTTAGTTTGTTTGGGCCACACCTAGTGACTCTCAAGGGTACGCCTGGCTGTGCTCTGTTCCATAAGGAACACTAGGGATCGAATCAAGGTGGGTCCTATATCATTTGTGTGCAAGGCAAAAGCCCTACCATTGTGCTATGGCTCCGGCCCCTTAAATGGAGAATATTCTTAAAGTAAAAATATGATACTAAAATATGAAGCTCACTTTTCCCAAAAATACTTTGCTGAAATTGAGTTCTTATAGATGTAAAGGGACACAGCTATCAGAAACTATGAAGAACAGAAAATAATGAATATATATTTTAGAAGGAATGGAGAATAATCTCAATTTCATCCAAATGTGTATAAAAATATAGAATCTAGCTTTTTACTAAGCAGAATACTATATTTTGAGATTGAGAAACATATTCTTTTGATAAATCAAGAGCACTTAAAATGCATAGATAACTATTACTTTTAGAGCATAATAAAATATATTACAAATATTAATTTAGACAGAAGTAATAAAATGTACAAAAATAATCAGTTGCCAATAATTATTTTATTAAACTTTAAGACAGATACTAAATTCTAAAAAATGTCATAAAATTTTTTAAAGAGATATCAACAGAAATTTCTAGTTGTTATATATCAATAAACAAAAATATAATAAAAGCTATTTGGGGAAATTATCAGGAAACCTAAACATGTATGTTCCTAAATTTATAGCATCACACAATTAAGTAAAAATATCTAGAAGATGTCCTTATAGTTTTTTTTTATCTCATATATTTTTATATTGCAGCCTTGTTATATTTTGGTCACTTCTAAATTTCATTGGTCCATGTAGCATCTAAAAACTAGCTGATAGTGCAGCCCAGTGATAGAATAGAAGCTAAGGTGCTTGCTTTGTATGTAGCTCATTTTTATTTACAACACTCCATATCATCTCCAAGCTTGGTCACAAGGTCAGAAGTAAGATTTAAGTACTGCAAGTGTGAACCCAAAAAGTTATTTTAAAAAACTGACAAAATATTCAAATGGCAAAACAGATATTAGCAATTTAAGAAAATTGCATGGATTTTTGTAGTTTGTGTAGAATCATAGTAACTAGTTAAAAATTTACATCTCAGATAATTTTACTAAAATATTCTATTTAGCTAATCTACCATGGATTTTCCTAAAGTTTGTTTGTTCAAAAATCATAACTTTCGTCAGAATAGTCTTACTTCTTTTATATATTGTCCTATGAAAATTTATTTTAAAATCTGATTTTATTCTGTTCCTATTTTCTCTGTTTTTATATGTGATCTTAAGATTCTAACATTTTCCTTCTGTGCTGGTGAATAATCATATTTTAGCAGATTTCTGCATTTTTCATTTTAACTTTTGGAAATTCCAAAGAATTAAACGAAAAGAAGACTTTTTAATATTTTTATTTTTGTCTTATTTCAGGAAATTACTGGATTTAAAAAGTTATATGTTCATACTAAAATACTGCTCTTTGATTGCAAGAAATATCATGCTATGTGATAGTTACCTCAAAAACTCAACATTATATATTATTTAAGTGAACCTATTAGGCAAAAGTCATCAGGTATGTCAACAAAGTAACTCAGAGGTAAAACACATTTGTCAGGGGCTGGAGCTTGTGCTTCACATGTCTGACCCAGGTTTGATTCCCAACATCCAACATGTTCCCCTGAGCCTACCAGGAGTTATTCCTGACCTCAGAGCAAGAGTAACACCTGAGCACAACCAGGTGTGTCCCAATAAATAAATAAATAAATACAAAGCAAAATATATTTATCCAACAACAATATGAATTATGTATATTTTAAAAGTAAACAGTAGAAGCAATCAGCATTAAACTAGGTGCAAAATGATAACCTATTTAATTAAATCTAAAGAGAAAATCATAAGTAGCAGAAAGAATGATTATCTTTTGCTAAGAGTGTACTTAAAGTTGCACCCAAACCTTGACCTTTGATGTTCATTACCACCAATTCAAGTTCTTGATAGAAGCAGCTACAAATTTTCATTTCCTTTGTCAAAATATATTTTTTTGTCTGGTTCTCTCTTTTTTTTTTAAATTCTGTTCCTGTACCTGGCCATGATTAGTTTATTATGCTCAAGTTTTAAAAATATTTTGAGTCAGAGAGTATAATATTTAAGTATTTAACTTGCACATGACTAGTTGGACTATTTCCCAGGCATCTCCAAAGTATAATCTCTCAAATGTTTCCAGGAGTGATTCTGAGCACCAATTCGAGAGTAAGACCTCAATAACACTGCTGTGGCCTTAAAAACCAAAACAAACATCTTAAAAATACTAATAAAATTGAGGGTTGAAAGATAGTACAAACATTTAGGATTCATTCAATCTTTGGCATAACAGATTGCCCCCAAAGCACTGTCTTAAGTGGCCTTTGAGCACAGAACCAGGAGTAATCTCTAAGCAACATCGATGTGCAAAATTTTAATTAACATTTAATATCATGACATCATTTTTTCTCCAATTTTTCCTTGACCATTAGTTTGACTATTTCTGTATAAGTTTCAGAATGTGATAATTATTTAAGCCTCAGCTTAGTTTTATAGAGTGCCATTCTGAATATTCTTTTCAAATCCTTGAATTCTGTTACTAACTAAGATGATCTGAGATATAGGCTTGGTTAAGTAATTGATTTCTTACACCAATTCACTATACTATTTATAAATTACCTTAGACTTGAATTAATCAGCTATACCTGCTACCAGAATTATCTTAAAAACCAAGAACACATGACTCCACATGCCAGTTCTTCTGTTTCTCTTCAGCTGGTATGTTGGGGGCACTGGGCAGGACAGCTAGACATAGGCCCCCTGGGCTGACCACTTAGTCCAGGGGGACTGAGATCCCCCCACGCCAGACGGTTCTTCAGGGCCACGCCTGGTAAATCGGTCCCTGAGGGAAGGCTGGGGGAGAGAAATTCCTCCCCTATGCATACACAAACTACAGAGGCAGGGGCTGCACCCAGAAGACTCCACATGCCAGCTCTTCTGTTTTTCTTCAGCTGGTATGTTGGGGAACTGGACAGGACAGCTAGCCATAGGCCCCTGGGCTGACCACTTAGTCCAGGGGACTGAGATCCCCCCACGCCAGACTGGTTTTCAGGACCAGGCCTGGTAAATCAGGCACTGGGGGGAGGATGGGGGAGAGAAATTTCTCTCCTAAGCATACTGGACCCCATGTTGCATTTGCACCTGTGCAACATATATACTTTTTAACAACACCCAAAAATATTCTTAATTCTCGACTGTTTCTAGTGAAAAAAATGGAATTTCCTAGATTTGGAGGATAATATTCAAATAGGTCTCTAAAATCAGTGTATATGTAGACGTGACTTCCTATACAGTGGTCCTCTCTGACTGCCAAGCCTAATCCATAAACAATTCATCTATACAATGTATATAGCCCCTCTGATATGTTTTCCCTCCCACACACCAGAGCCCCTTCTACTCCCTCATCTCCCAATCCAGATTCGTTACCTTCCCTTTAATTAACTCTCTTTACCCTCAGTTTTTTAAGATGTTAGGCACCAAGACCAACCTCCGGCCCCAACAGATTCTGCCCTTTCGCACACCCCTACAAAACTCATTATTACTCCTTAACTCTCTCACCCCCAACCATAAGTATCCCACATTTACCCTTTTTAACTTCAGTACTACACAGTCCTAATCATGGACCAAAGTCATGCATTGGATTTAACAACCCCCAGCTATTTCAAAAGACATAAAATGGACACATATGTCTTTAGAATATTTTATGTGCATTTTCTTTAACAGCTATAACTTTCTAAATATTCTTTTACCTGATGATTCTACCCACTTTTTATCTTGTCTTCTCTTTGTGAGCAGTTCAATAAGAAATTTTGGTGGAAGAGTCCCTCAGTTTAATGCTTACGATTGAACCACGTCATGGGGATTGTTGGACTTGTTCTTATGGCCCCATATGCGCCGATAACGCCACATGGCATTGTTCCTTGTTTGCATAGGCACATTAAAATCAAAAAATACTATACATACAAATAAGTTCTTATCTAATAGAGATTGGAATACACAAATCTTGTAGTACAATTGGACCTCACACCCTGAACATTGATATAATGACCTGGCACAGGCCTCAGAAGAATGGGCATCCTCCATTCACCCCTGAACCAGGGAAGCTATCTACGAAACATCCAAGGTTTTTTATAACAACACCTGGAAGCAATCCTCTACCAGGGAAAACCCTACCACTGCTCTGACATAGACCTGCTCAAAAGAGACTTCCCTTAACACTAAGAACACTTGACAACAACAAAGAACTGCTTACAGGACAGGGTTCTCTGCATTGCCCTTTAATTGTGAGTGAAATGAGAGGACGCTCTGCACCATCCTGACTGCAATGTAGGATATGCAGATTCCAGGATCTTTAATACAGAAACATGATACCAACAACAGAGACTGTGTGAAAAATAAAAGTGTATTAGCACTACAGACAATGACCTGGATTGAACAAACTAGTTTGCCTGGAGACTAGAGTTGGTCTTATGCCAGGAAACTTCAGGGATAGGGTCTCCTTGTATTTAGGCCAAAGATTTCCTTTCCATGTCCCTCATATTTTGGTGGGCCTATGCTAACAATAATTACCACTCTAACACTGTTTTTACTGTGCTCCTTTGACTCTAGTCCTTAAGAAAAACAACCAACTTAAACTTTTGAGGTTAACTTAAACTAATATGCATGTGTATGGAAATGTAAAAAAATACTTTGCCTTCAATGTTTAAGGAGTTACATAAGTTTTATGGCTTTAGATTGCTTTGTGTGCTGCTAAGAAATATTATGTATTACAAGTTGGGGACTCGAGGGACAAAGTAATTGTACATGGGTTCTGTTTTATTTTTCTTAATGTTCTTTGGCTGAAAGTTCAAAGTTAAGATATCAGCAATGGGACTACTGAGAATTCTGTTTTTGGGTGATTTTCCTTCCACTGTAACTACCTTGTCCTCTTTCTTTGCATTTTGTTCTCATAATTAAAAATAAAAAATAAAAAAAAAACAACCAAGCAGTCTGATAAAATGCCTGCTAAAGAAAAAGCTTATAGGTCAATTGAAAGTTATATTTTCTATGTTTTCCTGTAAGTGTTTTTTTTTTGTTTGTTTGGGGGCCACACTCAGGAATTAATCTGGATCTAAACTCCTGGTAGTCATTGGAGGAACATGCAGGATTCGGATTGAACCCTGGTTGACTGTGTGCAAGCAAGCTCCCTGCTTGCTGTTCTATTTCTCTGGCTCATGTTTACATGTTAACTTTATTAGACTCATCTATAAAAGGCTAAGTAATATTCTTCTTGAAATTTTTATATCTGTGCTTTAATTTAAAATGATATTTCATTCCTCTTTCAAATAATAATAGCAAATGATATTATGAATTCCAAGAAGCTCTGCTAATCTCAATTACCCATAAACTTAATGAGAAATTTTGTGTGCCAAATACCAATGTTAATTTGTGTTTTTTCATGTGTGAATGTGGTATGAAAAGTATATCCTTCAGCTTCAAAGAAAACAAATTAATTGGCAACTAAACAAAAAGCAAAGATATGTGTGGAAAATTATATGTCTTATAATAAATATAAATATTTCATGTATAATAAACCTTACATTTTTTAATGCTAGTCAAAATATACACAAAATTATTTGTGGTTGTGCCTATCTATGTCTATATTTATTTTAAATATTTATTTAAGAAGAATAAAGTTAAGATTAAGCTCCAAAGATACATTTTTACTCAAAATAATAAATGATAAGCAATCAGACACAAATATATGAGAAATTCACATAATTTAATATATAAAGCAGTTCATCAGCTATTTTAATATGTAAAGAGGGACCCAGTAGACATTTTCCCAATAAAAATGTTCAATTAGCTAGTTAAAAAGTGTTTTTTTACATTACTAATCCTAAAGCAAATAAATCATAATGAAACAGTAATTTAATACCATTCTCAATTTAAAATATAAGACTTGACAAATACTGGAGAAAATTCATAGAAAACAAGCTTAGGGGGTATAAAGATCTAACAGCATGTAGGAAACTGTCTCTGCATTCAGTTTACCTGGGCTAGATCCCTGGCACACATCTGGTTGCCAGATCCTGCCAGGAGTGATCCGTAAATGCAGAGCAGGCGTATACTCTGAGCACAAAAGGGTGTGGCCAAAAACAAACAAACAAACAAACAAACAAAAACAGAGAACATTTATTCATTGGTGAAAGGACTATAAATTTGTATAAACACACAGGAAAATTATGTAGTTTCTTCAAATATTAAAATTTTAATTCTAAGAAGAAATTTAACAATTTAGCTCTGAGTATGTGTGTAAGAAAATTTATATCAATATTCTTTGAGGAAAAAGAGAACTTGGGCCACAGCTAGTGGTTCAGTTGAGTGCTGATAGGTTTATTCCAGCAGTACTTAAAGAAACCGCTATAGCTGGGGATTGAACCCATGGCTTCTAAGTGCAAATTAGTGCTTTAATCTATTGAACTATTTCTCTGATCACGAAGCCATTATCCTGAAGTGCTATATGCATCACACGTTTATTGACATGTTATTTGTAGTTGATGATATATTAAAATGTATCAATGAAGAACAGATGCAGTATTGAGTTGAGAAGAATATTAGATTATAAGGAAATATATTATGAATCTGTTGCTTGAATATTTAATGTAAAGTATTTTCAAGTAATTTAAAGATGGCCATTTTAAATTTCTTAAATATTATTTGGAAGCAGAAATTTGGACAGTTACCTTTAATTTAATATGCAATGTATTTATTTTGGGGGGGGCACACCCAGTGACGCTCAGGGGTTACTCCTGTCTATTCACTCAGAAATCACTCCTGGCTTGGGGGACTATACGGAGGACAGGGATTGAACCATAGCATCCTGGATCAGCCATGTACAAGGATATACGCTCTACCGCTGTGCTATTGCTTCAGCTATATATATATATATATATATATATATATATATATATATATATATATATATATATATATATATATTTAATATATATTATTTCATTTCTAAATATTATTATATTACATTTGGAGTTTTTTGTTTGTTTTTCTGCTTTGCTTTTTGGGAAACACTTGGCAGTGCTTAGGGTTTACTCCTGAGCTTCACTCAAACAGTCCTGGCAATATTTGGAGGACCATAAATTATGCCAATAGAACCTGTGTTGGCCTCATGCAAGGCAAACTGCTATTTTTGTCAAACTTGTACTTTTATACTATATTATGCTGCTATGAAAGAATAAATGGTCTTTCATATTGTATTTCCCAAAGTAGCTTTCAGTGGTGGTATGATATGGTCTCTGAGAACATGGTGGAAGGAGGTCAACATTGATGGTGGAATTGACCACTATACACTGTTTATTTGAAACCCAACTTTGAAGAACTTTGCAAATCACAAGGGTTTTGATTAAAAATAAGTTAGGGTCCATCCTTAGGTCCATGTGTATATTTACTGTATGCACTTATAAATTGTTGATAATTAAAATAGGTTGTTTCAAGAATTGATTTTTTGTAATGTCTAGTAGTTCTTCATATATTGCTATATAACTTTATTTATAAATTTTGTTTTCAGTTCCAAAATTTTATAAAAATCAATGAACTATTCTTGGTTTGGTCATTCTGAACATTTTTTAAAATATTGATTTGATGTTATATGTTCCATACTACATAGTATGACTAAACTTGAAGAGTTATTTAAATGCAATTGAATGTATAAAAATAAGACAAAGAAAAAATACTGCTTTCCAATTAAGATAAACAATTTAAATTAGTTACAACCCTATTGGCAGAGACCTGCCCTAACTAGCAAGATAAAAATTAAAGAAAAGTTAATTTTTTTATTTAGTTAGTTCCTAAATGATTCTTCCATAGTTATGACAATGTCTCTTTTAGACTTCTATCTAAAGATTCCAAATTATTAAAAATTTTAACTTATTAAATAAGGAAGATATTTTTTATTTCAATGAAAGGATGAAAAGAGTCAGCAACAAAAATAGGCTTAGAAATGCCTAGAGTCAGTGGCTCATAAAAACAATATGGTTATTTGGCAACGTCTATGCTATAAAGCCAGTTCCTTTATTTAAATCTACAGTTCTCAAAAACATTTAGAAAAAAGCAGTATTCCTTAAGGAATGGCACTCCATTCCTCTTGTCATTCAGATAAAGAAAATAGACATGAGAGTCGTCTGTGATTTTAAATTTCTCACAACAGATGTTATACTGAACTCAAACAGAATTCTGATTCTAAGAAGTGAGCTAAATGAAACTCATTTTGCCATCCACAGCAGCTACATCAGGGTAGTGCTCCAAATTTAGGTATAAAAAAGAGGTACATTTATTGCAAGACGTCCAGTCCAACATTGCCCAGAATCCAATTTAGTTGGAGAAAATCATAACAGATTCCTCTAATATCTAGGAGGGGAGGAGAGGAATTCAGACCCCAAAATAGATGATGCATTATTGTGTTTGTCGAGCAGACTTACAAGAAATAAAACTGAAAATAAAAGAACTGAATTTTCAAAGAGGAATTTTATTTTCCCTCTTGCTTTAATCCTGGAAATGAAGTGAAACCATACATATTGCCAATCTGGGTCCAATCCCCATTATCAATATTATTCCCTGAGCCTCCCAGTAGTGATCCCTTAATATAGAGCCAGGAGTGAATTCAGAGCACATCAAAGTGTGGGCCAAAACAATCAAACAACAAACTCATGAAAGTTCTCAACATTCTTTTTCTGCCAATACTAATATAATTGTGAATATATTAAAATAGCAGCAGTGATATTAGGGTCATTTAAGTATTGCTTATTGTATTACTTTAGACCTACTTATCTATTGTTTTAAAATGTTGTAATTTGACGATATAAAGGTACAAAGTAATGCAGAATAGTAGATCAAATGAAAACAATTTGTAAAAGGAAAAGGAGATCGCATAAGGTCAAGGGAACATATTGCAAAAGCTTAAAATTCTGGTCAGATGCCTTGTACTACAAGACAAAATTGCAATTACTGTGTTTATTCTGATAAACTCCCATTTGCTGTGGTCCTGGTGGTCCCGAGCTCTTCAGGGCCAGAGCATTACACTAGATAGTTTGATTAATTCAGTGTTGCCTGGGCTCCACCAAAAGATTGACAGCACTTCTTGAAGGGCAAAAGAATTCAATAATTTATAATAAACAATAAATATATTTATATTATAAAAATAAATAATAAATTAAATATCAAAACAATTAAATAAATTATAATAAACAAGATATACACACACTCAGATACTATAAATGATTTAAACCAAATTCTCTAGTGCCCATGATTAATAGTATGAAAAGCTTCATTCTCTTAGGTTACAATATCTGAACTTCATATTTTTTCCAGAACAATATCCTTTATACTGGGTAACTTTAATGAAAAGCCTTTGTTCATAGGGAACTTTATGTATTTTATTTTATATTTAATTTTATTGTATTAAAATGGTTGTGATCCGGGCCAGCGAGGTGGCACTAGAGGTAAGGTGTCTGCCTTGCAAGCGCTGGCCAAGGAAGGACCGCGGTTCGATCCCTCAGCGTCCCATATGGTCCCCTCGAGCCAGGGCCAATTTCTGAGTGCTTAGCCAGGAGTAACCCCTGAGCATCAAACGGGTGTGGCCCGAAAACAAAATAAAACGAAACAAAAAATGGTCGTGATCCTTCAAAGTTGGGTTGCAGAGATACAATGAATCAGGGCCAGTCTTACCACCATTGTTGACTGCCCTCCACCAAGTTCCCAGAATGTATCCCAACCACCATTCTTTGCCCCCAGTCTGCCAGTATAACAGGCGCATTTGAAGTTTATATTGTTAGAGTTTGGGTCTCTTGATTTCATTATAGTTCACTTTGGCTTGATATTTAATTCTGTCATTTTTTATATCTCCACCAATACCTAAGATGGCTTAGCCCTGGCCCCCATACTTTTATATTTGAGTTTTTCCTCTTCCACTCAATTTTTTTTCTCTAGCTATAATTTTTGGCCAAGGGTGTTCAAGACAACACCCATTTTTACCATTGCATTTCTTCATTCATCATTCCAAACATCACATATAGATGATATCATTCTGTATTTTTAAGTCTACATTGGATGTTACTCTGACATAATTAAATAAAATAAACACAGATTGAAACACATGAATGGGCACTAATGTACTCTTTTTGTAGTTTCTCTAGATTAGATGCATGATATAGCATATTTAGGGTCTATTTAGGATTTCATGAAGTAAATAATATTCTAAGATATTTTTTTCAAAAATTTAGAAAAATATATCCATATTTCTTCAGGTTGTTGGTAGTGTCTTTTTGTAAGTGTTATGCTAAGTGTTTTCTCCAATTTCTTTCTGGCTATTGGACATCTCTCCATATTTAAGTACCATTCTTAATCCTTTTTTTACCTCACTAATCTTTCTGTCATCTTCAACTAGTCAGTAAACAATTCTTTCTCCAACATTGACTGGATGAATGTCCTTGACTTCTAATTCAAGCCAGAGGAAATTCTTCTTTTCAGGCATTCATGTGATTATGTTAGGCAGCGTCTAGACAATTTCAATTCTTAAAACCATTGAGCCATATAACATAATCTAATCATGGTGACAGAGTGAAAGTCATTAAGTTCACAGTTATGGAGATTTTCCAGTTGGTGTTATGTTAAGATATAGATGAGAAATGTAGCAGCCATTTTTTTTTCTGTCAAAGTCCATAGATCTGTCTGCCTTTGTCAGTCTTGGAGATGCATTTCCAGGAGAAATCATTAATCACTAATTGTTCACCAGATACCACAATGACATTGAAAATATAAAGGAAAGTACTTATTTAAATATCTAAAATGAAATATTTATGATGAGTACATATTTACCTATTACTTTCAAGTTTTTATAATAGAATATGTGTATATATGTTTATATCTGTCTGTAGAACAGAAAGATTGCTCTATTGGTTGATCATATGATTGGAATGTAGGATGCCACATCATGTTCTCCTTTGTCCACCAGGAATAATCATAGAAGCATAGAGCTGAAGCCACCAAGCATTGCTAGATGTTATACAAACACACACACAATATGACACAAAGGAAATTAAAACAATAGAATATGTAGACCAGTGATGTAGCTCAGTGTTAGAGCACTTGCCTTTCATGTTGATCTTCAGCTTGATCTTTAGTTTGGTACTTAATTATATATATATATATATATATATTATAATATCTCAAAGCTGTGTGTTTGAAATTTCTAGATAATACAAAATTAAAAATTATTTATTAGGTTGCTAAAATAATTATAATTAAAACAGCTCATTTAGCTGAAATGGATATCTATTTTTAGCACAGAATAAATAAGAGAAGAGGATTCTAATATAAAATAAAAAATAATAGTGAATTGAAGAGGTTGGGCTTGATTAATAAGATAATTGCTCCCATGTTAGTACATTTTTTCATATATAACTCACCATTTTACAGGTCATTTAAATTATTTTCTATAAGTTTACACATTGGTAATTGCTAGATTGTTTAAGTCTAAATCTACCAGTGAGGGATCTAGAATGCTATCACAAGTTGAGAGGTAATTTGTTATATTCAATTATGGAAAATTATGACTCAATATAAAATAATATAGATTGTTCTTGATAAAACATTTATATTAAAATTATTATTGTAGGGGTCGGAGTGGTGGCACAATTGGTAGGGTGTTTGCCTTGCATGCACTAACTAACCTAGGATGGACAGTGATTCGATCCCCCGGAGTCCCATATGGTCCCCAAGCCATTTTTGAGTGCATAGCCAGGAATAACCCTTGAGCATCACCAGGTGTGGCTCCAAAACAAAATTAAAAAATAAACAAACAAAAAAGAAACCAGTAGAGAAGATTATAATTTGTTTATTGAAGGGACTTTGGAGACAGTGATAAAGAGAATTTTCTGTGTATTTTAAGGATTCGGTAAGCCATGTTCCTCATATTTCTACCTATAAATTTCATAGAATTAATGAAATAATCCATGCATCAGTAGTAAAAATTATCATTATGTTTCATATCTGTGAATCTACTTGGATTATTCTCAAATGTGTTACCACATTAACTGAGACTAAAGATAGATCTGATCAGGCTGAGAGAAAATTAGACAGTTATGAGAAACTTAAAACTTAATGTTACCCCAAATAGCTAAGCAAAAAAAAAAGAGCTTTAGGAGGTCTCTGATGGGCCTATTTAATATAAAATTTTTCATCTGTGAATGTACTTTACATATTTCTTAAATTTATTTTTGCTTTTCCAGAGGATAAAGCAAAATTCATAGAAGATATAGTAAAAACATCTTTTAGATAAATATTGGTTTAATTTTCAAATGCTTTCATTTTTAAATAATACTGTTCCTGATTTGACCTATCTAATTTTTATTATCAATGAAATAAGTAATCACAAGAGAAATAATGCTTTATAAGGATGTTATGTAGGGATGTTAGAATCCCTTCTGACTCCAAATAATGTTATTACAAGAATATTTTCCTCATAATGAGAAACCATGAATTGCACATTAATGAATAAATAATTGCAAATCAAATAATGTGGGTGGAAAGGAAAATTACAGTTCTCCAAACAAAGTCTATAATAAAGTACATTTGCTTCAGATGAATATGTTGCCAAGAGGCCGAAGTTCATTATTTGGAATAAGGAAAAACATTCTCCTTCCATTTAACTTCTTCTCAACAGAGAATTATTACATAGATAAATGCAAAAGTATACAGTGCCATAGTAGCCACAGGAATAACTAGAAAAAAGGAGAAAAATTGAACAAAATTACCAATGTAATGAAAGAATAGAGTGCAAACAACGTGATTATGTCAGTAATTGTGTTGAATCTTACAAAGTTTTTTTGTTTAAATAAAAAATAAAATGAATGCTATTTATAGCACAAAAAAGTACCATTATATGTGTAAGTTATTTAATTGTAATAACACTATTGGTGAAAATAAAAGTCGAGTTAGTTGGAAGCGATAAAAAAATTGTTGTACATGATCCATGATGCTGAAAGCTTTTAGTCTACAGAGAGGTGTGCCAATTCCCTGCCCTGACAAATGCATGCCAGCTCATCTATCACCTACAATTGCACCTTCACCAATGGATTTGCTTCAGAAATTTTGCAGAAATACCAATCTGACCAAAACTCCTGATGTGCTATTATTTGGACCAATCTCACCAGGACTTCTTATTTTGAAATGAGTGAGGACAGCATCCTCAGATATTTTGTACTTCCTTAAAACACATACCCAGGAAAGTCACAGTATCAACCATCCTGCTTGGAATTCCTGGGCTGTAGGCTGCATAAAGAAGGAATGTACCAATTTTTTTTTTTTGCGTATTTGAGGACACCTAACAGAAAGATCAACTAGTGACAAGATGATAGGAAACCTGACAACATCATAATGACATCATTGCAAGGTATAGTAATTTTCACAAATATTCTTGTTGCTGTATTATTTATTCCTTTACTTAAAGTATATTATTTTTATTGTTTAAATAATACATTCATTTAAGCACAATGATTGCAAACATGTTTGTATTTGGGTATCAGTTATAAAAAACAACAACCCCCTTCAACAGTGCAACATTCCTACCACCAATCCTCCCCACATTCCTCCTTCCTCACCCCCTGCCTGAGTTCAAGACAGGCTTTCTACTTCTCTCACTCATTAACATTGTCATGATAGTTGTCAGTATAGTTAATCTAACTGTACTCACTACTCTCTTTGGTAAGGTTCATATTATGGGCTTGTCCTTCTAGTCTTCATCTCTATAATCTCGACATTATTGCTATAATGTCTTTTACTTTTCTTAAATTCCAAAGATGAGTAAAACTACTCTGTGTCTATCTCTCTCCATTTGATTTATTTCACTCAGCATAATAGTTTCCATGTCCATTCATGTATAGGAAAATTTCGTGCCTTCATTTTGCCTGAAAACTGCATCGTATTCCATTGTGTACATGTACAACAGTTTCTTGAGCCACTCATCTGTTTTGGGGTATCTGTATTGTTTCAAGATTCTGGCTATTGTAAATAGCACTGCAATTAATTTAAATGTTCAGAAGGCATTTTATATTGTGTTTTTAATCCTTCCTTCCTCTTTTTATCCTTTTAATTTTTTAAAAATAATTTTGCCTCCACTTACTTGGAAATAAACATATTGCAATAAAATATGCAGTACATGGCCTTTAAAGAAATTACTTCATGTATAATAACAAAATTATTGTGTAGGAATGTTTCAATATGATTATTTTATGAATGATGATAACATATTACATTATATAATTATTATTATTGTTATATTGGTTTTGGGCACATACCCGGTGATGCTCAGAGGTTACTCCTGGCTATGCAGTCAAAAATCACTCCTGGCTCAGGGGACCATATGGGATGCTGGGGATTGAACCCAGGACCATCCTGGGTCAGATGCATGCAAGGGAAACATCCTACTGCTGTGCTATCGCTCTTGCCCCAACATAATATGAATTTTAAAGTGTACAAATAATTATTAATTTTTTACGTTCTGTGAGATTACTACAAGAAGCTTAACCTGTGAATATAGCTGCAATTTTTTAGATGTAGCCATGTTTTAAATATGCCTCATAATCATAAAATATATTTAAATATTGTAAATTTTGTAGAACAACATATGCATATTACCTGTCTCGGAAATCACTATGTGCGCAAGATCCTCCATATATGTTTCTGTGTTACTTCAGCCAACTTATTTGTTTACATCCCTGGTAGTAATAAGCCTGACACTCAGGGGTATATTCCAGTATCTGAGCGCTATAGCCTTCTGAGCACTGCCATTAATGAGCTCTGAGTACCTGTGAATTGGATTAAATACACTATGCAAAATTTAAAAGAACTACTGATGAAAGTCATTGATAAGAATTGGAATATAGGGCCCGGAGATGATAGCACAGAGGTGTTTGCCTTGCAAGCAGCCAAACCAGGACCAAAGGTGGTTGGTTCGAATCCCGGTGTCCCATACGGTCCCCCGTGCCTGCCAGGAGCTATTTTTGAGCAGACAGCCAGGAGTAACCCCTGAGCACCGCCGGGTGTGGCCCCAAAACAAACAAACAAACAAACAAAAAAAAAAAGAATTGGAATATAACAGGAAATTGCAAAAGAGAAAATAATAGACAATGCAGAGCTCATAATTCACATCTATGCCAAGAACAAGCCCTATAATATGTTGTACCAAAAACAAAACTATGTTTTCTTGTGAACACTCCAGTCCCAGGAATTCTTAATATTTTAAGACTTGTATTAGCATATTTTTGTGTATAATCAATTGGACCACTTTGTACTTCGAATTCTTGTTTTCCCTTCAGGCTGATGGTATTCATTGCATAAGATATTAACAGGAGAGGTGATTTTGTAAATTGTCATTTTAGTTTCATTCTCTTTTCACTGTTCTTAATTTTTCATTTTGGCAGTAGTAGTGATTCAAATCTGTACCATATATATGAGCATATATTGTGACACTTGCACTATAGCAGTGGTCCTCATTTCAATTTTAGATGTGGTCCTCATTTCAATTTTAGATGTATTTTAGTTACTTAACTTTTCTCAAAGTAAAATTTATAAAGTTTGGGTTATTTTTTGTTGTAGACTCTGCTGCTTTTACAAAGTCCTTTTCTAAGTTCCTATAGATGAGAATCATCATCAAAGTGATTTTGCCTAGTTCTGAATATATATCATTGTATCCAATAATAATCTCAAATTCTTTTTGAATATTTAAAAATTTTTATGTTATTTACCTGTGATTGGTTGAAGCTTCTGGTTCTTATGATCATATTCCTTTTGAGATTACTTGTGATGTGAGAGGGTTATGGAGCTTGTGATATGACTGTCTAGCAATCGAATTTTAAAAAGGTACAAAATGATTTGGAAAGTAAGAAGATATTTTCAGTGGCAAGGAAATATATTTTAATGCAAAAGTTAAGCTTGTATTTGAAGTGTAAATATTGCCTACTTCCTGTAGTTCAGAACCTGGTTGCTGTGCATAGCATAAATATAAGGGAAGTTACAAAATAGTATCCGTGTTAAAATAAAAGACTTTAAAAACAAAGGAAAGAGAAATTTATTATTTAGGGCATAGAGATAGATTTTGGCACAAAAACTGAAGTGATCAATTGGCATGAAAATGGATTACTGCTACTGATGATATATAAAGATATTGTAATAGAATATAAAGATATTGTAATAGAATGTATAATTCGTGATGTTACTGAAAGTTCTAAATTTGGGGCTGAGTTCATAAATAATGTCAAATAGAATGCTTGTTATGGAGGGCTGGAGCTATGACACAGTTGACAGGGAATTTGCCTTGTCCACAGCTGACCCAGGTTTGATCCCTGGAATCATATGGGATGGTCCCCCGAGTATGCCAGGAATAACCCCTGAGTGCCTCCGGGTCTGATCTCCTCAAAAAAAAAAAAAAAGAAAAAGAAAAAAAAAAAAGAATGCTTAACTTGCTCCAGACCTATTTGGGTTTTTGTTTCCTGATCCTCAAATCCACCAGAAGTAATCTCTGGGTGCAAGTCCACAGTAAGCCCAAAGGGCTACCAGGGGTTACCAAAATATTAAAAATAAAATTAAGAAATCATTTTCAATGTTCCAAATTGAGTTCAGAGAAATGATATACAAACTCTGGCTCTGTTGTAACATACTTTGTATACTTAATCAATAAATTATTCTGCTGAGTTAGTAATAGCAAATATTCTCTGTTAAACTGCTATAGAAAAGGAAGCCTTATAAAGAATTTGAATCTAATCTGTAATTATAGATTTTCCTGTATCAAACTGATCTGTACACTCATTTCTATGGAATAATCTGATGAAAAATTGAAAAAAATCTTTCTAAAATAATATATTTATAAAAATGATAATTTACAAAAAATTAACCTATACAATAAACCTAACCTCTTTCTTTTTAATCAAGAACTATGGTTAAAAAGTAACAAGACAGCCACTAGGTTATAGAGGATGTGCTTTTTATCAATTTCCTCCACAAAAATTTTAAATTGAGATTATCAGTATGAACACATCAGGATGAAGATCATAGAATGATATTTCATTTAAAATTCAAGTTCTTTCTATATAAATCTTTTATAATACCTTTTATCTGATCTTTTCACATCATAAAATTTCCTCCTCGTTGCTATTTAACCTTACATATCATTCATCAATTAAACTAGAATTATTCTGGACTACTGGGATTTAGTTAGGGAGAGGTCAAGTACCTCTCCCCATGTATTAGGCTATAAATTTTATCCCAAGCACTTGCCAACATTTCTGAACACATTACCTGAAATATTTGTTGTGGACCCATGCTATAAATACTTGTGAAATCCAACCAAGCATTGCAAACAATTGTGTATAAACACCACAATCAAGTCTGTGAGTCCCAGCGTTATAGTAAACATATAGTCTGTGCTACTGTAACAGGGCAACATAAACCACAAAGACAAATAAATAATCTTATATCATATATATGCTTATAGATACATATATCTATAAAATAATTTGTTCAAAATATCTAATTCTTTTTAATTGGTCAAACTATTGACGTTTTCTGTAGATAAAAACGAGCAGAAATAAAATTCATGTGCAATTTACCATTCATATCTGAATAAAATGTATTTTAGCAACTTTATGAAATGATTTTTGTTCTATCCAATCTTTGCTTGCTTCTTGGCATATTTCAGTAGCAGTTTTTACACTTGAGAAAATATTTTGTGCATTTTAAAGGTTCCTTGATAAGCAAAAATTTAAGCAGCTTTAAATTTTTTTACCATTCTCATTCAGATACATTCTACAGATTATAATATATTTAAGCAAACTTGCATAATAGAAAATATTTTCCATATACAGGTATATTTTATATGCTAAGTTAAAATACTGATTCTGTGTGTAATCATTGGCTGTTACTCAAACTTCCCAAGTCACAATTTTCTACAATAGGCTTATGAAATTTTGTTTAAAAATATCTATATGGAGGCTAGAAATAGAGTAGATCAGACAAAGTGCTTTCCTTATTTAATTTTATGTAGCAACATATTTGGATCACAAGATATTCAGACATATAATGAGACAATATTAAATAGACAGAAATCTGGCTTTTCTGAATGTTGTTTTTTATGAAATTGGTGTTTAAAAATTAATAGAATGAGAAAAAGCATTGCCCTCCTAAATGTATACGAACAAATCTGAATGTAACAAAAGGCTGTGAAAGGGAGAATTTGTCTTTCATCTTTGCTTGACTTGTCTAATTTCATAGACAAGTCAGACAAATACCACTTAAATGAGATATTTGCCTAATTTATATACATTAAGCTGTAACTTTCTATCATTAAAAAAAATGGATTTGCACTAAACTAAACCCTTGACTTTCCTGGGTCTCAATTTTACAACAAACAATTTGGCTAAGTTGTCATGATCATATAACAAATATTACTGATGAAGTTCTTTCTAATTATATTTGTGTATGGATGTAGTAGTGACTTGTATACACATGCTGTAACAAGATTTTATGTATTTTATAAATATAAGTACAAATGTTTATGTCCATCATAAATTTCTCATTAGGAGCTGGATAGTACAGTGGGTCAGACACTTGCCTTGCACATGGCTTGACATGGGTTCAGTCCTGGGCACATAAACTGGAGTGGTCCCTGAGAACAGATAATTGTGGCCCAAGAATACATACAAAAAAATAAATTTTTATTACTAGCCACATAAATGAAAGAATATGAAAGCAACTAGATATGTATGATATTAGTGTATATAATATTATCAAACATATTTTCAAAACTAATGAATATACTAATACTGGGAGGTTGTTTCAAATATCATTTGAGCCCAAGGTAAATTTAAAGTATAAATTTAGGGATTCTGTTTCCCAGCTCAAACACATAAACAATCTAAGATTTATGTGTGCTGAAAGTGTCTTATCCCTATAGTCACAGAACTGAAGTAGCTGAGAAAATAGTAGTAATCCATTATGTAATTGGGGAGAAAAATTAAAGTGCCAGTTGAACCAGCCATGTTGCCTGATATATACTATATAAGTGAGGTCAGAAATGGTAGAAGTTGGAAGTTCATAAATAGAGATAACATAAGGAATAAAGTTGATGAAGCTGAGAACAATGAGCTCCTAAATTAGTGTTTGTAAACTCTCTGCCCACAATCTAATTTCTTTGCACATTTAAATCACAAGGAATCTTTTGCCTCAATAATAGAAGCAATCTTCACTTTTTCCACTATATCTGAGTAGGCTTAATGTCCAAGGAAGTAAAAAATGCTGCTCCTGAGGTCTTTCCAGAAAATGATAATTCTTTGCAGGATTCCAGACTCCCACCAATTTTTGTTTCTGCATTTCTTTTTTAAAATAAGTTTTATTGTGACCAAAGTGAATAACAAATCTTTCACAGTAATAATTAAGATACATAGTGACAATGAATCAGGGCCATTCCCACCACCAGGGCTGTCCTCCCTTCACCCCTGTTCCCAACACGTGTCCCATATCTCCTTCCTTTACCCCATCCCCTGGAATGCTAGTATAACACAGAAGCTGTGTTTAGCTTGTTGTAAATTGGGTATGGATTCTGTTGTCCTTGACTTTGGGTTTGGTGTTTAAGTCTGATCTTTTTATTTCTACTCAATGTTCATGATTATTTGGTCCTGGTACCATTTATTTTTATTTTCCCCCTCAATTCATGAGGCAGAACAAGATGATTCAAATTGTGTGGTTCTGTTAGAAGACAAAAAAAAAAGATAAAAAAAAATAAAGAAAAACCATAACAAAAGACAACAAACAACAATTAAAAAATAAAAAACCAGTAACTACCATAAAAGCACCCTGCAACAAAAAATAATCACCAAATAATAATCACAAGAGTGAAAAAGAAAGGAAAAAAATGAGAAAAAAGAAAAAGAAAATAAATTACACATTTCTATCTAGAGACTCAAGTTCCAACAGATCTACTAAAGAATTATTATGAATAGTAATCCACAAAGAGTGAGTTTAAATTCTTTAGCAATGTTGCATATCTGTATTTATACGGTTGTCACCTCATTTTCAGGTATTTTATTTTTTAAGGTACAATTTTTAATGTTTTATTTTAAGACCTCTCTCTTCTATTGTTTGCATATAGGAATGCCATGGAATTCTGCTTCTTGTTTTTGCAGCTTGCAACTTTACTGCATGAGTTCATTGTTTCTAGGACTTGTGTATATGTATAACATAGTGTCATATATCTGAAAATAGCTACGATTTCTTAACTTCTTTTCCAATCTGGGTGTATGATACTTCATGCCTAATTGCTTAAAATGTACATTCATTATAGAAAGTGATTGTGCACAGGTCAGAGTGATAGTACAGTGTATATAGGGCACATGCCTTGCACAAAGCTGGCTCAAGTTCACATTGTTTGAACTTTTTCATGCCAGATATAGTCCTGTGGGGCCACCAGGACTGAGACCACTGATACCTGAGTACAGAACCAAAAGTATGCCTTGAGCACTTCTGGGTGTGCCCACCCCCCCAAAATAAAAAAGATAAGGTTATCTTGGATCTATGTACTTAACTTACCATAACTTATGAAGCACTAGTTAAACCTATAACTATCTAAAAATGATTGTGTTACTGGCTTTTATTTTTGTTTATTTGCTATCTTGTTTTTTTTTAAACCTAAAACAGGTTCATTGATTTTAGAATTATTTTTTATGTTTGGCTTCTCATATAACAAAAAGTGAAATTTTTATCTTGTACCAGTAAGCATGAACAAGAAAAATAATAGTATTTTCTTTTCATTTATTTCAAGGAACAATTTTTTGACTCTACATATGATTTTTTTAAAGGCATTCCAACAGCTACCCACAATAAAATGCAATGATGAGCAGTTAGAGTTCATATGGCTGAATATAAAACTTGAAAATTAGCCTAATGATCCTGCCACCTGTCCAACTGTTAGTGAAAGAAAATGGACCTTAATAAGGAGCTAGAAAAAAATCAATCACAAGAATTTCATGCTGTCAAATGATTTGTATTATACCAACCAACTATGCAGAGCAATTCAATTTGACCAAATATTTATTACATGCATATTGATTTCCATACACTGTAATAGACACAAAATATTTATAGAGGAGTCACATGATTTTCTCAGTAAAATTACCTTCTAGTTATGGAAATTAGATTTGTAGACATATAATGTGGGATAAGTATATATTGGGCATATATGTTATCGTACATAATTTCTATACAAGAATAGACCTACTTGTTTATATTTATAAAAAATAGAATGTAGGAAAAAGTCAGTGCACACAAATATGTAAACAGCTGCAGCAACTTAGAGGTAAAGGAACATGCATACTGCTATATAAATATGGCTATCATGGTACCTAAGTGGTAGCACAGTAGTAGGACATTTGTCTTGCATGCATCTGACCCAGGATAGACACAGGTTCAATTCCCGGCTTCCCATATAGACCCAGAGCCAGGAGCAATTTCTGAGCACAGAGCCAGAAGTAACTCTTGATAGCCACTGGGTGTGGGCCAAAAGCCAAAAAAAAAAAAAAAAAGATAGAAAGATATGGCTGTCATAAGTTTTACTGTGGTTTGATCTCCTGCACTACATATGGTACATATGGTCAACTGAACACCAGCATAGTTACCCTAATAATAGAACCACAGTGGATATTGAGCAATAATGAACCATAGCTTCCTCCAGAAGAAAAGTTTCATAGAGCAAAATTATATGCATTGACCTTGTGCAATCAGAGTGTTGGAATCATGAAGGAATCAAGTCAAATTTAATTCAACAAAAGAGAGGCTTGTTATTATATGTTGAAACATGTAATATGGAATATTTAAGAAGAATATAAAACCTAGATCGTATAGGGAAGGCTTAGGTCTTTAGGTAACATATTTGTAGTTTGACATAAATTATTAAAGTTTTGTAAAAGAACTGCAATACCAGAATAAAAATTTTCAACTTCTATTGAAAAAATAAATGAAGGCTTCTAAATATGAGAACAATATAAGTGACAGTAGCTATTATTTACCATAAATCAATTTATAGGGATATTTGGAAAAGAAATTTATAAAGGAACAAGAAGGCAAGTTTTAGTATGTTTTGCACTTGAGTTTTTTCCATTGGATGTCCTTAGCATCTTTTTAAAAAGACTTGCAACAGTAACTCCCATTTTGTAAAATCTTAAAGACAATAAGCAGCTTGCTTGAAGTAAAAAAGCTAGTAAATTATGAGCTAAAATACAAATTATAATTTATTTGAGCTAAAGGGCATGGAATGCTAATGTTGGTTGAATGAGTAATTAAATAAACGAAAAATTAATGCTTTGTGACTATAATCCCTTAATAAATCCACTCTGATCCCCAAGGATATTTGTAAAGAATCCATCTTGTAAATGCTTTCTCTTATAATTTTCTGATATATGTATTGGTAGTATTTCCAAAGAAAGAAAAAAATGACTATATAATCTTTTTATTTCTCCCAACTTTTATACAGTGAAGTATTTGATACTATATGCTACTACTATTTGCCCAAGTCTTGTTTAAATAACATTGTTTGGCTTTATCTTTTTCTAAAAGTAATTTTTAAAAAGTATTTGTATTTTACCTAATTTGATATTTCAAGCAGTAAGATAAAAATTCTAAGAAACTGTTTGGATTTGAGATTTGGATTTTGCATTAGCTCAACTAAGAAATTCCAGAACAAGTGACTCAAATAAACCATGAAAAACATGAAAATATACAGTAACCCCCAAAAATTAAGCATTAAGAAGAATAAATACATATTCAGAAATCAAACTAATTCCATGTTGATGTCACTTCCTACTTTATAGAAACCACTTTTTGAGGTACATAATAGTTATTTAACCAATAGTCTGGATGAAAAAGTCTTGGTTTAAATATATTTTATTTGGCTATTTGTTTTTTGGGGGGCCATATTCAGAGATACTTAAGGTTTACTAATGTCTCTGCTGTACTGGGGATCATACCTGGAATGGCTGCGTACAAGATGCTACCACTTTGCTATATCTCTGGCCCTGAATATAAATATATTTAAAACCTTGAGATGTGAATTGGTATAAATCATCTCTGGAATAGGGATTATAAACATTTGTATGTACCTACTGTTCTTAAGTGAATATGAACTGCATTTACAGTTTCTGACATTCAGTAAGTTTTGTATATTTATGATTTGCCATCATAATTGTATGTGTAAGACACCTGAGATATCCCAGTTTAACACTGATCATGGCAAACATTTACATGCAATGTTAGAAAGGAGAAGTGGAAAAAGTGTTTTCAAAAAAAGCCAATTCAGTTCTTATTTCAGGTAACATGTAAAAGCCCGTGCCTGAGGGAGACACAAACTTATTGAGGAAAGAAATTCCCTCCAAGGGAGATCACATTAGGAAGATGAACTCCATTTTATGACTTCCATAGAACATTAAATCATTTCTCACATAAACAGGAACTTGGATCTGAAGATACAAGAAAATTCACAGTTAATCCTTAGGAGGCTGGCTACAATCCTTGTTGTCCAGAGAATCTATGAAAAACAAAATATGGCACTGACAGGTAAAAATCACATCCCTTCTGGTTTATTTCATTTCTTTGGAATTTTTTTCTTATTCTGCAGGTTAAAATTGAAACTTCTCTTAGAAATATGTTGTTGTTGCTGTTGAATTTAAAATCAAATATATTTTGGCTCCAGTTCAGACCTCTGGAGACAACAGAAAATGATGTAGCTGCTAACATTTCTTTGCATTCTACTATACAAATTTCTTTGGCATGCTCTTCAAAACTCATATAGTCAAATAATTTCACACATCAACCTAGGAATTGAAGTGCATTGTTAACACATTTTAAAATGTTAGTATTCTTGGGTTTGGATAGATATATTCTTTTAGAAAAACAAATGTCATGTTTTCTTTGAAATACTTTATAATGTAATATCACTTTACCAAATACCCAATATTTAAAATATATGTAATTTTAAACAGAGTATTTAAAATTTCAAAATGATATATTGAATTATAAATGTAGAAAAATATAAAAACTTTATCAGTATACAGCTTTAAAAGATGCCCATAAGAAGTTGTATAGACCTTCTCAATTAACTCTATAAAATATGATTTTATACACAAAAACTTGCATCATGCAGGATCTTAGGAATGTTAGATAGAATTTTATGATAACTGGTATTTTCAAATAACTAGATATGTTATACTTAATGATTCTATATAACAGATTTGTGTTAACTTATTTACTATTGTTTTGTTTCCCCTAAAAATTTTAAAGAATTGTAATCTCATATGTCCTCTATAGGAAAAACATAAAAGAAATGGTTGAAGAAAGTACAAAAGTAGAGTGCATAATTTGAAGCAACTGATCAAAGTTCACTTCCTGCTACCTCATATTGTCCCTAGATTCACACTGACAGTGATTCCTAATCCAGAGCTAGGACTCAGCCGTCAACCCCACCAGGTATGACCTCAAAAGGAAAAACAAATAGTAAAGAAAAGTTTGACAAAATCAAGATAATTGGTTTAATGGTAAATTGTTCTATATTAAATTTGTTACAGAGCCACTATTTAAACCAGGTTGGTGCCAAGGTCATTGTGTGTGTGTGTGTGTGTGTGTGTTAGCTTTCTCTGAATGCTTAGGTGTGTCAAGCCAGAAAGAAATCACTATAAAATATGTAAAAAGCAAGCAAGCAAAAGAAAGACTTCTGGAAGATCAGATAGCTGAAAATAGTAAAAGTGCAATATCTTGGGATTACTCAGGGCACTATTACTCCTGTGCTGTGGAGTAATGTAGGACTGAGGAGCTATTTAATAGCACTTTATATTTCTAAGAAATTTTGATAGTCTATCCTCTCAATAAATATATGAGGGATAGGCTTACTATTTACAATACTAAAACTAAACCTGTAAAAAAAAATTAGTAATAGGCCAGAGCTGGCTTAAAGATTGAGAAAAAACTCCCATGTGGGAATCCAGATTTTAATCTTGTCAACAGAAGTTCCCCTGAGCACCACTGAAGTGGCTCCAAGCACTGTTGGGTATCAATCCCCCCCCCCAAAAAAAAATAAAGACAGGAATAATTCAAGAACTCACAGCTAATAAATTAATCTGGGATAAGTCACATTTACCTGATTTCTATAAGTCAATGAATATCAATAACAAAATATATTGACAGCATTATTTTATTCATATATATCACTTTGAGCCTCTTGGCATAGTTACTGATATAAATGCGATCTAAATGGGGTAAGTTGCAGCTCAGTGTCATAAAATTGAAATACAAACAGGTTTATTTCTTATGATGAGTAAAGTTATGTGAAATATGCACTTGAAATAACCTACCTTCAAAGTAAGCAATTCAAAGAAGGAAGTAACCTTTCTGTTTTTTTTTGCAAGTTTTGTGTCAGTTCTAAAACCCAAATTCTATTTAGGTGGTTTTAAAAATAAATTATATTTTGTTGAATTTCCTTGTCATTAAGATATTCTTAGTTTTTATTACTTTAAGTTCTCGTATGCTGCCTATTTGGGTTTTGCCTATGGGTAGCATTTCTGAAATGAAGAAATAATTTCAAATTATATGTTTGTTTGTTGTTTCGGTATTTCTACAAAGAAAGAAAAGGTGCTATAAAACTACATTTTCATCTCTTTTTCTGTGAAATACAATAAAAACATCCCACCCCACCCAGAAGCTGCAATGTTTAGCTTAGTTGGTTGCATTTAGTTTAAGCAACATATTTACATACTGTATTTGTACACATTGAAAATGGAATAAAAGTGTTTATCATAGCAAGACAGTTTATTTCAGTATAACTGATGATGAGTTTACAAATAGGATCAAGACGTACTCTACGATTAGATAATAAGGATATATCAACATTAACAAAAGGAAAACTTCCAACACATTCGAAACTCCTGGAGAATTTTCTTATTCTTTTGGGTCTTTATTTCTTACTTTTTCTGGATTTGAAGTTACAAGACAGTCTCTTCAAGAATACCAGACCTGACTGACAGAATGACATATTCTCTACTCTAAGATAATAGACTCTTGACTTTTCTGCCTACTGACAGCTTAAAGCACAATTTAGACTCCATATCTAATACTTGGTTTCATGTTTTCTTCATTTGCTTTTCCACAAACAGTAGAAATTTTTGTTGTTTTCTAAACTCCAATTTGAGGTAAAGTATGCAAATACTAATCATATTGGGTTATTTTGTAATGTATTGAGCATTACAAAATGAACTAAATCTGGACAAAATTTGTTGAAATATCTTTTTTAAAATTAACTTTTTATTTGGTTACAGAAAATACTCTTAACTAGTTCCTGGTATCCTCTCAGAGATAAATCCAATTAACATAAACACTGACTCCATTTTGAACTTGTGGTTTGCAGTCATAAGCAGTGGTATATTGGACCTATTTATTATTTTTATCTCATGCATACTAGAATTCTTAAATAAACAATAAAAATAACAAGTTTGACAGGCTAAAACTGCTGTGAGATGGCATGTCAATGTTGTTTTGATTTGCTATTCACTGAAGAATTATTTACATGCTTAGATACAGCAAATTTTCCATCATCATTGACTTTTTCTTTATGCCAAATTTAACAGAGCTAATGATTCCTACTATTGTAAAAGTACTCCTGGTTTCTTGGAGTTATTTATGAGATGTAGAATCTATTGCATTATTTTATACACCTATCTTTATATAGGAACCCCACTTTTTTAATTATTGGGACTTTACCATAGTTTTTGTTGTTGTTGTTGTTGTTGTTGTTATTTTTGGATCACACCTGGCAGCACTCAGGGGTTACTCTTGGCCCTGTGCTCAGAAATTGCTACTGGCAGGCACGAGGGACCGTATGGAATGTTGGGATTCCAACCACTGTCCTTCCTGGATTAGCTGTGTGCAAGGCAAACACCCTAACGCTGTGCTATCTCTCCAGCCCCTACCACAGATTTTTCAATTTAAATTGTGAGGCTTTGCCTCTAATATTGATTTTTTTGTTAATATCTATGTAAAAACAGCCTTTATAAGATAGTGATTACATTGAAATATTTTTCATTTATATATTTTTCAGTGGATTGCTGAACATAGTTGAGGTTTATGTAATGTGTTATTTGTATTCAAATATACAGACAAATATAAATATATATAGACAACGTTCTTTCTCTGTGGTAAATTTTATCTATCTTAACGTATTACTCATAAAATCCTTTAAAACTTGCTGAAAATTTTCTGGCTTCATTATTTAAAGAAAAACTGATGGGTAAATCAAAATTTTAACATATATGAGACTATTCTAGATAACTATTTCATTTGGGTTCTATAAGTTGTACATTTTTAAAAGAATATATACATTCAAATTTTGTATTAGTTTTGGATTTCTTTCGGGGAGGCAACATTCAGTAGAGCTCAAGGCTTAACCATGGTTCTACAGTGAGGAATGTCTCCTGTTGGATTTAGGGATTCACATAGAGTGATACACGAGTCAGACTTGAAAATCAAACTTCGTTTGACCACAATCAAGGCAAGTGCCTTACACAGTGTGCTATAGCTCAAGCATTTCAACTAAAATTGAACTAATTATCCTTAACTATTTTTTACTCACCTGACACATATCTTAGAGTTGTAGAATATCTCAATTTATTCCTGAAACTGATCGTTTGTGCATTATAACTTCTGATGTAATTCGTATTCTAAGTGTATATTGTACTTAATATTTAAAATTGGCCTTTTTAATTATCTTTAGTTCATTTTTTAAAATTTTAATATGTTTATTATTTTCTCATTGTATTTAGCATTTGTTTGGAAACTACACTCAGCAACGGTCATAAGTTACTTCTAATTGTTCATAGGGTTGTTTGGGGAATAAAGCAGTGGTGTGAATTGAATATATATTCTGACTCTGAGTCTCCCACTGCTTATTTTTGATGTATCCATTTTAAATAATATGTATTAGCATACTGTCAGTGATTTAGTATTAATTTTTAACATTTAGCTCAAATTTTTTCAATTAATATCCATTGAGACATTTTGCTATTATATTTGAGATTGTTTATTTTTCAGTCTTTCAATTTATTATATAGGTGTCTTAAATAAATCACTGTGCTTTTTTATTTTCAGGATTATGTAACAATTGTTAATGTCCTTATATGTTTATTTATATTTCATATTAAAGTTTCTTTTATGGGGCCGGGCGGTGGTGCTGGAGGTAAGGTGCCTGCCTTGCCTGCGCTAGCCTAGTACGGACCGCGGTTCGATCCCCCGGCGTCCCATATGGTCCCCCAAGAAGCCAGGAGCAACTTCTGAGCACATAGCCAGGAGTAACCCCTGAGCGTCACAGGGTGTGACTCAAAAACCAAAAAAAAAAAAAAAAAAAAGTTTCTTTTATATTATTTTTTCTCCTCAGAGACTTTATTCAATCTGCAGTCTCTATTTCCATCCACACTGCAATGAGTTGCATGATTTTACATTTTATTTCAGACACATAGTTTTTCTTTTCATATGTATGTATACCATGGTTTCTTTATTGAATATTCTTTTCTTGGGTTTTTTGATATTTCAAATCTTGATTATTGTGATGAACACTGTAGCAAAACAAAATTTCAGAAAAACTTAAGAAATATATTTTAGAGGATCTTGAAAGAAATGTCAAATAGTGGCACTGTTGGGCCATATGAAAGTGAAATTTTAACTTTTGTGGACAGCTCCACACAATTTTTCTATTGAAGCTGAAAAGTATGACATTTCTATAAAGAGTGGATGAGAATTCCTCTGTCCCCACATCCCTTTCAACATTGGTTACTTCTTTGTTTTTCACATGTGCCTGTCTCACTTCTGTGAGATGTCATCTCAGTGTTATTTTTATTTGCCTTTTCCTAAAGATAGTCAATGAAAATTGTTTATTCACTAATCTTATTTTCTAAATATTTTCCTCATATAATTTTCAATTTTTGAAATGAAGTTCTCAAAAACTTTAGTGGCTATTTAATGAGAAATATTCAATTTTACAAAATCACAGTAATATTTTACTCAAAATTCACCCAATAACTTTCACAGAAAAGCATACTCTAAGCTTCCTGTATTTTTCCCATATCAATTTTCACTAGTTTCCCGTAAAACCAAAAAGTAAAAAGTAAAATAAAATTTCCTTCAGGTACACAGATTTTGTCTACTTGCCCACATTTCATTTTTAACTTAACTGAGACGATTTCAGTCAATTCATATTTTTAATCATACATGGGGCTTTAGGTTATAAACTAGCTTTTTTCAAAGTTTTACAAAATATTGCTTTTATGATATATTGATAACTTCAACTGATGCATTTTGATAGAATAGTATAGTTATTTCAGTATACTTCATGCAATGATAAATATTTTATAGTTATTGCATTTTTAAAACCTATATACAATAATACATATCAACTTATACCTGAAACTCCAAATTTTGTTTTGTTTTGTTTTGTTTTGACCCACACTCTCAGGGATTCCTCCTGGTTATGTGCTCAGAAATCGCTCCTAGCTTGGAGGACCATATGGGACGTGGGGGATTGAATCATGGTCCGTCCTAGGCTAGACCTCACAAGGCAGATTCCTTATGGATTGCACCACTGCTTCTGCCCCAGAACTCCAGTCTTTATAGTCATCATCATTACTTCTTTAGGCTCAAATTATCTTAAATAATGCATCTTAAATATATTTAAGCATCGTTTGTATTAATATGCATTTAAAAATTGTTCTATGCTCTACTTTTGACTATATGTTTCATGTATAAATCTTTCCATAGCTATCAAACATTCAAATTACACTTAACTATATTAGCTTATAAAAAATTTCATAATATTAGCCCCAAATAGACCAGCATAATTATATAACTTAAATGAGTATAAATCTATGTACTCTTGTTTCTGGGTAATATAATTTTAATTATTTAATTATTTATTTATTTATTTATTTTGCTTTTTGGGCCACACCCAGTGCCTCTCAGGGCTTTCTCTGGGCTATGCATTCAGAAATCGTTCCTTGGGGGACCATGTGGGATCCTGGGGGATCAAACCATGGCTTGTCCTAGGTTTGTGCATGAAAGGCATATGCCCTACCACTTGTGCCACCACTTCGGCCCCTGTAATATAATTTTTTTTACTTTCATTAGTTTTCCCTTCATCCAAATCTAAAACCACTCCATTACTACCCAAAATTCTCAACTCTCTCTTCACTAAATATTAATAATTGTATCTTGAATAAAATTTTTATTGAGATGGGGTTGGCGAGGTGGCAGTAGAGGTAAGGTGTCTGCCTTGCAAGCACTAGCCAAGGAAGGACCATGGTTCAATCCCCCAGCGTCCCATATGGTCCCCTCAAGCCAGGGACAATTTCTGAGCACTTAGCCAGGAGTAACCCCTGAGCATCAAACAGGTGTGGCCCGAAAAACCATAAAAAAATTTATTGACTTTACTTATTGAAAGTCACTTGTCAATATCTATCACATCTATAATAAAACCTTTAAAATATCTATTTAAATTTTTCCTAATTTTTTAAAAATAGTTCTTTAACCATTAATCAAAATAAATAGAAATCAAAATAATGCATCCTACATTGTCTGTATTCAAATGAAGGACAAAATTAATAATAAAACAAAACCACTTCTATGTTATCTTGACAGCTCCTTTGCATCTCTGTGCTTCATAGAAGCTAGCCCACATATAAGCTTAATTAAACTTTATTCCACCAATTCCACTCCTTGCATCACTTCTAGGAACATAGATTTTAATCATTCCAAATGTATAATGGGCCCACCTATATTAATTGCAACCTTCTTTACAAGAGCTAAGATTCACAAATAAATTGAGAGAATAACAACTCACTGCTAAGTGGATCATAAAGCTATTTAATGCTCTTACAAAGGAATTCTAGTGACTAATAATAAATTATTATCCATTCTTTTTGAAACTGGAGTATGTGGTGCTAAGTGAAACTAATCAGAAAGCAAAACATAAACAGATTTTACCCATCTGTCCATATATAAATCACATACTTATAATGTCTACATTAAACATAAAACATTAATCACATATGTGTATATATATATGAAACATATAATCTCCAATAAAACACTTAGAAGACTGTTAGACTCTCAGAAGGAAACTGAGATTATGAAGGGAACGGTTATGAAGGAAATATTTCGGAAGGTTACAATGAAAGCTGGTAAAGATATATTGATTATATTATCCACCTAAAATACAAATGTTTTAATGTTTTATATTATACCCTCAGTGCAAATAAATTTAAATTTTTCTAAATTGTTACGTTAGTACATGTTTGATTTTAAATGATTTAAAATATTTAAAATATTTATATCTTAAAAAAGCTTTGTATATTACCTCAGACCAAGTGTTCCTGATGGATTTTCCCTCTCAGCATCATCCTTCCATGATATTTTTACTATTACATTTCTATTTTCATTCTTTTTCTCACTTTGTTAAATGATAATATGTTTCCAGATGTTTACTGAAACTTGTTTATCACTTTATGGATGTTAGAGTGAAATTTCTTGATCTTATCTTAATTCTCATTTCTGGATTGCTTGTAATCTTTTAAAAGAACTATAGATCAGGCTAGAATGATAGCACAGCAGTAGGGCGTTTACGTTGCACTACAGGACCAACCTTGGAAGGACGGTGGTTCGAATCCGGGCCTCCTATATGGGTGCGATATCTGAGTGCGGAGTCAGAGAGCCAGAAGTTACCCCTTGAACGCAGCCTGGTGTGATCAAACCGTGCCCCCTCAAAAAAAACCATCTATATATCATCACACCTAATATATATATATATATATATATATTGGTTTTTGGTTTTGGGGCCACATCCCCCAGCAGGTCTCAGGGGTTACTCAAGCCTGTCTCTAAGCTCACAAATCGCTCCTGGGGGAAAAAAAAAGAAATTGCTCTGGGCAGATTGGGGAGACCATTTGGGATTCTGGAAACCTAAACTGGGCCATGTACAAGACCAACGTCCTCCGTGTTGTACTATAAATTCTAATTACAAGTAAAATTTCTTATGTCTTGTAATATTCATTTTTATTCATTTTGATTTTACTCTACAATTATATCATTATTGTTGTAATTCTGGTTTCCCCATTCAAGTTTTTCTTTCTCAATAACCTGCCCGTGGCTGAATTCCATTTTAGAAAAATATCCTACATCTCTCCCACCTATAAAATCCAATAACAGACTGTTACCTACATTCCAAATTTTAAGGAAAATAACATCTTCGGGATCATTTCTTTTAAACTCTGTGAAGCCACACACATTTTGCCACTGAATTGCTTACTGTATCCCTGAACATTTTTTGCCCCAGACCTAAAGATTCCCAGGGTCATCCTAACTCAATACCAGCAGAATTATCTGGGTAATTCTAGGACGATGTGGAGAAACTGAAACTACAAGGACAGAACAGCACCGCCACCTAACGCTCTCACATTGAACCCCTGGACTATTTGACTGACATTCACAAAAAGAGCCATTTCCGCTATCACACAATCCATTTGTGAGGCCTCCCCACTAAATAGTAGTCATAACTTTGGTCAAAATATGTACTAATAGATTGGCTATAAGAAAGCTTCCTTTGACTAAAATATTTGTTGTTTCACTTCAGTTTAACTTCTTGTTTTGTTAAGTTCCATCTATCTCAAGCAGACACATATGAATAATATCATATAGAGCCTCTACCCTGAATATAGTACTTGGGATTATGTCCAAGCTCTTTCTTTGTCATTATAATATCTTTCTATAGATTATCTTGCTTTGGTAAAACACTGCCATCCACAGGCATGAATCATTATGGGACACGAACAACACTTTTTCCTCTGAGAAATTAGATGTCATGCTTTCAAACATGCTAATTATCTACAGTTTATATATGTTAATCCTTTTTTATTCTCACTGGATACAGACTTACCCTTGATATAATATAACCTTTCTGCATTCAATTATATTTTGCAAAAAAATGATTCTCGTTGAATTCCGACTTTGGATGGTTTCCAGCGACTGTCAGGTTTATGTCCTTGGCTCCACTGAATGAGCTATGAGTGGGTGGAACATTACTGAAAGTAGCTTGAGAGGTATTTCTAAGTATTAAACCTAAACGCAGATAATGTATAATGACTATGTTGTGACAAGAGTTTCTTGATTTAAAACCCTGAAGATTTTCAATTTGTTTACAGGTGATGAAATGTACAATAAGAGAACAAGAAAATTACATGGATTTTGCTAAATGGTATGTGAATATGCTATATTAAAATGTGGTAATGAAAAGAGGAAACCCTTCTTAAACATCTTATTTCTCCAACTACATAATTTCTCTTGGGAATCTCTTCTGTCTATTGCATTATTTTCGTGATGTAAATTTAAAAAGCTCTAGCTGTTATGGAATCTGAATATCCAACCAAGATAGTCAAGTTACAAACAAAATTAGTGATAATAAAAAGACTATTGTGATTTTTTTGTGTGTAAGACAAGTTTATTTTAAGGACTTGAAGGCAAATTATAGGTAACTAAATTCAGGAACACTTTAAATAATAAAAAGTCACCTCTTTTTCCTTATTGGGTCCTATTCATTGTGTAATCACCTTTTCTCATGGGGTTTTATATTTGATTCAGTTACCTTGAAAATTAAGAATATACTATAACACAAGTAATATGTCTGATTAAAGAAGCATATAAAATTTGTTAGTCAATTTTCAAAGAAAAAAATCAATTTTAATCAAATTGAACTTTCTAAAAATAGATTTTAATGACTCAAAAATAAATTCTTATTAACATAACAGATCAATCATAAACAATAACACATAATATAAAAATTATGTTCAGAAGTACAAACTAGTTGCCACCTTTTGGAATCATTTATTCATAAATACCTGTTAATTATTTCATTGAACAAAAACTAGATTAAGTACATATATTTTACTGACCATAATTGAAATTGAGTTGATAATATTTAAAAAATTTGATTTGTGCAATTAGATAGTTATTAATGTACAAAAGATTGTAGTATCTAAAACTGATTGAATCCTAGCTTCCAGAATAGTCAAAGACCCAACAAACTGGAAGTATAGTGATTGAAATATACATTCCTATGAAGATAGGCAAGTACGATTGTAGTTTGCTGTCTATATTTCATAGAAACTAACTGTACTAATCAGTTGATCTTGTTCAAGCTTCAGTCTATTTAAATTCATGCCAAACTGTTACCTGTAGAAAATTCAGCATTGGAAGACCGAAAATCAGATTAGATATTAATCCCCAGTCAGTTATCTATTCAGACTCTCAATGAGTTTCAACTTAAATGACAAATCCTCTCAATAACACTGGAGTCATACAGAAGAAGGGTTTGCAAGCTTCTGTAGCTCTGTGTTTAAGGGATACACTCATAAGTAAATATGTTGCAGAAAACATTTGCCAGAGGTCACAATAAAAGATTTACTAAAATCTTAATTAATTCTAATGGAATATAACCATGCAGATATTTCCTTAGAAAGTAACTAGATGAGATGTCCATAGTGATAGTACCATATTATAGGGTGCTTATCTTGTATGTGGTCAACCAGAGTTCAATTCTAACCAGGGCATTCAATATAGTCCGCTAAGCACTGCCAGGAGTGATTCCTGAGTGCAGAGCCAGTAATAACCACTGAGAAATGTTGGGTGTAGCCAAATAATATGTAATCAAATGAAAGACCTACCCTAGAACCTAACCAAAGTCCTCTTTCCCATCTAGTGACAGAAGTGATGAATGCATAGCTTAGACCAGAATAAATGACAACTAAATATATATTATTAAGAGGAGGTAGTGATAGAAATGAAGCTTTGCAAAAGATAATCCAAAATTTTTCTATAATTCTTGGCCTTAAATTGCCCTGAATATGTTTTAAACAAACATTTTTATAAAAATTAGCTTTTCAAAGTATTCACATCAGATTATTGAAAAAGAACTTGGTTAGTGAAACAAAATTAGATGCCATTTGGGGGAAAAAGGAGACATAAATAGTGCTAAGACAACTTTGAGACAACTCCCATCCTTACTTAGTCACACAGATTGGGGTTATGTTTTAGAGAACAAAAATATGATGCTACTATATTTCCAAGGACCACCAGTGACATGCGAGGAGATAGTGTCCTCCTGCAATGCATAGGAGTCCAAGTGCTGCTGGAAATTTTCATCACAGGTGTTTACCTTATCCCAAGGGCACCTAATGCCCTTGGCTTCATGGATATATTCTAATATGCATGTTTTTTTTCAGCCAGTCTTTACAATGTTTTAAGATTGACTTTCTTTTCAATTTGTAAAGAAAAATCTCAGAATGAACATCCTAGTTGATTGAGTTTAGGTGAGCCAAATCTAGAGATTTCTTTAAAATATTTTTGTTGATCTTGGTTAAGTTTTCAATTTCCTTTGGCTTTTATTAATTTGAAAGTTTTAGCACATAATTTAACATTTTATCCAAATGGCTACTTTAATTAGAATGAGTCCTTTGATCTTATTATTTTTATTATTAAATAGTAGTTTATGTAAAAGAACATATAGATTAATATTTATCACAAACATTTTATAATTATAAAGCTAAGCAATACTCTATAGCTGTGAAATTTTACTTGTAAAGTTATTAATAAAAATATTAACATTATATCTTAATAATAAGGCAAATTCTCTTAATACACAACAAATTTTCAACTAATATTCTTCTCAATCTTGTTTTGCTATAACACTTAAGAGAAAAAAGTTGTAACAAGTTGGGAAACTGTGACAAGCTTGTAAATTCCCTGTAATATTATCATAGATTTTCTCCAAGTGATACACTTACTTTTCAATTTTCAAATGCATAGGAAAGTCAGGTGGATGATGAATACTAATAAGGGACCCAAGTGGTCACTCCTACTTTTCCACTGGGCCATCAGCTTTTAAGTAGTATATATTCATTTTTCAATTGAAAAAAAGAAGGAAACCTCAATGACGGTTTTTGTAGTCAGCTCCATGCGAGATGGAAATGAAAGCTCAATGGTACTAAGGCAATTATTAAAATTGCTAGTACTTAAATTTTGACTTCAAACTCCACTGCTCTGTGGAATTTCCAAAGCCAGGTTGTAAAAGCTACAGTTTAGAGGTATGACTACGTTCCTCATCTTCATTGACTCAAATTTGCCTTTTTCCCCCTTTCACTGAAATAGAAATACATGTTTCTCAATGCTGCACCTAACAGTTGCTTCTCAGAAGGCAAATGGAACTCTATAGCTCACAACATTTCAAGAGTAGTCAGACACTGACATCTCTTAGAACTGCTGCAAGCTTACATCAAACGTCGCCACCTGGAAAGAAAAGGTCTCTAGAGAATTGCTCGCTTGCTTTGGGATCCAAATTTCACAGTCATTGGAGGCACGGTTAAAAGTAGAGTGCAAAATCATTGAAAATCCACTTGCAGTTTCCATGATTTATTTATGCAAGAGAATGTGTAATTTAGGAATAAAGTGAATCCGAAATGTGAATAATTTAATATACATTTCTTTGTTAAAATTTTCAAGTATTTTCCCATTTTAACCATTATTGAGTAGATCGCTAAAAACTGAAAAGAACTAGCAAAACTGGGAGAGAAAAAAAAAGAGTATAAAGATCTCTTACTATTTATTTTGCTTCTAATGAGGAGAAGCTGTTTTGAAGAGGCTACTTTATTCTGTCAGTTGTAAATTAAAGTTATGTATGTAAGTGTGTGTCCCCTATTGATAGAAAAACCTCTTTTTTGCAACAAAATGGCCTCGTAGGCCCAGCTTATTAGAGCTTAGAAAACCACAGTAAGTATGTCTGTTTTAAATTTATGACTTAAGGCAATTAATATACTCTACATAACATTTTAAAGATGACATCACTGAGGTCCAGAAATAGCTAACCTTTAAAAGATTTGTATTCATTATCTATACAAAAATAATAATTTGAGAGAGGGAAACTACAAACCCTATCTTCCAGATTTTCCTGTATTTTGCCAGTATTTAAAAAATTTTCTTCACATTTTTAAAAAATAGTTGCAGTAACAAACTTAAATGTCGCAGGGAAATATGTAAATAAAAATCATAAAAATATTTTTGCTTTTACCCAATAATAAATCATTTTCTTCTTTGGGTGATTATAGCAGGTTGTTCTCGGGGATTATTCTTGGCATTACACTCAGAGTTCACTCCTGGCAGTGATCAGCAGCCCATAAAGAATTCGAGGGATAAAAGTGGGGTCTTGGTAAACTGCAACGTAGGAGACTTAATACCTATACTATCTTTAGGTTGCTTATTGATCCATAGTTTATGTTCTTTACATACAGTTTCATCACTGGTATGCTGCTCTAATCTGGACAGTCTCCATACTTAAACTTATAGAGAGATGGAATACATTAAAATGTGGGTTCATGGCTAAAAGAGAACAAAATAAAATAAAATGTGGATTAAAAATGCATTCACTTATATATTTGGGGATTATATATGAAGATAGGCTTAAGGTTTCTGATTACACCCAGGCCTTTATAGAAAAAGCTTTGTATAAATATTGCTAAAGAAAGCATTTAATGCGGTCAGAATTCTGGTGCCAAAGAGCACCAGAAAATAAGCAAGAAAGAAAAAATTGAATCATATAGAGAACTTTAGCCATAACATTTGATATTTAATTTTTCTAGTAGACTCTAGAATTATAAATTTGAGGCATCAAAATAATAACTATATATCTTACAATTGAGATATGTTAATTTAGATTGTGTTCATCATCATATTTAGGATTAATATATGAAAACCATATTTTCTCTAGTGTAATTTTTGCATATACTAACTACTCTTTACAGAGGCAAGTGTGTATAATGTATTATAAGTAAAATAAGTAAAATGGACAGAGACTACATTTATGGAGCTTAGATTCTAAAGAAGCATATTAAATAATCATACAAAATGAGTAGTCACACAAAAGTACTATGGTGGAAAACTTTTCACATTATAAAATATACATAGGAAAGCTAAATTTCATTGTGTGAGTAAAGATAGCTACTGAAAACTGAGTGGAAAATAGCATGCATAAGATGATGTCATCTGCGTCGTTGCTGAGCACACCATTAGATGTGTTATTAGATTTCATCTAATGGTGTGCTGAAACTAGAGGATGCTCCATATCAGCCTGACTTTGATGAAAAAAATGCATTGAATCCAGAATCTTTAAATATAGGAACCTGATACCAACAACAGCTAAAGTGTGAAGAAGTTTCACCGGGACCACGGAGAATGACTTGGATTGGACAGACTGGTATACCTGGAGTCCAGAGTCGATTTTATGCCAATAAACCTTGGGGGTGAGGCCTTCTTGTAATCAGGCCAAGGATTTTTTTTCCGTTTTCCCCAATATTTTTTCTGGGCCTATGCAGACAACGGCGATTGCCACTGTCACACCTTTACTATTTTTTAACCCTTATCTTTTAAGAAAAAAAATACAATTTACTGAACTTAAAAACAATTAACTCTAGTAGAATGCCTGTCTCAAATACAGGCAGGGGATGAGAAGGGGGGAGCGGAGCACTGGGAGGAGGGAAATGTTACACTGGTGAAGGGGGGTGTTCTGTTTGTGACTGTAACCTAACTATAATCATGTTACATAAATATTTAAAAAAAAAAGATGTGACCAGAATGGTTGTGTTTTTGGCTGAAATGAAAACATTATATGAATATATCTAGTTGAAGAACTTAGGGCAGCTTTCTAGAAAAATGAAGCAGGGATTCTCAGTATTCAAAAAACCAAATGAAAAAATAAACTAAGATGCTATGGCTAATGCATGCATTATTTAATGTTGTTATAGTTAAAAAATAATTTAAGGTATCTTTAAATGAAGTGTTACCTAATTCAAATATATCTAAAAAGATTATCGCAAATTTTAGATATTTAGAAGAGAATTTAATATCCTTAATAGAGTAGAAAAAATCAGTAAGAATTTTTTAATAGCTTTATGTAAGCACTGTAGTTACAAACTTTGTACTTTGTTGGGTTTCAATGTACGCAAACCATCATCAATGTACACTTCCTCCACTTAATGTTTCCCATTCCCTCCACCCCTTCTGCCTGTTTACTAGTGCAGACAATTTGCTTTTCTCTCTAGGACAGTTTGCCATCTCTCTCTGTCTCTCTGTCTCTCTCCTCTCGCTCTCTTTCTCTCTCACACATACACACACACACACTACACACACACACACACACAGACATACGCACACACGCACGCACGCACACAACACGTTTCACAATCGATCTCTCTATTTCGACACAGAGATTTAGACGAATTGTTAATGGAGGGTGCCTTGGCATGTTGCACTTCTTTTCTTTCTTGTCCAGAGAGCTATCAGTTCCAACTATCATTGTCCATGTAGACCCTTTTCTACTCTACCTGCACTCACCACTCTTTGTATGAGCTTCTATCCTGAGCTGGGGCCTACTGACACATATCTCAACTCTACACATAAAAACAATCTCACTCATTTGTGAAAGTATACAAAAAAAGGAGATAGTGGATGGTAAATGATGCTAGTAATAGATTTCAATGAATATTATATAGCTTTTTCTCAAAATCACTTTATTTAGGAGAAGGAAAAATTTAGCATCACCATTCAGTTAGAATAAGCCACAAAGGCTTTTTCCTATGAAGATTTAACTTCATGAGATCATGTTGTATAAACCAATATCAATTTTTGGTTTTTAACAGAAAGTACACTAAATTGATGAGGCACTCCCACAATATTATTTTCAAAATCTTTAACTTTGACGGATACTTATCACTATGCGACTTATTCTCTCATTCCACACTGATTATCTCCTACCTTGAATTATTCTATAGATTCAAAATGTTATGATATTTTTTCATATTCTGAAAATTCTGTTTGAGATATCTCAAATGATAGAAAAACAAATATGGGGGGAAAACTCAGTTTTTTAATAGTATCTAAAAATTAAGTGATAGCTCAATTTTGGCATTTAAAAATATTCCATTTTTAATCCATAAAAAATAAATACAAGATAACTTCAAATAAGAGATAGCAAAAAACTTTAACCTAAATTTCTTTTGTTTGTATATAATATAAAAATATACTAGGAATTAAACAATAATAAGAATATAAATTATGATTAGGAAACTACTTTTTGTCACATTTTATCATGAAGTAGAATGAGCACTAATTTTGAATTGCATAAGATATTTCCAGGTTATTCCTGAGAATTTTTACTAAATTCCATACACATAGTTTTCATCAAGACTTTCCATTTTATATTGTAAATTATGTAAAGCCATTGCTGAAACCTAAACACAATCATGTATGTAATCAAGGTTGTTTTAAATAAAATATATATTAAGAAAAAAAGAAAAACAACCCACTTAAACTTTTGAGGTTAACTTTAAACTAAAAAGTGCATGTGCATGGAAATGTTAAAAAAGTACTTTTGCCTTCAATGTTTTTAGTAGTTACATAAGTTTTATAGTTTTAGATTGCTTTGTGTGGCTGCTAAGAAATATGTATTACAATCTGGGAACTTGTGGGACAAAGTAATTATATATGGGTTTCTGTTTTATTTTTCTTAATTTCTTTGGCTGAAAGTTCAAAATTCAGATATCAGCAAGGGGACTTCTGAGAATTCTGTTATGGGTGATTGTCCTTCCACTGTAAACTTTACCTTGTCCTCTTTCTTGCATCTTTGTTCTCATAATAAAAAAATAAATAATTAAAAAATTTTTTAAAAATTATGTAAAGCCTATTTTGCTATGGCATAGTAGTACTTACAAATGGCCAGAAAAACATTTATAAGGAAATTTTCTAGTCACAAAATGTTGAACATGCATTTTAATTTTTTTTGGGGGGGGGGGAGTTTGGGCCACACCCCGGTAACGCTCAAGGGTTACTCCTGGCTATGCGCTCAGAAGTTGCTCCTGGCTTGGGGACCATAGGGATCCTGGGTGGATCGAACCCCAATCCGTCCAAGGCTAGTGCAGGCAAGGCAGGCACCTTACCCTCTAGCGCCACCGCCCAGCCGGGCCCCACATTTTAATTCTTACTTATTTTTTAACTAATAGTAGCAAACCAGTCCTTAGTAAAAGCTCAAACATAAACCACATTATACTATTTACTGAAACTACAATTAGTTTATGATTATATTATAACCACACCTATTTTTTCAAAATTTGGTCAAATGGTGATTTTTAAATAAAAACGTTTGTTTTTAAGGTTCATTGTGATTGGATTAAATAACACAACATGTACTGCTCTTGTCTAATATGCAGAATACTAGAGTTTTATTCCCATCACAACATATGATCAAGGAGTGAACCCTGAGTAAGCAAACAAAAATTGAGTCCTTGCGACAATACAAATTAAAAGAAAGCAATAAAAAAATAAGTTTTCATCTTATACTGTCTGAGAAGTACATTTTAACTTATTTGACGTGCTTATAATGGAAATTCAAGACTGACTTCAAAATTTCTGAAAAGAAGGGCATAAAACCTTGTAAAAATAATTGTTAAAAATCGATTATATAACAATGCCATAGGAATTCTGAGGATTAATTCCTAAAGAAAACAATTAAGTAGAGTTCAGGAGATAGGAGAAATTACCTCTGTTTGAAAAGTTTTTATTAAGAATATGAGACATTTGAAAATGAGTGAATTTTAGCATATAATGAGGAAGGCCAATAAAGTTTAGGGAATATTTAAAAATTAAAACTCAAAGTATGCTGAATTAAGATAACCTATTAGTGGGGGGCCGGGTGGTGGCGCTAGAGGTAAAGTGCCTGCCTTGCCTGCGCTAGCCTTGGGACGGACCTCGGGTTCAGATCCCCCGCACCGCGGTTTGATCCCCCGGCATCCCATATGGTCCCCCAATGCCAGGTAGCAAACTTCTGAGCACATAGCCAGGAGTAACCCCCTGAGCGTCACCGGGTGTGGGCCCAAAAACCAAAAAAAAAAAAAAAAAAGAAAAGAAAAGATAACCTATTAGGGACAACTTAAAATACAGTTTAGAAAATACTGAAAGTAATTGTATGTCATACAGATAAAGTTACCATCAATATTTGCATAAATTGATAGGGTAATTTTTCAGGAGATGATAGGCTATTTTGTGAGGGTCTTTGTGTTTAATATGACTGAAATAATTTAAGTAATTATATCAAGTCTAAATAGGGGCAAGATTACTCATAATTGAATAGATATTTTTGTTTTTTTTAGGATACAACTCCATGGTGCTTGGGGGACTTTCCCATCTTGGTGGAGAAAGATCACTCTTAGCTGTTTTCTCAATGCTAGAAATCAAATTCATAGCTTCAAAACATAAAACAAACCCTCCATTCCTTTGAATTATCTCTCAAGCCTGGCTATTTTGATTTTTTTCAAAAGATGTGTTATTTTATTAGCCCACATGAGAAATATTAAATACTTAAATCTTTTTAAATGTCTGTGGAATTGTAATAAAACATGATCTTATAGCATCAATATATTATAATACTGTATAACTTAAAAAATAATTTTCAAGTCATTTTATACCAAGCTTTATGTTGACTGCTATGTAGTAAATTATTATTATTAGTGATTTTCTTTCAGACTTTATATAGTTGTATGTTTATGTGTACTTCTAGAGATCTGAGAAAAGGTTTCAGAATGAGTAGGATGTATTATCACGAGAAATGAGAGCAGTCAATGTATGAGAGAAAAAGAGGTATAATATAATATATGTGAGCATATGTTGGGGAGAGAAAAGTGATCAAGAAAGGAAAATTAGGGCCATAAAGATAATATTGTAGGCAGGGAGCTTAGTGCATGCAGCCAAACTTAACGTAATCTGAAACATCCTATATGGTCCCCAACCTTACCTTGAGTGATCCCTAAGCAGCATCAGGAGTATCCCTTAGCATTGCCGAGTATAGTCCAAAAAAAAAAAAAAAAAGCAAATAATTGCCTTTACAAAGTTTGAAGAAGTGAAGACAAGAAAAGATGCATTAATACATAATTTTGAGGAGAGGAGGAGATAAGTGACTGTCTAAAGATAGTTTAGGAGGAGCAACTATATGTATTTGTATATGTATTTGAGGATAATTCATTTAATTTTTTATTATTTCTATGAAGCAGTTATTATTAATAGCTGCACAGCATTGACTTCACAAAAGTGAATTTGCACTAATATACATTTAAGTAGTCAGTCTAAAATGTTTGAATTGACTTAGTAAGAAATAAGGTTCTATTCTCTTAAATATAAATTGTATCTGTTCATTAAATATTATGTATATTTCATTGATATTAAGATGTACATTCAATTTTGAATATTTTATTAAAACTTGACCAGATATCATAAACTTAAATTGTATTTCTGATGCTTTAAAATACACAAATATGAAAACATATCTGACTCTTGTCAATGTATTTTATTTAGAAATTTAATAAAATTGGTTATTTTAATCACTATTAATATATTTTATTATAATTCATAAATTATAACATTCCATTTTTATAATTATATTTTCATGGATTTTGACCCATATCTCTCAAAAACACATTTACTATTTACCCTGAAAGATTTTTTTTTCTTGTGGAAACAGCAGGGCTATATTCTTTACTTCTCCAAAAATAAAATGAAAAAAGTATATCTAGAGAAATCAGTGAAATCAACCTTTTTCTTTTGTATTTCAAAAAAAAAAAGAACATAAGCAATAGATTCAAATATCGATAGAGACATGCTATCTTTTTTACCGACTAAATAAAATTGTCCTAAGAAAAAGAAATGTGATTTACAAGGAAACATTGATGTGTGTCCTTGTAAATGGAGTTTATACCCTCACTTATTTCTACCCAGAGGGTCAATCAGTGTATGTATGGGAGCATTCAAAAGGTTAGAAAGAGCTAGACATTGGACAGTTCAGTTTTTTAATATAACAAAGCTTGAATATATGTCATATCTCAAAATATCTGACTTATTTCTCTTGCAATACATTCTGTAGACAAATGATACAATGTTTTAATATATACCATATGCATTATATATACACATATCGTATATATATATGTATTAATATATATGAAAAAGAAAGCTATATTTTGAGTGGAGAAATAGAAGTGTAAAGACATTAAATTTTGAGCAATAATGATGATCCATTCAAGCAACTGACAAAAGATATAGTAGAAACTGTAAATAAATGGGAGGTCGAGTATTACATTTCTAGAAGTGAAAAAAATTCGAATTAGATAACATGAACTATTTTTATACATATACAATAATGAGGAAATTTTAATATATATTTATGTAAAATATTTAAATCAGAATAATTGTCATAATTGGATATTAGATAATAAAATAATCCTTCTGTAAAATTAAGAAGATATAACCTAATAAAATATGGCTCTTTGAATGGGTGGTTTCACAGTTTATCTGTGAGCGCTTCTGTTTCTTCAATTCCATAGTTGAGAATAGTGTAGGGAACTTAAAATATATTCATATACAAGTGAATTGACCAAGAATTAAAGGCATTTATTAATGTTGATGTTGGACTATTAACTACATGTTTATCCATTCCAACTAAAGGGGTATATTGGCTATTGACAATTATTGAAAATATAATAAAGTTATTATGAATATTTTTGTACAAGTATTAACATATATTCAACTGAATTAATTAAACATCTGGGGATGGAATTGCAAATCAAATGGGAAGAGACTTTACTATTTTACACATCCACCCCTTCATATTTTCTCACAGCTGTGTATTTTGCTAAAATTCCCAAATTAGTTGGTGCTTCTTTTAGATTTTTAGTTGTGCATATTTATAAACATATATTACATATATATCACATTTAAGTGACAAGTTATAAAATTCATCAATTTATTTTATTCTTGGGACATTGGTGATGGGAATGTTGCACTGGTGATGGGTAGTGTTCTTTACATGACTGAAACCCAAACACAATCATGTATGTAATCAAGGTGTTTAAATAAAAAATAAATAAATAAAATTATTTCATTTTATTTTATATCCACCCTGAAAATTCAAAATCAAGCATTTTATTACCTTAAAATAACAACATTCTTGTTTCTTCTAATTGTAAATGTCTTATTAAAATGGCAAGAGATGTTTGCTCAGAAATAGTGTTCTCCATTAAATAGTGACTAGTTTAACAGTTAATATGAAAGAGCAGTGAGTTATATTTTCAGTAAGGAAATTTACACTTTTAAGAATAAATTATGTTTCATCAAATAAGATTTTATAATACAATGCAATACCTACTTTTTAGAGTAATGCTCGTAAATGAGAAAACACATCTGTGCAGGAGAATAAAAATATGCTCAAGTACAATGAATTAAATAGTTTGAATTCAGTGTTCTGGAAAAAGAGCAATAACCTACATTTTGCAGTAAAGTATTAGGAAAAAGGAAGTCCTCCTGAGGAATCAAGATTCTCAAGGCTGTATGGAAAGCTCATATTTTGAGAAATTACATAAAGAATATGGATAGTAAATATATATATACATATATATATTCTATAAGGTTCAACTTACTTTTTTTGGTATTGAAAAACCACAATATGTGTAATGTTCAAGGGTTTTCTATATTAGTTTATTTTTCACTTAGGCTATGTAAGATGAATAACAATGATGTTAGAATTAATGGTATATTGGGGCCAGTGAGGTGGCGCTAGAGGTAAGGTGTCTGCCTTGCAAGCGCTAGCCAAGGAAGGACTGCAGTTCGATCCCCGGGTGTCCCATATGGTCCCCCCAAGCCAGGGGCAATTTCTGAGAGCTTATCCAGGAGTAAACCCTGAGCATCAAACGGGTGTGGCCAAAAAACAAAACGAAACAAAACAAAAAAAACAGACAAAATAAAAAGAATTAATGGTATTGATAAACAATAACCTAACTCCACCACCACCACCACCACCACCACCACCACCAGCACCACCAAAAAGTCCATAATAATCTGATACTATCCTTTTGTGGCCTCTAGTTCAAGTTTCATTCCCAATCCTCCTCAGCTTGGTACATACAACTTACAACTATATAGTTCCTATTTTGTACATACACCATGTTTTAAAGGTTATTATTATTTTAATATTGTTTACATGTTCATGCTTTGGTGTTTTTAACACTTCCAACACTAAGAAAAATGAGAAAAACCTCCACAATTGTTCTATTGTCATTTTAACACTTGGCAATTATATGTTTAGTAGAGTTATATGTTTTAGTAGAGTTTGCTTTTTGTTTTTTGGCCACACCCAGTGACGCTCCGGTGTTCCTCCTGGGTAGGCGCTCAGAAATCGCTCCTAGATTGGGGAACCATATGGGATGCCCGGTGTAGTGTACCTGAGACCCACCCATTTCTGAGAGGGGTCTTGGGAACCGGATATTAGGTGTGACCTTACCTGCAAGACCCGGCCCATTCCTGGGAGGGGTCTTGGAAAAGTTAGATAAGCCTGGGACCAAGGGGATTCGGCCCCCTTTTTGGCTCTTTGCCCTTTCGGCCCTGCTGAGCTCGCTGGCTTTGGGTTTCTGTGTTCTGGTCTTGAACCAGCATGGAGCCCAAAGGGAAGATGGCTGAAAGAGGATAAGACGCAGGGCAAGCCTAGAATGGCTGAATGCTTGAAAGGTTATGAGTAGGCCACACACATGTGGTGGATAGGGCATGAATAAAGCTGATGGTTCCTATTGCCTGCCTGTGAGTGAGTCTTCATTACACCGTTCACCTGGGCCTGGGACCCGCCGGATGAATGGGGGATGAAGCCACGTGGCTGGGGCCTAAACATAAAGGCATCCATCCACTACCGATGCCCCATCGTTAATTATTTGATTCTACACCCGGGACTGAACCACAGCTGTCCTAGGCCAACGCCAGTAAAGCAGACTCCTTACTGCTCCACACCAACCCTTTGGCACCATGTTTAGTGGTTTTTATAGGTTATTATATAGTGAGGTTTCAAATTTCTCACTCATATGCCAGCTACCAACCAAATATAAATTGTCAACTTTTAGATGATAAAACTATACTTTATTTAAACTATAATTTATTTATTTAAGTAATTAAATTAATTGCTTAATTCCTAGCTCAGACATATAAATAATTTAATCTGTGAAAACTATACATGCATTAAAAATTGATTTAGAAAGCAAAACCAAAAATATTCAAAATATTAAAGCTATTTTCTACTCCTCAGGTAAATGTAATAAATGTAATAAACTTTTAATGATTAAAATAAGTATGCATTTCATATACTTGTTCTTTTTTATATGGCTTTGAAATTTTTCACTTGTATTCTTTATTAAAAATAACCTTAAGGCTTTGTTATATTTTATTTTGACTTAACAGTGTATTTTGCTTTTATTAGTTGCACGGTTTTAACATTTTGTATCATGAGGGCCAAAAGTTAAAAACATAAAAAAATTTCAGCCAAGGAATTACTTTTTCTTGCTGCTTGTTATTTCAAAATACACCCAGTTGTACAATGAATTGACTCTAACTCTAAAATATGGAATGCTACCTCACATTTTGTTACATTCTTTCCATTAATCATAGAGGTAGAGTTTATAAGTTGCTGAAAATCCAATTTTATCTTATATCCTCACAATAACTCTAGTAAGCCAATGCTTTTTTGCCAACAGTCATCAACAAAGTTAAGCAAAAATACTTTCCAAAATCCTACTAATTTTTTAATAATGTGATCTTAAATTTATACAAAGTTTAATTAATTTAAAACACACAAAATATAATTGTGTGGATTGTGAGAAAAAATGTACCTTAAAATTCTAAAATACCTAATAATTGCTACTATTATATGATAATATATTTTATATGATAACAACTAAGTTTTACATCCAATACTTTGTATGACTCTTGGTATTTTATATATTTAATTGTCTTAAAACTACGATATACATAATTTTATTTGTCCATTTTCCAAAGCATTAAAAATAATTTAGTAACTTTCCAGGGCTTTAAAATCAATAAAAAGCAGATTGCAAATTTCACAAGAGGCAGATCATAACTGGAATCTCTTCCCTTACTGAATTTCCATGGCCCCTTCTGATGTGATTTACATATATGCCTTCATGTCATGTGATATGAATTGCTATATTTTCTCTAAACTAATACCATTTGTTCTAGGGAAAATTTGATAAGATAATTGCAGTTATGGAGGAGAGAATAGAAAAATAAACAGAAGGATATAATAGGGCATATCTGTTACATTTCCTTCTCAATCGAAAGATATATATTTAAAAATATTAAAATGTATAACAATATACCACAAGAAATTATTTTTAGATGATGCTACTTAGTGGAAAATATGAATGAAATCATTGTTCTAACTGACATTTGGGCTCAACTTCTATTTCCTTGGTAAATAAATAATGAAATTAAAAGAGATAAGGAGAAAGCTCAGAGGACTAGTAAACAGTCTTTGTCTAGGGAGACCTTGGTTTTGTACTTGTCACCACATGGTCCCTGGGCTTTATCTTGTAGTAGCCCCTAAATAACATTATGAACCTATACCAAAAGCCAAAAATTAAAGAAAAAGAAGGAAGGAGTTTGAATCACAACTCAGCTGAAGAAAGTGCTTTGTGAATTTTTTTTCTAGTGATAAGAAAACAACAAAATCTGTTATTGTGAATGTTTCTATAGTGTCTACTACTTGGCTTAGAATAATACTAAATACTTTTTCATCTCCTTTGTTTCAAACTCATCAATTATGAAACCTAAGGGTTTTTTTTTTATTTCACAAATATTTACTCTTCATCTTTTTGGATGATGTATACGGAGAATATGACAGGGAAGAGGATAATACAAGGACAATAAAAATGAATGATATTAAATTTCAGTTTTTAAAGAATGTATACTCAAGCACATATTTTTTCTAAAGTAAGGAGTTTGGCAAAGTGTGGGTATAAATCATAAGACCACGATGGGAGCCATAAAGTTTCTTAATCATAAAGTTAAGAAGTCATAAAATCCCTGTGCCCAGAGCAAGAGGACAAAGAATGCTAAGTTTAACTGAATTCAAAGAAACATGCTCCTGTTTATCTTTGGGAAATTTTACCTAGAATAATTAGTATACTCACAAAAATGTGAAGTCACAAGGTACTATATATTGTTTCCAAAGCATATCTAATCTATTTAAAATCACATAGATGATTTAGAAGAAATGTATCCATCTCTAAAGATATAACTTACATATTATTAGGTGCATTTTTCATTTTTGGTGGGGTTTCTTTGGGGGGAGGAGGGTCAGATATGGAGATGCTCACGGTTTAGTACTGGCTCTACACTCAGAAATTACACCTACCAGGCTTGAGTAATAAGTGCAATACTAGGGATCAAACTGTTCAAGGCAAATTCCTTAATTGATATGCTATGGCTATAGCTCCAAATTTCCCATTTTATAGTTTCTATTGATTTCTTTCTTCCATCATTCCTTCCGTCTATCTTACCTTCCTTCTATTCTTCCTTTTTCCTCCCCTCTCTTCCTTTCCTCCATCCTTCCTTCCTTCCTTCCTTCCTTCCTCTTTTTCTTCCATTCTCTCCTTCCTTCCTTCCTTCCTTCCTTCCTTCCTTCCTTCCTTCCTTCCTTCCTTCCTTCCTTCCTTCCTTCCTTCCTTCCTTCCTTCCTTCCTTCCTTCCTTCCTTCCTTCCTTCCTTCCTTCCTTCCTCTCTCCCTCCTTCTTTCTTTCTTTTCTTTTCTTTTACTTTCTTTCTTTCTTTCTTTCTTATCTTTCTTTTTCTTTCTTTCTTTCTTTCTTCTTTTTCTTTCTTTTCTTCTTTCTTCTTTCTTTCTTTCTTACTTTTCTTTCTTCTTTCTTTTCTTTCTTTCTTTCTTTCTTCTTCTTTTCTTTCTTTTCTTTCTTTCTTTCTTTCTTTCTTTTTTAGCTAACTTCATAATTTCTTCAATAAAGTGAATAAATTTCCCAGTTTTTAGATATTGGTGGTATGGTATTTACTTTACTAAGATTTCATACCCCACAACTTCAATAAATACAAACAGATAGTAAATGGATGCTTGTTTGCTTTTCAACTTTAATTTTCTGCCTAGAAATTTGACCTGTCAGTCCCAGAACGTTAGTAATGCTGATGACTAAAGCATATTCATTGTTTCATATAAACTCCAGTTGCTAGTGACCATTTCAATACATAAAAGTATCCTAAGTTCAGAGGAAAATTGAGACTAAGACAGTAACAGAGACTAAGGAAAAGAAAAGGAAAAAAGCAGGAAGAGATAAAGGGAAGAAACATTTGAGATTTGACTTTCTCTGTTTCTGGCCTAGATTTCTACTGTTGAACTTGGTTACATGCGCAATATTAAATCCTAATTGAGTTTAAAGTTAAAATTTAAGAACTCTGTCTTTGGTTTTGTTATTATTGTTGTTGTTTTCATTTCTCTTTTGCTCAGTTTTGTTTTTATTTCAGGACCGTGGTTATTATACGGTGCTTGTCTTTATTGCTGGAGTGCTCATTGGAAATTTTGTTCAATTTTTCTTTTGGCATTGCGGTGATGTTTCTCTTCCTTTTTTCCCTTTCTTCTCTCAAACTGATGTTGAGAGATTCTAAAGACTCCGCCCATTTTTGGCTCGCTTAATTTTTACCCCATTTAATTGCCTTTCTTCTCTTCAAAAGAATCACATAACTTGAACCATCTTGCTCTGCCTCTCAAATTGAGGAGGAAATAATGGAGGGTACCAAGACCAAACAGTTGTATGATCACTAAGTAGTAATAAAAGTGATAGGACTTAAACATCAAATCCAAAGCCTACGACAAAAGAATTGATACCCAACCTACAACAAGCTAGACACAGAGAGAACCACTTATACTAGCAGCCCGGGGGGTGAAGGAGGGGGATATGGGAGGCAAACTGGGAACGGGGGTGGAGGGAGGACAATTTTGGTGATGGGAATCCACTGATTCAATGTTAATATGTACCAAAATATTACTGTGAAAGATATGTAATCTAATTTGGTCAAAATAAAAATTATTAAAACATAAATATAATTAATAACTGTTACTTCTAATAGCACAGATTTTTGCCAGGAATATTGACCCAGATGACTAATTTTTAGTTAATATGAGATAGATTTGGGGATATTTTGAATTTGTGAGGAAATCAGGATGTCAGTTTCTCCTTGGAATTTCTCTACACAAATATCACATCCCTCAAAGAAGAATATAATGTATTAATTAGAATTGTCACAAATTAAGTTTATCATATAAATCATTATATTTTTATGGATTTTGAGGGTTCTCCCAAGTAAGGATCATACTGGGTTTTCTCATTAACCAGATCATTTGGTTAGTTCAAATACTGAAGGATGTAATGCAACTGGGCACTGCAGTACATTAGATATCAAGACCATTCATCAGTGAGGTTTGGGGGATAATACTTAGAGATGCTCCAGGCACCAGGTGGTTCCAGAAATTAACCCTAGGCCAGATGAATACTAGTCAGGTTGCCTAATAGTCATACTATCTTTTAGTCCCCAGATCAGTATAGTTTTTAAAGAATAAAAGAAACACTATTCAATAGCAATCCACAACAACAGGCGTACATCAAGCTATTTTAGGAGAAAACATGATGCACTTTTGCATTACCAAGAAAGAGAAAAGTAAATCTCTGGATTCTGAATCAAAATGTCGCAGTTTGGATTTTCATCTTTTAGGGTGTATTGTCAAAATTGCTTTGGCATTTAGAGCTTTGGTTTTCTTATTCAAAGTGTGGTGATGAAGTGCTTCTCTTTCCTGATTGTTAAGAAGATCAAATGACATACTGCCACTGAGCAGACAAATCAAACAGTTTTTTATTACTTTTTACAATTTTATCCGGAGGTTTTGTTTTAATTGAAAGAATGGTACATAAGTGAGACAAGAATTAAAATCACATGCAAGATGGATGGTAGCCGAAATAGGCAATAAACACTGAGCACAGATAAAATATCTTTCAGCTTGAAATTCTGCCTATCTTGAAGTCACTAGAAAAGCTTTAGCAAGTACTGACAACTGATTCAAAGTCTTTGTGGAAAGATATTTTGTAGATAATTTACCTTTGGGAAACTGATCTTGAGAGACTCGGATTCTGCTCAGTTTTACTGATCATAGATAATTTTAGATCTTTAGAGATCCATAGAAACATATTTTTCTGATAGTCATAATTTCAATTAAACTAGTATATCCAGGATTATTTAGAGACAGATTGGTAATGAATGAGAGGTTGGATAGCTTGAAAGCTTGTTACAGTTCTGAAACAAATCATCTTTCTGTATAATTTATCTCTTTCTTCAAGTTAGTGATGCATCATTACTGAAATATGGTTCCCTTAAATAAGCAGGTTTAAGTGTATTAGAATATTTAATAGCAAGTACTTTGGGTCAAACAAATCTAATTTTAAATGGTTCTCTCAGTATTTCAGATATTATTTATCTCACCAAACCACTTACTTCTTCATTTTTGAAATGGAAATAGTGATAAGAAAAACTCCTACTCTTATAATTATCGAACCCTTAAATATGTTACATTAAATGCTGTTTTTATGAAACAGCCTCTCACAGTGTTAAAATGTATCATTACACTTCATAGAATTGACATGAGATCATTTAATTATAATATTCAGGTAGAACATAATACCTTCATATCTTCAAGCTCGAAAGTCTGAAACTTAGCCAGAATTTTTATAGTTCAATATTTTATTTATATGACTACAAGCATAAGATATCTACTTTAGTTTCACAGACATCAATTTCTTTTTGACTTAAACATGCTTCACACTACTATTAATATTCAGATTCATGACTCAGCAGTTATATAGCTTTGTACTAGATCTAATTAAACATCCAAAGTTAAAGCATATTTACAGGCAAAAACAATTCCATTCTGCAGAAATTCTTTGAATTTCTTAAAACTGGAATTTTCAATAGAAACAGTGTCAGTTTCCAAATGCATCATTAATTTAGACAATTAAAAAGACATTTTATCTTTCATGTAGACGTAAGCAATTCTAAACACTCTGGTTGAAGTAAAGAATTTTCTCAACAACTAAAAGAGCTGTTTTATTTTTTTTAGAATCAAAATGATGTTAAACATCATGCTCAATAATTGTTTTTTATAAATTCAATAAAATTTCATAATTTTATAAAATATCATTTATATGAATATATTAACAGTAAATTTATCCAAATTCTTAATATTGAATTACATTAACTGCAATACAAGCCTGGTTTGCAAAATGGTAGTTTAAAATAAGAAAGTAACATAATTCAGATATTGTAATATTGAAACATATTTTCTCATTGTTTTAATCCAAAGAGCTTTCAAGTTAACATTAGTTCAACATGGACGGGCTGAAACTATAGCATAGAAGGTAGGGCTTTTGCCTTGCACATGGCCAACCTGGGTTCTACCCCTGGCTTTCCATATGATCCTGAGCATGCCAGGAATGGTTTCTGAGTGCAAAGCCAGAAGTAAGACCTGAACATTGCAAGGTATGACCACCAAACAAACCCCCCCCAAATTAGCTCAACACTGTCAGAGTTATGAACATAAAATTATTATTCAGCATACAAATATTGTAAATAATTCACATCTACTATAATAATAGAATTATATAATGATATTATTGATGCTAAGGGAAAATTCATTATTAAATGATGATTATTTTTATTTTGCTAAGCTTATATGGAGAGCATACTAGGGGCCTGAGCATCACTGGGTATGGTCTAAAAACTAAAAACCAAAAAAAAAAAAAAAGAGAGAGAGAGAGAGAGAGAGAGAAAGCATACTAAATAATTCATAACTTAGTTTTTATTTATTATTTATGTATTTACTTATTGTGACTCTAAACTCCTTATCTGAGAGACTGACTAGTTGGTTGGTCATGTTCAAATCATCAGAGTTGCCATCATCATTCTCTATATCTGGCGCTGGCCTGCGTTGTTTCCTCATTGTCATACTTATATTGTGGGTTTTTCTACATGTTGTGGTTGTATTCATTGGCTAAATGATGTGCACAGCAGCGCTCCTCTGGCTCCTCCCTTTTTGGGCGTGTAAACTCACCTCCAGGGAAGGCTCCAGGGAAGGCGAGCTGTCCACAGATGAGCCACACACAGGATGAAATTAGGCCTAAAATGCAGCACAGCACAGAAGACAGGCAGATAGTGGTGCTGGCATCTGAGTCCCAGAAATCCTTTAGAACTTTAATCCTAGTCTGAAATGGGTAATCCCCTCAGATGGTTGGAGCTTCCCATCCTCTTACTGACAAAGGTGAAAGAGCTTAAAGCCTCCAAAACCTTCACTGTGGGATCCAGGGTCACCCAGAAAATTGACATTCACCTCTGAAGCAGGCAGAATCACCAGCAGCTGATGAAATCCAGTCTCAGGTAGCTGAAAACAGCATGACCCAAGATGGCTTCTGCACCCTTCTGACTCCTGGCAGAAACCAGCAGGAATCATTGTGTGTGTGCCTTGACCCACCTCGGAAGCAGGCAGGATTGCCTGCACGAATGCAGATGAAATCCAGTCTCAGGCAGCTCTGAAGCAGGCAGGATCACGGCAGGAATGCTGATGAAATCCAGTCTCCAGCAGCTGGAAATCACGTGGCCCAAGATGGCTTCTTCGCCCTTCTGACTCCTCCAAGGAATCAGCAGGAATCAGCCTGGTGGTATGTCCGGACCCACCTCTGAAGCAGGCAGGATCACCGCTGGAACACTGATGAAATCCATTCTCAGGCAGCTGAAAACAGCATGACCCAAGATGACTTCACTATTAAGCTCTTATTGTAGATAATTTTTAATAGCAAGAATTTTTAAATTATTTTAAAGCAGAGACCTATTCTAAAAAATAAATATATTTACCTAATATGCACAGTATTGATATCATTTAAGTATACTATTGAGGTATTGATTTAAATCCTTAATATATTCAAAATATTCTTCTTTTCTCTATATAAAATTTTCTCTGTATGGGGCTGGAGCAATAGCACAACGATAGGGCATTTGCCTTGAACGTGGCTAAGCCTAGAGGGACCTCGGTTCTATTCCTGGCATCCCATATGGTCTCCAGGCCCTGCCAGAAGGGATTTCTGAGAACAGAGCCAAGAGCAACCCCTGAGTGCTGCTGGATGTGACCCCTCCCCAAAATACATATATATAAAAAACCAAATTATTGGGCCGAAGTTGTGGCACAAAGGTAGGGCATTTGCCTTGCATGTGTCAGACCTAGGACAGACCATAGTTTGATCCCCCAGAGTCCCATATGGTCCCCCAAGCCAGGAGCGATTTCCTAGTGCATAGTCAGGAGTAATCCATGAGTGTCAATGGGTGTGGCCCAAAATAAAAAACAAACAGAAAGAAATTTTCTTTATATGACTCTTAAGACTAAAAATGTATGGACTTGTTTACAACCTAAAAATTAATAAAGTGAAAGGGTTAGATAGCTATTTCTGTTTGATCATTAATTTTTAATATAAATTTAGTATCTAAAATTTCTATTTCTGCAGCAAATATGATGAAAAATATTTTTGATCTTGATAACATTTTATATATATATGACAAAATTTTACAGTATATCAATAATAAATGTTTGGTAATTGATACATTCCCATTTTTAAAATTGCATTTTTACCTTTATATTATTGATTGTCAATTGCTAATTTAGAGTATTTACCTCACTGAAAAAAAAATAATCCTGTTTTATTTTATTTTGTTTGGGGCCCAAAGCCAACCATGAGCAGGGCTAATTTATGGCTTTATGCTCCGAATCACCTTTGGCAGGGCTCAGGGTACCATGTGTCATGCTGGAGATTGAACTCAGGCTGGCCTTGTGTAAGGCAAGTACCTTACCTGTATAATGTCACTCCGACCCCAGAATTCTATTCTATTTTTAAGAAAAAGCTTATTTTCTCCTTCACCTTTCCTTCAGACTAACTACATAATTCCACTATAGTTTTCCATGATTGCAGTGTGTGATCTCCTAGTCTCAGGGGCAAAGTTATAAACTTCAGGGTCATTTATTCATGACTTAAGAGCAGAGTGTGATTTGGGTATTCTTGTCCTACACATTATTGTTCATGAAATACTCACATTTCTCATTGCGTGCCAAGTCCAATTATGAAACATGTTCTCCAACCACTGACCCTGGAGCAAAAATAACCTCTAGACTATTAATTGCTGCATAACAGTTTTAGTAGATTTGAAGGTGACTTATTTAAAGAGTGAAAAGATTGGTAATGTAGCCTATATATATATTCTCTTAGGAAAGTGAGAAATGCTAAATGTGGAAGAAATAAAGCATGAAAATACTTCTATAAGATTAAAAAAGATATGATTTCAGTTTATGATTTTTATTAGGAGATTTCTTTAGTCCTTTAGTATTCGCTTTACAAAATAGAAAATAGATCATTCCTTGGTTATAATCTGCTTCATGAATATGCCATTTAAGTTTCTCTAAGAGTATGGTGAACATGTTTCAGTTTCATCTTATTCTTTCTTTTTTTTTTTTTTTTTGCTAATAGATTTTGTTGTGCATTATGCATTACAGTGCAAAACAGTTTAATGGAAGGTTAAATACAGTCTTACAAAAACATCAGTTTAAGTCCTTCACATATCTCTCTCTCTCTCTCTCTTAGCTTCTTAAATATCAAAAGCCCTCTTCTACATTGTTGGTAATAAATAAGATCACCTTTCAAAAAGTAAAGCAAATGTTACTTTTCTAGCATCTATTTACTATATGACCCATGTATTATATTGACACTGTTCTCTATGTTCCTATCAAAATCCCCCCAAAATCTCAGTGCTCAAATGTGTTTACTACACAAGCCTCTCTAAACTCTGAACTCTAAAAATCAACTATACTAATTTATTTGCCAAGGCCTAGAATGGTGCCTGATAACAATGCTAATATATTGTTATTCTAAAATGAAAGAGGCAATGTTAATCTTTAAAGTCATGATGACCAAAAACTCTGTTTTCTCAAAATTTTCTATTTAATAATCCTACAAAAGTAGAAACAACTAAATTTTCTTTTCACATTTAAAACTTTGTGCTAAAAATTTTGAATAAATTGTCTAAGGATAAAACTAGTAAGTATCTGTGATTAGAACCCAATCCTACTCAGTTCCATATTTTCATTGTTTATAACATTATATTTTTGTCTCTATATATGAATGTAAGTTATCTCTATAGGGAGTAGATGATAAGGAATTAGATTCTTATCATGCATATTGCTGATCCTGAGTTGATTCCTATAACTTCGAAGTATGGGACAATACCAACCTCCAACCCACAGTGATTCTAAAATATTATACTTCTGATGACAAATTAAAACCTTTTAGTAGTTGTGGAGCTGTTTACAAGCCACCCAGAGCTACATGCAATATTGCTGTGGTATGGAACATGTAGTAATCATGGATCAAACCACAAACTCAAACAAATCAGATTAAGACATGTGCTATACTACTTGAGCTATGTTCCCTGTGCCTATTATTTTCAGGTTGTACAGGGTATATTCCAACACTGCAATTAATTATCATATTTCATTTGTAATATTATTGAGTAAAGAGCAGTAATTCAATAGTTATAAAAGAAAAAATAACTCAGAGGTTAAGACACATTCCCTGTGTGTTGTTAACCCTGGTTTAATTCCTGTAATGGCATGGTTTTCTAAATCTAGCTTGGAATTCATCCTGCCCTACAAAAAATGAGAATATCTGAAATTTAATCTTTTTATAAAAAATATTGTCAACCATCATAAAACTAAAATCTGTCTTAAGTTAACATCCTAGTTTTTAACTTTAACTTTCCAAACACATTCTAAGAAAAAATATGTATTAATTTCTTATTATAAATTAGTAATTTATGATATATTTGCTTATAAAAGTTTGCTAACTAATTTATAATGTAATGTTATTTTATGTTTATGAAGTAAGATTTAAGAAGTTTTTCTAAAGTAAGGATTTTTACACACTTTTAAGTTTGTGGTCTTTCAAATTGTGTTTTTAAAAATATTTTCCCCAATTTCTAATTTTTTAATTTCTGTTCTGTTTTAACCAATGAGTAATTCTGTCACTAAAAGTATGATTTAAATTATTGTACAGTTCGCCAATTTTTGAGAGAAAAAGCTAATGTTTAGGAAGTTGTGAAAATCATGACTTTTTGCATAGTACCTATATTTGAAAAATAAATCATTCTGTATTGATATTTATGTAGAACAATTTTAAAGATCACAATATTACAATTTACTTTTAATTGGCATTTGTGTGTTTAAATTCCTATTACCAACTTATTTAAGAATCTAAACTGAGAGTTCAAGGCAGTAATATTGACTGAAACATGTGACTAATGTACCTGAGAGACAGTTTCTGCTTGTATTAAATGAAAATATTCAAAATCCATGAAAATTATGCACTGTCAGCCATTTTATATATTTGCATCACTTATATTGCAGGGTTATGAATACATGCCCTTTTATTTTATGAGAAACAAAATTGAAACTAAGAGCTGGCACCTCATATATAAATATATATATAAAGTGTATTACTGTATGGTTTAGCAAAAGACTTTTTTCCTTTGACTCAAACTTTTCCAGTTTAATATGACTATACTTAATAGTATGAAGAGGCCTAGCTTTGTCATTTTAACTTGCTATGAAATAATTCAAATTAGCAGATTAAGACAAAAAACTTTTAAAATCTGAACTAAAATCTTACATAAATACTCAAAATGTGATTATGTCCCTTCATTTCATTTTGGAGCACTGTAGCAAATGCATAGGGTAGCAATGCAGATTTACAAACACATTAATATGTTTTTAATGTTTTAGGTGCCTAGAGTTCTTTGTAAATATCCTGGTCTAATTATAGTAGCTTTATGTAAGAAGAATATACAAAAGTGATAAAGATATAGTTTTATTTTAGCTCTATCTGCATATTTCATACAGTAAGAAAAAAGAAAGAAAATTTTTATACGATTTACATTTTCAAGAACACAGATAAATCAAAGGAATTAATGATAATATTTAAAGTTACAAAGTAGAATTTGGAGGTCACAGACTTGATCGAAGAAAGCTTAATTCTAAAATGGCAGTTGAAAAAATTGAATGGGTTAGCTACAATTTCTGAAAAGTTCAGGCACTGGAACAATTCAGAGACTCTGTATTGCATATGATAAAATAGTTTAACAATTTATTAAGCCAATATTTTTGTAAGAAGAAATTTGTGATGTAGTTGTAATAAATTACACATAATTAACAATCCTAATTATTAAAGAGCATTTCGTAAAGCATGGTAAGTAAATAAGATATTTCTACCCCAATTTCATATATCTCTTTCAAATTTCAAGAACTTAGCAGGAATTTTGTTTATCCTTATATAACTCATTTATGTGACTTCATTTTTCTAATTTAGGATTCTATTCTTTGAAAGAGTATTGGTTTGGAAGTTAAATATGCAAAGTTAAAAAAATGATAGCTTGTGAATGCAGTATTGAGTACAAGTGATGAATCACAATAAATACATAATGTGAACAGGATGCCCACTCTAAAACAAGAAAAGTCTAAGTTATTAGTTCTGTAAATTATTTCTTATCTTAGAGAGTTAATCCTCTATTAATAGAGAAGGGGGATTTGCTCAATTGACATGCATTTTAAAACTTGTACTTTATTTTATTGCTTATAGGAAAATTATTCCAGCCTATTTGAAGTGTGTCTTCTCATTTAAAATATGACTTATTTAATGCTTATGCTATAGTAGTTTTGGATAACTCAATGGTTTTATATTTGAATTGGCCAGAATCATGCCAAAAGCTTCAAACACATCAGAACTAAGACCCACAACTAAGGCACATCCATTTTCTTATGAAAAATGAAGTAATAAACCTTAAAGTCCAGAGCATTTTTTTACTAATGATACTATTATTAATATTGTATTTACAAACTTATATGTAGCTGCTATTGTCTATGAATGCTTTGATTAACTAAAGGCAATTTTGAATAAATATTAACAATACCAAAGCATATTGCCATAGAAGTAAAAGTAGAGAGAAAGCAAAGCACCTTTATGCTGATCAATATGTAGAAGCAATTTTAATGCTTCATGAATATTTTAATAAGATTATTGAATTTGGAGGAATCAGAGCGATCAGCTCAGCATTAGGATGTTTGTCTAGTATGTGAGGAACCCTGGATATTCCTGGGTTCAATACCAAGCATCTTATGTGGTCCTCTTAGCCTACCAGGAGAAATTTCTGAGTGCAGAGCCAGGAGTAAACCTCTGGGCACTCCAATGTGTGGGTCAATAAAGTGAATAAATTTCAGGGAACTAGAAAATAAATTTAACTAAGGTTTTGAGGCCAGTTACAACGTTTCAAAGAGTTCAACTACAAGAAATCTGAAGTCGTTGCTCTTCTCACTCTGACTGAAAAAGGGAATAGGGATGCTGCCATCAACGTTATGTATGAATCACTTGTCTGACAGAATTAAATCAAAGCAAAGTGATTTTTACTTTTACATCTAACCCCATTGGTCTAGACATCAACCTATGGAATACAAACATATTTTTCTTTCTTTTAAATAAAAAAGTGAAAGGTATTAAGTTGTTATCACTATTTGTAATTATTTCTAAGCCTGTCAAATTTCCTGAGCCAGTATTTTATCATCATGTCAAATATAATTGCTTCATCAGATAGATGATTGATGTTATAAAAATAGCTTTTCCCAAGACTATTTCAGAAAACTAAATAGTCATGGATATGGCTTGTGTTTTGATAGCATGCAAATGCAAACTATTATTGGTGGGCTTTATAATCATAAAAGCCATCCACCCTTTCTAGTCCTTTTAATTATAGCTCAAGGTTGTTATAAAATATGATGCCATTTTAAATGAATAACCTGATAGTTCTTATCTCACTCGATACTAACCCTGAACATCTTGTTCATAAAAGAAATCCTTTCCTTTAATCCATTATTGTACATTCACAGAAATGTGGTTAAATAGGCAATTGTTCAAAACATTTACCTTGATCTTGGCTATTAATTACAGTTGTTATTATTCACAGCTTATTTTTTGTGTTTCTAAAATGGCGTTTTTTATACGCCTAAGTCTGAGTATACCCTAATCACCTGCAGACTTCGGTTTATTGGTTCCTGAAATGTGCTAAGACAAATTTTAAATAATAATTTCTTTATTTAAGCACTGTTTTTACAGAAATGTTCATATTGGATTTCATCATTGAAAGTACACCACCCCTCACCAACGCAATTTTCCCACTACCAATGTCCTCTCCCACTCCCACCCACGTCTAGAACAGACATATTGACTGTCTCTCTTTTCCCTTTTGTTTTTAGTAATGTTCCTGATTATTCCAATATTACTTGTCCAACATCATATGTTAAAAGTTAAAATTCTTTCTTTAGCTCTTTCCATGAATATATTGATCATAAAAACTATTCTTTGATAGAATACTGAAATAATCTTAAAATATGAATCACTTAGCAGTAATAAAAACTGAGTAGTAAAATCTTTGCAACACTTCATTTTGTTCAAGAGATATGTTTTATGGCACTTAGAAATATATTTGGGTCGGGGCCAGCGAGGTAGTGCTAAAGGTAAGTGCCTTGCAAGCACTAGCCAAGGAAGGACCGCGTCCCATATGGTCCCCCCAAGCCAGGGGCAATTTCTTAGCGCTTAGCCAGGAGTAACCTCTGAGCATCAAACGGCCCAAAAAAAAAAAAAAAAGAAATATATTTGGGTCTTTAAAACAAATAAAGCAAAAGGGACCATGTCAAATAAAAATCCTACTGCATGTAAACTAATTATCAAAAAAGAAAAATAATATCTTGTATAAAAATTTGCAAAACATACAAGAGGCAAAGAGATAATATTTAAAATGTGTATCTAGCTCAACAACAACAACAACAACAACAAAATAAACCAAAAGAACCCTATTAAAATTGGTCTTAATAGAGAGGAAATGGAAAGAATAAAATAGGGTGAGTGGAAACAGACACTTGGTGGAGGGCATTGTGAATGTCTTCTTCAAAAGTCCCACCATTAACAGTATTCTAATCCCCAGTGTCTAAAATAAATTTCAAAAAATGTTAAGGAGATTAATATATAAATTAAAACTTTTCAAATAAGAAACACAGGTTGTTATTAAAATACATCACCATCTCTTATCATTAGTGATATATAATCCAAAGCCAAATAATCCTGCAAGGCTTACAGGATCATATATGATGCCTTGTGCCAGGAGACAAATCCAAGCCAGCTGTCTACAAGGCAATTTGTTACACAGTGTGCCATAACTCCTACCCCTAATGTTATTACGGCACAAAACTAAAATTATTTTTATTAGTTCACAGGTGTTTTGAGAATTGAAATCGTCTTACATGAAGCCTATTGACCATTTTTGTTTGATGCCATGTATTAACAAAAATAATAGGAAAGCATCCCTTACAACATTCTAGTCAATGAAAAAGCGATTTTAATATCACTAGTTTTCATTCTATGTTCTTAATTTTACATGTACCAGCTTTGAACAAATTTAAATCACATGAAATTTTCATGAACCTAAATGCCACATATTCAGTGCTTTTCAATGCTCTATAATTTAAAACATTGTATTTATCCTCAAGAAAATATAATGCCTATCGATAAATTTGGGTATCTGCATTGCATTGCAGAGACCCCCCTATCTTGGTTAGATGATTTTAGGTTAAGATATTCACTATAATACCCTAACAGTAATAACACTTGGTAACCAAACCTCAATGTCTATGCTAGAAAGAATTTGCATACCATAGGAAGTACAAAATTTGGAGAGGGATGAAGGTAATTTTTTTTTTTTTGTCTTTGAAGAAGAGGAAGAGATGATGATTGTGGGTCATATGCTAAATTTAGATTTGTGCTTAGTGTCAAATCAGCATTGGAAGTGATGTTCACTCTAATATATGAGTTCCCGGCTCTGCGTTTAGATTCTGAGGATCAAAATTCATCTTACTATGATAGAGAATATGAAGAGTAGGCAAATGAACAAGGCCAGGTCAATAACGTACATTTTATACCTACAAAAAAATATTGTGCCAGCTAACTACTGAAAGTAAAGCCAACCCCCATAGAGGTGAGCAAAGTTGCTTTCTCAGTCCATGAGCCAGTACAAGATGACAGAAATCTAGAAAAAAAATATATTCCTTATGGAATTACAAAGATAGAAAGGAGGTAAATGATGCCCTTGAAGTTTTTGGACAATTTAAGATACATATGTTAACCCCAAAAGTAATTGCTGTTTTTAGAGATTCTACTTATAACTATGGAAAGAACTTGGTGTCTCTCCCACTGTGGTGAGGATATTGGTGAAAGTCTTTATCTATTTTTACTTTTCTCCTGAACCAGTTATATTTTGAGGCAAGCAATGTTGAGACATCATATTGTCATTAGCATAAGAAACTGACCTTTACTAACAAATCAACTCAATCAAAATATACTTGTAGTTAATTATTTAGCCAAATCGTTCTGTATCGAGGTGTACTCTGAGGTATATTGTAATCCCTGCTTCAAGAATATACAATTTATGGAACAAAGAAGTTCTAAGAGATGAAATTGCTATGGGAGGAGGCTTTACATAGATTGGAAGAGATGGCTCTAATAACATTTCCTTAAGGCCTAAATAATCTTTTCACCCAAAACCAGTAAAAAAAAAAAAAACAAAAAAAAAAAACCACTCAGTATCTTTATACCAGCTACTCCTTTTATGAATATATCATTGACCACTGGGATTCAATGCAGGTCCGTCCTGGGTCTGCCATGTGCAAGTAAAACACCCTACCACTGTGCTATTGCACTGCCCCAGAGAGTAATGTTTTTGTACTGAAAAATACATTTATATGTACTTAAGTAGTAGTTTTAGAGTAATCAAATGTAATGGTTTAAATAATGTTGTATGTTTTCTAGTGATACATAAAAAAATTTGCTGTAGTGTCAGGTGATATACCTTGTCATTAGCAATCCTGCCACAAATGGAGCTTTGGGTTGAGCCTCATTAAGAGCTTTTCTTTTGAAATGTGTTTTTTGAAATGTTTTGACAGAACCTATGAGTAAATTCCATCTGTTGTTCTACAGTTCAGTATCTATGAAATTCTGACTATAACATAAGCTATACAAAAGTTCCTTTGTTATTTAATTTAAAAGAATAGCATTTATTTTATATACATTATGTTAGAGTTTCAAGATATCCTGTGGTTTTCTATTCTATCAAAAAAGTAACTATGGCGAATTTTCATTTTATGGATCTGAGTGTTGAGGCAGGCACTCATACAGTACAATGAACATAGCCTCCAATGGTCATTTGTGGCTAGGTACTCTAGAAGATATGAATATAAAGAAATATACATATATAGATATAAATACATATAAGGAAGATATATCAAATAAATTATATGATTTATAAGAGTCTTAATTGACTCCAATAGTAAATTTGAATGCATGTCACTAATTATTAAAAATATCTAAGTCAGATTTTGTTCACACTCATGCCAAATGTGACTAAAGTACACAATGCAATTCAATATGTAGGTGCTAGGCATACTACCTGAAGCTAATACTTGGTATGGGATATGGTAGGGCTGGCATCAAGTAGTTTAAGCATAGGTTCTTTTTAACTATAAGTAAAAACCTATTATCTCTCTTAATATGGAGAAAAATAACCATTCTTCTTTCTCTCTAGAGAAGTCCATGCTCTCTGCTAAACAAAATTCTCTCTCTCCCATCATGTATCTCTACATTTCTTTCAGCACATTATTTTATTCAATAATAATAGTAAGAATTATAGGCAGCACTTTACTAGAGAGATAGTACAGCAAGCAGGGTGCCTGTCTTACATGCGACCACCCAAATTTGGATCCCCAATTACCCCATCTTTCCTGAACAATACCAAAGTGAGCCTTCATCACAAAACCTAGAGTAAGCCATGAACACTGAGGGGTTTGGCCCCAAAACAGAAACAAAAAATATAGGCATAAGAGAAAATCTTTGGTTATTTTGTTATCATTGTGGAACAGGACTTATCTGATTTATGCCATTTTTCATTTTATCTTCAAACTTCACTGAACAGATCTTTATAAAATTCTAATAATTTTTTGCTGAGCTCACTGACTGGAAACTTTTTCAAATATAATAAACATGAAAATTTATTGTCATGTCAATTGGTATTGAGTACCTGATAAAATTATTTTACATGCAGTTTGAATGTTGTAATTCAAAGATGTTTGTAGATATTAATTTGTTATTTGTATCTGTGGATATGGGAATTGGTATCTTTCCTAAGATCCTTACATAATTTGACCTTGACTATAGATAATTAACAAAATATACATAAAATTAGATTTTAAAATTAAGATAACACTCAAATGGCCACAAACTTGGATTGTTATTCATTCATAGAATAATTATAAATTTCAGAGGTTTACTTAACTTTAAAATCAATAGTAAGTACATTTTAAATTAGCTTGTCTTTTACATCAATAATGAAATTTAGGTCATAAAAATTAAAGCAACTATTGTCAGGCATTTGTGGTACAAGTCATTTGTTTTCATTTTATAATTGCTTTTATCCTGTGAACATAAATTTTTCTACTATGTGAAATACATTTTATGAGATCTTTTACTTATATAAGGAAGATTTTTAATAGCTAATAAGGGGTACAAATTATATAAAATACTCAGCATCTATTTTGCATATATTCATAAGAAATATATTAATATATTTATAAACTAATATATTATAAATATATAGTATGTTATATGATATATGTAATCATATAAAACCAAATCAATATCTTGTTATTCAATTAAATAAAGTATTTCCTTATATATTTAGTCATGTGAAATTCCTATTTCTTAATCCTCAAAGCTTAGAGTTTTTATGTAATCATAATTTTATTATTTTTAATATAAATCTATATTTAAGCACAATGATTGCAAGCAGGTTTGTAGTTGGGTTTTAGTCATAAACAGAGACTCTTCCCCTTAGAGTGTCTGGGTGAATAATCCATCTTTAGTCATAGTCATGAAAGTAATTTTTGGAATAAAATTGAACCATAGCAACTGATTGTCTAGAAAGCAATATGAGTTACTATGCTGAACTTTTTCATCATGATCTTGATTTGGCAACAGAGGAGAGGAAATAGACATTAATTTCAATTTTTAGGTCTATTGAGTTAGTCAATAATAGAGATACATTGAAGTCTTCAAAAGTCTAAAACAGGGGTCTCAAACTCGCGGCCCACGGCCAGCCTTCAAATATCGCAGTATTTGCGATTATTCGCTTAATGAATAATCGCAATAAAAATCGCATTAGTAAGAAAAAAATCACATTAAATATTCGCATACCCCGAGCAGTTCCCTTGGGGATATGCAAATATTGAATGCGATTTTTTGCAATTTTTTTTCTTACTAATGCGATTTTTTATTGCGAATATTCGGTAAGCGAAATCCCTTATGCGGACTGCCTCACACCGACTTTGCCTCCTGTGGCCCCCAGGTAAATTGAGTTTGAGACCCCTGGTCTAAAAGAAGGGGCTTCAGTCAGTCTCTGGTTGATGAATTTGTGAAAATGTGGTGAAAATGGTGTCCCTGGGAATAGATGGAAATCATGTATCTTTACTTATCCCCAGGTCTCACGATATGCATATAAGTTATCTAATCCATGTTTTACTTAATGAAATATCATATTGTGTGTTTAAAATGGCTTTCTTCAATTTAGTTAAAAAAGGGTTTCTGGAAATATCTGACATATAGACAGCAGCTAATTGACTTGTTACCGGTCAAGATGGAAAACATCTGCAGTTGAGTTTTCTTACCTGTGGAATATATTGAGTAGACAGTGTCAGATATTAATTGAGTTGAATTCTCAGATACAAGTGACTAATTGGTTAGTACAGAGAAGACTCCACCTACACTGTACTGAAATTTATATTTTATACATGAAAACATTCATATAAATGAAGTAAAAACTTTAGAATTAAAATAGAATTAAAACTTTTAGAATTTAAAATAACCTGAATTTAATTTTTATTTTTAAATGAAAGAGGAGAATATTTCCAAGCATATTTTTGCAAGGGCAGGCTATTTACCTGTATAACACACATTTCTTGCATTCTGGGACCTTACATCAGTACTACAATTTTTTAAAATTAAATTCATAAATATTTAGCCATGGTATATAGTTCACAGAAAGATAGGAGAAAACAATTATAGAGGCTGATAGATTCTAGAGAATGAGACTTTGTCCTGCTACTCAACATTTGAAACAGATTAAAATACCCAGTTTGTCTTCTTTCAGATAATTCTGGTTGTCACCAGTATTTCCTTTGAACTCCTTTTGCCCCTAATATTGCCACTAATTAAGTTTAATATTAATTATTCTTCAATTATTGTACATGATTAAAAGAAAGCCACTTTCCATTTAACCTATGTTTTCAGTCTTTTATGATTTTTTACCTGAATGTTCTTTTCATGTTACCTACATTTCAATAGTTCTCCTTTAATAATCAGATATTTAAATATTATTCTTTCTTTGGTGTCTATCAGTGAGATATTTTAAATATGAATGTTTCTAATTTCTAAGTATAAATATTATAAATATATTCATCTAATCTTAAGTGACATTAGTAAGATTATTCTGTTCTTGAACACATATCATTTTACTGATTTGATTTAATGAATTAAAAAAGAACTCTTGGGCCGGAGCAACAGTAGGGCTTTTGCCTTGTAAGCAGCTGACCTAGGATGGACGTTGGTTCTATCCCCTGGCATCCCATATGGTCCCCCACGCCAGGAGCGATTTCCTAGTGCATAGCCAGGAGTAACCCCTGAGTGTCACTGGGAGTGTCCAAAAACCAATCCAAAACAAAATAAACAAAAAAAAACCTCTTAATAGAGATTATTAGAATTTGCAAGAGAGGAAACAATTTGTGTAACTCCTGCACTTTTGTATTGTGTGTGGTTAAAAGCCAACTTGATGGAAAAAGTCTTCTGCAAGCAGGTCTTTGTTAGAATCTATGTATGGTGAATGAGACAAATCATTCTGAGACAAATCTAGAGAGGACAAGTGATTAACTGAGAAGTCTAAATTGTTCTATATAAAAACACAAGATAAAAGTTTTAGCCATCTCCTCAGGAAAATGGGAAGAGCAGCCACATTTATCACTATAACCTATGCAATTTAACATCATTTAGGAAACAGACCTGTTAACTGCTGATTCAATTTTCAAGTTTAGCATAGGATCACACAATTAGACTAGTTACAACAAGATTATATATATAATCATGCTTGTGATCTCTGTGAAAATGCATGTTTCTGAAGGTTAAATTTTATCTTTAAAAAAGTTTTGAATTTAGACCTATGTGAGGTCTTTTTGGGACTATCATGATATCTAATATTTATTTAATACCAAATGGTTATGAAATAGAATTTTAATAATGTTGTATGTTTTATCATTTATTTTTATGATGATGAAACTTTTACCATTTTACAGTATAAGAAATTGAAGTCATGAATACCAAATTTATTTATAAAATAATGCTATTGGGTTAAGAATCAGAAACTAAAGAGTTCTTTCATTGAACAACAAAATATATTGAGACATACAGTAGACTCTCAGTTTGCTATGGGAATGAGAAGAATAATACCTGTTGCTTTAATGAGTATAATCAGTTTTTTAAACTTTTAGAACAATTTAATAGAGAAGCACTAGATTTTTATTATGAAACACATATCAGCGACAGAACATTGGGCTAGAGGGGACTATGGAATTTGAATCTTACAGCGATTTTTGTGCTACCATGTTGCATTGAGCCTCAGCAAATTGATCACATTTACACTCAAATTGTCACCAACAAGAGGACATAATAAGTAGTGATAAGATAATGATTCAGTATTCAGCCAAAATGAAAAAGAACTGGAACAAATACTATGGTTCCAGATTACTGGCAATTGTGGGCATTGGTAATGATAGCAATGTGTAATACTCTGGGAGAACAAATGATAAAGCTGAGAGACTTTGGGGACAGGGGTAAATCATCGTCTTTATTTTGTATTTGCCACTTATATAAGTAATTCTAAGAAAGTATCAGAGAAAAATGTACCCAAAGAACCAACAAAAAGGAAAAGAGAAAGAAAAAAAATCACTTCAAGAATGGAATGAATAAAAGAGAAATGAAAGAATAACTGACTGGAAGAAAGAGTTTTAGATCTCATGACAATAAATAAGATAAATAAAAATGGAAGTGATGCATCTTGGTTGAAATTAAAGGACTTACATTTCTCCCTTACTCAATTATCTATTCAAAATGTAGGCTTTCAAAAGTAAGTTATGTATTAGACTCTACTTTATATATTGAAAATTGATATGTAGTTTGATAAACAAGAGAAATAAAATGTCTTAAAATCATGTAATCATACTTTCATGGAAATAAGAATGTACAATTGTTCAGGAATCGCATTCTAGATTTATAGGTCTTATTGTTCTGTCCCAATATTCACAAGACTACTTCAGTCATTAATAATTTATTTCAAAATGCACAATTTATGTTTTCCTTATGTAAACTCAAAATAAAGTAGTGATTTTTGAAAGATGCCTCTCATAAAATTTGGAGGCCCAAAACAGGGAAACTGATGTGTTTAGAGATTTTGTAATTAATACTATTAAAAAGAAAAATCATTGGTAACACAAAGTGTTTTTACTGATGATAATAGGAACTGTCTCTGGAGAAATCAGTAACAATATTAACAACCAGTTACAATTCTTTATGTGCTTTACGAAGAAGCTTCTGTCAGTAGAAAGAATTTTCCCCTAACCTGAATTATTCTCAAATTATCTAGTATTCAAATTAAGATCTGATAGACTCTCACTCTGTCTTTTAAACAAGAGGACTGTTTTGCTGAGAAAAGTATGCGTTATAACCATAGGGATTCATTATCTCTAAATAGAAATGAGGATTCCAAGGTCAGTATAGAAATATAAGGTCAAATACCCTGAGGTAAAAAATGGTATATGACCTGGTGCCTTACGAAAGAGAATGAGTGATTGATATGAAGATGATGAGAGGGTAATTAAAATTTAACAGTGTATCAGTTTGATTATTATGATTTTTTTCATATAGATCTGTTCTCCATATTTTCATATTTACATGTATGTAAATGTAATTAAACATAGTTATATATAGACATTATTCTGGTCAAAAACCTATTTCTTTTCAGTAAGATTATTTTCATTCTTTTCTGTAGTTAAGAAAGTCACAAAACTTTTTGTGTGCTCAAATCAAAATAATTCATATGCCAAAGTAATATTATTAAGAAGACTTAATATAAATAAATTATAGATACCTATATTTTTTACTTATCAAAATATATAGTCCATACTAATTTTTTTTGTTTTTTTGGGTCACACCCATTTGATGCTCAGGGGTTAATCCTGGCTAAGCGCTCACAAATTGCCCCTGGCTTGGGGGGACCATATGGGACGCCAGGGGATTGAACCGCTGTTCTTCCTTGGCTAGCGCTTGCAAGGCAGACACCTTACCTGTAGCACCACCTTGCCAGCCCCCATATTAATTTTAATATTTTTCTAAGTTCTTGATGGATCTAATCATAAAATTGAAGGCGTTTGAATAAAATTTATTTATGCCTTAGGTGTGATGGTCATTTTGGACATATTGATTTATTAATTCATTAATAGAATATTTTCTCTTCTATTTCTTTTAATCATAATTTAGATTTTTTTAATTATTTGTCACTTCCTTTGCTTATTTTGTGGTATTTGATGTTTTTTGATACTATTTTAAATGAAGTTGTCTTTTTTATTTCTTTACTTCTAGTTCAATAAAACTTAATAGCCAGAAAAGTTTTGATTTTTTAAAAAAATATGCAGTATTGCTTTTGCTGATTTTAAGTTTTACTCTAAAGCTATGGTACTAAAATACTTATGTGGTACTGACATAAAGAATGTAAGACAGTCAGATCAATGGAACAAAAATGAGGGCACAGAGGTAAGATAACAGAGTTGTTCATTACTAGAACAGAAATATTTTTTTGCAGGCAAACAACTTAATAATGTACATCCATTGGGATTCTGAATTCCCATATGTCTTACCGGAATTGGAGCAGTTTATAGTCAAAGATTGTCTAGATTTTCTTAAAGAGTATGAAGTATGTTAATTTTTGACTGCATGATATCATATGTAAGGAAAGTTGTTTAATTGCTTCTGTAGAATTTTATACTAAGCTTCTTGATTGGATTAAGAGAGAAAGACCCGGTATAATTTTAACTCAAGACCAACTAAAATTTAACAGGAAACTCTCTACTAGAAATCTATATAGATGTTTTTGAATAAGAATTAACTATTATTTTGGGCATAAAAATTTGCTGAATTTAAAACTATTTTAAAATGGGTTTTTATTCATGCTAACAAGAGAGAAAAAAGTCAGTATCTTGACATTTGCAATAATATATCTCATTCAGTCCAGTAATAAATTATTTCACTGGAATATATAAAATTTCTACTACCCTATCTTATCTAGTCTAAAGTGATTAATCCAGACAAGACTAGATAATGCAGAATTGTATTTGAGAGGACAAACTTGGTATAAACATTATATGTACGTCATATTATTGTGGTGATCATGAATCTTTCTTATTAACTTGTATAATAAATAATGTTAAAAACAATTCTAGGACATGCCTCAGATTTATTTATTAAAATTAATTTCTATTACATTTGTACAGAATGTAGTTTGGTATCCTATATATAATGGTGATAATATCAACTTAATGAATAGCAAAACTAATGGAACTGTGATGAATTTAACTAAGCAGTCAAATATACTTAGTGATCACAATTTAAAACCTGTTGTCTAAAATATTATGACTAAAGTCTATGTTAACTGAAATTATTAAATTTAGATGACTTTGTTCATAACAATTAAATTTCAAAAATGAATCTGAATAAGAATTAGAAGACCAGGGTTGTCTATGAGCGATGTATTGATCACTTGTATTCCCATGGGTACAACATCAGATACCACTTTTTCAAATGACTAATCAAAACAATAAAAAATTTAAAGTGAAATACCCATAAAATAAAATAATTTAAATGATCAAGTCAAGTTTGGCTTCTTATGTTCTTCAATAAATGACAATACCACTTAATCAGATACTTTGTAGTTTAAAAAATGGGGCATTCTAGGCCATATATTTATTAATTTATAGTGACTTAAATGACCTTCCAATGTAACACTACATAGATTTTACAAAAAAAAAATAAAAAAGACATGACATAATAGTTTAAAGACTTGTTGACACCTATGGTGAGACTTAAAAAGCCAACTGGAAAAAAGGTTTTTGATAAACAAATGTCTTGCCTAGTAATATATTTTGCTTAGAAGAAAGTTTTTTTCCCAGATGAATTCCTCTTGTTCAAAGAATGGCACTGTTTGTGTGATCTATTACTTTTCTAAAATTATTTTTAGCGATGTGTTGCATCAAACAGATGCTTTAAAGTTTTATCTTCCTGAGCTAGAATTTCCTGAAACAAAAAACTATAGTCACCTTGGTGAAGCCATCCTTACTTGTTAGTCTCCTTAGTAAGCTGTATTAGATGAAGACCATCTCAATTCACACTTGATAAAAAGGAAAATAAGTTTACAAGAAATATCATATAAAAATAATAGAAGTGTGTAGCAGAATGGGACTTCAAAAATTACCTCATTCACATCAATCTCCTCACTCGCCAAATGACTGATGAAGATGGAACTCTGAGAAACAGCCAATGTTTTCCCAATCCTACCTTTGGAGTGATGTAATCTTGTCACCCAAAGTCAAAACTCTTGGTAATTTCACTGAATTTGTTGTCTAATCAAAAGCCAAAATTACCAAATATATACTCATATTAAAGTTTTATTTGTCCCTGATTCTGTAGAGAAAAGCTACAACATTATTTATTTAAAAGAAATCAACTAACTCTAAATGAAAATACATAGTTGTGGTAATGTGGAACATATATGTGTGTGTGTGTCCAGATAATCATACACAATCTCACAATAATCTCAAAATTTCCAGAAGACAAATAGAGATCTTGGTTATTACAATTTGTATTCAAATTAAGCTGTCAGGGAATCTTCTCACAGTTTCTTTATTCACACCAAATAAAGAGTTCATCACTATGCAAACAAATTGGATATTGAAACATTCCTTCAGTCCTAAATTGTCTGACAATGAAACAAAGCAAAGCAATTTGCACTTTGGTAAATGTCAAGCAAATTTGTGATAGCAACTGAAAATCTACACCACAAAATTGTGCATAATGACCTAAGTTAAGTTCCAATCTTGATGATAATTAGACTGGTTGTAAATAAAGAATTGCAGTTAGGTGTACGTTCAATGAAAGTCCAACATTTCTTAGCATCATTTTGTTATTTAATTATACTAAAATATACTATTAATTAACTCCTTTAAACTTTTAACTGTGATAAAATATTTTTTATCCAGGTGATTTGTACTTTAAAATTTGAGTAAGTGATCAAAAAAATACAAAACAAAAATATTGATTTTCCACATCTCATAGTAATCAAGAACTAGAAGCTGTTGGCATGTTGTACTTTCTCTTATTTGGTTAAAATATTTCTAGATGCACTTAGAACTGTTAATACTTTCTATTTATCAGATCCTAATTTTTTTTTAGATTCCTTATTTTTAAAAGAAGGCTTCTATTGAAATATTGCATTATGGAATATGGAAAGCATCTAAAAGGCTTAAGAAATACAAGTGTAATTAACAAAATTTATTGTAAAATACTACTGTATAAAATATAATTTTCTAGTTATGTAGAATATAGTACTAGAATGCTAAAAGTAAATTTTTCTTTGAGAGTTCTACATTTATTTTCTACAATATCCTGTTTTGGAGCTCTCACTTTATTTTAATACTGAATTTATATAGAATCTAAATATTTTGTAGCATATATATATGTAAATTTTTTCTGACGGCATATCTAGAAAGACACAATAACAATATTCAGTGGCAAATTTCTACAAGTATTTTGCTAATGATCTTATTATTCAAATTGGATGTTTTCCTGGCAACACACAGTTTTCACGTTATTTAATCAGGAGATGCAACTTCCAATGCCATATGCACCTGTGGACACACTTTTTTTTTTTTGGTCTGTTTTTTTCTTTTGGGAACATGCCTACTGTCAATGTCTAAGATTACTTCTAGATTTCTGCTCAGGGATCATTCTTAGTAGTGGTCTGGAAAACCTAAGGGATACAAAGGATCAAACTGGGATTGACTGCATGCAAAGTATGCATCTTAAACCCAGTGCTATCTCTCTTGCCTCTGATGACCTTGTGAATAGGAAGTCCCTAACTTCATTATCAACTGTGTAAGATAACAACGTTTTATTCAAATATTACCTTGTTGAAATGTTCCCATTTTTAATATTGTTTCATAATAAAATGTAATATTATTCAAGAACAATATGTGAGAGAAGATCATGAAACTAGTTGATTTCTATTTATTCCTACTTTGTGTTTTATCTTGTGTACTATGCGAGCATGTGAGCACACACAAATACATTCTTAGATCTAGCAGTCTACTTGAAGATGGTAAGGGAAGGAACTGAAATCATTTAAAGATCATAGGGTTCCTTATAACATTTATTAAATAATTTAGTCTATCATAATCTCATATTAACCCATCTTTTCTTAACAGTCTCTATCTTCTCTCCTACTATACCAGAGCTTCATTCTTTACATTTCTAGATAAAGCTATTCAAATAATTTTTTAATATCAATTAGTCTAGCTAGTTTGAGTGTTAAAAAAATATTCCAGAAACTCAATGCAAATAATAATGTTTACTAAAGAAGGTTTTTTTTTTTCCTTACTGGAATATAACATCATATCTGAAATTCCAATCAGTTGAGTAGAAATTCTCAGGATTATTTTATCTAGTCTCCTCAGTGCTGGCATAAAAATGTCAGCATCACTCTTGAATTAGAGCATATGTAAATGAACAATTAGAAAGCCTGCTCATGCCCTTCCATAAACCCTCCACCATAACTGCACCAGAGGCTATTTCTATTACTCCCTCTGGACATAAAGCCCACTTTAGGAAACACTGCACTAAGCTATCTTTCTTGGAGTTTCTAGGTAAAAAATATTCAACGTTCACAGACCTTACTAATTGCAATGTGTGGCATCACTTTTAATCACTGTAATTTTAGTAGGGACAAAAACATTAAAATCCTTTTATAAATAGTAGAACTTAGGAATTTTAGGATGAAATGTCTAAAGGGATCCCAATCTAGCATATTCTAGATTGAAAGAGAAAGAATAAGCTTCCATAAATGATCCAACTGCTTAAAGTATTTTTTAAAAAAATATTAAAGTATAGCTCATAAAGCTATGATATCAAGTAAATCATTTTTTCCTTCTGTGTCTAATCTATGAAATTTGTGTAATTCAAGAAAGAGCATAGCAATAATTTCTGAGTCCTGTCTTTTCAGCTGTCTTGTAGTCAAATGATTAGGTTTGACAGCATTGAATTGCAAGTGAAAAGAGAAAATCATGCTTATAATAAGGATGTTTTATAGTTACATGCTAAGTTTTAAATAGCAACATCTTTATCTTCTGAAACATTTAAAATCAAGAAAAGCCAAGATATGCGCATACATATGACTAAAATATTACTGTATATGCATGACAATTTAAAAACCTATAAAACACAAGAAAATTCAGGAAGCTTTTAACTTAAGGCCTACATTTTATGTAGTTTCATTTTAGAAGAATAATACATTTTTACATTATAATGAAGTGTCTCAAGACCTCAACCATATCATTCAAACTGATAATTTCACTTTTAATAAGACAATTTTAATCTGATTTTTATTTTGGGGGGCTTTCAACTTATGCTAGTGGTATAGAATTTGAGTTGTAGGGTCCTTTTTTGAAACAAGTTAAGAAAAATACTAATAAAAAGTATTAACACAAAAATCATAAGAAGATTAAATAATTGGTGTTTTTTGTATATGTTTAATTTTTAAAACAGGAACCTTATAACTCAGAATGTCTAAAAAGATAAATCATGTCAAAGTAAAACTATCAAAATTGGTTCAGGGCAGAAAGATAGTACAGTAGGAAGAACACTTAGCTTGCAAGCAAATAACCAGAATTGAATCCCCAGCTGCTCACAAGGTCCCCCCAAGTCAACCAGAAGAATAAATAAGCAGGGATAATCTAAGAACTTCCAGGTACAATCCCTTAGTAAATTATATTTGAATGTGTTATTTACTTTTGTAAAAATGTAAATTTAGGGTGCTTAAACATTTATTACTTTCAACATATGGTTTAGAAGATTGCTTATAATGCAGTTGTTTCTGGCATTTATTTTCTAATACCAATCCCACCACCAGTGAACATTACTTCTGTTATTGTCTCAATTTCCCACCCACCACCAGTTGTTTTGTTGCCAGCTAAGCATTTTGTGTTACTGGTTTTAGTTCCTGAACTTAAGTTGCTTCTATGCAACTTTGACATATAATTTGGTGTGTTCCTACTTACTGAAAAATTTGGAGGTGTGTGATGCAGGATCTGTGGAGATGATTGATAAGTTGACATGGCAGCAGCTGTGGGAAATGTCTGTGATTGCTAGGGCTTCCATAAGTACAGAGGGACACAATGAAGGAGTTTACCCTTATTACAAGAAGGCACTAGAGTTCTCCACCCCCAAACCAATATGCCTGGAGTTTTTTCTCTATTAGGAGTCTCTGCAGAGATCAGTGGTTAATAGTTGAAGTCAGACCACTAGAGTGGCAATGTTTATGGATGTGAATATATCTAATGAAATTGCAATAGGCGGTGGACTTGGCCCACTCCCTCTTGAGGGTGACCTGAATTTTTAGCTACTAGACTCTCTTGAGAGAGTAAAATGAGTCTATGAATCTAGTCATTGAATTGATATCCTTTGGGAATTGGCATGACAACTGGTTCCTTAGGAATTTATAGTTTTTACCTACAAAACTCTGAAATCTTAAAGTTTTTAGCTACAAAACTAATGGATTAAAAACAACTTTTCAGGCATGGGTTCAAAATATCTTTCCTCAAATGACATTTCCCATAATTCATAAATATAATAAAAACTTTTTTAAGAAAAAGCTTTGTCAGCTTCATTATTTTCCAAATTAATCCCCTAAAGATAATCAATTATTTTTTGATGATATAAAAGGTTCATTTAATATAGTTCAAAAGTCATAAAACTCTTCTTATTCCTTGATCAGTCAAGTAAATGAGTCATTGGCATTTTTATTCTAGGTATGTAGGGATACAATTTACTATAAAGAAGAAACAAAGATTTTACAGAGATTATAATTGAGTAGAACTATTTATTTCTCTCTGAAAAGCCATTTATTTTAATGAATGGATATTATTAACAAAACTCCAGTAAATGAATTAATATTTTCTCTAAGGAAAGAAATTTTTTGAAGAAAATATATAAATAGGAAATGTACCTCAAGGAAGGAAGAACATTATTTCCTACCCTAAAGTCAAAATTATTCCTAATAACCACAGTTAGGCATCACAGTTATTATGATTGTCTCTTCATATAAAATGTATTGTCATTGCAGAGTTTGAATTTCTTCTTTCACACTTCTAGTATACCATTTTAGGAACTGATTTGAATTGGGGTGGGCCTTATAAGCTTAGTCCGAATGACAAACAATTAACTTTAGCAGATTGTCATTTCCCATGCTTAAAGCACTTTGAGTATTTTCCAAGTAATCTTAAAATAAAACATCAATTCCTGAGTTTCCTAAGTAATGAAGCTTTACTTGATTTATTCTAAATCTGCCTCTATATCCTCATTTTATTATAATCCTCTTAGTTCATGTAATCCATTGACATTTATGTGACTTAGTTTTACAAAGTAAACTAATTTCTCCAATAGAGTGTTCAGATTTTCTGTTCTCTTGTAGACTTTGTGAGTTAGGTATTTGTCATGTTGCCAACTTTTTTTTCTATTCTTTTTTCTCACATTGCCTATACATTATTTATATATTCATTTATTTTAGTGTTATTATAAAATAATAATCAATTTTATTAAAATATAAAAATAATTACTATTTAATTAATTAACATACATTATTTATTATTGATGAGATTGGTTTATTGATATTATTAATTATGATATATGTATATAAATTTCTGTATGTTTATATCATATATTATATTGTGATATAATTATATATCATATGATATCAGTATATAACATATTTAAGATAAATATTAAATAGTATATAATATATAATAGAATACAATATAATATATTTAGTATATAAGTAATATAAATTATATATATATTTGCAACACTGACTTTTGGAAAAGGCTTTTCTAAGTATTTACTTACATAGACTATACAATCACCTATTTCTCTGTTATTCTTTTCCGTTAGAAATCAAATTAGAATCTTTGTTCACTGAGGGATTTGCTAGTCAATATTTTTATAATCTTCTGGGTATATGATTGAAAACTTAGTTTATCATTAAGTTATGAATCACCTGTATCTAACCTCTGTAACACTTGCAATATATTTTTTAAATGATAATGTGTAAATGAATAAAGTAAATGACACATAGGGGCTTGAATCCAAAATCTATGGCCAATACCTTGAAAGTGCCAGTTATCTTCACATAATATTTACATAATGTATCTTCAAAGACAGCTCTATGAATTAAATGAGTGTGCCAATTTCAGCAATAAGTATCATATATAAAATCAAGTCAATGATCACTGCAGATATGTTTATATGAATGATATGAACTAATATTTGTAGATCTGAAAAAATAATGATATATGAATTATCAAAAACAAATATTCTGATACCAATAATAAATACAAAAGAAGCACAATATGGCAAAGCATAATCATCATTAATAATTACAATTGTATTTAAATCACACTCCTAAATCAAACTCAGAATTTAAAATTAGAGATAATGATATAAAATAACATCTACTCCCTCCTAATATTTTGATCCCTTCATTTGAATTAATTTTGTTTATTAAATTTTAATTTCTTAGTGAACAAAGGATCTACTTGAAAATTTTTTTATTATTTGTTTTATTTTATTATTATTTGTTTTATCATCATCATCATCCATCATCTTTTCTTCTCTTTCATTCATAATTCTCCAGTTCTTGTAATAATAGCTAAATTTCATTGCTTTCTTTTCAGCTCTGATAAAATTTCTAACTTCATGTTGTCATTGAAAATCTATTGAGTTATAGCTCTGAAACTGTGGAAAGAGGTTTCTCTAGTCACCGAGTATATAATGCTTGTAGGGGAGGTGAAATAAAGCGTTCAGATCTTCCCTGAATTTCCATGATTTTGTGAGATTTTCAGAGAACCTCTATTTTTAGAAGCCACTATAAAGAGAAAGTAATGGATTAATTAATCTTTTCAATAGAAGAGTTGATTAAGAGAGAGAGAGAGAAAGAGACAGAGAAAGAAGGTCTGAGATAAAGAATAATACATATTCTAAGAAGCAATGTATTAAATGCACCACATCTTTTTCAAGGCAAACAAGACAATCTTATTTTTCCTTTTAACAGCTAGCTTTTCAAACTAATTATATATTATAGATGTGCAGCAGCAACCTAATAAATAATCTGCTTCCCCCTAGCTCCCTTTACCTTGCCCTCTTTTTTTCTGTGAATTTTTTTCATAGCCAGATGCAAAGAGAAAATAAATTCATGAGTTTGAGTAGACAGTCAGAAGGTTCCTGTTAACAATTTTTAAAGACTGGGCATTTAGGATGATAGCTAGGCTTTTATGTATTAATCCTAGAGTTTGATGTGTTTTTCTTTTTTTTGGGGGGGGGGTAACTGTGTACACTCCTGGCTCAATTTTCGGATTGAGGGATCAATTTTGGTGGAGTTCAGAGAACCTTATAGTTCGTTATTTTTAAAGAACCTTGATAGTCTATAAACAATCACATAAAAGTAGAAGCATAAAAAACTATGGAATATTTTCAAAATTAAATAAAAGAAATGTTAAGGATCTGGAAGACATAGTGGGGGTTATGGCTCTAAACTTGTACATGAAGACCTTGGGAAGATTTCTGCCATTACACATGGTTCCCCCAACATCAGCAAGAATGATCTGAAAGATCAAAGATTGAAGAAAATTGATGTAAGCTCTGAGTGCTTACTGCAAGTGCTATAAAATCTGTACTGTCTCTTGAATCCTAATAAACATTTTTAATCATGCCTTTTTATATTTTTGGAAGTAGCATAATGAAACAGGAAATTAAAAAACTCTTAAATATAAGATCTATTGTAACATTTATAATAGATTTTTCATTAGTTCACAACATTGTAAAATTTGAGGAGTAGGGTTTAACACCCAAAATGTGTATATAGTCCACCAACATCTATCACCAAAGACCCTGTGATGATCAAAAAAACCTCTCACCTCATTTTTCTCATTCATCTCACTTTTTTTGTTTTTGTTTTTGTTTTTGGGCCACACCCAGTGTTGCTCAGGGGTTACTCCTGGCTGTCTGCTCAGAGATAGCTCCTGGAAGGCACGGGGGACCATATGGGACACCGGGATTCGAACCAACCACCTTTGGTCCTGCATTCCTGGATTGGCTGCTTGCAAGGCAAACGCCACTGTGCTATCTCTCCGGGCCCATCTCACTTTTTTTATAGTAACAAACATACTCTACATTAATCTGAACTAGTGTTGTTATTTGCTAATACCTTGCTTTAGTTATTTATAGTGAATGGGGGACTTTTTAAATTCAAGACATAACACTAAGGAAATGCAAACAAACCTAGTATAAATTCTATTACCATTCAGCTTTACTGTGCCCAGTGAATAAGAAAAAAAGAGTTCATTTACTATTTCAGATCTCTTTCTTGACATAAAACTATAGTGCTTGTATTTTATTTACATTTTACATCATTCTTATTCCCACAAAAGCCAGATTTTTAAGAAAAAATGACCTCTAAGACCCCTTTCTGAAACTGAAGTTTGGCATAAAATAATAAAACCATAAAATTCCCTGAGTTTTAATCCATGGGAGGTCTGATTTTTGAGTGTTCCATTTACAGCAGTTCAGCAGTCACAGTCTGTTGTGAAAAGACACATCAACTTAGCAAATTCCTTATTTTAATCATATAAACAAGAGGTAAACAAAAGAATCTTGATTAAAAAGAATCAAATCCCAGTAAATGACTAGATATTTAACTAACACAAATGCCAGGAGAGTAGAATCAAATACTAAACATGATTACTGCTTCCTCTAGAATTCAATTATCTAGTATTACTCTAGGTAGCTATATTTTTGCTGCATCTCTTTCTTTAACTTAGATGGTACTCTATTTATTATTCAGTCTATTGTTCTTTTCATTCCACTTTATTTGAGTTAGCTTTTACTTTCCCATAACATCCTAGCTTTCCAATAAAATAGGTATTTATCGCAGCAGTAGGGTATTTGTCTTGCACGCGACTGACCTAGGACACACCTTGGTTTGATCCCCGGGCGTCCCATACGGTCCCCCAAGCCAGGAACAATTTCTGAGTAGGGGTAGCCCCTGAGTGTCACTGGGTGTGACAAAAAAAAACCCAAACAAAATAAAAAACAATAAAAATAGGATAGATATTTATTATATGAATATAAAAAGGCATCCTGAATATTTTCCTAATTTTCTACTTCCCCATCTTATCACCTTATGTTGTTGTAATTTTTATATATTTAACCATATGAGTAGATAGTTGTACATGTAAATTGTGATCTTATCCTTTATATAACTCATGAAATTGTCCTTTATGAATACTGTATAAATTAATATGATTTGTTTAGTCCTCATTATTATTTGTGTTTATTGCTAGCATGTATTGGGATACTTAATATACTCTAAAAATAATATTTCAAATTAGTTTTAAAATGAGAATCAAATATTAAAAGTAGAATATTGATTTCTTAAATCGCAGTTTGACTTATATAAAAGGTCTAAATATAACAAGAAGATTAATAAATTTCTTCATAAAATGATAATGAATTTTATTAAATGTTTATCCTCGACATACTTAAGTTAAATTATTGTAAATAGAACTATAAAATAATTGTGCTCGCTTCGGCAGCACATATACTAAAATTGGAACGATACAGAGAAGATTAGCATGGCCCCTGCGCGAGGATGACATGCAAATTCGTGAAGTGTTCCATATTTAAAAAAAAAAGGAAATATAAAATATTTAAGAACTGTCAAATATGTAATTGGCCTCTATTTTGAAAAAAATGTTAAAAAGAAAACAAATAGATGACAAATAAATTGTATTCAAAATGAAAGTTTTATTTTTATATATAACTTTTTTTTTATAAATTTAAAAAATCTTTAGGAACTTGTGGGTAATAGCTTTTGAATATGATGTTCTTGTCATGCCCCAGTATTATCTTCTTTAAAAAATAGCTATATAAGATTGTACAATTTATCAAAATCCATACAAAAAGAAATACCATAATTTGGCATTCTTCTCCTAGGATTAGTTAGATTTAATGCAAAATACAGCTTTATAGAATACCAATGAAGAAAAATAAAATGTATCTAAGAAAACAAGACAAGGAGGTCTTAGGATATTAACAATTATAAAATTAAATGTGTAAATGTGGATTTTTATTACCAGAAATGCTCATTCCTTACCACATTTCAATTTGAAGCATAGAAACAAAATATATTTGCCAAAATATATTTGGTGTTTCTTTTATGAGAAATGTTCCTAAGTTAAATAAATTAACTATAGGACTTCAGGTCAAAATAATTCGTAAAAGGGCCCAGAGAGGTGGCGCTAGAGGTAAGGTGTCTGCCTTGCAAGCACTAGCCTAGAACAGACCACAGTTCAATCCCAGGGCATCCCATATGTGGTCCGCTCAAGCCAGGAGCAATTTCTGAGCACATAGCCAGGAGTAACCCCTAAGTGTCAAATGGTTGTGGCCCCACAAAAAATTAATAATTCATAAGAAAGAAAGGCTCACTAGGAAAAAAGTTGATGGTAAGAGTGAAAACAGATCTCAGGTTCTTGACTTCAAGCAGTCAGGATAGAATGAAAACAAGGAACCAACCCAACCAACCAAAGACGTAATTCACACAAAGGCTTTATTTATGGAAAGTAAATGGAGGGGAAAGAAATGCAGGAAAGCTTCGAAATTATGGAGGATTGTCCTAAAAGAGAATTCTGGGGGGAAAAAGACTAAGATCCTTCACTTTTCATACCCTTTAACAAAGGTCAGAAATAGTTTATTATGTTCCAAGAATACTGTCCATTAAAACAGGAAAGAGGATGCTGAGATAATCATTTTTCTGATGACTAGCTCCAAAGTGCCCAAATTATCCAATTTTCTAAGCATCACCTAGGCCTCTATTGTGATAGTCAATACTAGTAATTATCATGCTTAGGCTCCTTTATTTAATCTCACACTGCCTTTTTTTATTTTATTCCTATCAACATTACCACCAGAATCCCATTTAATAAGAACAACCACACACTTATTCATATTAATTATTCTAAAATTTAAGCTCTTAAAAATATTTTTTGGGTTATGGGGCCAGAGCAGTGGCACAGTAGTAGGGCGTTTGTCTTGCACTTGGCTGACCTAAGGCAGACCGTGGTTCGATTCCCAGTGTTCCATATGGTTCCCCAAGCCAGGAGAAATTTCTGAGCGCATAGCCAGAAGTAACCCCTGAATGTCACCAAGTGTGAACCCAAAACAACAACAATAAATAATGAACACTTGAATTCTTATATGAGTACAAAATTTTGCTATCTTCAACATATTACTCTTTGGTCATAATTATCACAATTTTAAGTGAATGGCCACAAAAGTTTTTCCATATAGCCAAGAATAAATTCACTAAATTTATTTCAGGTTCCCTGGAATGAATTTCTTCAAGCATTGAGATTTTTTTAAATCCAGAAGTTCCTTATATGATAATGATCAAAATGTAATATCAAGTGTTTATCTGAAGCAACTATTTTACTTATTTCCTAAAGAATTGGCTAAAATATCAATATAAATAGCACCTCTGCTCACACTTTCTCAACCACTTGAATTTATCTGTCTGTTTCAGTACCTATTTCTGTTTCTGAATACAAACTAAAAATGCTTACCATAAAGCTATTCACCTACAAAAGGTCTGACATTAGAAGTTCATTTTGATTCTCAGCTATGTTTGCTTCAATACTTAAGAATATTTTACTTGCCCTTTGTTTCTTCAGTCCTTCCTTCCTTCCTCCCTCCCTCCCTTCCTTCTTTCTGCCTTTGTCTCTTTCTCTCTTTTTCTTCCTTCCTTCCTCCCACTTCTTTCTTTCTAAAAATAATTTCTTTAAACAGCGTGATTACAAACATAAACCATTTTGTTGATGGCCATTTTCTTCTTTCTTTTCTTTTTCTTTCTTTCTTTCTTTCTTTCTTTCTTTCTTTCTTTCTTTCTTTCTTTCTTTCTTTCTTTCTTTCTTTCTTTCTTCTGTCTTTCTTTCTTTCTTTCTTTCTTCCTTCCTTCCTTCCTTCCTTCCTTCCTTCCTTCCTTCCTTCCTTCCTTCCTGCCTTCTTCCGTTCTTTCTTTCTTTCTTTCGTTCATTCTTTCTTTCTTTCTTTCTTTCTTTCTGTCCTTCTTTCTTTCTTTCTTTCTTTCTTACTTTCTTTCTTTCTTTCTTCCTTCCTTCCTTCCTTCCTTCCTTCCTTCCTTCCTTCCTTCTTTCTCTTTAAAATAATTTCTTTAAACACTGTTATCACAAACATAAACCATTTTATTGAAGGCTATTTTTCCTTCCTTTCTTCCTTCCTTCCTTCCTTCCTTCCTTCCTTCCTTCCTTCCTTCCTTCTTTCCTTCCTTCCTCCCTCCCTTTTTCCTTCCTCCCTTTCTCCTCCCTCCTTACTTCCTTCCTTCTTTCTTTATAATTTCTTTAAACACCGTGATCACAAACATAATTATAGTTGGATTTCAGCCATCTAAGGAAAAAAAAGAAAAAAAAAAAAGAATATTCTTACTTGCCAGATGATTTATTTTCTAGTTGTCCCAATGATGACATTCTCTGTAGTGGACTAATCCTAAGAAGAGTAGTAAAATTAGTAAATTATTTTGATCTAAACTTTTATATCTCAGTAGCATATTCTGGATCATTGCAAAGTTCTTTGGGTTCTTCATATAATTGAAAGAGCAATTTTGGTTTTTATGTGACTCCGTGGCAAAAACATTTGTCATAAAATTAGGTAGAAATAGCAAATTTTTTTGTTTTGCTTCTTGTCCTCTTGAGCTAATAGTCAACATTGTAACCCAAATCATATTCTGAAACCAAAGTTAACTTTGCTTTTATCCTTCCATTCAGTTTAGCATGATAATAAAATGACTACCTTTAGATTTAGATTTTGCTAGCATCTTTCTAACACAATTTCTGAATTTCTTAGCATCTGCCATTAATGTGTTCCTACAGTTAACTCCATGATAGTCTTTGAAGACACCAGATACTGTTTTCACTTTATTCTTGCAGCATATAATCTCACTGTCTAGAAATATCATCCTCCATATATTGTCATACTTTTTAATCTTCATCTTTGTATGTTCCATTTAATGTTTTTCTACTAGCTTCTTTTTCTTTCTTTTTTTTTTGGGGGGGGGTGACACCCGGCAGCACTTGGAGGTATTCCTGGCTTTATGCTCAAAAATAGCTTCTGGCAGGTTCAGGGAACCATATGGGATGTCGGGATTCGAACCACCGACCTTCTGCATGAGAGGCAAACTCCTTACCTTCATGCTATCTCTCCAACCCCTTTTGTACTGGTTTCTAAGGTGCATTCTATTTGTGAACAGTTACAATAATAACTATCAATCATTATTGTTGGAGTACAAAATGGTAAGATACTTTAGAAAATATTGGATAACTCTATAGAAAACTATATCCATAGAAAAAATATATATTATATATAAATATATATAATACAACTATATATACATATAGTTTATATTGTATTATTCATGTTGCCAAGTGTGAAACTGCCAAATTTTCTTCTGGAATTAAATAAATCAAATACTGGTCTAAAGAGTCCATGGGTGTGTCTCAGTAGTAGATAACTTCTCTTTTGCTTATGAAGGGCTGTGCTCAATCCCTGGATACCACGAAACAAAAAAAAATTAAAATCCTGTGAAAAATTAATATCCCATTTATACAATATTGAAAAGAAGCTATTAAGACACGGAAAAATATAAGATTATGTATAAGAATGCTAAGTGAGAGAAGCAATATAAAAAAAAAACTAGATAAAATTTAATTCCAACTGGAACCGGAGAAATAGCACACTCATAGTGTGTCTGTCTTGGTTGAAGCCAACCCTGGACAGACCCGGGTTCAATTCCCGACATTCCATATGGTCCCCCTAGCCTGCCAGGAGCTATTTCTGAGGGCAGAGCCAATAGTAACCCCTGAGTGCTGACGGGTGTGTTTCCAAAACAAACAAACAAACAAAAAACTATACCAACAATATGATATTCTGAGAAAAATTGGAGAGCTAGAGCAATAGTAGAGCTATCAGGGCACTTGCCTTATATTCAACCTTTCAAGATATGTTCCCTGGCATTACATATGCTCCCGTAAGGCCTGCCAAGAGTGATCCCTGAGTGCAGAGCCAAGAGTAAACACTGAGCAGCACAATGCTTTAAAAGAAAAAAAAATACAGCAAAACAAATAAAACTATGTAAACAATAAAAAGAGATGTTTTGACAAGTTAAGGTATCTGAGCAAAACTAATTTATATTGTTTAATTTTTTCTGAGTATAAGGAAGTCTGAAGGGAGTCACTCTCAACAGTGTCCAGAAGTTGGGTGCAATAATTGGAACCACCCCAGCTGAGGTGTTAGAGGGATCTCCAGAGCTATTCCAGAGGTATTTTTGTGCTGATTGCAATAGGTTGCATGTGATGCATATACCTGTACTGTCTTTCTGGTCCTGTCATATTATTATTATAATTATTTTTAAAATATCAATTAACACATTCTTTGTCTAAAATCACGTAGCTTTACCACAGGACTACTAGAAATGTAAATGATCTTTGGGTTCTTATGAAGTTTGTTTTCCTAGTTACTTTTAAAGTACATCGTTCTTATGTGTAAAGTTGATCATTTAAGAGATAATACATGTGCTAAGTGGAGTATTTATATAAAATCTTAGATTCTATTTTCTTTTTTTTGCCCTCCCCACTCGATTCTATTTTCATAATATTAGTACATATTAAAAATTATTCTTAGTTTTATAATTTGTTTTCAGCATTGGAAGCCAATTTACATTAAAATTAAGTGAATCAATGATCAATTTTATTATTGAAATGTAACAGAATGATGTAGATAATTCACAAATAATCTTGATTAATATAAGTGAAAATAACAAATGATATGAGAAACAAGCAGAGTTAAAACTTTTGTATGAAAACTAAAACATTGCTCTCTCAAATAGGTATGGATTAATTTCAATGGTGGAATTAACTCATTTTACCAGTGGCAGCTAAACTAAGAAGATTCATTTTTGTTAATACGATCAATAATTAGTGTTACTGAGCAATTGTGAATAGACTAAATTATACATAAAATATAGTAGAAAGAGATATTCCAATTTTTTCTAAATTAATTCTTCCTCAATTTCTCAATTCATTGTGGCAAATTACATAACCTAGTGTTTTAAATATGATGTGAAGTTCTGTGTTGCACTGGATATGCACAGATGCGCGGTGAACCCGACGGATACCAGAAGTCAGAAAACAGTTATCATTGGGCAGAATTCACAGTTTTGACAAAAGTACTGTCCTTCTAGATACACCAATAATCAGTTCTGTTGGCTAGTTATTTTGACTTTTAGTAATTACTGATTATCTTCAGCTTCTTGTAGAGTCAGTTTAACCTTGCTTTATTTGTCATATAATGTTCTTTTATATGTATAGTTAAATCTCCCTTTTTAAGATATTTCTGACAGTATGTGGGGTCCTTTCAAATAAAAGTCAAGTATATTCTCTCGTGTTAAGATTTTTAATTTAAAAATATCTGAAACTGGAGAGACAACAATTGAATAAAACTCTCTCCTTGCATACAACATTTACTTGTCAATTCATGGCCCCACCAATAGAACCCTGAGCATTTCCAGAAGTAATCACAACACAAACAGAAGCTTTGAGTATTGCCTAGTATGTCTCAAATATAAATTTTTAAGTGATTTTTGTTTAATATGAACAAAACATAAGTCTCAAGACTCAAGAATCATGTTATACATTCATAAAAGTGGGGATGGGCATTACTTGTTTATACAATTATATATGGTAAATGTCCATTGAACTTAATGAGATAGAATTTCATGCCACAAAAAAGAAATATTACTATTATCAAATAAATCTAACAAAGAAAAATTATAAAATTGCTGTTATGCAGTTAAATCTAAAAATATAGTAAAAGTGGCCACTGTAAGATCTTCTCATAAAATGTGTTCATTTATGACCTCTAAATTATCGGGTATGCCTTGTGATTTACTCTGATAAGTTCAGGATTTTATCATCCTTTGAAAAGGAACAATGTATTTCAAGTAATTGTACCTTTTATGACACCTAATTTAAATAAATATAGACTAGATGGCTCATATACTATGCCGAACTATTAAATTCTAACGTGTGTAAAGATTCAAGTCTTTTATATAATTTAATAAAGGAAATTTATAAAACAAATCAGTTTAACATATGCATTTTGATAGCTCTTGTCAGTGTATCTATAACTCAGAAGTAGTCTTTGGAAATAGAAAAGCAAACTATGCATGAGAATAGTATTAAACACAAAAGAGTAGATAGTGAATACAATTAAGTATCTAAGTGATTATAGATATGTGAAATACTGAAGTTCGAACAAAATATAGCCTTATATATTGTTTTACTGTAGTTTAAGAGAATTCTATAATTAACAAGTAAGGGGCTGGTGAGGTGGCACTAGAGGTAAGGTGTCTGCCTTGCAAGCGCTAGCCAAGGAAGGACCACAGGTTCCATCCCCCGGCATCCCATATGATCTCCCCAAGCCAGGGGCAATTTCTGAGTGCTTAGCCAGAAGTAACCCCTGAGCATCAAATGGGTGTAGCCGAAGAAAACAAAAAACAAACAAACAAACAAAAACAAGTAAATAGATTAGATCAAAGTATATATTTAGAAAACCACAAACTACTAAAAGTATTGTAATAAAAATGGGAAATGTGAATATATATAATAAATGAAGATTAATTAATTAAGGGGCCAAGGAAGTAAGATAAAAGTTAGTAACATCTGATTCTTATAAAAGGAATTCTGGTAATTATTCATTTGCAAAGTTTTTAGTTTTAGAGGCCCTCAAGTACATCTGTGATGTTCTTTGTAGTCTCTATTTGCACAGAACCTGAGCAGAACCTTGTTTGAATCCTGACAATTAAATATGAATACTAGTTGACAAAGATGGTGAGTGGTCTCTGGAATTCCTGGTCTCTGGAATTGGAAGACCTCTTACCTTTATTTCCTCACAGTCAATGGAAGCAGAGGATAAAGTTTATGGTGATTTTTTTGTTTTGTTTTGTTTTACAATTTCCTACATAGTAAATTCAAGAATTTTGCGTTTAGGATCCAATTTTACTATTTATAGGAAAATTCAGCCTTCAAACTTACCTCCATAAAAAATAAATGCATACTTTCTAGCCTATTCCTTTATACCACTGTTATCATGAATTAAAACCTGAAAATAGATATCCCACATGCAAAAATGACATCATAAAGTCCTTAACAAAATACTACCAGCTAAATTTTAAAATGCTAATTTTAAAATATTATATCATCAAGTTTGTTTTATGTCATAGAGATTTTTGCCTTGCTAGGATATTTACCTTGGTTCTGTCTCTGGAACCATATGTGGTCCACTTGTCTACCAGTCCACCAGCACTTCCAAAAATACATTGTAGGGGATAAAGCGATAGCACAACGATAGTTTGCCTTGCACATAGCTGACCCAGGACAGACCTGGGTTTGATCCCTGGCTTCCCATATGGTCTGCTGAGCCAGGAGTAATTTCTGAGTGCATAGCCAGGAGTAATCCCTGAGCGTCACCAGGTATACAGCCCCCCGAAAAACAAACAAACAAACAAACAAACAAGAATACATTGTTGCAGCATAAGCCAATTCCACCAAATCTTTTTTATGGTATTACCTTGCCAGTTATTTTCTATGTATCTAGTACTTTACGTGGAAAAGTATTTTTTTCTAATACTAATCTCTCTGAGTTCAGTCTATTAATATCTCTGTTTTTCTCCTGTGCAAACTATGCTTATTTTCTAAAATTGTCTTAAACCTAGATTCTATTTGTATGTGTTCTTAAAATTCAAGTGTCTTAAAATGCACAAGACCAAAAAATTTAATGAAAGCTAATTTTAATTTTTAAAAAATTCTAAAGCTCAATAGCCATGTCTTTTTCCAGTGTCTGTGAGTGTGAGGGCCAAGAAATCATGGAAAAACATATAAAGCTAACCTCAAAAAGATATCATGAAAATGAAGTAAAAATAAGGCTACTAAATATAATTGAAATAGGAAACAGCTGTTTAAAATAAACAATAATAAATTCTAAAAGCAAATTTTTTCAGACTTTAAAAATTGTACAAAATTGACTGATCAATTAAAAATTGTCAAGCCAAAGCATGATTGGATTTTATGATTAGATTTTTAGCAAATGATCCTGAACTTCAAGCTAAAATGTACACTGAGGAAAATATTTAGGCTTTGTATGAATAGACACCAGTCAGCAGACTAGAAAAACATATCACAGGAGACCAAGTATGGGGAACGTTATAAGCTTTTCTATTCAAAATGTATTTGAGTATTAGAAAGAAAAAGAACATTTTCTTTTCTTTTCAATAGTACTTTTGTGGCAGAAAATGGAAAACTATTTGAAGACTACCAAGGCAATCAGAATGATGAAAGAATCCGCGACTTTTATGTAGCAAGGGAATACACAGTGCAAGACAAATTAAACTGAATCACCTAGTGTTAAGAACTTTAAAAGGGTTGAGATTTTATTGTACTTACAAGTTAGAAATCCAAAATTATCTATGATGAGCAGCTACATAAAAATATTTCAGATTTTTGCCCAGAAAAGATGTATTATTATTGTTTTGTTTTTAGCTAGGCTAAGTAAACACGTCCTCTACTCCTCCTATTCGAGAGATCTCTATTAACCAAAAATGCTCACAAAATACATCTTTGATTCACCTACCTAAATAAAAGCCATTGAAGCCTTTGCTTATAATGTACAAAATTCAGAAAAATGAAAGATCCCTAGAGAACAAACACATTCAATATAATTTAAATTTAATATTTTTTTCTTCCATGGTTTAGAGGTCTCAAATGTTAAAAATAAAAGGTCAAGCTGACATATAAGTTTTAGTTTCTGAGCTTGTCTTAACTACTTTGGTTTTCTACTTTTTTTTCCACTTTTTTGCCCTTACATTTAATTTCCATTCTATTTTTCTTTGATTTATCTCAATAAAAAATAAACGAATACAAGAACATAAATTATTATATTTTTGATAGTAGTAGCCTGAGCCTATAGTTGCAATTGATACAGTTTGTGCTTGTCTCACAATCGCCAATCCATACTAATTGCTTTGGAAAATGTACTATATCGTTTCCGACTTTTATCTAAAAACATAAACATCCTCCATAATTCCTACAGAAAAAGCATGTGAAAATTCTATTCACAAAAAAATAGATAAATAAAATTAGAAGGGGGCCAGAGAAATAGCATGGAAGTAAGGCGTTTGCCTTGCGTGCAGAAGGTCTGAGGTTCTAATCCCAGAATCCTTTATGGTCCCCCGATCCTGCCAGGACCAATTTCTGAGCATAGCGCCAGGAGTAACCCTTGAGCGCTGCCGGGCGTGACCCCAAAACAAAACAAACAAAAAAAAATTTACAAGGGTCTCAACCTTCTAACCAAATAACATTTTCAAGGTGTTAAAATAAAAAATACATAAGTAAACTCATATGTCTCAATTAAGTTGAGTTAAACTTAAAAAAATAATTTTTACAGGACAGAAGCTCTAAACAAATACTTCTTCAAATAAGATATCTGTATGCCAACAGGTACTGGGAAAAATAACAAAGTTCTATTTTATGATACTATAAACATTTAAATTTAAACCATGGTAGTACATCTCCTCACACTTATAGAATGATCTATATTTAAAAAAAGAAAATAAAAATGTGGAAACTGGTGGAAACAAAAAACTCCATTACACTTGCTAGTGGAGATATAAATTATCATAATCTTTATGAATAGTGGTATAAAAGATTCCCTAAAAATGAAATTACTACTATCATTATTAAGCAATATTATCTCTAAGTAATTCATATTTAAAATGTATCTAATATCACTCCTAAATGTATAAAGGATAAAAATCAATGGTAAATCATTACATTTTGCTTTTAAGGAGAAGAATCCCCATTGGGCACATGAAACATTTCCTGGTCAATAGTGAAAATCCAATAAGTAATAAATGTTTTGTTTTTGCTTTTTTTTTTTTCTCTTTGGAGGCCTCACCTCATTATACTCCAAACTTGCTTCTAACTCTATACTCAGGGATTAAATTCAAAGACCATGTGGGATTTTAGGGATTGAACCCTGGTCAGTTTTATGCCAGTCAAATGCCCTACCCACTATAGGATCATCTGGGTTCAAGTATTACATATATTAAATTGTGGCCCCATCCGCCCATTCTTTCTGTGCAACTTTATCTTATCTGCAAGACCCCACCCATTCCTGGGACGGGTCTTGGGAAGGTTAGATAAGGCCTTGAACCCAAGGGATTAGGGTTTTTTTTTGCCAGCATGGAGAGGTAGCAGAAGCAGAGATGGCTGAGAGACAAGTACAATGCAGGGCTAAATAGATATACAGCATAATTGGTTATGATATAGGCCACACACATGGGCCAGGGCCAATAAAGATGTTATCTCTCCTGAAGCCTGTCTGAGTTGCTGCGATCTCCTGAAGATTATGACCTGCCGGTTAATGGCGGATGGAGCCCTGTGGCCGGGGCTTAAGGACAAAGGCCTCCATCTCCAAGATCCAAGCTCATTCTAAGAGCTGTTTTTCTACATTAAATAATATTAATAGTATTTCTATGATCATCAATTTATTATTTTATTCAATCGGGGACGAAAAGAAGATAAATCAAAGTAGCATATAAGATGAAAGGGCAAAACTTAAGAACTAGGAGATTTTCTTATAACTAATCATCATTTATTCCATCTGTTCACAAGTAAGTCAAACTTAAAACCATGATTTGAAACTTTTTATGATACAAAATAAGATTGTGTAATAAGGGTGTTATTTCTTTATAGGTATAAGTTCTACTTTAAAATGAGCTTAAAAATAAAATCAAACAATAATACTTAGATTTACAAGGGTCCAATTATATTCTCGATATTCAGGATATTTGCTCATCATTATGAGCGTTGGCTCACTTATAATAGTAATAGAAAAGTGTGAATTTGTGGTTCTGTAAAAAATTCTTGATGAGGAGCTGAAGTTGATTGAAGTTGATGGGGTAGGAATGAGGAAATGATGTCAGTCTTTGGTCTCAGATAAGAATTCGTACATTGACTTTGCATCTGAGAATTTATTTTTGGTGCTTTTATCGTAAGCTAGAGTGCTGAATGCTGATAAGACAAGCCATCAGCTAACCTCAGTGATTAATCCGTACACAATTTAGATTTTCAAAAGCGGAGTTTACATTTTCATGTGGTCAGTTAACTATTGACATCAATTTTCTTTGTACAGACAAAATTAGTCAGGCCCAACCATTTGCCTTCTTGTGAACTGACTTGTATATTTTGCATATTAGGCTAATTGCTTTTAAGGAGAACTGTTTTAAAGCCATAAAAAAAAAAAGTTTCATGGTAATAAAGAAAGCATAATAATGATCAGAGTTTACCATCCTTCTCCCTCTCATATATTTTTTAATTTTATCCTATATATAAGTGTAGGTACATAATCATAATGAGTAAGATATAAATATTTCTATATAATAAATATTTCTATTTAATAAAATAGCTTGAAAAACTGCATTACCTTCATTTTTGCAGAAAAAAATGAATTCTGTGCATCTGAATAAGACTGATATTGTAGGGAATATCAGAAGCCAAGCAATTTAAATTTATGGAATAGGTATATTTAGTTTTTTTCTTGCAAGGGTTTAATATGGAAAAATCATAAAAATTTAATTAAATAGTACAGAGAGTAGGGCGTTTGCCTTGCAGGAAGCCAAGAAGGTTTAGTCTCTGACACCATATGTAGTCTCTTTTTGACTCTACCCCCAGGCCCTCCACCAACACTCCTGATATGATATATGAACACAAGTCCAGAATATACCCTAAGCAAAGCTTGGTATGGCCAATAACAAACAAACAAACAAAATGCATTAAAATTAAAATATATTTGAAGTGGTGTCAGAATGCCATTGGGAGAAGAATGGCACTTTTAATATCTTCTATTTACTATTGCATATAACATCCAATAAAACTAACAACCTTCTAGCGTTCCAGTGGGATTGGAGTTTTCAAAGACCACAACCAAATGTTTGGGGGATAAACAGACCAAAAATGCATAAATATTCTGAGCTCAAATATGTAAGTTATTTTTTTATTCTTTTTCTTAATTCTGAATCCTTGCAGTAAGACAGGGTCTTGAGGACCCATGTGCAACAATGAACGCCATTTATTTCAGCTATAGCTCATCAGACCTTAAATGTACTCTGTCACTAGTGTATCAGTTATAAATCTAGGAAATCCATGGCTGTGTCATTATGTTTATAGCATGTAGCATAATGGTAATTTTGAATATTTTGTTTTGGTCTATATGTTAATTTGCAAGTACGCAATATTACTTCTTATAGTATTAGATATAACCTTATGAGCCAATTTATAGTAATACTATTATAAAAATTGCTTCTTCCAAAGTCTTGCCAAGTGAAATAGTAACTTTTCAGATCCTGAGCTTGATAGCACAAATGAGTAATTTTCAGCTGATAGTTTCTTGAAACAGCAAAGTCAGCATTACCTGTTAACACATTGAAGTTTAAATTACTATACAAGATCTAAATGGTTTTAAAAGCCTTCCAATGTTTCTGAGGCATGCTAATGTTTGAGAAACTTTGCTGTGTATAGATATGACAATTAATCTGAGTGGATGTTTTGGATAAGGAGAAAGAACTTTCACAGTATGTGAAAGAAAGTGGAACAAAGAGCAGAAAACCAATTCTAAATAAAAGGTTTAAACAAATAACAAAAAAAAAATAAGAATTCACTAACTAATGTAATAGGAATATCAGGAAGCTTGTTAATCAGATGGCTAAACAATAGGGTCTTTGTCTTATTTATTTTCTTTGAAATTTACCATTGTGTTCTTGACTTTGAAATAATTAAAAGCAAAAACCTGGAGCCAGAGAGATAACATGAAGGCAGGGAGTTTCCTTTGCATGCAGAAGGACGGTGGTTCGAATCCTGGCATCCTATATGGTCCCCCGAGCCTGACAGGAGCTATTTCTGAGTGAAGACCCAGGAGCGCTGCCGGGTGTGACTCAAAAACCAAAAGAAAAAAAAAATAAAAACCTCAGGTCAAAAAATAAAGGTAATTTGCTTTTTGAGAATAAGAAAAAGGGGAAAAAATAATGGTAAATAGTCTCTGTCTCTAAATAAAGGGAATCCAGATACATTTTTAGTTTGTTCTATCTATAATTCAGTCTTTAAATCTATTCTCAAAAACATGCAGTTCATTTATATTTTAATATTAAAATAAATAAATAAGGAAAGATGGAAAGAAAAAGAGAAATGAAGAGGGAAGTAAGGAAAAGATAAAATATATTATTTTTTCCTTAGGATTTCTCAGTGTTTTGAGTAGCTCTTCTTCCTAAGACTTCACGAAGTCCTAACTGAAGGTTATCAGGGCACAGAGGAAACAATGGCTCTGTGTCTGTGTTAAAACACAATCATTTCAAATTCATTTGAACATTCTTGCCTTTCACATAAGGCACTTAGATCTATTTAAATACTAAAATAAGCACAGAAAATTTTTAGAATGAAAAATGTTGATTTTAGCATTTATACTTTCTCAGAGTAATTATTTCTTAATCGTATCAATATTCTTTTGTTTTCTGTTTTTGAAATGCAAAAAAAATAATTTCTACAGAACATGTATGTATATTTTTATAATTTTATAATGTATTGATACTTTAATTGTCCCCAGTCAATTCAAAAGAATGAGAGAAACTGATTCTGTGTTTTATGTGGAGATACATATCACTTTTGTTATATTGTGATTTTTATTATTGTTATATAATATCAATGCAATTTTTTCATAACAAAAGAATATTATAGGGGCACTCTGTAGTTAGACTAAATCTGGGGCCAGAGCAATAGCACAGCAGTAGGGTGTTTGCCTGGCACATAACTGACCGTGGACAGACCTGAGTTCGATTCCCAGCATCCTATTTGGTCCTCCATACCTACCAAGAGCCATTTCTGAGTGCAAAGGTAGGAGGAACCCTTAAGCACTGCCAGGTGTGACAAAAAGAATACAAACAAAAGAAGAAACTAAGTCTGTTTATGTGACCTCATATTCCTATTTTAGGGGTTGTGCAAACCTAATGGCTCTCAGGGCCTACGTCTGCTATATTTCTATGGGTCTCTCTAACACATGCCCAGGGGGCCATCTGTGGTGTAACAAACCCAGTGTCTAGCACAGCAAAAAAAATTTGTATCAGCATCTAATCCAACAATATCTTATTTCAAGACCCATGCTAGAAATGTTCTTTGTCAAGAGCCAATAGTCAAATGATTGCTATCTTAAACATAATTTTATCCTTAATTATGAAATTTGGTTCACTACCAAAACTCTTTTTATTTGGGGGGGGAGCCACAACTGATGATGCTCAGGGGTTACTCCTGGATATGCGCTCAAAAATTGCTCCTGGCTTGAAGGACCATATGGGATCTCAGAGGATGGAACCATGGTCCATTCTAGGTTAGCACGTGCAAGGCAAATATTTGCTCTACCGCTTGTGCCATCACTCTGGCCCCTCTACCAAAAATTTTTATTTAACTTTTCTTTATAAAATGCTCAGAAAAAAAAATCATTGATCCTTGAAAAATAATAGAGCATATTTGAACCAGTTAAGGTTTAAAGAACTTTGAAGTCCAGTTTAAAGAACTAGAACATATGCTCTCTTGTGAAAGACATGGGTTTGTTCCTGGCATCACCTTGTCCTCAGAGACCACTTGAAGAAAGTAACCTGAGAATAGCACCCAAGCTTCAATGGGGTCTTGTTGCTCAAGTTTTCTCACCACAATCCCCAAATGCAAAGAGCCCAGTTTGCATTTCATAAAACAGCCTCAATTAGTAGTCCATGACTGTTACCTTTATTTTACATTATTCTGTATTTTTATGCTCTATATTAATTGGAAACTAGAGTTCTTAGAACGGCCTTGAAAAAATCTGGTAGTTCTTCGAAAATACCACCAAAGTGTTTCATACATTCAAATCCTGATAGCATAACATTTTAAACAAAAGCACTGAAAACACTTAAGTAAATTAAATGCGTTTTTAAAAATTGGGATTTTTGAAAACCCATTTGTTCATGGAAACTTGTATAAATGGAATAACTAGTCATGCTCTGAATAATTACCATTCATTAGAAGATATTATAGAATTTTACTTTTAACAATACCCATAATTTTGTACTTACACTAACATCCTATCATTTTAACAACTTAATAGACAATTTTCAAGAGATGGGCTGTAGCTTAAATATTTTAAAGGCATTTTATCTTCATCTATTTGAATGGCTGAATTTCAGATTTGGGAGCAAATGAAAGATAGCTGAGTAAATTTCATTTTAGTAGCCTCTAACAAATGTCTCTCACTTTTCCTTTCTCTTCTCTTTCCTTCTCTCTCACCTCTCCATCTCTTTCTATAGCTCTCTCAAACAGGCATGCACATGCACGTCATACACACAATGCTCTAATATTATTAAAGATTAAGATTAAAATTAAGACACAAACAAGCCATGTAGTTTATGGCACAACTTCACTGCACATACTCTGCTTGTATGTGATCATTTAGACATATTCAGTACCTGAACACCACTGAATATGCCATATCCTACATTAAGAGTAAAACAAAAGATACATGAAATATTTTAGAATGAAGATATATAGTTTTCAAGGTTTAACAGAATTATATTTAATTCATGAATGTTTTAATATGCACAATCTCAGTGTTAGTATACTATAAGGGGTCCACTGAAAAATAAACTCTTCTAATGACTTCCATCTTTCTTCACTTCTTTTCTTCACAGATGAAAAAAATACATCTTTTAAATCACCTTTTAAAGGGAATGGAAATTTGGCTATTCTGCCATTGGACAATCTCTGGTCTTTGATGTAACTTTACTGAATTTTGTTCAACCCTTACACAGATGAAACATCTACTTTATGAGTTGTAGGCACCTCTCCCTGATAGACAGTGGGGGTGCTCCTAGAAGACCACCTACAGTTTCAAAATTGATATCTGGTTTCCTTCAGATACTCCTGCTTTGGTAATCACAGTATTTTGAGTTAGAAAAGTGAAGGTTTTGGGAATGAACAGCCCTGGCCCTTTGATATTTAATGTCCTTCCCAGAATTGAAGAGAAACTACCACTACTGTATGTTGAATGACCTAAAAGTATATAGTTTGGTGAGCATCACTTAGGTATAAGCTTATTTATTAAAATATTTATCTACCTGTTTAAAAATGCTTATTTTCATAGTAAAGATGGATTAAATTATTTCCTCTATAGCATAATAAAGTATCTTCTTCTCTCCTAAGCATCCTTAATCCCTTAACATTTTATTTGATTCATGATTGAAACACCAATTCTCTAAAACTCCAAAATTAGAACCTGTCTAATCATTGGACATACCTTGTGCATATAATATTAAGCTCATATTTTCCTTTTGATCCAACTGACTCAGCTGTGCTGTTAAAGTTATTGAAGTAGTTTGAGAACATCCCAGAAGGGGTGGGAAACTTATTCCCTCGATCCTGACAACAACTTTCAGGCTAGCCAGAAAGTTATCTTTGATCTCAAATTTCTGCTACCTAATTTCTGAACCAGAAATTCACTATCTTGATATTGAAAAAAGTAAATGTCCCCTATAACATAGATGGTAGATTCTAATCAATTGCATTTATAACATGTCAGAATCAGTTCAGAAGTGAAAAAGTAAAGGAACAAAAAACATCAATCCTATTAGAGGAAATGACACTTCCTTTTCTTGTTGTTTCCTCTTGATCATTTGCAGATTAGCCAAAGAGAAGAGACAAAGACACAAACTCAGAGAATCAAGAGAAAGATTATTTATCATTAGTGCTGGCCCAACAGCAGCAGCTCCCCCAAAAGCTGAGGATCCAGGATAGATTTGTACAGCGTTTATCCCCAGGTCTTCTGCCATGGGAGTTCTCTCCTGAATGATATAGTACACAGAGAAGGTAAATAATATTGTGATAAACAATCTAAGTTTTCCTTCACAGGAATTAGACTTCTGCCATGTAACCCATACAGGAATAAAGCTTTCCTTGACAGTCAGATATAGCTGCTTTGTATTTTCTGCTGTCTTTCATTGTTTTTGACTACTATTTCTAATATGACTTTTTGGAAATTTATGTGGCCGCTAAGCTATTGTCTCTGTTTCTAGCTCATATTATCACACTGACACAGTATAATTAAACGAATTGTTGGTGTTAAAAGATGATTCAGAGTCAATAAGAACACCATTGTCTGAAAAAGGAGAATTATTTTAGGCCATAATTTATAGCAATTTCAATTATTATTTAATACCAGACACTTTATTTTTTATGGAATAAATTGAATTTCAACTAGTTACTGGAATATGTCTCTCTCTCTCTCTCTCTCTCTCTCTCTCTCTCTCTCTGTCTCTGTCTCTGTGTGTGTATTTTTGATGACCACCAGGTATTAAGAACTTTAAAATCCTTTTATTTTCATGGGCAGAATTCTCCTTTCTTCTCATAACTGAATAGTATTTCATTTTTTAGATGCAACACACTTTATGCTTTTGCCTGCTGAAGGACAATGTTGTTTGCTACCATTGTCTGGAAATTATAATAAATCCTCCATAGATCTCCCTGTGCAGAGCATTTTGGAGTGAAGACATACATTTTCCAGTCATTTTTTGATAAATGTCAGGTAGTGGTATTACTGAGTCATATAGTAAATTTTTTTTATTTTTGTAAGATATTTTCAGACTGAGATGCATTATGGCTGTATATTATATATTCTATAGCATAGACTAATAATGTAGGTATTCAACATTTCATAAGTATTTGAAATTGTCAATTTTTTTAATTGTTCTTAAAAATGTGGGAGAGAAGAAAAGTGATAGTGGGGGGGCCGGGCGGTGGCGCTGGAGGTAAGGTAAGCCTTACCTGCGCTAGCCTAGGAGACGGACCGCGGTTCGATCCCCCGGCGTCCCATATGGTCCCCCAAGCCAGGAGCGACTTCTGAGCGCATAGCCAGGAGTAACCCCTGAGCGTCACCGGGTGTGGCCCAAAAACCAAAAAAAAAAAAAAAAAAAAAAAAGAAAAGTGATAGTGGGGATTCTATTGTCAAATTTTCTGATAGCCAGATAGTTCTATTCTGTTATGTTAAAAGATTATTTAAATGATAGTTACTGTTTTTAAGATATAAATTTTGTGTTTATTTTATGTTAAGATTGTATATCATGATATACAATGTTATTTACTTATTTATTTTGGCTTTTGAGTCACATCTAGTGATACTCGGGGTTACTCCTTGCGATGTGCTCAGAAATTGTTCCTGACTTGGGGGACCATATGGGACGTCGGAGATAGGAGATAGAACCCAAGTTCTAGATCAGTGGCATGAAAGGCAAATGCCCTACTGCTACAGTATTGATCCAGCCCCTATTCAATGTTATTTAGCTTTAACATATTTTCAGTATAATCACTTAATAGGGATATTTTTATATTAATTCACTCAGTTCAATATGTAGCTAAAAATAGAGTTGCCTACATTTATTTTTATTGCTTTACGTAAGCACCCTAATTAAAAATTGTTCATTATTGAGGTTCAGTCATACAATGGACACCATCATTCACATTGCAATTTTTCTATCACTAATATTTCCTATTTCTTCCCACCATCACTCCCCACTCCTGTCTTGCTATAGGACAGGCAAATTTCTCTCTTTCTGTCTCTCTATCCCTAAACCCATTTTTCTCTTTCTTCTTTTTGAGACTGTAGCTAGCACTATTGTTAATGGTGGAGTTCCTAACCTGTTAGTTTCTCCACTACAAGCATCTAGTTCTTGTCCAGAGAAATCAGTTCCTACTATTATATCAGTATCCTTGTATACCCTTCTCTACTCTAGCTACATCCATATATGATACATCCATGTGGCGAGCTTTCTACCCTGGCCTGGACACCTGACCGTCTCTGTTGTCACTGAGTATGATTACCATACTATCTTTGGTTTTCTTACATTCCTCAAATGACTTATATTATTCCATATATATTCCTTTGGTCTTGCTCATTTCACTCAGCATAATATTCTACATGTATATCCATGCATAAGCAAATTTCATGACTTAATTTTTCCTAATGGCTGCATAGTATTCCTTTGTGTAGATGTCCCACAATTTCTTTAGCCATTCATCTGTTATCCCTTGCCCATTTTAAAACTAAGATAACCAACCATTGGAAAAAGCAATGGAGATATGAGAAAGAGGCAGAGTAACAAAACAATAGTAGTTGTACGATCGTGGGTACTTTGGTGATAGCAGCAATGTTACTTATCACAACCATAAAATTGATATTATTATGTTACTTAAACTACAGTAAAATGTAATAACAAAATGTCGCTTAAACTACAAAAACTGTAATTTTTAAAATAAAAAATATTTCATGTTTAAATATTAGAACAGTCACTGAAGCAAAAGTACAATGGGAAAGGGGAGCAGCAGACCCAGGTTCAATCACTGGGACACCATATGGTTTTCTGATAAAAGATCCCTGTGACCAGAACCAATACTAAGTCCAGAGTATCTCCAAGTGTGACCACAAAACCAAAAATATGTGTTAAATAATTAAGCATTTACTAAAGTTTATTAAAAATTAAAATGATGACTTTCATTATCTTCCAACTCTCCGGATTTCAGAAAGTTTGAAAGATGAGCTTGAAAAAGACTCAGTAGAAATTAATATTTATCATTACATCAGAAAAATATGGTTCTATGGAAATGCCAACCACCATGTTCAGAAATACTTTTATCATGTAAATCAGTAACTTTTGCTTCTGACATGAAGGTGGGACAAATAGTAGAAGTGCATACCTGGGATAAAAAAATCTGAGTCTAGACTTATTTTCGGCGTATTAGACTTTTACCCCAGTTTATTACTTTTCTCTCCTTCAAACAAAATCACGTAACTTGAACTAGCTAGTCCTGCCCCCCCAGTTAGAGGGGGAAATAAGGGAGGCACCAGGACCAAACAGGTGCAAGACTACTAAGCAATAGGCTAGATACAGAGGAGACCACATATTCTAGCAACCCTGAAGGTGAGGGAAGAGGATATGGGAGGTAGGACAAAAACGGAGGAGTAGGGAAGACAAACCGGTGATGGGAATCCCCCTGATTTTATGTAAATATGTACCTAAAATATTATTGTCAACAATATGTAAGCCACTATGATCAAAATAAAAATTATATTAAAAAAAATCTGAGTCTAGTCCCCACCATCCCATGGTTACTTGAAATCAATTTATGTGACTATGATGACACCCTGAGAAGCATCATATTGCTTGGTTAATCATGATTCAACTTTTGATCCACACTACAGATTCAAATATTCCCAGGAGAGGCCCTGGGAAACCTCCTGAAAAATTGTGTGGGAGTGCCCCTAAAACATAAAAGTAAATTAAAAGAAATTAATAACTATTTCACTCAATTCTACCACTTTACATTCTTGATTAGGGTTTGTTATTTCTCAGAGCTTTATTTTTCGAATTTGATTTTGTTCTCCTCTCTCTAGGAGATGTTACTATTTTAGAAGTTTTCTTTATAACAAAGATCATGTAGAAACAGAAATTAGTTCACAATTTAAGCTGTTTATCTAACCTCTTCCTTTAACTTTACAGAAATGATAAAGGTCACTGCTCTTCTTTAGTTAATGACCTATAATTACATTATAATTACCATGAAAACCACTTATTCAGGTCAATCATTTGATTTACATATCATTATTTTTATGGCTTAATGAATGTACTAAAATTAATTTTATTCAATGGCTGCTAACTTTTTAAACTTTTTATCCTCTATTATTCTAAATCCCCTTGAACAATTAGAGGTATATAAAAGTCTGTCTTACACGTTTTGCAGATTCAATCATTTCTTCTTAAGTAACTCATTTGCACTTCTAACCCTTCTTCCTCTGAAACCTTTACGTGTTTTAACATTATATTTTTCCTATATATAATTTATTTATTTATTTTTGAATTATACTTAGCAGTGGTTAGGGTTTACTTCTGGATCTGTGCTAAGGGATCAGTCCTGGCGGCAGTTGGGAAACATCTGGAATGCTTCAAATATCAGCCACAACCAAAGCAAGCACCTTCCCACTGTGCTATCTCTTTGACCCCTTAGATAATTAATTTATAAAATTCATTGACCTGTGTCTTAGTCTAAGAAAATTTTAAAACGTTATCCTTTTGAAAATGCTACAACCAGTGGTGCTCAGTGTTTTCTCTTGTTCTGCACTCAGGGATCATTGTTAGCAGAACTTAGTGAACCATATACAGTGCAAGGGATTGAATCTGGTTTAGCTGAATGCAATGCAAATGCCCTACGACCTCCACTAACACTCCAGCTATCCTCAAAAAAAGTATAATTTATAATATGCTAGTCATAATAACAGCAAAAACAATCAATGTGAAATTAACATCTTTCAAAAGTCAAACATTTTTCAAAGTAAATAGACTATAAAGTTTATAACTATTTTTAGTTGTGACAATTTTATTTCATTGTTTGCAAAATAATTGAAATAACTTCTAATAATTTACCATTTAAGAAAAACAATAAGGAAATTTAACATTAAGTGTATTTCTATTATAATTTTTCTCAGATTTTATGTGTTTGTGGTGAGAAAAAAGAGAGAAAACAGTCAATCAGAAAAAAATGTGAATCTATTTTAAATTTATCTCTTAGAGTGACAACCTCAACTCATTCTAATTCTAATGAAAGCCCTTGATTACCCTGATATATTATCTTGCTAGCTTACCTTGCAGTGGGGGACAGAGTTTGGAATGCAGAGGCAAGGGTCTTGGGGGCATAGGTTCAAGAAACCCTCTACATATACCATAAACAATAATGCTATGACTATGTTACCTAAACTTCAATAATAAAATAAAATGTAAGTGTGGAAATAAATAAGTACTATACTCCAAATGCCTCCTTTCAAATTATGTACTCTAAAAATTGTGAATTCACATAATAAAGATAAGCAAAAATAAAAAAATAAGTAATTTTGGGGCTGAAGTACAGCAGTAGGGCTTTTGCCTTGCACGCGGCTGACCCAGGATGGACCTCAGTCCGATCCCTGGCATTTTATATGGTCCTCCAAGCCAGGAGTGATTTCTGAATGCATAGCCAGGAGTAACCTCTGAATGTCACTGATTGTACCCCCAAAAAACAAAGAAATTTAATGATTAGGTTAACAAATTAAAAGTTTTTATGTAAATTTAATGATTTAATTTAATGATTTATTGTAAATTTAATGATTTAATTAATGATTTAATGTAAATTTGATGATTAGGTTAACAAATTAAAAGTTTTTAACAGCTATTCTAAAATGCAATATGGAATATTGAATAACCCTGTTGAGAGGTATGTTAACAGAAGATTGTTAGAATGCATTTTATTTTGTTAATTAATCAAAATGGAAGAATTATAATAAAATAAATTTTTAAAAATTAGTGAGCTTTGTTTGGTTCACATCTGGTTGTTTTCTAGAGGTTACTCCCAGTATTGTGCTCAAGGAATCACTCAGCAGCTCTTAGAGGACCAAGTGGTATATTACTTGAGCCTTCCACATACATGTCAGTCAGACATTCAAACTATTATACTATTTTTCTGGACTCAAATTTCTATCTTTCTTATTCTTTATTCTACACTTAATTTTTGTTCAGAAACCTTCATTATTTCAAGCATTCAAGTGCTTACAGATAAGACATTTTTCTTCTTGAAATTATTGCACACTAGAATGTAGATGTTTTCCATATCTTATCAAATTTCCATGATTTCCTTTTGGAGAGTACACTCAGCTGTGCTCAGAGCATTCTCCTGAATTGAGCCTTCTTCTTGCATACTCAGTGGTCAACATTGGTAGAAGTAGGGGGAACCAAAGGATACCAACACAGAATCAAACACAGATTGGCCACATTCAAAACAAGTATCTTACCTGTAGTTCTGTCTTACTGTGATTTCTATAGACCTTTAATACAATATTCTCAATTTATATAGTGATAAAATAGACACATAATTATTTAACAATATCCTTCCCCCAATTTAGCCATATGTTACTTTATTTTTATCATGGTAAAGCTCACCTATTCTAATAAGAAAAAAAAATTTCAAATGGTTTTGTCTTGTTTGGGGAAATACCACAGTGATAAAGAACTTGCCTTGCATATTTTATACTCTAGATCTGATCTCAGGCATAACAAAACAAGAGAAAAGAAAACAATAGTGACAAATAAAAATAGTACTATCTTCAGATAAAATAAGACAATGCAAAGCTCTTATATTTAATACTAATATTTGTAATTTTTAGTATCAGTCTTTCTGTGGACATGTGTAACCCCATGAATTTTCAGGAAAAAAAAAAAACAAAAAAATCTCAGTGTTTAGCCAAAAAGTAAAAGCTTGATGTCCTAAGTAAATATCTGCTATATTTTTTTAATTCATACCAAGAAAATAAACTTACTTTTAGCTTTACTACTCAAAATTTTCTTTTCTTTAAATTTTGGAAATTTACTTTTACTCATCAAAATTTACTTTATAATTCACTTTCTTCAAATTCCCAATAAGGATGGCTTTGAATATAAATCCTTAGGTGGCCATTTCTTTATATAGTCTGTACACTTTGGGTATTATATTCACTTCTGAAGTGTTAAACGGCAAACTATTACCTTTTATTACATTACCGATTGCTTCCTTCCTTTTCTTAAATATACCATTTTCAGTTATGAGTTCTTGCCATATCACATCACAGAATTTCTTTATTCTCACATTTTCCTTTAAGTCCTTCATTATTAATGCTTTCTCAATTTCATAAGACTTTGACCCACCTCTCTAAGGAGTTCAAAAACACTAATGCTATTATCATTGTCCCTTATTTCTGAGTTCTATAGAACTCATTACTGTAGGATTGCTGAAACAGACAAGAATAAAGGGAGAGAAACCACTAAGCATACATGAACAGAATCAACACTGGCCTCTAAAATCTAGTAATGAGCCCCTTTCGTACCCAAAAATAATATCCATAAATAGTAAAACTATTAGATCAGGGCTATATAGATGTAACTCTAAGAAAAAAGCACCTGTATGAGATTGAATTTGATCCCCAACACTGCAAAAGTTATTAGTATTATCATTATTATTATTATTATTATTATTATTAAATTCAACTCAAAGCCTATAAGTAAGAAATGAGCAGAACTTTAATTGCAGGTGAAAATGAAGTTTTCATGGAATTGCAATCAAGAGATAATTTACAAGGACTCAAAAGTGTTCCAGTGTGGATGAAAACTGCAAAACTGATAGAAAGAGAGCTCTTTTCTATACATAAATTAATGTTTTTAAAGTGAAAACAACAATTCAAAAAGAAGGGATGTGATGGATATATCATGTGATGGATTTTTTCTCTTCGAAGCTGAGAACCTGTACCATATATGATCACTTCAAGACACTAGTATTTCTTGAGTCTCCCGAATCTAGTGTCAGGAATTTTTGTAATTATTTACACAATGATTAGGCAATGTATATTCACATAAGTTCAAATGCCTTTATAGTCTTTAACTTCATTTTGGAGGAACTCTATTGGAGGAACTCTAGATCAATTCCATGATTTTAGTTCTTCCCACATGAGGATGCACTTTGTTTCTATCTAAAATGTATTGTATTCATCATTTTTTTTCTTTGTCAAGAAAACAAAGTATTTGTTTAGAGCTTTTTGCTCTATCATGCTCATAAACCACAAATTTTTATGAAAGTTTTCTTTTTATAAATGTAAACTATATCATAGTACTGGGAGAATTAATGAGAAAAGAAAACTGTACTTATTCTCTAAATATACTACATATTCAAAAAGTAATTATAAACAAAAAATTAATCCTCTCTCACTTTCCATTTTTCCTCTTTGTCCCCTACACCCAGTTAGTCTCTCTTTACCTTCTTCCATAATCTGTCTCCATGCATTATTTTCACCCAAACAAATGCTATTTTGGAAAGTTATAAAGAGTTAGTCTATTAGAATGATAGAAAAGACAGAAGCGTACAGAATCCAAAAGATCCCAGCCTCTGTATGGAAAAAAAATAAAGTGTTTCAAGAGGGACATTTTTCTCAAAAAATAACCAACAATTCTTTATTTTATCTGCAGATGTCTCTTTTTCTCCAAAATTTTTTTCTCCTCCTAAATCACAAGTAATTTCAGGACTGGTATATAAGTGATTATACTATAAAATAAAACTATATTTTAGAAGTCTAAACTGTTAAAAAGTATTACATTTTAAAAGGACTACTTAGACATTTTATAAGTATATATATTTTTAATTCTTAGAATATCATAGACTTTTTAACTTTTACTTAAAACACCATGGAGAAAAATATGAATGTTGTTACACATTTGTTATATTCATCTTTTTGTTTGTTTGTTTTTGTTTTGGGGCCACACCCTGTGATTCTCAGGGGTTTTTCCTGGTCATGTGCTCAGAAATCGTTCCTGGCTTGGGGAACCACATAGAGTTCATCCTAGGTTAGCGTATGCAAGGTAGATGCCCTACCACTTGTGCCACCACTCCAGCTCCTGTTATATTCATTCTTCAATAAGCTTTTCTTATTTTAAAATTTACAGTTTAAAATCTACTTGTATGCTGTAAATAAATATGTTATTTTTAACACTTGCAGAGATCATCACATAAGATTGAATACTTCTCTCACTCTCAAAATTGTATTTTAGTGGGAGTAATGGGAGATTTGGGCCATATACACAGGTTCTCAGGGCTTATTCCTAGTTGTGAACTCCAGAATTATTCCTGGAAGGCTCTAAAGAACTATAAGGATGGAATTTAGTTGGATTGTGTGCAGGGCAAGTGCCCTGATGTCTGTAGTGTCTCACCACCCACCCACTCAAAATCCATGCACTCCTCCTCTATAGCTATTTTATCCTCAACTGCAACCTCTGGGATCCACTTACCTGTATTCACAATATCTTAAATTGACCAGTAAATAATAGAAATTGAATTAGGTATTTTGTGCCCGTTTAAGAACTTTTTCACTCACGCTAATGTACTTTGTGCCATTAATTTGTGCTAAAAATAATTTCTTACTTTATATTTCAAAATAATACTACTTCGTATGGATGTGCAAAGCTTGTTTATGCATTAAACCATTGAATATCACTTGAGCTGTTTCTAATATTTCACAATTATGAATAAAGTCAACATCAAGTTTTTATACTTTTTGTATAAGCTTACATTTTGTTTCTTTGTAATACATACAAGTGCACTTGCTGAAGTATACGTATATTTTTTTTATGTTTTACAAGTATACCCATTAATGAGTATGCCACATTTTTTAAAATTCTCCCATTATTATTATTATTAAATCAAGCTAGTTATAGTTTATAAACACATTTTCATTGTTTTCTTAAATACCAGTCCTAGAAATATTATTTGATTATGAGTAATTAAGGCATTTATATAATCTATACTTTTGCCAACAGGAGTATATAATTAATCAAATAAATAACATACACAAAAACTATATGTAACTGGAAGGTTCATGCTGGATTAAATAAAACAATCACAAAAAGACAAATAGTTTAATATTTGGTATCTGAGATATTTAAGTTACAGTAACCAGTTTTTACTCTATTCCTGATATATCTTTGCTTGTGCTTGCCACTCATAAACTGGAAGTACATCTGACCTCTCATCCCTACCTGTTCTCCAACCAATGGTGTGACCTTTCTCTTCACAATAAAGACCTTAGTTCTCATGGAGAAGCTTTTGGCAGTTCAGATTTCCACATCTAGTCTATCTGCCTGCTGGTATAATGTGTTAGTGAGCAGAGAGCTTGTGGTGGAAGTTTCCTGAACATGCTTTATTGTCTTCAATTTTGCAGGGATTATGTTTTGTTTTGGCATTTGCTTCCATCCCCACCCTCCCCAATCCCAAGGGATTGAGAATGAGGCTTCCACTTCACCTGGCGCCAGAACAGGGGCATCATCTACAACTAATGCAATGTTCTCTAGGGCAGTTTTATGGTTACTCAAATGGATGATTTTACCTTGGATAAAAATGCTAGTTCTTATTTGATTAAAAATATGACAATGGCTTGGCTTTGGGTCAAGGGATACTGGGCTTTCTTCACATATATAGCTACATTCTTTATTCCAGCAATCAATATAAGATATATCTCAGTATTAATTTACATATTGGTCATTATTGATCCTAATTGATATTATAATTTATATGTACCATGCAATGTGGAATGAACATGCCAAGCTTTCCAAAATGCCTCCAATTTAGGAAAACAAAAGCACTCTCTAGTAGTGACACATACTCAAGCTAAAAATTCCAAGGTTGGTAAATTGTCAACCTTCACTGACGCTAGGCCAGAGGAGTTGCCAACTGCTAAGAATAAAATACCAGATAAAACAAATGTCAAAAATGGACTAGCAACACGCCACTCAAATGTGGAGTCTGAAAGCTGTTATAAGATTATCTTTTACAAACTCAGTTGCAACTCCATAGAGAGTGAGGTATGAATACAGATCCAGAACTGCCTCCCTCCCTTCCAGGAAACAATCAAACTCCAACTCCAACAATCAAACTTCAATCAAACAAATGTGGTTTTAAACATGGAATCTCTGGCCAGAGCAGTTGCACTAGCACTAGGTTGTTTGCCTTATATGCACTGACATAGTATGGTCCGCAGTTTGATCCCCCAAGCCAAGAGCGATTTCTGAGTGCATAGGCGGGAGTAAACCCTGAGCATCACCTAATGTAGCCCCAAAACAAAAACTAAAACAATACAAAACAAAACAACAAATATGGAATTTCTCTGTTAATTTAAGAAAGTGTGGTCAGAATATGGTCCATATTGTCTGTTTTCTGTTGAATTCCTTACTACCTCTAGTGAAGGTGGATGTTGGATACCTCAGAACTTGATACTGTTCCTGAGACCTACCTGAGTTCTCCACAAGTGATGCAGTGGAATATGTGGCTTTCTGACTGAGCTAAAAAACAATCTGAATAACCTCAGTCATTCTGATAGAATGGTTGTAGTAGATGAGTTCATTTGTCTCATGAACTTTTGATAGGATAAGGGGCTTTCTTGGATCCCCACAAGCAGCTGACTTTACACCCTGATGTTTTGGAACTCTATACAATGACTGCATTGTGTGCTTGGGAGAAGGTGGATGAGGATTTATAATTGTTTACAAAAATCCTTTAGGCTGTTTTGGAACCAAATGCAAAATTTCAGGGAAAAAAGACAGATGCTATCTGGTGGGAGGTTAAATAGAAGAAAATACAACAGCCTGACAAAATTTTAGCTTTTGAAAATGACAATGAATATTGTCAGGCTACTTTATTTTTCAGTAATAGAAGTTGTTATGGGATTGTAGAAAATTTGATCATTCAGTATCAGGGCTTCTAGTAATTCTAGGAAAATTATTTTATTGACATCCTCCATACAAAAACTAATTCTGAGTAACCAGAATGGATTCAATTATCTGTTAGAGGTTAAGGTGGGAGACCATCCAAGGAGACCTCCAATGTGTGGCAAAGAATTCCATTGAGCCAGAGATAAGTTTCTCTTCTTTTCATGCCTCAAGTAACTGGAAAGAGTAACAACCCCAGCCCCAAGATCTCAGGTCAGATGCTTTAACTGTAGCAAATGGGATATTTGAACAGAGACTGCAGTATTTATTCCAGACCTGTCCCCTAGAGGTCAAGATCTAATCTTGGGAAACTGGGTCAGGAGCTATCTCAGGCCCTACAAAATCAAGGAATCTTTTCATCAACAATTCAGATTCCCAGACCAAGCCAGGATAACTTAAAACTATATACTCATTAACACCTGCTAATTCAGGAAGTTGAGCATTGGAAATAACCTGTCCCCCCCCAAATCAAATAATACCAACCCAGAGCCTTTATAAGCTAAAATCTGCCATAAAAGGGCCAATTCCTTTAGAAACTGTGGGCTAGATAATAGGGAGAAGCAGTCTGACTTTTCAAGGTATTTCTGTTCATCTGAGAATTATAGATTCTGATCATGTTGAAGAAATAATAGATTTTATATCTGTGTCCACAATTTGGGTTTTTAGAAAATATGAAAACATGATTCAAATTTTATTACATCCATATGGTATGCACGACTGATCATATTGCCTCTGAGTATAAGGTTTCTAAAGTAGAAATTTTGAGGCCTCTGTTAAGCTTTTAATAGTATTTACTGCTAAGTTTAAAGAATAAGATACTATGTTAATATCAAAATCCAGGGCAGGATATTTGAAGGCATGTTTGATTCAGGTTCAGAATTCTCTGTGATTGCTTTCCAACACTGGCCCCATAATTAGGCCTTGCAAAATATACAATATGGTTTGTATGGAATAGGCAATCTTTTGTCTCATCTTCTTTACTTATGGATTCTTGGAAAAACCCGAAGAATACAATTTACTCTCATTTTGAACCATTATGCTGAAATGAAAAAGGGTCATTGCATGGCCTAAAAATGGAGCAACACAAGATTATTTTAAATTTGATGACCAAGAAATTTCAGAAATAAAATCATTTATGAAATCTCCAGAAGTGTATATTCTCTTTTATAATTCAGATAGACCTGCAACAACAGATACAGCTGCTTAGATTAAGGTTTAGTCAAATTAAATGTTTTTTATAGATGACTATAATCATTTTCTAATGTTTAATTCCACAGATAGCTGTAGAATGTACTTGGAAGCCACGAAATCTCTTTTTGAAAGCCATAAAATCTTACTACAGTGCTCACCATAAGAATTTTTTGTTTTTAGTTTTAATACTCATATATTTCTAATGATTTTTTAATATTTTTGTTCACAGTAGTTCTTGGAGAAACAAGTTGGACACCCTGGTTTAACATTACAGTGTTAAATTCTGTCAGATTTCTAATACAGTGTTCATTGTAATGATATTTTATCAAATATTTTAAGCTGTTCATTTTCTTTTTAGTTATGCCTGCTAATATGATATAATATTTCAGAGCACATGTATCTTTTGAAAAGGCATCTGCATGTCATAGACTCTTTCTATAGTGCTCATTCCTTGAGTTTGCCTTTGCAACTTATTTCCGATTCTAACTAGTTTACTAACATATCATAATGCCTTTGTTCTTCGTTTGTCTTCAGGAAAGAAACCTGGTCTTGGGCAACAACATCATATTCCATGTTGTAGTTACTTTTACTGTACTCAATACCATATTCCTTAGTATTCTAGAGTTGGAAAATGCGATTATTTTAGGATGTTCTATGCAGAATATAACTGATAAAGTTTTTTCAGACAAGTTTACCCTCACCAATTGTGTTTTCCCTAGAAATTGGAAAACTTTTCCATCTGACCTGTAGGAGTAACTGGTACAGTTTACAACTGTAAACTAATAATCAATTTTCTCTGCTTATATATGTGTGCGTGTGTTGAGGCCATCTCTATGTCTGTCTACTGTTCATATATAAATTATAAATGTCTATCTATGTTGTATATAGCTCTTCCCTCTGTTGTATATGCCCCTTCTTCTTTGCTTCTCCCCTGCTTACCACTTTACAAATTATTTCATATCATCTACTTTCATTCCTTCACCCTGATTTGTTATTACTTCCTATTGAACCCTTTTCCCCTCAGTTCTTCACTCCTCAAAATTCCAGAACATTCTCCCACCCCACCCACCTCTCTTCGCCATGGAATCCTGATTACAACCAGATTTGGCTTATGAGAGACCTTTGACTCTAGGACATACCTGATCCAAGAATGCTGAGAGGTCTTTTCAGACTTCCACAAGACCACATCAATGGGTGAAGCAGTGCTCCAGATTATATTAACGTCAGACTATTTTAAAAGACATAAAGGGAATATTCATATGTCTTTTGTCTATTTAATTATGTGTATGTACTTTCTTGATATGCATAAAACTTTATTGTGTATTTCCTTATGTAGATGTAGTTTATTTCCTGTTTTTTCTTTTTAAATAAAATTTTTATGTAAAGAAAATGTATTCAAGAGGAAAGAAAACGAGGTTTCAGCAGAAATCTGCCATTCCAGGATTAAGCGGGCCCCTGCTATTCCAGGTTTCAGTAGGCCTCTGCCCTCCCCCCAGCATGCATACATGCAGCACTGCACATATGCTCCCAGCCAGAAAATTTCCAGTAACTAACCACCCACATCTTGCCATAAAATGTAACCTTGAGTCTTAAAGATCTTCTTTGTGGGAATAATATTTTCTAGGTCATGATTTTTTTCAAACCCTGTAAAAACAGTTACTGCAAGATAAGATAAAATGATGTTGCTTGCTTGAAATAATGCTTGTTATTTGTGCCTCCCTAAAATGTACCATATAAAAACCCTGCTTAATTCTTGCTCAGGGTCTTTGTTCACTGGCCTGCTCTGAGGAGCGCCATGAGCATTGAACCTGATGCGCCAGAAATAAAATCCTCACCTTTGCAAGTTGCAGGGTCTCCAGCGCTTTGTGGGAGCCCCCAGCACAGTCGGAGGGAGGGAGCAGTAGCTCTGGAACCTAACAGTATCACATAATTGACATAACTGATCACAATACGTTTGTTTCAGGGCCGGAAAGATAGCATAGTGGTAAGGTGTTTGCCTTGCATGCAGAAGGACGGTGGTTTGAATCCCGGCATCTCATATGGCCCCCTCATGCCAGGGGCAATTTCTGAGCATAGAGCCATGAGTAACCACTGAGCGCTGCCAGGTGTGATCCCCCCAAAAAAACAATACATTTGTTTCATGATGACAGAAAACAAATTTATTTTTTTTATTAATAATGTTTATTTTGACCAAAGTGGATTACAAATCATTCACAGTACTATCTTAGGTATATAGTGACATTAAATCAGGGGCATTCCCACCACCAATGTTGTCCTCACTCCACCCCTGTTCCAAGCACTCATCCCATATCCCCCTCCTTTGCTCCCTGGACTGCTAGTATAATTGTTCTCTTCTGTGCCTAGCTTGTTGTAGATTGGGTGTCGATTTTGTTGTAGTTGGCTTTGGATTTAATGTTTAAGTCTGGTCATTTTTTTTATTTCTACTCAATGTTCATATGACTGTTTGGTCTTGATGCCCTCCATTATTTCCCCCTCAATTTGTGAGGCAGAACAAGATGGTTCAGGTATGTGGTTCTCTTTTAAGGTAAGAAAAAAAAAAAAGAAAAAGAAAAAGGAATGCTGGTAGATATGTATCTCTTGGCTTCTGTATTTTGGATAGAATCAGATTATAAGGATTATTTAATTTTTTCTTATCACCCCAATATGCACCAAGAATATCCTGTGGCAATATGTCTTTTATGCATAGGTACAATGAAATGGAAAAAAAAAATAGGTATAGAGAGAAGTTCCTGTTAATAAGAATAGGAACTCCAAGAATTTTATGCCAGTGCTGCAGTGGGAGGGCTTCCACCATGAACATTTGTCATAGTGACTTGATTTAGGCTTCAGTAACTCAGACAGTGGTCTTTCACCACTGAATCGTGGGTCCCATCTTTGTAATTGGTGCTGTTTCTGCACCATCACTGGATCAACGATCTACCAGGTCAGGCCCTAGTGCTGCCTTGGCAATAACTTGCTCAGGGTGGGCTTCTATGCCAACATATATGACTTAGAATGACTTTGAAATCTGCAACAATTTGCTTCCAAACGGGGTTTCCTTGCCATGCCCCCTAACTATGAGATGAAACCAAGAGACACTTTGTGACGCCCTGAATTCATCATAGAATCAGTGCAAAAAGCAAGATCATTAATTATTTAGGTCTGACTACTATAACCGTGATAAGAACTTTTCCTGAAACTATAAATAAAGACATTCGGGATAGAAAAATTAGACTGCCTGGAGCCTGTAGTTGGTCTTATGGCAGAAGCTTCATGGGCACCATGTTTTAAGGCAAAAGGTTTTTGTTCATTCTATTTCTCCAACTTTTGCTGTGCCTATGCAAAATGCTTCCAACCATTTTTATCTTTTAGATAGGGAATAGCATCTTTTTCATGGAACTTTGGGACAGAAAGTACTTGTTATACCTCTTTTTTTTTTTTTTTGCATTTTCTATAAAATTAAGAGGGGGTGGAGTGATAGCACACAGGTAGGGTGTTGTCATGCACACGGCTAACACAGATCCAATCCCCAGTACCCTATATGGTTTCCATAGACTGCCAGGAGTGATTTTTGAGTGAAGAAGAGACAGGAGAAACCTGTGAGCATTACATGGTGTGACCAAAATCCAACCACAAATATAAACGAAACAGCAATTGTTAGAGTAATTAGTTTTTATTTTATTCAGGATAATTCTTCTTTGCTTGTGCTTGTCATGTATGGATTGCTCCCTTACAACTTTTGGTTCTCCACCCTAGCGGGTGGTCCCCCCCCCCCCGCCCCCAATAAAGATTTCAGGTCTCAAGGAGAAGTTGTTGCAGTTTTGGTTCTACAACTAATCTATATGCCTCTGGTATCATTGGTTATTGAGCAGAGAGATTGTAGTGGAAGTTTCCTAAATGTTTTAGTCTCTTAAATATCACATTGACTATTACCTGTTTCAGCATTTTTTCCAGACCCGGGCTCCCCAATTCCTCAGGATTGAGGAGTGAAACTTTCACCTCAAGCTGCAGTAATAGTACAACAGATTGGGCATTTAATTTTCACTTGGCCTACCAGAATTCTGCCCCATTCCATGTGTTCCCATGAAATTTGAGAGTCATCATGAACATAGTCAGGAGTAGACCCTGAGCACAAATAATGATAATAAAAATAATGATAATAATGATGATGATGATGATGATAATAATAATAATAACAATAAATAGAAAATAGAATATTTGTTGTTATACTATAGAGGACCAAATTATGAATTGCTGTTCAATGGGCAGAAGTGTTTTATAGTGGATGAAATAAATTTATAAAATTACTGTACACATACACATTTTTTAAATAAATAAATTTTATGACTACCTGCATACAATTTATTTCTGAACAATTTTCTTTTAGTTATTGGACATCATTTAAGATATGGAATTATGGTTTAATTTGAAACAATTATCTATGCTGGAAAGTAAGTGCTTGATTATCTCTCTGAGTAAATATCAAACTATAATGAGTTTTTGGAAGAGAAAAAAGGAATGAAAACAAAAGCCCTTTAAATGTCATCCTATTAAAAATCATTTCTTAGCATAAAAACGGTTAGGCTCAAACATAAGCTCATCATGTTTGTTACGAAGAAATATGAAACTGATGCTAGATTGAGTTCCACAAATTTTATTGTATTTTTTCTCTACCACTACCACTTAAAGTTATTGCACAGCTGGGGAGCCACAGAATGGTTGTAACTCAGAGTTTAGTTTTGTCCCTTAAGAAATTATTTTCTATCCCAGAGAGAAACATGAAACAGAACTGATAATAACAGAAATGCTACCAAGGGAATGTTTTAAGAATCCTCCCATCTATTGTGTCTCAACCAAGTTATTAATTTTCAAGTGAAGATAGTGTATCTGTAAGAGTTGAAAAAATTGTATTTATAAGAATTGCAATAGTTTTTTGAATGAATTAAAGTAAATTGTTAGGTAATAGTTTCTAGTAATAGTACAAATTCAGAATTATTATCTTCCTTCCACATTTTCTTCCTCATCTTCACACTCTATTCTCCCTTTTATATCTCTGCCCTGCAAATCCACAGCCTACCTCATTTAAAATTCCCTGCACTTATATTTTATTTTCTATTACTTATCTTTTCTCTCCTTTATAATTTTCTTATTCATTTATTTTGGACTTGTGTCATCATGCAAATACAAAGAATACATGGTAGGATGCATGACGCTTGGATGCCCCCTACTTTTTTTCTTGTTTTTGAGCCATACTGGTGAGACTTAGGGATTACTTCGGGCTATGTGCTCAGATATCACTTCTGGTTGGGGAGACCATAAGGGATGCTGGAAATAGAACCCAGATTCGTCCGGGATCAGCCACATGCAAGACAAACACTCTACTGCTTTGCTATCACTCTGGCCCCCGATCTTTCCTGTTTTCTTTGGCAATCAGATATTTTTTGTTCCATAACAATTTTAAAAGTATATTCTATATTTCTGTTAAAATGTATATGAGAGCCAAAGCAATAGTATAGCATGCAGGTTCTTGCCTTAGAAGTATACTACTTGAGTTTGATCTCAGGTACCATGTCATCCCTTAGGAGTGATCCTTGAGCATAGAACTAGGAGTAATAACTGAGCACATCCAGTATGCGCACAAAATAAAGGACCACATTATTTTTAATTGGGATGCATGTTTTATTTTCTCAAATGCCTTTTATAAATCTGGTTAGATGATAAAATGATTTTTTTCTCCATTTTTCTTCTTTTTTTTTGGTTTTTTGGGCCACACCCGGTAACGCTCAGGGGTTACTCCTGGCTATGCGCTCAGAAGTTGCTCCTGGCTTGGGGGACCATATGGGACACCGGGGGATCGAACCGCGGTCCGTCCAAGGCTAGTGCAGGGAAGGCAGGCACCTTACCTTTAGCGCCACCGCCCGGCCCCTTTTCTCCATTTTTCAAATATGGTACATGTTGATTATTTCTGAATATAATAACACCACAGTCTCTCTCTTAGTACTGACTGAATTAATTCTAGGCACTAGATCATTTGTCCCAATGCAGAGTCCCACTATGATCTATTTTACAATAGTTCTGACTACTAAAATGGCATTCCCTTTATAATACCATTTGATACCTTTACTTTACAGCGAAAGCCATTTTTATTGTTTTGCACAAAACACTGAAGGCACCACTTAATGTTTTTATATTTTCTTTTGAAAAATTTGGACAAAATGTATAGAACGAAATTTTAAAAAATTCAACAAGTCTTGGAAAATTCAAAAATAGAAGAGAATATTTTATTCACCTACTTCAGTTCACACAACTCTTAAAGAATCATGCTCATATTAAATTTCACTATATTCATTACTTATTTTAAAAGATTGTTCACAAGTTAATAAAAATCATTTTAGATTAAATAAAACACTTTTGAAATTTAGTAATAATTATACATTTTATAAATTATAAATTGTTTATTTTCAGAACTTTAATAGTCAATTCTTGTTATTTTCTGTACCCCAAAAAATTCATTTTTTACATTTAATTTATAAAAATATTATTGTCAATAATGTGCTATACTTATAATAATACTCATGACTTTAAATAAAAATTAGCTAGATCATATTTTATAAATGAATAAACACATATGGTTAATGTAAATTCAAAAAATATCTTGGGCCATTTTTCTTAGTTTGATTTTTATTTGAAGATGGGGCCTCTCCCTATAACTGTAGCTCTGAAGTTGCTTAAACTTTAATAAACTATTGGGGCTCAATTCTTTAGACATTGACAGAGCTTCTCGAACAATTCTATTTATATTTGATATGTTAACAGTAATTCACATTCAAAAATAATATTATTAAAAATACAAGAATATTTAAATGTTTAAATAGTGATTTGTGAACTGGAAAAAATTTAAAACAAAACTTTTGCATGAGACAAAGATGTAGGATTGGTACCAAAAGAATTAAGAGTGTTCTTTATACCTCACAACAATGTTAGTATAAAAGCAAAATAATTGTAATCAAAGAGCATCAACTTTTAAATTTTTCAGATATATTTGACTTCCAAAAGCCCACTTTAAAATGCTCATTTAACCAGATAACAGTGACTGCTACACAATTATTAGTAATGGTCCTGTAATATAGTTTCCCTAATACAATCAAAATAAAGTTTCATTTACACCTGACTTTTTCAGAACAAGGTTTATAATAGAGTAAACTCAAAGTTAATATATTACACCATTTATCTGGGCATATTGTTGTTTTAAAATAAAATCAATGAGATACTGCTTACTGATCAGTAGCAAATGTTTTACAGGATCAATAAAGAATTCCATCACTGTTTTGTCAGACCTGCTACATCAATACACAGGTAAAAAGGTTGGAAGTGAGATATAGACTAATGCTAAAAGGCTTAATTGAGAGAGATGGGTCTATGGATCCATAAAAGAATGATCTTCTTCTTTTCACCTGCTACATCTGTTCTTGATCTGATAAGAAGTATCCTTGATGGGTCAGATTTAAAGCTTATGATTTATTCAAAGAAAATGAAAAAAGAGATCCTATCAGTTTAATTCACATAAAAGAGTCAGGTAACACTGAGAGCAAAATTCACTGATCTTATAAATAGAGGCTGATAAATTCACAAGACCTGAGTATTCTTGAATTTGAATCTAGGGAAATTGCTTGCTCTAATGTTAGTAATTTTCTATTTTTTATCCAGTAGCTTATAAAATGAGCCTGCTTGAAGATTCTAGATAATCCATGTATACTACAATGCCCTAGAAAATGTATGAAGGTTGATTGCAGAATTCAGAAAAATATGAGAAGAAAGAAATTTGTAAATTACTTCACTGCTCCAGCATCTCTAGGGAGAGCATCTGAAAACCAGGAAAAGTTTTATTTCTGCATTGATTAATATGAAATTGAGTACAACATACTACAATAAGTATGGTTGAGATGTCTTAAATCTCCTGATTTCTGGCTTAGCTTCAAACATTCACTTTCCCCAAATTTTATTGCCTAATACAATTATTTTCAAAGGCAGGAAAGCAATGCTTAATAACACTATTTTATAGCATTGAAGGTAATTTTTTATATAACTTTAAGTTCACTGGGATGAAAAACATTAAAGTAATAAGTTATCAAGTTCAAGTTGAAAATTTAAAACATTTATAGAAAATTCTTGTGATCTTTATCTGCTCTTAGTATAGTAAAAATGTCCAAAAATATTGTTTATTTTCAGATATCAAATACAACCACTATGTTTTACCTATTATGAAACCCAGAGAAGCATACATTAAAAGAGCCAGTGATATGATGTATCTAGTGGGAAATAATATAATTCTAAAAGAGCTTCCTAGTGACCAAGCCCAAAATCTAAAATACAAATAATAATATTCAAGTAAATGCAATACCAGATGCAATATTGTATTAAAGTTATATCAAACTTCCTCTTTAATATTTTTACAAAAAGTTCCAAAACAAGTAATACTAGATTTATTTCTTAGCGAATAATTACTAGCCTGATTAGCAGAAATGTAAAAGAGCCAGTTCTCCATATAACAGCATAGCTTGATAATAACTGTTGGTAAGGAGGTAAATGACAAAGAAAAGATGGAAATTTCAATAACTTAGCAATAAACTCTATCACTTCAATCAAATCTTATACATGTCAGACTACTTTTTCAACATTGTTCTTTAATATCTTGAAGAGATCATTGCAGTCCTTTATTTTGAAATGATTGCAGTGAAGGTTGGGATAAATAAGTGCTGAAGATAATTCTCTATAAATAAAGTGTACCCTGAAAGAAAAAATAGAGGGAAAGGATGACTAAAACTATAGATGTCAAATGGTAGAATTCCTGAATATCAGGCTAAATATTCTTTTTATCTCAAAGGTATTTCTTACATAACATAAACACTAAGCCTAAAATATAATCATTTGAAGGACAATCAAAGAGACTCTTAACAAGAATAGATGAATAAATGCCTGCCTCTAAAAATCATAATAAACAAAATGATTTACATGACTAGTAACTTCTTCTTTCTTCAGAACTAAATTTCTATAAGTATTTGAATCAATATGCCCCTTTTAATCCATCAATATATATTTATACTTGACATCAACTGAGCAGCACTCATTCGTGGGGTATAGAATAAATGAAAATATGGTGATGGTATCCAAAAATAATAGAAATGAGGGCTAGGAGGACCAGTACATGGCAGAAAGCTTGTCACAAAGAACAAAGGAGTGCAGTTAAGACAAAGAAGAGGCCACTATGACAATGATAGATGGAAATGATCACTCTGAAGAACTGGTTGCTGAAAGAAGATAAAGTGATATGCATAGTACTACTTCAGTAACAATAGTGGGATTATCTAAATAGTGTTTAGAAGGATAAAAAAAACATTTAAGAAAAAGTGAAAGACAGACAGATAGAGATACAGAGATAGAAACAGACAGAAGAAAATTATATGCCACAGAGGCAAGTAATGGATGAGGGGAAGGTGGGAAAAATAAAGTGGGGATGTTGTTGGTAGGAAAAATGTACACTGGTCAATGTATTGTATATTATATGAGGAAAATCAATCATGAATAATTTTGTAATTGTGCATCTCATGATGCTTTAGTTAAAATTATTTCTTTTTTTAAAAAGGCAAAAATTTAATGGGGAAAAGTTAGAGAATGTTTTAAGGCTATTTTTAACCTTGTAATTCTTTATTTTTCAGCCAAAACAAAGATTGCTTCCTCTTTCCATGTCAAAGTCTCACCTTGGTGGGAAGAGTTCCTCAATAGGTTCTTTGCCTTTGCTCCTTTCATCCATGGTGATGATCTTTGTTACTAAAAAATATATACTGAGTTTTGGCAGGCCTCCCTCTCTCACTGTTTCTTTCTCTCACCATGAGGTGGAAGGTCTCTGGACCACTCTCAGCTTGGTTTGAATAACTTCTTACAGCGACCCTTGCTCCAGATCCATTCTCCCCAGGGTGAATTAAAATATAATGAGTCCTACATATAGACCTGAAGAAAGATCAAAAGCAACATAACAATATGAAATTTTAACAAATCAACTCTTAAGACAGAATTTTATGTAGACATATTTTGTGTCCCAATATGTTTATCTTGAAAATATGTCTGATCAAACTTGATAACTTGATGATTAAGTCTATATCTCCTTGAAGCATTGAAAAATTAGGAAAAGATGGAGATATGGACCTAATTCAATTGATAAGAGTTTTATAATCAACAAAATGACAAGTATGATTCTTTGAAAAAGCATATCAGACACATTTCCAAGATAAACATATTGGGATACAAAGCGTGTATCTATAAAATCGAAAGGTAAAAATCATATTAAGTATCTACTGAGATTATGATGCTTTGAAAGTTGAAAATTAATTATGGAGAGAAAGTGGGGGGAAAAGTCCAATACTTGACAGATAAACATATTTCTATTGAACTATCAGTGCCTTAAATAATCAAAAAATAAATCAAAGGATTTTCTCTGTAAACAAATAAGAATGAACAGAAGAGTTACTTGACCATTTGGGAAAAAGCAAACATGGTATTAAGTAAGACATAGATTTATAGCATTGCGAGCATACAGCAAGAAACAAGAAATGGTCAAAAAATTAGCTCTACAGCTTAAGTTACTGCAAGATCTCTTCGCTGTTATCTTGGCTGGGTATTTGTGAATCCATGAACAGTCCCCAGAATGAGAAATTACTTCCCATCCCCTTGTCCCCTTTCGGGGGAAGACCTTGGAAATATTTATCCGCAGCAAATAATAATCCACACAGACCAGAACGATAGGGTTTAAAAGATCGGGCAAGGAGAGCCAAAGAATCCTCCTGCAGCCAGCAGCTTTTCACAGAAGGACCCCTAACTCCTGTCCCTCCAGCTATTTATTCCCAACTCCACAGCGCCCCACCTGGAAGGGTTAGGTGGGACAAAAGTCACAGAACAATCCTAAGGAGACACTTTTATATACAATTCCAAGAATCATCTTATGGAAACTTTTTCATATGCTACAATTCCCCCTTTTTTTGTAAAGAAACAATAAACAATAATAATGTACAGAAATAAATAATATTTGTTTTTAATTGTAAAAGGAATAACTAAGCCATTGTAAAAGAGTGGCTGTTTGCATAAGTGCATCACGGGAAAAAGTATAGAAAAAAATTTTTTTAGCCTAACACAGGGTGTTCAAAACCAGAAACAAGCTCCAGAGTAGAATAAAATCTACAGCGTCCAAGATGATCAATTCTGAGTAAGTATTCCCTTGAAAAGCAGAAGTCGAGTAAGAAATTCCAATATTTAGGACCTAATAGGCCATGGGGAGCTCCCGGGGCAATCACAAAGCCCGAAAGTAATTCGGAGACAGAGATCCTTAGATGAGATGCTCACAAGGCTGTGTAGCAGGTGAGAAGACACACATTTTCCATTCCAGTCCAGTTTGAGCAGAAGAAAGCCCATCTTAGGAGGCAGTGAATTAGGCCCCTTTTTCGAAGGAAGAGGCACACACACACACCCTCACAATGGGCGCCAAAGTAAATAAGATCCATAAGTACTTGAATTCAATCCAAGATGAGTTCTAGTCCAGTCAGCAGTTCATAATAGGTCCGAAAATGAAGAACCATGTACGGCCGATTATAAGGTGGGAGCTTAAGTTCAAAACCAAAACAAAATGCTTAAGGCAGAGAACCTCCCCGTGTAAATGAAAAAATTGAGGGTCTATCCAAAATGGATAAAACCTCCTTTTGCACCTATTTTTTCCAATGATGCACCCATGCAAAAGGCCAAAATACCAGCCAGGATTACAATCTAGCAACTTATTTATGACAGTATCTAACCCCTAATCCAAAGCAACAAAAGTACAACCTTAATGAAATACCATATCAATTTTGAGAATTAACAACTAAGATGTAAAAACATTAATTACAGTAATCAACAAAAGTGTAGACTCAAATATAACTTTACAGGATTACAATTATAAAACTACAAGAGCTGAAATTTCTCCCAAGTTCAAAAACTACTAAGAAAAGATAGGGAGTCCAGAACTCCCAAAAGTCCGACAAAAGAAACTTGATGAGTCAGGGAAAGCAGTTGTAATAAGAAGCAGGATACAGCACTGCAACAGTTTACGATGTCTTTCTCAGTCAGAGATCAGGAGGCTTGTCATAGTGGGTGATGATTTGCACACGATGATTTGCAAATGTGGAGGGATTCCTGAAAATAGACTGTTAGGGACTCGGAAAAAAGAGGGAAGGATAAGTAAGAATAAATTGGGGAAGATAAAGTCAGGAAAAAAGAACTATATACAAAACATGTAAGACATACAGACACACAAGACATACATAAACATATTTTACACAAACATGGCCATCACTCATTCATACTTACCAAAAAATGTTAGCTGGGAGGATCCCAAATAAAGCGAAAGAAAAAAAAATTCAGCTGAATCAACAAAAAGCGCTTTAAAATACAATAGCCGGCAAACAGTTTAGATGAAAATCTTCAAGTTCACAGCAACAACAAAAGATATATTTTTAAGGCATAGTCGAGTAACTCTGCAAGAGAATTTCATGCACAATACGACCAAGGAAACCAATAATACAAGTAGAGATAAGTAATTCTATCGTAACCATAGATGATGAGCACTGTAAAAAGAGTCCACCTAAAAGGTACTGTTATGTCAAAATTATGAATTCACCTCCATCTAGAAGCCTAAATTGAGGCAAATAAAACAATGACGTTAGAGTGAAAGAGTGAAAGTTGTTAGATGAGTATATCTCAATATATTGCTATATAATACCTTAGTACGATGAGGAAGCTTTCTCTCGAGTGAGCCTGGATCAATAGTGGTATTAAGACATAAATACATCATACAAGCAACTACAATGGGGATTCATCATAATAAATCCTATTCAGTGGGAGTACCTGTGAAATGAATCATAAAGCATTAATGACAACTAACAAATAAAATAAATAATTATTAAGCATTTATAGTAGATCTCTGAGAAGTATAAAACAGGATGTATGCTGCTGTGGATTTTACCGATGCAGTAGGAATTTTCTTGATTTTCTTGTCATCAAAATTGATCCAGTGTTGTCTTGAGTCAATATTACAGTATGATGTACAGTGTCCAAAATGAAGTTTACCAAAATGGTTAGACACTGATGATAAGATGTATTTTTCAGTTTTGTAATTTTTTTCCTGAGTGAATTCTGCTAAGTTGAGGTCTTCTAAAGGAAAATCCACATAAGTGAGTAGTTTTTTAATTTGTTTGCCATCAAAAGCAAAACGTTTCAAATGAATAATTAATACTGGAGGTAATTTCCCCAAGTATGTCCTCTTCAAAAAGTCCCTTTTAGTGTTGCAGCTGTTACAATGAATTCTATTGTTACCTTTCAAATCTTCTTCTTTAAAGAATTCAACGAGGCATTCTTGTAACGTACATTTATCTGTAGGCTTGATTGCCAGGGACAACTGAACAAATGTCTCATATACCTCAGATTTTTGGTGACATGTGAGACACTGTAGTATAGATTTGAACTGTCCTTGAAAGAGGTCATATATAAGAGATTTGTGAGCTTTTTGGTGTTTAGGCCTAGATTGTTCATGTTTTTCATTGTCTATCAGGTGTATAGTTTTATCTGCTATTGAATTTTCAGTAAGCAAATCCTGATGTAGTCCCTCTATAAGGAACATCAATAATTCGTGAGGATCCTGTTGGTCGTGTCCGGCAAACTGGCCATTAAGTAAACCAATTGTTGCTTTGAAGTGTTCTGGATTAACATTCCTATGATATCCATCTCCCATGATTTTTATGAGATGACCAAATTGTTCTGTTAATTTACCTTTATGTCCACTTGGATTTTCTTTGTTAATGTCTTTTTTATAATGACCTTGATAAAAATACTGAGTCAAGTCTGAAATATTATACAGGCATTGTAATATTGAGTTCATATAGCATGAGTTACCTAAATTTCGTAATCCAGTACCTGTAGGTTTCTTTTTCTCTATTTGCATTCTGGAATGTAAGGGATTCTTACTCTTGTCTGCTTTATTCGAGGTATTGGGTGAGACCGTTAATCCCTTGTTTACTTTTCCGGAGGCCACAGCAGTGTTACAATTGTCAGTGTTTTGAGCATTTTGTATTTGACGTGGGGGCAGGCTTGTAGTCCCAGCAACCTGATCCTTGTGGTTTGTATTAATTTGACTTCTGATGAGGCGTAAAGGGACCCAAAATTTCTTAGAGGGGTTGTCATTTGTACCAACATATGCATATCCCCTTCCTCTCAGAAGAAGATATCCAGCGATCCATTTTTCATCCTCTTTGATCCAAACCGGTATATGTGATGTTTCTTGTCTCTGAATATCTTCTTTAAAATGTCTTTCCCCAGCAGTGTAACTTTCCCCTTGGGGTAAATTTAGATAATTTAGTGTAAGAAGAGTCAAAGATAGCAGCTCAGTAGGTGCTAAACCTCTTTTTCTATTCTTTTGTAATTGAGTTTTTAGTGTCCTGTGGGCTCTTTCCACAATGGCCTGTCCTTGGCAATTATAGGGGATTCCTTTCAGATGTTTTATCTGCCATTCTTTACAAAAGAATTCAAAAGTTTTGCTGATATAGGCGGGTCCATTATCAGTTTTAATGGAATACGGAACACCCATAACTGAAAAACATTGTAAAAGAAAACTGCAAACTGCCTTAAACTTTTGGGAAGACATAGGGATTGCCCAAATAAATCGAGAGTAAGTGTCCACCACCACATGAAGATAAGGTTTCTTTGGAAATAAATCTGTTTGAGTTACATCCATTTGCCACAGTTCATTAGACTGTAAGCCTCTTGGGTTTGCTCCTGCTATATGAGTCTTTTTTGCTAATGGGGCACATATGTCGCACCTTTCTATAATTTCTCTAGCTTGCCTCCAGGGAATCTGGTAATTTACATGTAAGCGGTGAGCATTTGTGTGTAATGCTGTATGTTCTTCTGTAGGTGACTTGAATATAGGCATTGCCAACAAATCTGCAGTTTTATTTCCTTGAGCCATTGGCCCTGGAAGACCTGAGTGGGCTCTAATATGCGTGATGAAGATGGGTTCAGTTCGTTTTTGAATAAGCTGTTGTAATGTTTGTAGTAAATTCTGTATAGTTGGGCTATGAGCATTGAGAGAGGCCGTGGCTATCACAGGACATAAATTTACCACATACAAAGAATCAGAGACAACATTCATGGCGTCAGATACATTTTCTAATAGGTAAATTAACGTTGCTAATTCAACTTTCTGTGCTGACTTATACTTGGTATCTATGGTTATTTTCATGTTTTCTCCAGTTATCCCACCCTTACCCCCGCTGGACCCATCTATGTAAAAAACCTTCGCATTGGGGATAGGAGAGTCTCGAACAATTGAAGAAATAACAAACTGAGTCTTTTTCAAAAAGTCCCATGTCTTTCCTGGTGGATAATGAGAGGAAATTTCTCCTGTGAAATCTGAAAGGGCCCTTTGTAAAGATTCATTAAGAGGCAATATTGACTCAATTTCCTTTTTTGGTATTGGCAATACTAATATATCAGGGTCAAATCCTAGCAAAGATATAGATCTGAGTCTTGCTTTGATGATGAGTTCTGAAATTAAATCCAAATAAGATATCACAGACCGAGGCTGTTTGTTATGTAAATATACCCATTCCAGCGGACCTGCCTGTTGCATCAATGCCCCCGTAGGGGTTTCTTTTGTAGGGAAGATTAATAAAAAAACCTTCTCTCCCGGGATGAATCTTGAGAGAAATGATTGTTGCAACCTGTTCAAGAAGAAGTCCAATTCATTTTTGGCCTCTATAGTTAAATTTCTCGGGCTGTCTAGGGCAGAATCACCCTCCAAAGTTTTAAACAAATTAGACAGTTCTGCATTTGGGATTCCTAGCGCAGGCCGGAGCCAATTCACGTCACCTAAAGGTCTCTGAAAATCATTAAGTGTTTTGAGGTTTTCTTTTTTGATGGAGATTTTTTGTGGACGTATAGACGTTCGGTCCAAAATAAAACCCAAGTATTTATATGGTGGCATAGTCTGTATCTTTTCTAAAGCTATTTTCAGTCCTGCTGTTTGCAAACAGTCAATAACAAAAGAATATACATCCTGTAGATCTGTTTCATTGTTCATTGTGATAAGAATATCATCAGTATAATGAAAGATCATGGCTTGAGGAAATCTTTCACGAGCAGGGCTCAAAATCTTATCTACAAAAAAATTGACACATTGTTGGGGAATTCAGCATGCCCTGGGGGAGGACAGTCCATTGGAACCTCCGGCAGGGATGGGTATTGTTTATAGAAGGAACTGAGAATGCAAACCGGTGTTTATCATCCGGGTGAATAGGAATATGGTAAAAACAGTCTTTCAAGTCAATTATGACTAGTGGCCATTCCTTTGGGATAACTACAGGTGATGGTAAACCTGTTTGCAATTTTTCCCATGGGTACCATAGATATGTTTACTGCTCTCAGATCCATCAACAGTCTCCATTTTCCGGACTTCTTTTGTATGGTAAATATAGGCGAATTCCATTGAGAAAATGAAGGCTCAATATGCCCTAATTTTAGCTGTTCTTCCACTAATTCTGTTAGCACCTTTAATCTATCAATTTTAAGGGGCCACTGACCTATCCAAATTGGTTCATCAGATTTCCATTTTATTTTTATCGGTGCTGGGTTCTTTCTGTCAGTGGCCCCTACCAAAAATTCTGAGTTTTCATTTCAGGAGAAGTTCCAGACTCTTCTGGAGCTAATGGGATGTGGAATTCAGCTTTCCACTGTTTGTGTAGGTCGCGACCCCACAGAGAAGGTGAGAATGGGCCCACATGAGGTCTAATTATGGCCTTTTGATTTTCTGGGCCGTGAACTACCATAGTCCTTTTACTTAACAGACAGGAACTTAAGCCTCCCACTCCTTCTAGCGAGTATGGAATTTCTTGTAGAGGCCAATTTTCTGGCCATTCCTTATCAGAAATTACTGTGATTTGCGCCCTGGTGTCTATCATTCCATTAAAGGGTCGCCCCTGAAAGTGAAGTTTAATCATCGGATTTTCCTCTTTAAATTTAGTAACCAAAGCGATAATTGGGTTATGGGCGGCCCCTGGATCTGTGCTTCCAAAACCTCCAATTCGTGTCTTATCTGAAGTTCCAATTTTGACATATGGCAATATAACTATCTGGGCAATTGCTTCTCCCTTTTTTGAATGTCCAAGTATCCGGTACCGTAATCACTACAATAATTTCTCCCTTTGAATCTGAGTCAATGACACCTGTGGTTACTGATATACCCTTTACATTGAGGGAACTTCTGCCGAGAATCAATCCCATTGTATCTGGTGGTGGCGGGCCCACAATGCCAGTCTTTAACATGAAAGGGCATGCTCCTGGGTAAATTGTAATGTCCTCTGGGCAAGTTATGTCGAGCCCAGTGCTCCCCGCAGTCGCATGAATTAATTCGCTAATTGTGAGCAATCTTGGGCTGGGCTCGGAAGAAGTATAGTTTGTGGACTTTGCCCCTGATTTGCACGGGCCTGGGGACTGGCCCGGTAGGCATTTCCCTGCATTGGAAATGTGTGTCCCTGAGGAGCTTGATTTAACAAAAGATGACAATTTCTTCTGAAATGGCCCTGTTTTCCACAATGGTAACAGAAGAATTGCCTCCTGGGTGTAGTGTTAAAACCATTCCCTGTGTTATTATTAGGGAGATTTCCAGATCTGCAATCTTTTGCCCAGTGGCGACCTCTCTTGCATTTTGGGCAGAGACCAGGCTTTGGGGCGGCGCTTTTTCCCCCGGGGGTAGAAAGACTTTGTTCCCTTACTGACTGTAAAAGTTTGCACTGGATCCAGGTTTGCTGAAGAATCATAAACATTTCTGCAGGCATATAAAAAATCATTTAAGTCAGCCTTGTCCTGCAAAGGGGCCAATATCAATTTGCAGGCTGAATTCGCATTATGATAAGCCAAACTTTTTTCTAAATATTTTCTAACCTGCTTATCTTTGACTTGTATTTTCAAAGCATCTTTGAGTTTAGCTACAAAGTCGATATATGGCTCATGGGGACCTTGGGTAATTCTTAAAAAGGTTCCTGCACCTGTGCTGTTCATATCAAGTTTTTCCCATGAGGATACTGCAATATCTTTAATTATGTTTAAGATTTCCTTAGGTAAAGCAGCTTGTGCCTGAATATCTGCATATTGATTTTCTGCCATTAATAATTCATACGATAGAGTGACCCCTGCCACTTGTTTTTTTGTTCCATCCGGGCTATATAATTTGGATTTCACACCCTCCGCATAGAACATCTCCCATTCCGTTCGCTGTTTAGATGGCAAGCATATTTCAGCTAGTTTTTGAAATTCATGCAGTGTCCAAAGTGATTTTCGACACCAAAGTCTTAGCGTCTCCAGACAGTATGGAGAGGTTGGCCCAAATTCCTTACATGTTTTCTTAAACCGTTCCATGTCTTCTATTTCAAGGGGTTCGTAAATGGTTCTATATACTGTTTGTAACGGAACTGAGGCCGGATTAGCAGAAGTACTTTGCACCGGGCTCTGAGCCCTGACATGTGGAGCACTAGCCTGTGATTCGTCATCTGAGCCGGCACTATTTTGTGATTCCATTCTGTGTAAAGAATCCGGACTCACTTGTGGACTTAGCACCGGGGGTTGGTCATCAGTGTTAATATTTTGATTTGGGTCCTGAGTTTCTAAATTATGTTTCCGAGTAGATTTTTTGTTGGGAAAAATACCTATATTTTTGATGGTGGTGCTAGATTCATCAGCCTGCACTTTGGCCTGGAGTTTCATTGGATAGATCTCCTTATTTTCCAGGCTGGTCTTAGCCTCACTTTTCCCACACTTTTTCCTTCCGAAATACCAGCCAATACCTATGCACGCCATAACAATATTAGCAACCACAGAGATTCCACAAACTATGGCTAATGGAGCCAACACAGGCGAGGCAAATATTTGAGTATCAATTGTCATTTGAACTATAGGCCACAACCATCCAAAAGCAATGAATTTACCTATCATCCAGCCTATTTGTTTTAAATAGTATGGAAATATCCACTTGACAAACGCCAAACCAAAGAATTTGTAACAAGGTGGCACAATCAACACTGCTGACCATAGAAGCCATCCAAGGATCTCCAGAGGCAATTTCCAATAAAGCGTTTCACTTACAGTTATTGAGGGTCCAGGTCCACCTGTTCCCGGCGCCATTTGCAAGATCTCTTCGCTGTTATCTTGGCTGGGTATTTGTGAATCCATGAACAGTCCCCAGAATGAGAAATTACTTCCCATCCCCTTTCGGGGGAAGACCTTGGAAATATTTATCCGCAGCAAATAATAATCCACACAGACCAGAACGATAGGGTTTAAAAGATCGGGCAAGGAGAGCCAAAGAATCCTCCTGCAGCCAGCAGCTTTTCACAGAAGGACCCCTAACTCCTGTCCCTCCAGCTATTTATTCCCAACTCCACAGCGCCCCACCTGGAAGGGTTAGGTGGGGCAAAAGTCACAGAACAATCCTAAGGAGACACTTTTATATACAATTCCAAGAATCATCTTATGGAAACTTTTTCATATGCTACAAGTTACTCTGTATGAATATGAACAGAATTCAAATTAAATTTGAGGAGGGAAATTATAAAAGTAGAATGGAATTCTAAAAACAGAATAAAGATCAATTAATACAAAACAATGCATCAATAAACTAAAGTATATGAAAAAAATCTTTATCACTTACCATCAGGGAAATACAAATGAATACAGCTTATTGCCTTCATGTCTTTGAGATTGATACATATTAAAAAATAGAAATAGTATTGACTTGAATGGGAGGGTGTCATCTTCCCTGTAAGAATGTTTTCTGTTCATGATAATGGAAACCAATATAGAGATGTCTCAAAAATTAAGAACAGAGCTTCCATCTGACCCAGAAATTTCACTTATCATTTAACTTGAGCCCCAAACTAATATTAAAGAACAGTGTATTTGTGCTTCTATTTTGATTGAAGCACTACCCATAGTATCCAAATGTCCAATAACTGATGAATAAAGAAATCTAATCAATACCACTTAGCCATAAGAAAAGCTGAAGTCATGTAATTCACTGTTATGTAAATAGATAGGGATGTATTGAGTGAGCATAGATAGTTAGGTAGTGACAAAGACAGAATAATATCTCTTATATAGGATACAAATAAACTTAGTGAAGAAATAGCAAACATCCAATTATAGCAGGTCCTAGGAGTAGGCCAGCAGAGATAAATATAATATTTATGTATCATTTAAAAATGTTCAGAAAAATTCAACACAGCTTATATGCAACTGCATAATTTCTACCTTCCCTGCATCATCAAGTCACTATAGGCAATTAAATATAGCAATGTTCACTTTTTTTGCAATAACTTTAAGTAAAATAATCACATTATACAATTTTATAACAAAACAAAACCAAATCAGTTTCTTTTCTTTTTTTGGGGGGGGCACACCCGTTTGAAACTCAGGGGTTACTCTTGGCTAAGTGCTCAGAAATTGCCCCTGACTTGGGGGACTATATGGGATGCAGGGTAATTGAACCGCTGTCCATCCTTGGCTAGCGCTTGCAAGGCAGACACCTTACCTCTAGCACCACCTCACCTCACCCCATATCAGTTTCTTAAAATACGTTAATTAGCCCAGTAATTTATCCTCTGTTCTCTAGAGTATTTTATATCGTTCAACAGTGATATATTGGTGTAATGTAGCAAGAAATTCTCAATCATCCTGGTCATTCACAGTGTGATTATTGTGCCAAATTTTACTGAATATACTGAATTTCAATTAAGATACACACCTAAAATAATATGGTCAAAAATAAGTTTTAACAATCCAAGTAGTTTCTTTAATACCTATACTTAGTAAGAAAAAGAGCACACTTGACTTGATAAAACTTTAGCATTTTTAAACTAGAAAATTTTATTTCCTAACATAAAAAGAGTAAAATCCTTTCTGTTTAGTATTTAGTGTAATAGTTAATTTAGATGTTTCTGCTTTTGTTCAGGTACCTGAAATTGGACTCAAGTTTTTATACAAGCAAGTCCTTATGACGGTTTGTTTATTTATATATTTTGTTTTATGAGTCATATCCAGAGATGATAAGGAATTGCTGGACTTATTTATGACTGTGCATGTAGGGACCAATCCTGGAGGACTCAGGAAACCAAATAGGTTATTAGGGAATCAAGGTAGGTTGGCTACATGCAAAGCAAGAGTCTTAGCCATTGTTATAATCAATTGGGACCAATGTTTTGTTTTTTAGACCAATTTTATTGCTAAGAATAATCCATACATGCTACAAGACATAATTTCTCTGTAGAGTGTCACTGAAAAAAATTAAGTACTCTGTGAGATTTGTGAAAAAAATTACCATTTACATTAGCAGATTGAATAAAGTTTAATGACCCCAATCCAAGTTATCATATTCTAAATAACTGAGGTCTTAAATGGGACAGAGATGCAGAGGAAGAATAAGGTGTTTTACCTTCTTGTAAAATAAAAACCTCACATGTTGTGAGATCAGCCCACACATGTATTTTCACCCTCAGTTGGACAGGTCTGAAGAAGCAGGGTAGTGGCGAATAATTAATAAACCAAGTGAGTCAAGAGAAAGTCATTGAATCATTGTTTTATTATTATTTATTTATTTATTTATTTTGCCTGTGGTATCTGCAAACCAAAACTGCTCTTTCTTTATTAAACCAATAACCATTCAACCTGAAGGGTGAAGGTCAAGTCATCCTTTTACAGATCAAAGGAAATGTTTAAGGAAAAAAGGAAGATGGAGGATTGCCTTTTTTTTTGGGGGGGGTTAATAACTGGGTGTCATCTTATACCTTCTCTTTTAAGATTAATCATCTAGACTGACTGAGAACATCCTAGATATAGGAGGATAAAATAAAGACTATTGATCTGCAGTGGCCAGAGTGGCAGCAGGCTCTGGTTATAGTTGGGACAAAAACAGTACCATTTTGAACAAAATGAGAGATGTAATCCTAGGTGGCTAGGGTTGCAACAAATTTAGGTGCAGTTTATGCTAAAAAACAATGCTTTCTAACTGAACTGAAGTGAGCCCAGGCAAAAATACAGTTTTTCACTTCATTCCACAGCTGTGATCTCTTCTCATCAACTGCAACACCAAAAATGCACCTCCGCATGGGGCCAGAGAGATAGCACAGCAGGTATTGCATTTGTCTTGCATGCAGCTGACCCAGGATAGATGGTGGTTTAAATCCCAGCATTCCATATGGTCCTCAAGCCTGCCAGGAGCGATTTCTGAGTACAGAGTCAGGAGTAACTCCAGAACACGGCTGAGTGTGACCCCAAAACAAACAAACAAACAAACAAAAACACCTCCACACAACAGAAGTTGAGAAAAAAAGGTAGATCCTCACTATACTTTGTGACTAATTGTGAAAACTCAACTAACATCTGCCACCTCTATAGCCTCTCAGATCAGGAATTTAGATTGGAAATGTTAAGCTGTTCAAAAAACATCAAAAATCCATGGAACAGAAAGCACATAAGACTCAAGAGGATATGAAAGTACAAATGAAAAAACGACAAACAGAATAATAAATTGGTAGTTGAAATGAAAAACTCACCTGAAAGCATCACCAACAGAGTAACAGATGGCCAGGACAGAATCCTTGAGCTAAAAGATGAGCTGCAAAGCACCTTGAGCAGAGAAATTAGAAAAGAGATTTAAAATAAATTTAACACAAAGTGTAAACTATCTTCCAAATAAATGAATGGACAAGAATAGGCCTTTGGGACAAATTTAAAAGAAACAACATAAGAATCATTGGCATCCCAGAGGGACAAAGAGAAAATCCCTATAAATAAGTAACAAAGACATCAATTAAAAAATTCTCAGAGCTAAAGAATGTTTGTACCCCAAATGCTTGTACACATTTTGCACAACAGACTACCAGCTTAAAGAGACTCAAATAAAAATACCCAAAGGCAAATTCTAGTCAAAATAATTCAAATCATAACTATAGATAAAATATTGCAAGCTACATTATCATAAGGGGAAATAACATATAAAAAAGAAAATTTTAAATTTACATTGGATTTATCAACAAGCAACCTACACCTGATTACAGTGGTAGAATAAGGTGGAAAAAACTCAATGAAATGAATACCTCATCAAAAATATTTTATCAAACTAGACTTTTATTCAGTTTTGGAGAAAGGATACATATCTTCACAGAGGAATTAAAGGTCAAGATTTTTACAGACTCAAATACAACCTTAAAAGAAGTACTCAATGGACAAATTTAAGGAAATACAAGTCCCACAAAAAACATCAAACTTTTATAAAAATATGGCACAGAATCCAATGACAAGCATCTGTCTCAATGTCAGTGTACTAGATACACTAATAAGAAATACAGTGGCAAAATGAATCAGAAAGTTTAATTTGACATTTTGCTGCCTGCAGAAAACTACATTTGAATAGTCAGAATAAATATAAATTTAATTTCAAAGTTTGGCCATACTAAAATCAGAGAGCAAAGATTTCAGGTTTGAAAAGGTTATGAGACAGAGAAGGTCATTTCCTAATAATCAAGGGATATATATATATTAAAAGGAAATGACATTCATAAACATAATTACCTAATAAGGGCTCAGGAAAATACATATAACAATTGTTAATAGACTGGAAGAAATAAAAAGATAGCAACACAATTGTATTGGGAGACTTCAGTACTGCTCTGTCATTGATTGATATATCGGCCAGACTAAAACTTAACAAGTATATGCTGTCAGAGTAAGAAAGAAAGGATAAGAGTAGCTTAGTAGACATATATAAATTATTTTATCCCCAGAAAGCTGAAGATACACTCTTCTTCAATGCACATGGAAGACTCTCTAAAATAGATTATATAATGGGCCATAAAACATTTCTTCATAAAATTATAAGTATAGAAATTATATCAACAATCATCTGAGACCTAGGACACTGAAATTAGAAATGATTCACATACAGAAGTGGAGAAGTAATGTTAACAATGGATAATGAAACAGTTTGCTGCTGAACAACCTGTGGGTCAGAGACAAAATAAAAGAGGAAATAAAAAGATTCCTGGAAACAAATGAGAATGAATACACAAATTATTATAACTTACGGGAAAAAGAAAAAGCACTATAAAGAGGAAATTTTTAGCTTTGAAAACATTATTCAAGAGGGAAGCAAAGGCCTACATAAACAATTTCATAGCAAAGTTTAAGAAACTGGAAGATGATCAGCAAAATGTGCCACTGTTAGACAAGTAGTAGCAAATACCAAAACTTATAGCAGAGATTAATGAACTGGCACACAAAAATTAATCCCAAAGTTTAATTAAAACAAAAGTTGATATATTAAAAAATAAACAAGACTAATAAACCATTAGCAAAACTCACAAAGGGAAGAGAGAGAAAATTAATAAATCAAATCAGAAATGAAAATGTAATGTTACTACAGATACTACATAAATGCATCAGTATCCAGAAATTTTTTTTTTTTTTGAGAATCTTTGCACCACAAAATAAGATAACATGGAAGGAAAAAATAGATACATTCTTTGTATATCTTCTAAAGTTGAACCAAGATGATCTGGAGTTATATGAATAAATGTAACAATTGAAGAAATTAAAATGTTAATCAAAAGGCTTCTGAAAAACAAGTTTAGATCCAATTGGATTCACTAGTGAATTATTTCAAATTATTATTTAACGTGTCTGTACTGCCAATTCTTTACAGGCACTTCCAGGAACTGAAGAAACAGGAACACTTCCAATTGTTTCTATGATATCTTGATATCCTTGATACCAAAAGCAGACAAAGACGCCATAGTAAAAGAGAATCACAATACAATATCCTTGATGAACACAGTTGCAATGATACTAAACAAAATACCAATAAATAGAATCCAACAACTCATTAAGAAGTTTATATATCATGATCCAATTAGATTCATCACAAGATGGAAGATAGTTTAACATATATAAAACAATCAATATAAGAAACCATATAAATAAAAAAACAAGATCATTGGGGCTGGAGCAATAACACAGCTTGAGTCTTTTTCTTGCATGTGGCTGACCCAGGACAGACCAGGGTTCTATGCCTGGTGTCTTATTTGGTCCCCAGAGCCAGGAGTAATTTCTGAACACAGAATCATGAGTTAACCCTGCTGAGAATCATCGGGTGTGTCCCCCCAAAAAAGATCAAATCAATAGATTTAGAGAAAGTATTTGACAAGCGCCATCATCTATTCATGATTTAAAAACTCTCGCAACCTTGGAATCAAAATAATTTTTCTCATTATGGTCAAAACCATTTATCAGAAGCTCATGCCAAACTTTATCTTAGGTGGGGGAAAATGAAAGCCTTTCTTTTTAAGATATAGAAAAAAGACAATTTGCACTCTCTCTCACCACTTCTATTCAATATAGTACTGAAAATACTTGAGAAAATAATTAGGTAAGAAAAACATATCAAGTGCATCCACATAGGAAAAGAAGTGAAGCTCTCTCTGTTTGCAAATGACATGATACTGTATCTAGAAAGTTCTAAACTCTACAAAAAAGATCTATAAACAGTTGACTTATATAGTTATGTGGTAGGCTACAAAATGCAAAATTTCATTATTTTTATACACATATAATTAAAAAGAAGACAGCAATATCAAAAGAATAGTCCCATTCACAAATATACTTCAGAAAATCAAATATCTTGGATGAATTTATTTAAACAGGTGAAACACCTATACAAAGAAAACTAAAAACATGGCTTTAAAAAATAAAAGAGGACACAAGAAAATGGAAACCTATTCTCATGGTCTCGTAGTATTAACTGCATTAAAATGGCAATAGCATCATATTATACAGATGTAATGCAATCTCTATTATAATATGCATTATATTTTTCAAAGAAGCTGATCAAATATTCCTGAATTTATATCAAATAATAAACGTCCAGGAAAATAAAATATGTGTAGAATCACCTTCCACAACAAAATTAAAAACTGGGAATTCATTTTCAAATATACTTGCTAGGAACATAACAGATTTATTAACATTGCTAAATATTCTAGTAGAATATATATATATATATTTTCAAAGACAATTTTTTTATTTTGTAAAATTTAAAAAATTAAAAATGAAAAACTTTTGGCTTTCATCACTCCTGTACTTGTGTTTGAACCAAAGAGCTTAAATGTCAACTCTCTGTACTTTTCTGAAGTTATTTGTCTTAGTTTTCTCTTTGGTCATTTCGTTTTTTACTTTTATGTTGATTCACAGATTTAATTTTCAAAAGAATTCAATGTTTGTACAATTTATATACGCAACATATAAAGATCTGCAATTTTGGTGAACCAGGGCTCTTATATTTTATGGTGGTGCCTGGTCTTTACATGTGTTCCTTTATTCGCTGTGTTTTCCACCTACCAGCTGCCAATCTTATCAAATAATTTCTAGTTTGGAGAGCAGGTTTGGGCATTGGTGAGATCCCCTCAGGACTCCCCTACTCTTGATTCCTTCATTCTTAATACTGTTGGGACAAAACAGTACCAAGCTTTGGTAAAGTGTCTAGATTTAGGTGAAAGTGCCAAAAAGTTGGAAGAAACTCGGTGCCAGGTAGCTAGTACAGATGCGAGAACCCAGGTATGTGCCAAGCCAGATTCAATCCCCAGCACACCCTAGGCTTCTGAGCATTATCAGGGGTGTCCCCTGAGGTCACACATCAGATCTGGGAAGGTTCTGGTATTCACAATACTCTGGTGTCCTCACAGTCAGCCTAGAGTGGACTTGAACAGCCCTTGGTCCCCCTCTTTGAGCACCCCCAGGGATTCTCTACCTCTGCCCCCTAAACAGAAAAAACACACAGCAGGAAGCAAACAGGGAAATGGGCTTCTAAACTTAGCAAGTTAAGTACTATGTCTGCCAAAAAGATGCCACAGATTCCCTTTGCTTAAAAGACATAGAATTGTCCTGTGAGATAAATGAGCTCCTTAGAAGCCCAGAACAGAACGAGAAGTCAGAAGTGCTTCTCAGAAAAATGAACCCAGCTCCCTTTATTTGGGAGGAGAGTGAGGATATTTCCCCCCCCGGGAGTCCAGGAGAGGAGGAGCTGCGCTCACAATGACCACAGAAGACCCTTGCAAGGAGGTACCTGACCATTTGCCCTCCAAGGCTTCCCATCAGGCTGCAAACCAGGTGTCAACCCAATTCAGGAGCCCTTTCCCAGTTGGTTTCATGCATCCATCGTTCAGATATAACATCCATTAACAGAGTATTCACTTCCATCCACCAGGATCCCAAGGAACCTTCCATTTAAGTCTCTTCTTGTGAACTCAAATCTATAGACCAATTCATCATATTTCTGACCGTTGTCTATATCTTGTTCCTCTGCTTGTAATTTTCACTTATGTGAGAGATCATTTTATATCTATCCTGTTCCTTGTCACACTACATCTTTATCCTATGTTAATTGAGTAACTGTGTCAGAATATTGGTAGAGTTGAGTTTAATATTCTGTATTATGCAACCACACAGCTCAGCAACTTTAATTGGAAGATTCAGAAAAATGGGTGGCTTCAGTTTCTTCTGTGTTGATTAGATACTACCCTCATTCTATCCCAATGGCCAATGAAACTGTCTTTATGTCAGCCAAAATATCTGGGTTATATCCCTAATTCAGCAATCTTTTCTTCCTTTCTCGTTCTCTCCCTCTCTTTCCTCCCACCTTCACTAAACTCCAACTTCTTGCCCATTAAACAATAAAATACTGTGTACAGAAGTTTGTATCCTGTAGAAACTGGGCTTGTGGGACAATTACAAATGTTGAAAAGCCTGTTTACAGCTATGTTTTTATTTATCCCTAAACCCAGGAGTCTCATTTGAGCATCTATCAGTCCATGAATTGATAACAGACTAAATTTATTAGCTTGTAATTATTGGCAAATGTCACATTTTCAACAATTTTTCACTATGGGAAAGGAAAGAAATTGCCTGCTTCATAAATAAGGTGCAATTGTATTTGAAGAAAAGAAAATATTCAGACATCCATATGTAAATTAGATTTTTCAACCTGAAGAAAGAGTATATAATCCAAAGAAAGAAAACTGAGAAAATCAAGTTAGGAATTTTATAAAATGCTTTGGGTATGAGAAGAAAAGGAACTTATAAAGCAATTATCTACAGAATTTTGTGGATTGTATTTGTATATTTTCTTCATAAATTGTTTCTGGAACTATATTAGGCAATTGATAATTTGTGAAACAGTTAGCATAAGATAAAATGGTATAAACTTTATTATTCTTTAGTTTTATATATAATTAAAAAGCTCACAAAATAATTTTAAATTATTAGAATAAAGTTTATTAAAACTCGTTTACAGACACTATCCTTTGAAGGCATTTATTGAGATTGTTTTGGTGATTTTCTATTAAGAGAGGAAATAGTATATATCCTTTGAATTTTTATTTTAACATTCTGGCTTTTTCTTATTAGATAACAGTTTTAAATCTTGGGGGCAGAGAAATAGTACATTGGGTAAGTTAATGATTGGCATGCAACTAACATGGGATGAATCCAGGCTCCACTTCTGATGATCTCAGTGCAACCAATAATAATAATGCCTGGGTACAGAGTTATTATAAATCTCTTAGCATTGTCAGTTGTGATCCCAAAATATATCAAACACTTAATTTTCACAATGGACTACTATTTTTATATAAATACTTGTTTTTCTGAGGACTATCTGCTCTAGTAAAATATTCCCGAAGCGTCTTTGAAAATCCTTCTCTAAAGCCTAACCAGGAGTTTAACAAAGTCTAGGAAATTCAGAAACATGTCTATTAATTTTGAGTCCTTAATTTTTCTCTACTATGCCCAAGAAGAGCTACATTTAGTGATGAGAAATCTATATATTCATTGTATATGTAAAAGATAACTAAACTAAAATTGGGCCTACATTCTTTCATAAAGTAATCAACATCATCCAACTAAAAGGAATGAAATTAGAAGGGTATCACAATAATACATGTTACATTTCAATCCTGAAAATGTAAGTACAGATAAAATGTTTAGCTTTAGATATATTTTAATAATAAACCTAAGGTAATAGTGGGAAAACTGAGTCTCTGATAAAGTAAAATGATTATAAAATGAAGGCCCCTCTAATTTCAAATATTATTTCAAACCAAATATTTTAAATATATATTTAAAAGATAAACAGAACTCAACTCTTATTTAAAAAAGAGAGAATTCAAAGATAAGTAATGCATCAGATATGAGGTGTCAGAAACACATCTTAAGGATAATTCCAAAGATTTGCTCTACAGAAATAGAAGACTGAAAATTTCAATTAGTGAGATATTGAACACTATGAATGGAGAAAATTTTGCATTTTCCAATTGATGTGCTAAAAATTATAGCCTAAAGAAATATGTAGGTAGAGATTAAAATAGGTTATAATATATGCTAATATAGCATTCATATGTGTGATGAGGTCAGAGAAGTGATTTAAAAGCTAGACTCAATAATGACTTCAAAATGTAGAGTCTGAAGAAATGAAGAGAAACCAGTGAAAAGATATTTTTAAAAGTATGTATTAACGTAGGAAAGGTGAGAGAAAATAATTATTTTGGAATTAGGGTGAAAACATAAATAAAAATATGCATTTTTAACAAAAAAGTGTATAAATATATATAAAACTAGTGAACCATAATAGTTGGATGGGTCAAGGAGATATTTAAGTGGATAAAAGCATAGGCTTGGCATTTAAGAGGTTCCACATTAGATGCCACACACTACATGGATTCCCAAAGCATTACTGTGAGAGACCTAAAGTGCCACCAGGCCATCAAATCTTTACTGGACTAACGATCAACAGAGCACTACTATGGTTATGGAAGAGTCAAAAGGAACAAACCCAAACATATAGAAAGACACAGATAATATCCAGATACCTAGGCATATTTACATGCATGTGTATGCCTATATTAAATGTAAAATACTTCTGAAAAGTATTTTGCACATGACTGAGTATATCTCTAAAGAGTGTCTAAAAATGGTAGATAATCAGGAGTAAAACATTTACAACTTTAAAACCTGTATTCTGACTGACCTGTTTTATACTGGTTAATATTATATAGAAAATAATGGGCCCCAGGGTCCGGAGTGATAGCAGAGGTAAGGCATTTGCCTTTCATGTGGCCAACACAGGATGAACACCAGTTCAAATTCCAGCATCCCAAATGGCCCCCACGAGCCTGCCAGGAGTAACTTCTGAGTGCAGAGCCAGGAGTAGCCCTGGGTTCCATTGGGTGTGACCCCAAAACAAACAAACAAACAAAATAATAATGAGAATAATAATAAAATTCTGAAGTACCTTTTTCTCCTAATCAAGGGAGCTTGTAACTAGCTTAAATAATAAGAACAAAATAATTTCCCGAAATGATTCAGATAACAAACTCCTGAATAGTGAGATCGCCCAATATAAATGAAACATCCATCACCAGTGTACTAAAAAAAATCAAGCCACCTTTCTCTGGGATAAATGAGAAGATAAACTCAGAAAAGATTTCAAGTGTAAGAAAAGAATTCTAGATATTATCTGAGATTTGAGATCCACAGGAGACAGACAGAGTGGAGTATAAAGGAACTAAGACAGCTATAAGTTAAAAATATCAAGGAAATAGAGTCCTTCATATTAAAGCTCTTTGATATTGGATTTGACCAGCCTTTTGAGCAGGCTCCAAAGCAGGCTTACTGCCTACAGTAATGTTGCCATCCTACCTATAATTTGTTTAATCTTTGTGAGACTCCACATTGAAATTTAACCCTGCAGAGACATGATTGACAAAACTCATCTATAGAAGTATAAAGTAATAATTATATGTTGTTACAGCTGTTAAATTTGTGATGATCTGCTATTACAGTTCTGATCTTCAGTTGCTATTGTATACCACAGGTTTTAACATAGCAAAGATGAGATGCTAGTATGGTAGGACTCTTGTTTTTCATTCTGGAATAGATTCAGTGACTTCAAATGTAGAAGGCAGAACTCACATGGGTATACAGAGTAGCAAGCAGAAGGTCAATATCACAATTACTTTTTTAATAATATCTTTATTTAATCAACATGATTACAAATATGTCTGTAATTGGGTTTCAGTAATAAAAAGAACACCCTCCTTCACCAGTGCAACAGTCCCACCACCAATGACCCCCTTCTCCTTCCTCCCCCAACCTCTGCCTGTATTCAAGACATTCTACTTCTAGGCATTCTACTTCTCTCACTCATCAACATTGTCACCATACTTTTCAGTGTAGTTATTTCTCTTACTGCACTCACCACTCTATGTGGTGAGCTTCATATTGTGAGCCGGTCCTTCGGCCCTCATCTCTATTGTCTTTGGGCATTATCTCAATAATGTCTTTTATGTTTCTTAAAATTTATAGAAGAGTGAGACTATATTGTTTCTATCTCTATCCCTCTGACTTATTTTACTCTGCATAATAGTTTCCATGCCCATCCACCTATAGGAAAACTTTATGACTTCATCTCTCCTGACAGGTGCGTAATATTCCATTGTGTATATGTACCATTGTTTCTTTAGCCACTCATCTGCCTTAGGGCATTTAGGTTGTTTCCAGATTCTGGGTATTGTAAACAACACTGCAATGACTTTAGGCATGCAGCAGACATTTTTGTGTTTGTGTTCCTAGGGAATAGCCTAGGAGTGATAGAGCTGGGTCATACAGGAGCTCAATTTTCAGTTTTTTGAGGAATCTTCATATTGTTTTCCATAAAGGCTGGACTAGATGGAATTTCCTAACAGCAGTGAATAAGTAAATAAGGGTTTATTTCTCTCCACATCCCCACCATCACTGATTGTTCTTGTTCTTTGTGATGTGTGACAATCTCTGTGGAACGAGATGGAACCTCCTTGTTGTTTTGATTTGCATTTCTCTGATGTTTAGTGATGTCGAGCATTTTTCCAAGTGCCTTTTGGCCATTTGTATTTCTTCTTTGAGAATTGTTCATTTTTCTCCTCAATTTTTGCTGTTGTTAGATGGTTTTTTTTTTTTAATTCTGTCAGTACCTAAGTGTATCTTAGATATTAGCCCCTTATCTGATGGGTACTGAGTGAATAGTTTCTCCCATTCTGTGGATGGCTTTTGTATCCTAGTCACTATTTTCTTTGAGGTGCAGAAGCTTCTCAGCTTAATATAGTCCCATCTGTTTATCAATGTTTCAAATTGTTTGGAGAATATCAATGCTAGTGAACATTGTGCTTCTGAATATCTTGCATAGGATTGGTTTAAGATGCAATATTGAACTAGAAACCTTTTCATAGAGAAAAATACTTGGTTTTTTTAATAAAGTTCAAGTAGCATACTTTGATCTCTATAATTCTTACATGACAGTTTAATATTGCTGATATAATTTCTTACGAGAGAATGCATTATATATTCTGCAGTTGGCTCCCTTTGGTATTTTCTGTGGAGAGAGAAGCTGGGAAATAAGAGGATTTCAGCAAGCTGGCCTTGAATATAAAAGAAAGTCATGGTTTAGAGATTTGTTTACCTGCTGTTATGAACTGAGGAGAAAGTTATCCAGGTCAAACAACCTGTGTGTACAAACTATCTAGGCTAATAGTGCCAAAACCATTGCAATCACTGTCTTTACATACATCCTGATTTAATTATGCTATGAGCATATTAACCACTATCTTTGCATACCATTCGAATCATGATGTCATTTAAATTGTGACTGGTGTCTTCACATACCATCTTTTTGCTGTAATACCTAAGCTGTATTACCCACATTGTTTCTTGCCTAAAATTTGCCCTTAAAAGCCTTGTCCCTACCTTCAATGAATGAAGCCTGTTGCTCTGACAATGCTTCCTTGTGAGTGGTCTCTGGCTCATAGTCTTTCTTTCTTCTTCCATGTCCAACCTCAAAGGCTACAGTCTGGAAGAGACCCTTACCCACCCTTTCATCTGCCTAATCTGGGGGCCTGGTAACAGAATATGACAATTTTCAGTTTCCTTATATCACTTAATAAAACTTAATATCTAATTTTAATCATTTAATGGATTTCAGAACTTGTAACAAAATCATCTGATTAACAATTACTACACCTGTAGTAATTTTCACAAAAATAATAAAAAAGAAACTAGCATAAAAATCAAGGGGGAAATCTGGTTTTCCTTGAAACACAAAGAAATCACTATGCTGACTCTAGGAAATAATGCACCTAGAAAAGTTTATCAAATATAGATTTTCATCAATCCATGTGTTCAAATCAACAGTAGAGCCATTGTTGTACTATATCACTACTTGAACTACAATGGAGGATCACCATTAAATATTTATTTGCAAGAGGGAAAAATTATGATTCTTTCCCATATACTGCTCTGTGATGTATTCTATTTGTGTTCTTGGTTATTAATTGGCCTCTGAGTGAAGAGAAGGAAAATTAAGAGGTGCATAGTAGCTCTGCTCCATCAATCCTTTTTAACAGTAACCTTTGAATTTTAGTGTCCGCTTGTTCTCTGAATTCTTTAAGGGTAAAAAAAAAATAATTGGCAGCACTCCAAAATTTTTTTGCAATTCATGATTGATCCAACTTCTGTTTCTTCAAAAATTCCTCCAACATTGAGTATGCATTATTTTAAAGACTTCATTCAATGAGTTAAATGCATTTTTAACATAAAGGCAAAGTTTTGAAATATAATGAATTAAAGTTATTTTCTTCAGTAGATAAACCTACAGTGACCATATAGGCAATTCATAGCCTCCCATCAAAATACTTGCTTATTACTCCTAATACGTTTGCATCTGGCACAAAGTCAAGAGGTCTTTGTGGAAAATGAAGCAATTCAAGTTCTAGCAAAGACTCTAAAGCCTCCAGCAGCTGGGAAGTTCATTTATCTTCACTTACATTTTCCCTTAAATTGAGTCCATAATTCCTGCCAGGAGTTATATGAAAGTTAATTGAGTGTTGAAATAAAGAACTACCTAGATAACCTTTGAAGCATTGTAGCATGCATGGAACAGACGTCAATTCAGCTATTTATTTTTTAACCATGTATGTTAAACAACTAATTTAATAGATCCCTTCCTGCATATATAATAATATGTATAACCATATTAAAATATGGTATACTAAATTGAGTCTAGGCATATACATATTTCCATTTTATAAAATCTTAACAAAATTTTCTCTTACCATTGATATATATTTAGCATATTTTAAAAACGTACCAAACCTTGCTAACATTAGAGCAACAAATCAAACAAACAAACAATTTCTGAAGCTATTTTTTCTCAGGAAAGCTCAAAGTGTTAAAACAAAACTGATAACAATAGTAAAATCATAATAAAAATAAGAACTTGTTCTAGCCTCTTTGATACACATTTCATTAAACGCCTATTTTTAATAATGTTGTTGGCATATAAATTATGTATAAGAAATTGTATTTTCTTTGGGCCAAAAAAAACCAGTATGATGATTAATGGCCTTACTTTGAATGTATCTGACCCTAGTGTGTTCACGGTAATATATATAGTCCTGAGTACTGCCAGTTCAATAAGTTCGATAAGTTTTAACAAATATGGATGGTGAATGAAAACAAAGCTACATATTTCTATACCATTAAAAGACTCTCTTGCCCCTTTGCAATAAAGTAACAGTACTCCCTTCCAGATATTCACTCAAAACATTTCTTTTATTGTATGTTTACTTGTTTTTCCTGAATGTTTTTCGAGTCTTGCAGTGAGTACCAATAACTGTGGGAAAATATGCTTACATAAATGTGCAGGTGCAAAAAGATATGAAAAGGTTGAAAACCAGTCAATTTTGCCTTTATCATTGTTCATTGTAAGACAGTTGAAGTTGGTTGTTTTTTTCTAAGAATAAGTTGTAAGAATATTATATAGAAATGTAATGTAGCAAGAAGTATGTCTAGATGAGCCTTGACCTCAGAGCCTATGGAAAAAAAGGAGAGAAGAAGAAAAGAAGTCAAGGAGGTAAGTAATGGGAGAATAGAATTCTGGCCTATGGCTCTATTTGTAATGTGGGAAAGTGGTAGTGCTATATATCCAAAGCACAAACTCAACAACCCTGAAGGCCTGAGGTCTAATTGGAAACCACTGATTTTTAATGTACCAGCCAAGGTTGTAGGCAGTGGTGAGTGAGGTTGGTTATAAAGTGGGAGCTGATGGAATATGGGACCATTGGTTATGGGAGTTATAGTGGGTGGACTGGTGTTAAAATATTATATATTTAAAATTTAACTATTAATAAATTTGTAAACCATGGCTCTTTAATTAAATTAAAATTAAAAAATATATAAATATCATAAAAATAATATTACTAAAATCATTTCAGTATCATATTAGGCAGATCAGTGCCCCACCCTAATAATGTCAATATCGAAATATTTTAAAAAACTTTAAATTTGTTTTATATATGGTAAAAGTTGATAATTAACGACTCAAAAAGAGGAAGATTATGCTGAATTATCTGGCTGAATAAGTTTAATGTAGTTATAAGGTTCCTTAGGAAAAACATATGTGAGTATGAAATGAGATCAAAGAGATAACAGTGTAGGTATGATTCAGTAAAATATATTGAACTAAAAATGGAATAAATGATCAGTCACAAGAAAATAAAATCTAGTAGACTCTGGAATCTTTAGAACAAATTCAGCCTTGATAACTAACCATTAGCACTTGGAAGCAATTCACTAAGACCCATGTCAGACCCTTGACCTACAAAACTGTAAACTAATAAATTTGGTTTTATTAATTATTCAAATTAGTGAATTTGAAATTAATTAATATTTTATTTCAAAGCCATAAGGATAATTTCTTTTTTTTGTGAAATAAAGTTGCATTATATTATATAATTTTCAAGTGCACATAATTATAATTTAGCATCTATAAACACTAAAAATTCATCATAAAGTTCTAAAAATAATTAATTTCACTGCTCCTTAACTTTTGGTCATTGCTAACTTGTTTTATAATCTGCAGGTTTGTTCTGTTTCATTTATTAATTTTTGTGAGTTTCTAAACATATATATATATATATGAGTGAAAACATATCGTGTTCTTTTTCCTTCTGTTTTATTTTAGTAAGCATAATATCCTCTACATCCATTAATGTTATTGCAATCAACAGAATTTTATTTTCTATAGCTGAGTAGTATTTCTATCAGCTATTAATGGAAAGTTTGTTTTTAATTCATGTTTGCATATATTTTAAGTTGTCTGGGTCAATAATAACTCCATCAAGAGAGGGTTAGAAACAGGGTTTAATTAAAATAGGGAGGCCAGGGGCTTTAGAGCCAGCCTCCTGGAATGAGAGAGAGGGAACAGGGAGAAGAGTGAAAAGGGAGAGAGAAAAAAAGAGGAGAGAGAAGAGGAGAGGAGAGAAGAGGAGAGGAGAAGAGAGGGAGAGGGGAAGGGAGGGGAGGGGAGAGGAGAGGGAGGGGAGGAGAAGGAAGGGGAGGGAAGGTAAAGAGAGGGAAGGGAAGGAGAGGGGAGGGGAGAGAGGGTGGGGAGGGAAGGAGAGTGAAGGTAAACGGAGGGAAGGGAAGAAGAGGGGAGGGGAGGGAAGGAGAGGGGAGGGGAGGGGAGGGGAGAGGAGGAGAGGGGAGAGGAGGGGAGGAGAGGAGGGGAGAGGAGAGGAAAGGTGGAGAGAGGAAAAGTGGGGAGGGGAGGAGAGGAGAGGAGAGGGGAAAGATAGAAGAGAGGAAAATGAGAAAGAGAGAAGAGAGATAAACAGTGGGAGAGAGAGAACGTTGGGACTAGGGCAAGGAGTCAGCTAGGGAAAGGACTAGACAAGGGAAACAAGAGCAGAAGCAGCAAAATGGAGCTGGAGCAGTTTTTCCAAGTTTCTCCATCAGTTCTGCAGCTACTATCTAGCAAGAGAAATCCAGCAGGCAGAGGTGGCCTCTAGCAATGCAGCTCCAGCTTCATTTACTACCGAACAGTGGACAGGTACGGGGTGGACAGCAGGTAAGTGGCATCTTCACCTTAAAGGGAGTGTAGCCACTGTTTATGGCTGACCAGGGCCTTATCTCATCTCTTTTCCGTAGTAACAGTATCCAGTAATTTTTCTTCATTGGCAATCAAGTTTCACATAGGTCAGATCAAAAAAAAATTCAGCTGATACAACCTATCTGCACAGGGCAGTCAGGAAGTCAATGGAGCTCTGCCTCTCAAGGACCCAGGTCCTTTCACCAGGACCCTAGTAGAATAAGAAGACAATTTAAGTAGGCGGTGGACTGTTTGCAAGCAGCATATCTTTTACTCCACATAGGAGGATTTGATGCCCCATTGCTAAGGGACCAGAAAAAAAGGAAATTTATTTATAAACTATAAAAATAGCAGCATGTTGTAAGTGGTGTAGAACAAAATAAAAAGCTATTTAAATTTGAAACATCAAGGGACTAATATAACAAAACCTGTTTTTTTAATTTTTTGTTTGATTTTTGGGTCACACTTGACTGTTATTTTAAAGGTGACCCAAGTACAGGGGTTGTTAAAACCTATCCAAAAAGATATATTTATCTTCTTTCAAGAAGTAAAACTCTGATCTTATTTAGGAACTGGGGTGACAAGAACATGTGACTGCTTCTTAATGACATGGGGCATTGTGGGGTTGCCATAATTCCACATTTTGATATCTACTAAGTAAAGGATAGGTAAAATAATAAAATGAATTCTTATTGGCTCCAAAAGATATCTACATTCTAGTTTCTGTGCAAAGAATAAATGTACCTGATCTGCTTGAAAACAAAAGGATCCTTCACAATTTTTTTTAAAGTCATGAAAAAGCTAAAAGTCATTCTAAATCTCAGAGATGTTGACTTCTAATAAGGCATATTGGAAACCCAGAGTTTCTTTTTGGGGACTGTCCTCTGTAGAAATATAACTGTAGCCTTTTATGTGATTGAATAGGTTGGTTGCTACCCAATCTTGATCAATTTTCATCCAGGTAAATGAGTTAATAATTTTTTAGCCTGTACACTCTCAAGGTAAATTAAAAAAGAAAGAAATATTGATGATAAGAAATCAGCCAGAGAGATATCTGTTTTTTAATAATTGAATTTTGAGAGTTCTATGAGTATTTTCAACAATGGCTTGTGCTTGAGGATTATAGGTGATACCGTATTGTATTTGATTTCTATTCTTTGCAAAATTATTGAAAAGTTTTACTAGTGTAGGCTGAGTGCTATCAATTTTGATAGTATTGGGAACACTCAGGACAAAAAAGCTCATTCTTAAGTCATAGGGATAGCCCATATAAAAGAATAAGAATCAACAAATATGATCTTTTCTTTAATGTCTAAGTTTAGGAAATATATGTTACAGTATTTGAAAGAATCTCTCCTTAGTAGAAAGTTAAGTGTGTGGATGTGATTTTAAAGGAACTGAGAGAGAGATGAAAATGGGTGGTAGAAGGGGAGTATAAGTAGTAGAGGGCAAACTAAAGGGTCAAAGTAAGTTGAAGAAGAGTCCAGGGAGAAGATGATGTTTAAACTTTTGAAGATGTAGTTACTGTTATTGACTCTTAGGTTTTTCCTTGTTCATGTATTCAACGGGATTACTATTAATGTATCCTTAAAGGGTGATGATGCCTCCTACAATTACAATTGGGCTGGGGCACACCCTGCTAGACTGGAACATGACCCCCTCTAACAGATGATTTCCCTAAGTATAAAAGGTAGAGTCTGGCATATATATATACATATACATATGTATATATATATATATATATACATTTGTATATATTTGTATATATATACATTTGTATATGTATATATATGTATATGTATATATATACATATACATATATATACATATACAAATGTATATAGAACAGTATATATATATATATATATGGATCCCTATATCATTTACTACTGTTCTATTTTTTATTATTTTTCTTCTAGTTTTGCAATTCTTTTTTGTCTCTTCTCCAGATGTTTAATGTTCTGGTAATTGATTTTTCTTTTTCCCCTACTATAGGACTGTGTTGCTATGAATTTCCCCTTAAAAAAAGCTTCTACTATGTTCAATAGATTCCAATAGGTTTGTTTCTTCATTTTCATCTGTTTCAATAAAAATATTTAATTTAGTCCTTAATTTACACCTTGATTTATTTGTTTTTAGGGGTGTTTTTTTTCAGCTTCCAGGAGTTTTTTCACATATTTTATGGTTAATTTCTACTTTCATGACATTGTGATCTGAGAGTATATTTGGTATGACTTCCATACTAAAAATGTATGTACGTGTATTATGCCCTATGATGTAATAATCTTGTAGACTATGCCATGAGCAACGGAAAATATGTATTTAAATATGATTTTAAGGTCCTCTCTGCCTCAATAATGAGGCCATTATGTTGCTACTGAGACTCACTTGAAATTTGAGGCATGTGAGTAGGGAGCTATTTGTTTCCCAAAGATTTGGTAGCTAAGGTTCACAATCTGAAATAAGATCGACTTCTCTAGAAGTGAGAATATTATTATATAGAAACCTTCTAAGCTGCTTTAGCTTCAGCAGGTAAGAATAAACTTTTTCGGACAATAGATAAGACTTTGAACTCTTGTAGACTATGCCATGTGCAATGGAGAATATGTATTTAAATATGATTTTAAAGTCCTCTCTGCCTCACTAATGAGGTCATTATGTTGCTAATGAGACTCACTTGAAATTTGAGGCACGTGAGTGGGGAGCTATTTGTTTCCCAAAGATTTAGTAGCTAAGGTTCACAACCTGAAATAAGATTGACTTCTCTAGAAGTGAGAATATTATTATTTAGAAATCTTCTAAGCTAACAGAAATGATAGTAATGTTTTTTTTCTGTAGATTTGTCTACTGATAAACTCTGATCCTTTGTTTTGATTTTTAGATTACACTAGCCGAGGTCTAGACTTACTCTGGGTTCTATGCTCAGGGATCACTCTTTGTTTGGGAAACCATATGGGATAACATGGATGAAACTTGGGTTGACAACATGCAAGGGCTTACTTTTTATACTATCATTCTGTAATGTAATTGCAATTACGTAATTGTAAGAATTAATGTAAGAATAATTCTAACAATTAATGTAAGAAATTTTAATGTGCTTCCAAAACATCAATTTTCTATAAAGTTTAAATAATACAATATCTATAAAGAAAATTATTCTAAGCATATTTTTATAATTAAAATGGTGATAAAAGTAACTATTTCATGTCCTCATCCCTCCCTGATTAGAAAGATATGCTAATGTAATTTTTTCTTTATTTTTTTTCCCTTTTTTTTTTCCTATGAGTCACAACCAGTGACTCTCAGGGTTTACTCCTGGCTATTCACTCAGAAATCAATTGCTCCTGGTTCAGGGGACCAGATGGGGACCAAAGGGATCGAATCCAGGCCAGTCCTGGGTCAGCTGCGTGCAAGGCAAATAGCCCTACCTCTGTGCTATATACCTCTGGTCCTGCTAGTGTCAATTTTAAATATACATGAAGTACATTGCGGTGAAAGACACCTTGCATAAAAGAACAAGAAACCAGTTGATATATTTGCCCTCTACAATCTTAAAACATGAAGGTCACGTGACCTTTTACTCTAAGACGCAGATGTAATATTGTTAGCCTTTTCATAATGACTATTTAAAAATCCAAAATTGAGCTGGAGAGAGAGCACAGCATAGGGTGTTTGCAAGCAGTTGCAAGCACCTGATCCAGGATGGATGGTGATTCAAATCTCGGCATCCCATCAGGTCTTCTGAGCCTGACAGGAGTGATTTCTGAGCGCAGAGCCAGGAGTAACCCCTGAGCGTCGCCGGGTGTGAACTTCCAAAAATAAATAAATAAATAAATAAATAAATCTAAAATTGTGTAGATCTTTTTGTTTTGTTGATTTGTATTTGAAATTCAGGCAACATGAAGAAAAAAAGGAAAAAGAAAATAGATGAAAAATCTACATCACACTTCAAGCTTTATCATTTATTAACCTTCAAGTTATTTCAGACCTCAGAACAGATGTCTGGCCATCATTCTCCAATATTTGAACTCTTTACTATTATATTTAAATTTACTCTCAAGATATGAACTCTTTACTAATGTAGGTGTTTCAAATTGATTCACTGATTCATTAAATTTATCATTATACATTAAAACTAATAACTATTTGCCAGTGTTTATGTCTTAAAACTTAGACAAACTGCACACCTACTTAAACTAGCTACAATGTAAAAGTGGGTCCATTATTATTCTGCTGGCAGGATTATAAGAGATAATTATGTATTGTAAGAAATTAGGGCCTGGAGAGATAGCACAGTGGTGTTTGCCTTGCAAGCAGCCGATCCAGGACCAAAGGTGGTTGGTTCGAATCCCGGTGTCCCATATGGTCCCCCGTGCCTGCCAGGAGCTATTTCTGAGCAGACAGCCAGGAGTAACCCCTGAGCAATGCCAGGTGTGGCCCAAAAATAAAATAAAATAAAAAAGAAATTAGATGAGAGGCTACATTATGGAATTACATCCAAAAACTCAACTGTCCCTCAGATTATTAGTATTCATTTATTTAGCAAATACTGATTATCCTTTATATAACAGACTTTCTTAGAATATCAGTGATGGGCCAATGACTTAACATTATATTACAGTAATATATAGGGGTCCAAGAAATATTATATTTTACTTGGCTCTTACATGGCTAACTCTAATTCATCACCACATGGCATCCAAACACCAGCAAGAATACAGCCTGGTGTATTCTAACCAGCTCCATAGTTATTTTTAAATGACACTTTCGTGTTTAAAATGTAAATGAAAATGTCACAATTGCAGGTTAAGAGACATATGGAAAAATGAATTGACGTTGGAAAATGTCTTTTGAAAAAATTCTTAGAGGCAAATAAAGCAGGGTTATTTACACACACACACACACATTCAAGTAGCTAGAATGATCTTTTATGAAACTCTTAAAATACTTGTTCTAGTGAAAACAGAGGAAATCAAGTTCCTTCATTTTTATTTATCTCAGATGCTAATCCCCAAGCTACAAGAATTTAGTGAAGAAATAAAACTTCTTATGTCTGAGTTCCAAAGATTTAATTGTGACATTTCTAAACAAGGTTTTTATTCTACCACTTATCTTCTTGATTAAGTTTCATACACTTTCTAAATATAATTGCATGTATAAAATAATAATAATAATATTTAGTGCTATTTCAAAAGAGAAATAATGTATGCAAAATTTATTCACATAGTAAAGGCATAATGAGTATACAGTTTCTTTTCCTATTGCTATTATTATCATATGTTTTGTTCTTGCATTGGATTTGTAGAATTATAGTGCATTTAAATAAAATCTCATAAATTCAAAAGATTCCACTTAGAAAGGATCTAATTTGTTATGAGGAAATTATTTCATTATACTGGGCTAAGTCCTATTAACATACTGGAACAGTTTATTACATTTCTAACAAAAACATGAAAATTTGCCTTATTCATATACTTTAGCTAAAGACAAATAACTAAAAGTTTTTATGAGCACTTTTAAAATTACTATTTATAAAATTTTTTAAATAATAATGGGCAATTTATATAGATTCATATTGGTTTAGTCTAAGAAAGATATTTCTTTAAAGTGGTAAGAATATTTAAAAAATAGTATTGAAAACAAGCCATTAGAGAAAAATAAAGTTTAAAAGAAGCCATGTTACATTGCTTTAGAAAAATAACAGCAAAAATTTTGCAGTGAATTTTGAGAAAGTTTCAGTTTTGAAGTCATATAAAACTCTGATATGTATTGTCTTTATTATTGGATATACTAAGTCAAAGGTTTAGGCATTGTTTGGAGTGTTATTGGTCACTGGAACAAAAGAAAGAAAAAGAGGATCATGAAGCTACACTATCTTTCAAAGTTTCTTTACCCAAATTATACATACTATCTAAATTCTTATTCCATGATCCAAGTAAATCTCCTAGGTCATGACAACTATATATTGATAATAAAGTATAATTTTCCCTATGAAGTAAATTTACAAATTATAATATATCACTACACTAGCAAAATAAGAATAGGAATATTTTACAGATGTTTTATACATACTTTGTATTCTACATACATCATAAACCCATAAATTAATTTTGTGAAGAAAACGGCTGGCAGTATTGCCATTTTCAACTAAGGAAGCTGAGTCTGTAAAAGAAAATAAAAGTGAGCAAGAAAAAAGCTTAGGACTCAGAGTTATCTGAAATTGGTTGAAACACAGTAAACTCTCTGTTACTGAAAACTCTTAAACAGAAGTAGAATAACTAGTTCATGGGAGTGCTGAAGAAAGAGATCTATGATTCTGTGAATAACTCAGCAATATAAACTCCTACATTATTTTTATCCTTGAGATGAGAGTATATGTTTCTGAGAGTTGCCCAAGGTCTCAAAGCTAGTAAGAGGCTATTAAGGAAAAATGCCACTTCTGAAGAAGAGCTTATTTACAGAAAGAAGAAAGTTAATACAAAGTTATTTAATAATTTATTGTTTAAGAACCATTATGATTAAGTGCTGAAAATGTTAAGTTCTACATTACTTTTCAATCAGTATTCAGGATGAATTCACTCACTCAGTGAGTAGAAATGTTATAGATTATTACTGGCATCATAACCACATTTTGAAAATGCCCAGCAGATTGTTACACTAACATGATTATGAATAAAATATATGCAATGCCATTTCTTCCGTTCCCTAAAGACAGACATTTTCTTGAGTTGTATAATAAACAAATATTCTAACAGAGTGAAAGGCAAATCAATTTTTGGTCATGATTTAAAATCAGACATTCTGTGAACTGATGTGCTATACTGAGTCTTGCATTCTAAAGACAAGTTATTGACAGATTTCACAGAACAGGAATTCACATAATAATGAATATCCTTTTACCACTTATTCCTATATACCCTGTAATTTTAATAACTACACACTGTTATAATTTAAACAAGCTTATCTCAGATAGTGCTTTGAATTGTTCTGTTTATCAAATACAAACTGAATAATAAAATAAACAGGGGCATTTAAAACTTAGCAAGTATTCAATAACTCATTTTAAGAACACATTATTTTATTGGGAATTGGTTCTAAACTAAATAATTGCATAAAATATGGATTTGTACCCATTCATTTCTTTTAAATGTCACAGCTTTAAATATTAGCAGCTTGTTAATAAAGAGATTCTTAGCAGTTCAAGTATCACAGATCAGAGAATTAACCAGAAGCTCTTCCAAGGTGGTTTATTCATGATAGATTAATAATAGAAACTAGTAATTCAGTGTGATTCCAATTATGTGAATTTAAAAAATAGTTTTAATTGGTTATGAATTAAAGCCCAAGTAAATATTCTTTGCATCAGGGAAAATTTCCTTAAAACTTAATGAGAAACCAAGTTACATATTTTTTTTATTCTGTTTTGTTTCTTGATTTTGACCCCAACTGAGATCATCAGAGTTTATTGCTGGCTCTGTGCTCAGAGATCCCTCCTGTATTGTGGAGTGCTTGCCTTGCCTGCTGTACCATTATTCAAACCCCCAAACTATATAAATTATACAACCTCATTTTCTTGTCCCTTGTGAATTTCTATTCAATATAAGCAGGAGCATTTCTGAAGGTGGTGATCAAAAGCCATTGGTGGCTGCAGAATCATGAGAGATTGTAGCATTAGCAAACGTTGAAATTTGTAAAGTTATGAGCATCCAAGACTATAGAGATCTTATCCTTTAAGTATTAAAGTACCTATCTGAAATTTTGAATGAGTATCAGAAAGTATCACCAAAGAAGTTTTAGCACATGTAATATGGCAGGCTAAAATCTCTCTTACTATTGCTTGAAGATGGATCCTTCAGCTCTTCATCTTAATAGAAAAACAAAGCAGATGTCAAAATTATGTTCAATTTAGCACTCCAAAGAATAAGAAGGAAAATTTTTCTGGAATTCAGTTTTACAAACACAAAAATAGAGATCTATAGATAATAAATTTAAAGTAATTCAGGTAGAATACTATTGATGTAAGGAAAATTCTTAATAAAATACTTAATAAAATTCTAATAACATACTAATGAAATTAGAAAGGAAATGCAAGAGTATGTTTTTCACCAGAGAGACTGAAGATATAAAAATTCAAAATAATGATGCTGAATTGAGAAAAACACAATAAGTGAAATGAAAACCTTCATGGAAATATATAAGCAGACTCACTATCGCATTGCTGACAGGACCAATAAGAAAAATTGAAGTTAGAATTCCAGTACTGTCGTAAATGGATATGAGAGAAAACAAATGATTTAGGAAAAATAAAGAAGCACTTCAGAAGTATAAGATTAAAATATATACATGGATTCATTGAGACGGTACAGGGATTATGATATTTTCTTGTGAGCAGCCCACCTTGGAACAATCACTGACATCACGGATGGCTTCCTGAGTATACCAGGAGTTACCCCTGAGCACAGAACTGGAAATAAGCCCTGAGTCCCATTGAATTTGGTCTAAGATACCAAATAGAAAAACAAAAGAAAATAAAGCATAATTAATATACCAGTTGGTAAAAAGAAGAGATAATAAAAAGACTTTCAAAGAAATAATATCTCATCATTATTTTTAAATAACTGAATGTTGGGAATATGAGATATATAAAGGTGAAGCCATAATGCAAGTAAACCCTTCTTGATTCCTTGTACCTTATGTTCTCTTTAAAATTTAGAACCAAGTGAAGTTTTAAGATGCCTGACCATCACCAGAGGTCTATCCTTTGTGGGAACACTGGTGATCCTCAGAACTGCAGGGCTAGGCTCATCCTTGGGCCTTAGTACTTAAATATGCACCATTTAGCCAAGTACTGCTACCAGTAAATCCCCAAGCTTCAGGATGTCTCCTGAATTATAGAAATTTAACAAGAAAATATTAAAGATTTCTAGGTAATTTCTACATTTTTTTAAAGATAAGTTCCCCAACCAGGTTATCATAAAACTTTCATACCTATAGAACCATTCTTTGCTCTTAAGTCCTGGATCTGCACCATCCGATGCCAAATTATTCCTACAGCCTAGCTGAGTCCCCTCCAGAGCTGAATTCCACTTTCCTCTTTCCAAGCCACAAGAGCCTACAGATAATTAGCCAAGCCCTGATAACCTGGAAACCCTCCTATTCACTTACTGCACTGATTACTGCTCTCTATGTACCATATCTTCTCCTCCCAAAATGATTGGGGTGAACTAGAGATGAGTCCCCCTGGCATTGACCACTAGTCTCCTGGAAAGCTCCAGAATGCGGTAAAACACTGGGAATCCTGAACTATTATATATATATATATATATTTTATATATAAATACATATTATATATAAAATATACATAAATATATTTATATTTTATAAATATATCACAAAATATTTATATCAAAATATTATTAAATCATTAAATTATTAATTTATTTAAATATATTATATTTATATTAAAATATAAATATATGATATAAAATATACATTATATATTTTATATATTTTTTTTGTTGTTGACTCACTTGTAGATGCTCAGGGGTTATACAAAGCTCTATACTCTGAAATTACTCCTGAATAGGTTTGGAGGTCTATATGGGATGACTTGTGCAAGTCAAACTAGTGTCCTGTTTATTGAACTAGCACTTGGGCCCCTGGGGAATGAAATTCTTTGTCTATCTTGTACTCTCTGCTCGCTATGCCTGGGATAAGCCTCATCTGACAACAAACTATCACCACAACCTAGGTTTGTGCCCACAGTGCTGGACTACCCTGACATGCTCAATGGACATCTAGCAGACGGCTCACAATAGCAATGTGTTGAGAAATGTGCGGGCTCCTATTTTGACCATTCACACAACTCCCCCTCACACTAAACCTGAAATTCACCCTATCTAATGTCAAACCATCTCCACAAGTAGGGGGTCCACACAACGGCTGAACCTTGCTGATCCCACTCACTGGCTCTTGCTGTTAGTCCCAAACTGGGGTGGGAGTTCATGTGGGATTATTGGCATGAAAGCTGGGTTAGCCACTTGCGAGGTTAGTGAACAACTCACTGAACTATCTCTCTGGACACTGGAGAATCAAAATTTTATTCCTTCTTCCAGCTTGCTGAGCCCTAAACCTCCTCATTCTCACTCTAAACTATCCACCCAACCTAATTATGCCCACCAGACCTAGTTTTTCTTTGGCCCACACATGTTGCAGGCTGCTGACTATAGCAATTCACATCCCTTATAACTCGCAAAATAACTCATTGGGTCACAAATGTTAATAGAAAATACAGTGCTATTAAATTTTTAGATAAATAACAAAAGAAAACCTAAATGACCTTAAAACAATTATTTTTCCAATGCAACATCAAATACATAATATATGAAATAAATTCTCTCGAAGCTTAACTTCTTTCGTTTACTAAGCATTCCTTGTTGGAACCACTTTGTTCCTGAGAAATACTATCTCCTTTTAGCATGAGTTGAACTAGTTATTTTGCTGTATAAAAGTACCATAAATCACCCTGAGTCATCTAAGTGGACAAAACCCAAGATAATGCTCTTTATTTGCAATTTCACTAGGCCATGCTGCCACACCTGAATCCAAACAGGATTTCAATATTGCATGAAAATGAAATTGAAAAATCTGGAGTGATAGTGTGAGGAATAAGATCTGCCTTGCACACAACTGATCTGTGTTTGATTTTTGGCATCCCATTTGATCCTCCGAGCCTGCCAGAACTAATTTCTGTGTAAAGAGCCAAGAGAAAACCCTGAGTGCTGCTGAGTGTTATCCCCTCCAAAAAAATCATAAAAGAAAAAAAGAAAAAGAAAGAAAATAAAGTTTATGAATCCACCCTGGCTATGAGACTTCAAAGTAGTAGAAAAGAAAAGATTACACTCTTTTTGTTAGCGTAATTAGTTTTGTCTTACCTTTTCTTTTACTATTTACATTATTTTTATCTCAATGTTTATGTAGGCACTGTGATTTACAATTCATAATACACAATGTGAAATATACAATACCTATATATCTTTACTACCATGAATAAAAAAATTTAGTAACAAATTGCTCATTAGATTTTATTTTATGAGAAAAATGTAAAATTCACAGTTGTATTGAACTAACGCCACTTCCACCTCTAATGATAGTGTCATGGCATTTCAATGTTCCAAGGCAGGATGTGTTATCAAGATGTTAGGTCAGATCTGTCTTGTAGCCATATTTTTTTAATTGGAAGGGTGTGTGTGAAGGCCTATAGTTAAGCAATGGTCATATAGAAATGAGAAACAAACACAGGATTCTTACATGCAAAACGTGTGCTCCAGTCCTTTACACTACCCTTTACATGCATGCTATTTCTGCAGCTTTTTGCCATTCTAGCTAATTTTTACATGATTTTTTAAAATTTCTCTTGGACCATTTTTTTCACATGTGATCATTTCCATACCATATAAAAGCCTTTAATAAAATTGTAAATATATTGCTTAATTTTATTTTGCAGGAAAAATGGAATCATCCCTAGCTGTACTCAGAACTTGACTCTGTATTTAGGAATAACTCCAGGAGGTAGTTGGGGGACCAGTAGTGCCAAGGATCAAACCTGAGCTAGCTCAGTGCAACACAAACACAATAATTCTGGTACTATCTCTTTAGTCTCCATACTTTGTTTATATTTCTTTCATTTGATTGTTTTTGAGCAACACCTGACAGCACTCATGGATTACTTCGGCAGGCAGCAGGGACCAAATGGGATACTAGGAATTGAATCCAGGTTGGCTGCATGTGAGGCAAAAGCCCAAACTTTTATACTATTGCTCAAGCCCCACTTTGTTTATATTTCAAGACAAATTTTATGGTAGTAAAATTGAGTAAGAAATAAAATCTTCAATTTTTATTCTTTGAATCTCTACTTCAATATTTTTATGCATATGTGTGTAAGCGTAACAGAAAATTCAATATGTAATATTAAATTTAAAACCAAACTACCAAAAAGAAAGGAGGAAATATTCATGGGGAAGATACAATGATATTTATGAATTTATCATTGTGTAGAAAGCACAGTATTAAATGCCAACTGGCTTGTTGTTATTCTATCATTTGCTGGCATTATGTTAAATCACTTTAGTATTCTTCTAATTTGAATTTTCTTTCCTACTCTCTTATTAACAAGAAGTTTCCAAAAAAATTGGAAGAGTTATGTAATTGGAGTTCATACTATTGGTAAGGGTTAGTCTCATTATTAAAATATACTTTAGCTGGCTTGTGACCAGGGGATCAGAGTTTAAAATCTTAGGTGACTGAGTTTAAATATTCCATTTAAAAATGTCAGATGATGTTGACATTATTTACAATTTGGCATTAGAAACAAAAAAACAAAACTTTCGATTCAGAAAAAACTACTGTAAACATCCCAATTTTCTCATAAAAGCAAAATCTAATGAGTTTCTTCACTCATAAAATAGTATAATATAATATTATGCACGGACCTATTCATGAAAGAAGATCTAACAGGCCTATTTGGTAGACTTTGAAAAGAAAGTGATATAAAAAATATACATTTATTTCTTACTCCCTAAAAATCTGAAAAGCTAAACACCTATATACTAATGTATAATTTGCTTCATCCAGACTAGGAATTTTGTATACTTCTCCTCATGATTATAGCAAACTCAACCTTTATTTCCATAATTATTATTATCAATTTAGAATTCACAACTCAAATTTAAGTTTTGTCTCCATTTGAAACAGAGAAAATTGTGATATCAAATGTTTTAATATATATAGTCATATTAATTCCAGTAATCTTCAAACAAATTCACTTACAAACATGAACATTTATAAAGAATAACATCCAATATATTAAATCACATGTTGTCAATAGTACAAGTCATGTGTACTCCAATAGATAGTTACATAAGTTAGAGGAAATATTTTCATAATTATATAATATTACTTGTGCCACATTTCACAGTCTTATTCCTTAGAAAAATAACTATTGCAAAAATATTTATCCTTCTTAGTATACAAGATTTATTTAAAATAAATAAACAACTAACATTTATATCATTTTGTTTTAATCTATGTTCTTTTATGCACCAATCATTAGAGCCAGAAATATACTGCTGAATTTTTCATGCCAAATAATGGGAAACTGCAAAGCAGTTACATACTTTATTTTGTCAGCATTTTTTACAATACTATCATTTTTTTCATTCATTTTAGAATTTACTTTGCGGTATCAAATTATAAGGTTGAACACTTTTCTGAAGAGCTAAGTCTGAGTTATTTCTCAATTAACTTGCCGAATCATTGAAATTTTAATTATGCTATCTAGAAGGCTATGCCACTGAGCAATTGTGCTTTGGAAGCAATAAACTATTTGTTGATAATACTATAACAAATAAAACTATTGAGTCATCAAACTTTTGGAAATATTACTTCACTAGCAAAAATAGAGAGTTCTGTCCTTTCTGACAAATAAACATAATATCTGGTCTCCAGTTCCAGGGTTTACTAACTATAAATCTTTTGTCATTAATTTGAATTGCTGACTTCAGCTATCAACTGTAGATTATCTACTTGCTCTTCTATATGGTTAAAAGAATAAATAAAAAATTTAAAATATGTGCATATGTTTTGAAATTTTCAGCATACTAGAAAATCATAAATCAAGAGAAATGACTGTGTTGAATCTACTTACTACGGATCCACAGCCTTTGCAAATCTTTTTTACAACAGATTTCTCTCCCGTCCCAGAATTTAGCAGCACATACCTCTTCAAGCCTGCTTCAAAAGCCATATTTTCTCTTGTTCATTTCTTTTACATATGTAGTTTCCTTTACAGGAATGTACTTTCCTTCCCACACTCACCTACAAATGTCAATTGCTGTTTTCAACACCCTTTATCTGGTTTTACTAATGATTGAGAATGGGTATGCAGATGTTATTTATTTGAACATTTATTAAAGAAAAAGATAAACATAGAAAGCAATCCACAGATGACAAATAAGCATATAATTTAAAAATGACATCTCCTTTTTAACAGAAATGAAAAAATAATTTTAAATTTTATTTTATCTATTTTAAGTTTTATTCAGGTTTTGGGGCCCTTTTTAGAGGAGCACACTCAGAGGTGATCATGGGTTATAACCTGACTCTATGCTCAGAAATCGTTCCTGGAAAGCTCGGGAGACCATATGGGATGCTGGGGATCAAACCTGAGTCTGTCCCAGGTAGGCAGCTGCAAGGCAAATGCCCTACCACTGTGCTATCACTCCAGCCACAATAATTTTAAATTTTAAAGGAGGAATAGACTGTTTTCAGAAATTTTTGAGCTATACTATTGTTGAAAAAATTTCTAAATATTCGTAGAGATATATTTTACTTACTTTTTAAAATCAGAGTAAAATAACAAGAATCAAAAATTATATTTTAAGTATTAGAAGTAGAGTATACAGAAAGATACAGCTATACATCTGTGCATTGGCTGTATCTTTGGTCACAAAAGTGTTTTGTATTCAGCAATGATTTGAGGGTTAGTTTTTAGCATCCACCTCCCCAACAAACATCTATAGGATACCACATCTGTAGGATATTTAGAGTTAAAATTTAATCCTTATAAAAAATAACTCAGCCACTTGAAGGGATGTATTATTCCAGTTAAAGAGGGAATAACTAATTTAATACACTCAGACACTATATAATAAGTTTCATGTTTTTCTTTGATCTGAGCAGAAGAAATATATTCTGTAGAAATTAAAACCATATCTCAGAGAATTTGTAGTCCTCATTTACTGTTATCATTTGGAGGGATTTAAAAATATTAATTGTAAAATTCCCCCAACAAACAATGCCACTTGACAAAATCAAATTCTAACTTTGTCAAAAACAAAAACAAAAACAAAAACAGAGGTCATACATACAGGCTTCTAGAAAAAAATAAACATTAATTGGTGCTTAGAATTGAACTCTTCTAAGAGAAAAGTAAACTATCTTGCTAGCCTGTCATACGTGTAGCAAGAACAGAATTTGAGGAAGGAAGGAAGGAAGGAAGGAAGGAAGGAAGGAAGGAAGGAAGGAAGGAAGGAAGGAAGGAAGGAAGGAAGGAAGGAAGGCAGGAAGGAAGGAAGGAAGGAAGGAAGGAAGGAAGGAAGGAAGGAAGGTAAAGGGAGGGAGGGAAGGGAGGGAGGGAAGCAGGAAGGGAAGGGAGGGAGGAAGGAAGGTAAAGGGAGGGAGGGAAGGGAGGGAGGGAAGCAGGAAGGGAAGGGAGGGAGGGAGGGAAGGAAGGGAAGGGAGGGAAGGAAGGAAGGAAGGAAGGAAGGAAGGAAGGAAGGAAGGAAGGAAGGAAGGAAGGAAGGAAGGAAGGAAAGGGAGGGAGGGAGGGAAGGAGTGAAGGAAGTAAAGAAGGAAGGAAAGGAGGGAAGGAAGGAGGGTGGAGGGAGGGAGGGAGGTAGGAAGCTTCATCATCAAAGATTCAGCGTCAGATTCAGCATTATCAATTGAGGATCATCAAAGCAGCAGCAGCAGTAGCATCACCAAAGGGAGTTAAGTCAGCCTGGAAGCCAGCTAGGAAGCCTGTAAAAGCAGCTGAAAGGGAGACAGAGGCCGAGAGCCCAGTAGGAATAGAGAAGTAGCTGCAAGGAAAAGCCTTAGTATGGAGGCCATGTGAGGAGGTGTGCATGAAGTCAGTAAGGGACTTTGAAATAAAGCTGGCTGACTCCTGAAACTTCATCTGACTGCTTTGTGAATCTCTGCCCTCACCCTGCAACCTTCAGACTGCCAGACCATAGGGGTGCAGGAGCCGGGTTGAGCTCAGAAAGGCCTCACCATCCCCCTACCAACAATAGGATTCATTAATTTATATTAAGACAACAGATGAGGTTGTTCCAAAAAAGAGAAACAGGAAAGATAGTGCCTGAGAAAAGTACTCGCCTTAAACTCCATTTCTACACGGGGGGGGGGGGGGGGGAGGAAGGGAGGGAATCGGAGAAAATACAATTTGAATTAGACTAGTAAGAAATATGTGTAAAATTATTAACTGTGTATATACCAATATTTAAATATAGAATGCCTTTGACCATATAAAATTACAAAATAATAAAAGCTAGTTTGGGGAAAGGAGTGATTCTCCCAAGGGGTGTACCAAAGACCACAGGGCCACTGGGGATTCTTAACTAATATAACTGTATAGCTCAATTCTAGGTCCCCAAAATGGGGTGTCTGTTGGGTTCTGCAAGCTTAGAGACTTCTGTAGTTGCCTCTGTGTGCAGATTTCGCCATCAATAGACATTGTTAAATCTTGTACTATCTCTGTTCCAAATAGCATGTCAGTCAATGAATTAAAACATTTCTAATTAAAATGTAATGCATTCATAAGCTACCGGTGATAAAAAGCTAACAAAAATGATGATGTACATACTTTAAAGGACTAAATTAAGATTATTGACTCTTTCAGCAAAAATATTGAGTGATATAAACAAAGATAAAAATGTGATTGCTTATACTACTTTTATAGCCCAACAAAAATTACAATGAAAATAACCATAAATAAAACCATGTATATGTTGACAGAGCATGATAACAAATATTGAATAAACTTTAAATTGTTAATATGTGTAGCAAATGGGAAAATAAGCATTGAATAGAGACTAAAGTAATTTACAAAGAAATATATAAAATAATAACCTCAGTTCTAATTGAAACCAGTTGGGGTTATTTCAAAGTATATATACTTCCCTTAAAACTGTGTGGAATTGGGCCCGAAGAGATAGCACAGCGGCGTTTGCCTTGCAAGCAGCCGATCCAGGACCAACGGTGGTTGGTTCGAATCCCGGTGTCCCATATGGTCCCCGGTACCTGCCAGGAACTATTTCTGAGCAGACAGCCAGGAGTAACCCCTGAGCACCACCGGGTGTGGCCCAAAAAACAAACAAAAAAAAACCAAAAAAAAAACAAAAAACAAAACAAACAAACAAAAAAAAAACTGTGTGGAATTGGGTCTGGAGTGATGGTGCAGTGGTAGGGTGTTTGCCTTGCAGGCAGCTGACTCAGGACAGACCTGGGTTCGATACCCGGTGTCCCAGATGGTCCCCTAAGCCAGGAGCATTTTCTGAGTGCAGAGCCAGGAGTAACCCCTGAGCATCACCAGGTGTGGCCCAAAAACAAGACAAAAAATTAACTCTGTAGAATATTTAAAGGTTTTTTTTTATATATTACCTGTTTATATAATTAAAAGTCATTATAATTTATTTAAAAAGGTATTTCTGCTTATTTCCACTTTAAGATATCCAACAAGGTCTTACACTTTCAATAGAGGGAGGTCAAAAATCATTACTGCTGCAAATGCTGGAATTGAAGTTGAAGAATCCTAACAGTTTTTTTTTTTTTTTTTTTGAGAACTTAAATCTTTATTAGAAAAGGAACCAAAAAGGGAGTGAAGAGCCCAGCCTTGGGTACCCCCCAGAAACCAAGCGTCTCCCAGCTAGTATGAGGTACAGGTGTGGTGTAGCTGTCTGGACTGGGGACAGCCACAGCATAGATCAAATTTCAGAGAAAGAGCCCAGTTGTGCAGATCTGAGCCACCTGCCGTGCACTGAACTCAGCTTGTTGTGTATGTACATATTTTGGGGGATTACTATGTTGCTCACCCTAATCTGATTAGGTGATTGTGCCCTACCCTAGGGTGTATGACCTGGCATTCTGCCCCCACCCTAGGGTAGGACCTGATTCTGCTTCCACCATTGGTTGGTATCTGATCCCACCATTGGGTGGGACCTGACTCTGAACTATAAGAGCAAGGGTCTGTGGAAGGCGGGGGCCTTTTGCTGGCTGGAACTGAATCTGAGTCTTTGGACTTCAGTTTTGTCCATCCGAATAAAGCAAATATTTCCACGAGCCTGATTGTCTGCGAGCTGTTTACCCGCCGTTTCGCCTCAGAACCGTGGGCTAGACAGGGGGCAGACGCGTGCTCCGAGCTGGAAGAAAAGGGCCTCATTCTCCATCCCTCCATCAGTCAACCTCTTCGGGGGCTGACCTGCTACATAATGGCGCCTGGACAGGGACCTGAACCCTGGACCCTCAGAACTGTAAGTGAAATATTTCATTGGAAATTTCCTATGCTGACCATCAAATGGTTTCTGTGGTTAGTCATGTGGATTTTACCACCCTTAGTCTTATGCATTGGTTCTCTAGTATACAAGTGGATCATTCCATTTTGTTTAAAACTAATTGGTTTTGATCTAAGGACAATCACTGCAGTTGGATGGTTGTGGTCTATATTTCAAATGAAAAGTGTAGTGTCTCTAGCCATCATAGTTTGTGGAATTTCTGTGTTGACTAACGTTATTATTATGAGCATAGTTATTTGCTGTTATTTCTATTTAGGAAATAGAAAGTGTAGAAATGGTGAGGCTAAAACCAGTATAGATAATAAGGAAATTTATCTGACGAAAACTCAGACCAAGGTGCAGGCTGACGAATCCAGCCCCACCATCAACAATATAGAAATTTTTGCTGGAAGAAAAACAACTCAGAATGTTAAGCCTGATTCTAGTGAATTGCTTGACAGTAGTGACTCAGATAATGATCTACCTCCAGTGCTAACTCCACGAAATATGCCTCCTTCTAGTCACAAAATTGAATCGCAGAGCAGAGCAGATTCAAACGATGAACCACACGCTCGGTCTCAGAGCTCTATTCAGAATAATTTTGCTAATCAGGCCTTATCCCCTATAGACGGGGTAAATGTTTCTAACTATGTACCCTATCAGATGGAAGAATTAGATCGGTTTAAAAGATCATGTAAAGAAAATGGGCCAAAATCGCCATACAGTGTGGAGTTATTAAGACTTTGGAGTCATAACTCATCTTGGACTTTGTATGATTTTAAAAGAATCGCTGAAATATGCCTGTCGTCTAAACAGCGAACTGAATGGGAAATGTACTATTCAGAAGGCGTAAAAGCTAAATTATATAGTCCGGATGGTATGAAAAAGCAAGTGGCAGGTGTTACTCTATCGTATGAATTATTGATGGCAGAAAATCAATTTGCAAATATTCAGACACAAGCAGCTTTACCTAAGGAAATCTTAAATTTAATCAGGGAGATTGCATTGTCAGCATGGGAAAAAATTGATTCTAACAGCATTGGTAGAGGAAACTTTTTAAAAATTACCCAAGGGCCTTATGAGTCATTTGCAGAGTTTGTAGGTAAGATTAAAGATGCTCTGAAGTTACAGGTGGAAGATGAGGAGATTAGAAACTTCCTAGTAAAATCTTTGGCCTATCATAATGCAAATTCAGCCTGTAGATTAGTATTGAATACATTAAATGAAAAGTCAGATCTGAATGATTACCTTTATGCCTGCCGGAATGTCTATGTGGAACCCCAACCCCCACCCCACTCAGACTCATTACAAACCTTCCCAGTTACCAAGGGAACAATGCCTTACTCCCCTCGGGGACAGAACACTTTCCGGAAACCAGGTCTTTGCCCAAAATGCAAAAGGGGTCGCCACTGGGGGAAAGATTGCAGATCCAGAAACCTCATTAATAATAACCTAAGTAGAGGTTTCAACACAGTTCCCAGGAGGCAAATCGCCTGCTACCATTGTGGAAAACAGGGACATATCAAAAGAAATTGTCGTCTCCTTATAAATTCAGCTCCCCAAGAACACACATACAAGATGCAGGGAAACGCCTACAGGGCCTCCCCCCAGGCCCTTCCAAATCAGGGGCAAAGTTCACAGACAATAATCCTTCCAAGCCCAGCCCAAGAAAATTCATCACGATAAGGGAATTAATCCACTCTACTTCAGGGAGTGCCGGATTAGACATATTATGCCCAGAGGACATTACAATTTACCCAGGAGCATGCCCTTACATGTTAGAAACTGGCATTGTAGGCCTGCCACCCCCAGATACCATGGGTTTGATTCTTGGCAGAAGTTCCCTCAACATAAAGGGTATATCAGTAATCACTGGTGTCATTGACTCAGATTCCATGGGAGAAATCATTGTAGTTATTACTGTACCAGTTACATGGACCTTTAAAAAAGGAGAAGCGATTGCCCAGATAGTAATAGTGCCTTATGTCAAATTTGGGACTTCAGATAAGACTAGAATTGGAGGTTTTGGAAGCACAGATCCGGTTGCTGCTCAAAACCCAATCGTGGCTCTGGTTACTAAATGTAAAGATGAACACCCAATGATCAAACTTCACTTGGAAGGCAAACCCTTTGATGGAATGATAGATACGGGTGCTCAGGTTACCGTAATTTCTGATAAAGAATGGCCAGAAAATTGGCCTCTTCAGGAAATCCCGTATTCCCTAGAAGGAATAGGAGGCCTGAGTTCCTGTCTGTTGAGTACGAGGACTATACTATTTTACTGCCCAGAAAATCAAAAAGCAATAATCAGACCTCACGTGGGCCCATTTTCACCATCCCTGTGGGGCCGTGACCTACACAAACAGTGGAAAGCAGAATTCCACATCCCATTAGCTCCAGAAGAGCCTGAACCTTCTTTTGATTTAAAAACCAAAAATTTTTAGTGGGGGCCACTGCCGTAAAAACACCAGCACCAATAAAAATAAAATGGAAATCTGATGAACCAATTTGGACAGGTCAGTGGCCCCTTAAAACTGATAAATTAAAGGTGCTGACAGAATTAGTGGAGGAACAGCTAAGTTTAGGACATATTGAACCATCTTTTTCTCAATGGAATTCACCTATATTCACTATAAAAAAGAAATCCGGTAAATGGAGACTTTTGATGGATCTTAGAGCTATAAATTTATCCATGATACCTATGGGCAAATTGCAGACTGGTTTACCATCACCTGTAGTTATTCCAAAGGAATGGCCACTAATTATAATTGATCTGAAAGACTGCTTCTACCATATTCCTATCCACCCAGATGATAAAAAACGTTTTGCATTCTCAGTTCCTTCTCTCAATAATACCCATCCCTGCAGACGTTTCCAATGGACTGTTCTCCCCCAAGGCATGCTGAATTCCCCAACCATGTGTCAGTTTTTTGTAGATAAGGTTTTGAGCCCTGCTCGTGAAAAATTTCCTCAAGCCATGATATTTCATTATACAGATGATATCTTGCTCACAATGAACAACGAAACAGATTTACAGGAATTATACTCTTATGTTACTGACTGTTTACAAACATCAGGACTGAAAATAGCTTTAGAAAAAATACAGATAATGCCACCGTATCAATATTTGGGTTTTATTTTGGACCAGACATCTATACGTCCACAAAAATTTTCTATCAAAAAAGAAAACCTCAGAACGCTTAATGATTTTCAGAGACTTTTAGGTGACGTAAATTGGCTCCGCCCTGCACTAGGAATCCCAAATGCAGAGTTATCTAATCTGTTTAAAACGTTGGAGGGTGACCCTGCTTTAGATAGCCCGAGAAATTTAACAACAGCTGCCAAAAATGAATTGGACATCTTCTTGAGCAGATTACAAAAATCGTTTCTCTCAAGATTCATCCCAGGAGAAAAGGTATTACTGTTAATCTTCCCTACTATAGAAACCCCCACAGGGGCCTTGATGCAACAGTCAGGACCTTTGGAATGGGTGTATTTACATAACAAACAACCTCGCTCAGTAGTCCCCTACTTGCAACTGATTTCAGAGATTATTATCAAGGCAAGACTCAGATCTATATCTTTACTAGGTTTTGACCCAGATATAATAGTTTTGCCAGTACCAAAAAAGGAAATTGAGTCAATATTGCCAATTAATGAATCTCTACAAAGGGCCCTCTCAGATTTCACAGGAGAAATATCCTCCCATTATCCAGCAGGAAAAATTTGGGACTTTTTAAAGAAAACTCAGTTTGTTATTTCTTCAATTGTTCGGGATTCCCCTATTCCCAATGCCAAGGTTTTTTACATTGATGGATCCCAAAATGGAAAAGGAGGAATAACTGGAGACAACATTAATATGACCATAGATACCAAATATAAATCTGCACAGAAAGTTGAATTAGCAACGTTAATTTACCTATTAGAAAATGTATCTGAAGCCATGAATATAGTTTCTGATTCTTTGTATGTGGTAAATTTATGTCATGTGATAGCCACTGCATCCCTTAATGCTAATAACCCGATCATACAGGACTTACTTAAACAATTACAGCAGCTTCTTCAAAAACGAACTGAGCCCATCTTCATCACACATATTAGAGCCCACTCAGGTCTTCCAGGACCTATGGCTCAAGGAAATAAAACTGCTGACTTGCTAGCAATGCCTATATTTAAATCACCTGTAGAGGAACATTCAGCCCTACACACAAATGCTCGCCGTTTACATGTGAATTACCAAATTCCATGGAGGCAAGCTAGAGAAATTGTAGAAAACTGCAACGTATGTGCACTGTTAACAAAAAAGACTCACATAGCAGGAGCAAACCCAAGAGGCTTACAATCTAACGAACTTTGGCAAATGGATATAACTCAAACAGATTTATTTCCAAGGAAACCTTATCTTCATGTTGTGGTGGACACTTATTCTCGGTTTATGTGGGCAATTCCCATGTCTTCTCAAAAATCTAAGGCTGCTTGTAGTTTTCTTTTACAATGTTTCTCTGTGATGGGTATTCCATATTCTATAAAAACTGATAATGGGCCAGCCTATGTTAGCAAAACTTTTGAATTTTTTTGTAAGGAATGGCAGATAAGACATCTCAGAGGAATTCCTTACAATTGTAGGGGACAGGCCATTGTAGAAAGGACTCACAGAACCTTAAAAACTCAATTGCAAAAAAATAGAAAAAGAGGTTTACCACCAACGGATTTGCTATCTTTGACTCTTATCACACTAAATTACTTTAACTTACCCCAAGGGGAAAGCTACACTGCAGCGGAAAGACATTTTAAAGAAGATATTCAGAGACAAGAAACAACCCATAAACCTATTTGGATCAAGGAGGATGAAAAATGGATAGCTGGCTATCTTCTCCTAAGAGGAAGGGGTTATGCCTATGTTTCTATAAATGATGACCCTCCCAAGAAATTTTGGGTTCCATTACGTCTTGTTAGAAATCGGGCTAGCACAAATGATCAGGTTCAGACTACAAACTCACCTTCAGAGAAAAAACAGAATACTTCAGACACTAACAGCAGTAATATTACTAAGGTCTCTGGGGCAGGGAACGATTTAGCTGTCACACACCATACAATGAGTGAGACTGATGGTAGTGATAAACCCTTACACTCCGAGATGCAAAAGGAAAGACAGGAACCTGTCTTAACTGGACTCCAAAATATAGAAAACTCTTGCTACATGAACTCAATATTGCAATGCTTGTATAATATTTCAGACTTAACTCAGTATTTTTATAAAGATCATTATAAAAAGGATATTAACAAGAAAAATCCGATGGGGCATGAAGGTAAATTAGCAGAAGAATTTGGTCGGCTCATCAAAACCATGGGAAATGGATTTCATAGATATATTAACCCTGAAAGCTTCAAAGTAACAATTGGTTTACTTAATGACCAGTTTGCTGGACACAATCAGCAGGATCCTCACGAACTACTGATGTTCCTAATAGAGGGATTACATCAGGACTTGCTTACTGTAAATCTAATGACAGACAAAACTACACATCTCATGGGAAATGAAAATTATGAACAATTTAGTCCAGAACACCAAAAGGCTCATAAATCTATTATTTATGATCTCTTTCAAGGACAATTCAAATCTATACTCCAGTGTCTCACTTGCCACCAAAAGTCTGAGGTTTATGAGACATTTGTTCATTTGTCTTTGGCTGTTACATCTACAGATAAATGTACATTACAGGAATGCCTCTCTGAATTTTTTAAGGAAGAAGAATTAAGAAATGACAACAAAGTTCTGTGCAACAGTTGCAAAAATAGAAGGGATTTTTCAAAGAAAACGTATTTATGGAAACTGCCACCAGTACTTATAATACACTTGAAACGTTTTGCTTTTGATGGCAAACAAATAAAAAAATTGCATACTTATGTAGATTTTCCTTTAGAAGACCTCAATTTAGAGGAATTTACTTCAGAGAATAAAAGCAAGATTAAGAAATACAACTTATCATCGGTGTCAAACCATTATGGTAAAGTTCACTATGGACACTGTACTTCATACTGTAAAATTGCTGCAAAACAACACTGGATCAATTTTGATGACAAGAAGATCAAAAGAGTCCCTAATACATTGGTGAAATCCACAGCAGCATACATCCTGTTTTATACTTCTTAGAGATCTACAATGAACACCAGATAATCATTTTACTTCCTTATCAGTTGCTATTAATGCTCTAGGATTCTTTCCACAGGCATGATCAATGAATATAGATTGAAAATCATGAATTCCCAATGTGTTTCCTTGTAGGATGGATTTATGTCTTAATTTCATTATTGCTCTAGGTCTCAGTTAATCATGAAATTTTACAAATTAATTTAGTCAAGGTTCACCTGAAAGAGAAATTTCTCATCATATTAATGTTGTTTTTCTTTCTAGGTATACTCATTTAACGACTTTCACTCTTTTTATTTTAACATCATTGCTTTATTTCCCTCAATTTAGGTTTTAAGACGCTGACATAATGATAATTTTAGGTGGACTTTCTTCACAGTGCTTCTTGCCTATGATTGATTATCATAAAGTTACTGTTATACAATAACTTTGTATATATACTGATATACACGTATAGTAGAGTTGTCCTTGTTTGTATTACGCATGAAATTCTCTTTCAGATCTGCTAGGCAAAAAAAAAAATTTTTTTAGTGAATTTGAAATGATTTATCTAAACAATTGCCGGCTATTACATTTAAAGGAGCTTTTAGTTGATTCAGCTGAATTCTCTTTTCTTTTGCTCTATTTTGGATCCTTTCCAACAAATATTTTTTAGTATGAGTGAGTGTTATGGCCATATTTTTTGTGAAGTCTGTGTATGTATGTCTTGTTTAGTGTCTGTCTGTTCTGCATATTTTGTATATAGTTTCCTTTTTCCTAACTTTATCTTCCCCAAATTAGTCTTCCTTATCCTTCCTTCTCTCTTCCTAGTCCTTAACATTTTAATTTTCAGGATTTCACATGTGCAACCCATCTCCTTCACCCACAACTACAAGCTTCCTGATCTCGGCTGGAAGAAGAAATCCGTGACTGTTGGAGTTTTACACCATATATACTGCAAACTTGTTGGAAATGAAGCCACCTGGAATTTGTGTCACAATGTAACCCCAGAGAAAAGATCCATGGACAAGACCCACGGTCTCTGGATCCCAGTTAAACTGTGCTATCTGAATTTCTGGTTTTCCATCCACATACACAATGCTATTGTTGACCGTTTCTACAATGGCTACCCCAAGATTGCACCGATCCCAAAGGAAATACAGAAGCCCAACCAACTTATGATGTAATGATGTAACGCTTGGGGATGCCCCAACACATGGATGACTGTACTGGCCTTCCTTCTTTATTCAGCTTGATGTTATCTCCTGTACAAGGCTTCAACCCGCTTTTCCAGACCCATCAAGTGTCTTCTGCCGGTCTTTTTGGAGTTCCAGACCCCTCATATTTACAGATTGGTATTGAACTCTGTAGAAATTTCATCTGTTGTTTTTCCTATAACTGTAATCCTTTGAAGTTATATTTGGTACTACACTTCTTTTGACTATCGTAATTAATGTTTTTCTATTTTAGTTTTTAATATTAGGAATCGATGTTGTATTACATTAATGTTTTGCTTTCTTGACTTTAGGTTTGTGAGTTAGATATTATTGTCTATAATTTCTTAAATGATATTTTTGTCTGTTCTCAGGGTTTTTTGCTGGGCGCATCATAGGCAAAATACTAGGTTTATAGAAAGGTTCCATCCATTTTGGATGGGCCCTCAAGTTGTTTATTTACACAGGGAGGGTCTCTGCCTTAAACATTTTGTTTTGGTTTGTGACTTAAGCTCCCATCTATAAATAGTCGACATCAATTTCAGACATCTTATGGACTTCAGACAGGATTAAGAACTTGGACTAAGTTCAGATACCTATTGATCATCATTGCAGTGGCTCCCCACTGTGCAGAGGGTGTATGAGCCTCTTCTTCTGAAATAAAGGCCTAGTTCAATGCCCTCAAAGATGGGCTTTCTGGTCTACCTGAACTTGAATGAAAATGGAGCTGGAGATATAGCATGGAGGTGAGGCGTTGGCCTTTCATGCAGAAGGTTATTGGTTCAAATGCCGGTATCTGCCAGGAGCGATTTCTGAACGTGGAGTCAGGAGTAACTCCTGAGCACTGCCAGGTGTGACCCAAAAACCAACAACAACAACAACAACAAATAAAGAAAAGGTGCTTCTCCTTGCCTGCTACACAACCTTTCTGGTGTCTCTTCGAAAGATCTATGTACGTCTTAGATTTATCTTGTCAGGAGCTTGTAGTTGATTCCTTGATACATGTTTCTGGTTTTAGACACCCTGTGCTTAGGTTAGAAGTTTTTCTTTACATTTTCCTGTGATGCGCTTATGCAAACAGCCGCTCTTTTATTAGTGACTAATTTTTCTTTTAATAATTGTAGACAATATTGTTTGTTTACTAAAAACAAAAGGGGGAATTGTTGTGTATGTAAATATTTTGGGGGATTACTATGTTGCTCACCCTAATCTGATTAGGTGATTGTGCCCTACCCTAGGGTGTGTGACCTGGCATTCTGCCCCCACCCTAGGGTAGGACCTGATTCTGCTTCCACCATTGGTTGGTATCTGATCCCACCATTGGGTGGGACCTGACTCTGAACTATAAGAGCAAGGGTCTGTGGAAGGCGGGGGCCTTTTGCTGGCTGGAACTGAATCTGAGTCTTTGGACTTCAGTTTTGTCCATCCGAATAAAGCAAATATTTCCACGAGCCTGATTGTCTGCGAGCTGTTTACCCGCCGTTTCACCTCAGAACCGTGGGCTAGACAGGGTGGCAGACGCGTGCTCCGAGCTGGAAGAAAAGGACCTCATTCTCCATCCCTCCATCAGTCAACCTCTTCAGGGGCTGACCTGCTACACAGCTTACAGTGGCCATACTCTGGGCATTGCCCAGGACAGATGCATAAGGTGGAGGGCGCCCCAGAGGTCAAAGCAGGTGAGCAGTCCCCCTCAGATGTCCATGTAGTTGTCCTTGTCTGAGTTGCTCTCGAACTGGGACTCCTGGCTCGACATCTCTAGGATTGGCTGCCATAGACTTTCCTTCTGCACGTTTGCAGCTGACTGGGCAGACAGGATGGCTGACTTCAGCTGCTGCTTGGTCTCCTCCGAGATGCTGCCTTTGGGTGAGAGCAGAGTAGGGGTGGGAGGTGGGGCAGTGACTTCGGGTGGGAGCTTGGTGGCTGTGACCAGCTTGGGCATGCTGGACAGGAAGCATGGCTTAGCCTGGTTGGGCTCTGTTTTGCAGGGACAGACATTGGAGTGCTGGCTACTTGTGCTGCCAGGAGGTTGGGAGCTGGTGACATGGCTGCTGGTTGGCTCGACGCCTGCTTCTGCTACCCAGCATGGCAGCTCTGCCAGTGTGCCCTCAGGGGGTATCTTCACCTGCTCAGGGCTCGGCTCTGGGGGCAGGCAGGCGCCTTCTGCCACTCCGGCCTGCTCCTCTCCTGCACCCAGACAAGGCATATTGGGATTGGACACAGGTCTGGGTGGCCGGGGAGAACGAGGGTCCCTAGACAGGTCTGGTGTTGAGGTGGACCTGGAGAGGGTACAGGGGCTGACTGCTGAGGTGGTAGAGGCTGGTGTAGGACAGGACTTAGCATCGGGGTCATTGGGACGTTGGACAGCGTCTTGTGGTGGCAGAAGTAGGGATCATGGGGGCTGCTACAGGAAAGTTCTCTCTGCTGTTCTGGGATGTTTCAGTGTGGTGGGCAAAGTCCCCTGTGGAAGAAGATGGATGGTAGATCATGTTTGTAGGCTGACAGGTGAATGAAGAGGCAAGCCTTGGAAAAGGCCGTGAAGTTCTGTCAGGTCCACTTTGGAGCCACTGTACAGAATCCTAACAGTTTTGAGATTTTTAATGCAAACTTACTTTGCTCTGACTATCTATAAATCCTTATCCTCATGTTCTGGGTTGAAAAATCCTTTGACTTAGCTCTTGGGTTCATCATTTCTAGAAATAATTTATAGAAACAGTTTTAATGAAAACATGATGCTTAGTGACTAAATATTCAGCCAAAGAGGCCAAGAACATAAATAGTTCTCACATAGGAAATAAAAATCAGTTATTACATGAATGAGGGGTTTTATTCATCACACCTCCACAATCACTCAAACTTGCTCAGGTGTTTCTACATAGTATAAATGCTTGAATACAAAATGCATAGCATTTTACATTCAAACAAACACACTCCAGTTTTTTCCAGCAGCTACCAAAAGAAAGCACAGCTGATTTCATGTCGCATTATTATATTTGGGTTTTATGTTTTTTTCTCTAGGTCATTCTTAAATCCTGAAATTCAATGATAAACTGAAGATCACATGATTCATTTTTCCACAGAAGCAATAAATTAATATGTTGAATTAATATAAGGCCAATTAATTTATCTTACATATAGTTGATGAGACAGATTGTTTTTGTTATTGTTGTTTTTTGCTTTAATTTTAAAGTCAACATTAGTTCTCTTATGCACTTTTATCAATATTCATTAGTAAGTCAACATTAGTTCACTTATCCAAGTGAATGTGCTTTCACTTTTCTTTTTCTGTAAAGAATGACAACTTGCCATAGTTGGAGTATCCAACTACAAAAGGTGGCTAGAAAAGTCTGTGATTATGCAATTACAACTTTCTATTAACATTAACAACTTTTTATTCATTTAATTTTATTTGGTTCTTAAACCACATCCAGCTGTGCTCAGGGTTTACTCAGGCTCTATGCTAAGGAGTGACACATGGTAGGGTTTGGGTACTATACAGCATGCCAGGAATAGTACCTGGGTTGTCAGCATAAAAATCAAATACCCTTCCTCTGTAACTATCTCTTTGGACCCCTCTTTATTCATTTTTTTGTCAATGCATAAAGTCTACCTATATTTTAATGTTTTTGCAGAACAGAGGACTAATTTGTTGAAAAAATTATTTTCTATAATGAGATTCTCTGAACTTATTTTACTAGTATATAGTAATATTATAGTAATATATAGTATTATAGTAATGTATATAGTAATAATAAATAATGCACAAATTTGCCCAAGTACAACTGTTATACTTTGGACATATAAAGGCAATACATTTGAGAGAGATGAGTTCTTGACGAGCATCATTATTGGAAATGCAGATACCTTGTTGCTGGAAACAGATATTTCCTAACAGCTGAGATTTTCGTTTTTCATAGTACCATATTTAAATAGTTGGTAAGACTAGATTTCATTCCTTGCTCTTAAACTTTCAGGTGACATCTATTTCCCAAAAGAGTAAAAATTAAAATAACATTTATTTTCTTTTGTGTTCTGTCCAAATTCTGTCCAGAATTTGCAGTGTTTATAAAACATAAAATGTAATCAAAAATCAATATTAGTCAAAGATAGCTTTTTTTGTCCCAGAGCTAAAGAAGATAAGGAACACTGATACCAATAAAACTAAGCCTTTCTGATTACACTTATACGTTAATAGCACAATCCTCAACTTTTACAGAGAAAAAAAATGTTCCCACTTGGCCTTTCTGTTTGTCTTTATGGATTCAGATAGAACTGAGTTCAGTGCATCACTCAGTAAGTACTCACTGAATTAATGAAAGAATAGATTAATACTGATATCAATTCATTGGCATCTGGATACTGAAAAACAAACAAAATACCCTTTTGATAATAAATGTACTCTCATTGAAACCTTAATTTTAAACAAATAAGGAAAATTTTATTTCATTATAATATGCACTTCCGAAACACTTAGTAATGTTAAACCAAGTTTAACTTTCATTTAAATTGCAATAAATAAGATATAATCAATTTGTTGATATCACTCAAATTTAACCTATCAATAATCTATCTTGTTTACATAAATTATTTGTAAAGAAATGAAAATGATTTGATTGTACTTTAACTTACTGTTGCATTTAATTTTTTATTTAAAAATTATAGGCTTATATTTTAAAATTTCTACTTCAGGGATATATAAAATATAACATTATATGTTTTCTTTATTCTAATTATTTTCAACCAGCTTTGTGTATTTCTCTAGCTTTGTTATAAAAACAGTTACAGACAAGAGATGATGTGGTATTTAGGGATATTGTATGTGACATGATCTACATTGCTTAATGAGATGCTTGTTGGCATTGGGAAAACAGATCTGTTACAAATGGGCTACATTCAGGGCACAAATCAATGTTCAAACACTAAAACTATAAGTCGGTGCATAAACCCTAAGTCCACAATTAAGCAATCCACTACGTGAGCCCAAGACAATATCATAACAAAAGCAACAGAAGAGAAGGGAAGGAGAAAATATTCTTTAAGAGCCAAACCATTGAGTCAACAGTACTGAAATCATCAAACCCAAATTTTAACAACAAAACTTTTAAAAGTGACTATTAAGATAGCAGGCTGGGAGAGGGAGGTATGGAAAGGACTCTGGGAATGTTCATGGAGGGAGGTCACCATTAATGTGGGATTGATACCAAAACATTGAATATTTAAAACTCAACCATGAATAACTAACTTTGTAAATCACTTTTTTAAAGAATAGAATTAACGCTATATATGCATATGTATATACATGTATACACTTATACTATCATTTTACATTATGTATGTATATATTTTATGTAGATATTGTGTATATATCTATATGTACATATGTAAATGTACATATTTGTATGTATTTATACATTGGGTAAATAATAAAGACATTAATAGGAACATGTACATATAGAAAGTATAAATATTTGGCTCATTAGTATGTGTGTAATCACTGTTAACAAAAACACAAAATTCACATCTCTAATGTCCCAACTATTAATATAAAAGTGAATTTAAAGCAAGTCTAAAAAAATCAACACTTTTAATCTTTACAAAGTTAAATGCAGGGGACCAGAGAGACAGCACAGCAGTAAGGCATTTACCTTGCACACAGCCAATCAAGGACGGAAGGTGGTTCAAATCCCAGCATCTCAGATGTTCCCCTGTGCCTGACAGGAGCGATTTCTGATCAAAGAACCAAGAGATATCCTGGGAGATACAGTGAGTGCTGCTAGGTTATGACCACAAAAGAAACCAAAGCAGAAAAAAAAACAAAAAAACAAAAAAAAACAAAGTTAAATGCACTTTTAAATTTTAGTAGTAAAAGTAAGATTCATTGGTTTTAAATTAACTCCACAATAAAATCAACTACAAAATTTTATAGTATATGATGGTTCTAATATTTATCTGTTGCTTATCAGTATCAGGGTTGTGACTAAAGCAAAATGAAAAGCATTTTCTTTATTTTATTCATGTAAACATTATCTGAAACAGACATTTCCTACATTGGTATATGATAGATGTGATTTTGTAGCAAGTAATTTCACAAACCTGAACTTTATATGTAAAGTGAGTGCAGAGACAAGCAATCTCATCTCAAACTTTGAATTACAGCTTTGTGTGAGAGCTTAAAAAAATTACACTTAATCTTTTTGAAATTTGAGAGAAACTCTCCACACTGTGACAAAGATTAAGATTTTAAATTTCATGAAGTATATAAAGTAGAAAGATTTAAGAATTTTCAATCCATATAGCAATTTTGTGAAATCACAAAGTCAGATACTATTTCCACTTGATTTATGTCTCTAGACACACAACAGTGTGTGTAGAGCAGTATATTATGCAAGGTACAGGTTTCCAAATATCCTTCATGGGACCTATTACTGGTGTCTGGATTTACTTCTTTTCAATGCTGCCAATCTAAGTCAAAAAAAAGTGAAATATGATCATCAGTTGGTGAAAGAGGATACATAGCTACTAGAGCAAAAGATAGAAAAGACTTAAATGGTTTCATAACAAACTGTTTTTGCCAGTTTTTATAGTCAAGGGGCTTTTCCTTTTATTAGCTAGGACTGATAAACCTGAAATATGTAAAAGGCTAGAGTAGGGGTCTACACTAGAAGTATTAAGGTCTATACTCTTACTAATATGACAAAATAATAGGGCCTGGAGGATAGCTGGGCATGCAAATTTTGCAAATATGAAATCCCAGTTTAGACCCAGCATGATAGTGTCCCTCTGAGCACTTCAGGCTGTAACCCAGGAGTTCCCCAACTCTATCACTAACATTTCTAATGTCCCATCTATTAATATAAAAATGATAATCCAAAGAACCACTCAGATGAGAGCCTCACAGTCTCTGGCACCACAGGGCCTGAGCAGTATTAGCAGCATTTAACACTAGTGGGAAGAATATCAGTGTGATTCATTGATACCTACCCAAGTCCTCTGAGACTCCTATTAAAATATTTAGTCAATTAATACTGTTCAAGTAGATATTGTTACAGCATGGTTTTTTTTAATAGAACCTGATATCATCACTTCAAATACTATTCAAAATAATTTAGTTAAAAATTTTTGGTAGCTTACAGGTACTTCAAACTTATGGGCATCATTAAATTAAGGTATCTTAGACAATTTTAGACAATTTTAAAAGAAAATGATGATTTATCCTAGAAATGATGCTGAGATTACCATCATGAATTTTTCCCTATCTTTGTGTATACCTAACTCTAAATATGTTTTTCTTTTCTATTTTTCAATTCTAAAAAAGCCTAAGGCAAGTTATTATTTTTCTAAAGCAACTACTTCCACACATTATTGATCTTGAAGCCCAATAAAGGTAACTACTGAAATCTATCTGCTACCTTACCCAAGATTTGAAAGTTAGAGCTCAGAATAAGAGAACAGAATATTTGTGATTGTCAGTGATATAAGTTGCAGTGATCCCAATTACAGTTGAATTTTATATAAATAATTATTGTCGTGTTTATTATTTTATTACATTTATCAAAATCGATTTTTAGTTTCATGGTATGGTGGCTGAGATACATACTATAATTTCTACATTTATGACTTTATAGACAACTGAGTTTTTCCTAAGTATGTGGCCTATCATTGAGATTGCTCATATGCATCCAATTTATATTGAATTTTTAAGAGGTGGAGGGTCCTAAAGACACTTATCAATCCCAATTTTTTTATTTCTTCATTTAAGGCTCTTATTTCCTTGCTGAAGTTCTGTCTTATTCAGTGATGATAGCAGTGACATGATGATATATTGGCATATAGTCAGATCTATTAGCAGTATTTTTATAAATTGTGTGACCCCTTCATATGGTGCATATAGAATGAAAAGAGTTCAGTATTCTTTGTCTACTTATCCTTTCACCACTATATGAATTTCTCCTATCTCTTACTTTAACTTAAATATTATTTGGTGCATTATAGATATGATCATCCCAACTTTTAGTTGTTTTATTTTATTATTATTTTTTTATTTGAGTTTTGTTTTGTTTTGTTTTTAGGTCACACTTGGCAGTGCTCAAGTGCTTGGGTGGGACCATATGGGATTCCAGGTGATTGAACTCAGGTCAGCCAGGGTACAAGGCCAACATCCAGTGTGCTGTGTCCCAAACCATCCCTGCTTAACAAAAATTATAAAGTACCATTAGCCTGTATATTGGTTTCTAGTGATTCACTATGATTTAAATTCTTTCTGGTTATTTGAGAGTTTTATAAGAAGTAGAAAATTGGATTTTGGTTGCCAACCCTTACATCCTGTGCCATTTGATGGAAGAGTTCATTTTATTGACACTGGGAATTGTTAATATAAAGGACTTGGTTGCCATTTACCTATGCCGGTTTATTTTGTTTTTGCTATTTGAATTTTGCATTTTGTGAGAACTCATTTAGTACCCCAAGCAGAGCTGAGTTTAGATGAAATATAGACTTTCAATCAATGTCATTTTTATGTAACTTCATTTGTATATAAGACCTTGCTTCTTCCTTTCTTTCTGCTTTAAAGTAGTTTATCTGTCTTCAGTTCTTGCCATTTTGATTACAACATAGCTTGGTGCTGCTCTGTTTGGGTTTATTTTGATTGTCGCACTTTGGGCCTCATAGATCTTTTCCTAATTTTAACTGTGGAAATTCTCACCTGTTTATTTCATCACCAAATATTCTTCCCCAATCTCTCTTTCCTCTCCCTTAGGAATTGCTCTGGCTTTGAATTTGTTCTTCTTGTTTGCCTGAATTTAAAATGTAATCAAATGCCTTATATTTTCTCCAGCTTCTTTAATGGCTCTTGATGATTCTGAAACACGTTCTGTTTAGAAAACTGTCAGCAACTGTGGCCATTATATACGAAAGACACCGTGCTCTTTAGTTTACATAATGTTTTTGCAAAATTTTAGAGAGTAAGGATTACCTCTTTAAATATTTCATTTATCAAAAAGTCAACTTAATATTAAAATAAAAACTCCTCAAAGTAAATTAACATTTTTCTTTGACTTTGGTGATCTATACATATAGATGTTTAGAAGAGGGACAAAATGTAGGAAGTTATTAGTATATTCCTTAATTTTTTTGAATATTTCCTTTTTACAAACTTACAGTAAAGCACGAAGGATAGGAACCATTTGGAAACAGTTTGAGTAAATGTTTTTAAGTGAATTTCTAAAATGTTCTACCTAATAATAGGTCAAAGAGTAAAGATGATGGTAATCTTGCTTGGATACAGGCAAAAAGATCAGTACAAACTGAAATTGGATTGTAAGTTTTAAATATGAAAGTTTAAATGGCCTTTTATATACATGCTTATTTTAAGAGGCAATTCATCTTTCTGCCAACTTGAATTGCTGGCCTTTCCCTAAATACCTTTTGTAAAAGTCCAGGAAATATACCTTAGCTAAAAGCAAATGTCTAAAGAAAACCCAGTGTCAACAAAAGAATAATTAAAGGTTAAAACAACCTATCTAGATTTCTGTTCAGCAATTTTTGTTTATAATTAATTAAATGTATCAGAGAGATAAACCTTATAAAAACATTCATTATTTCCCTTTATAAAAGTGCTGCTTCTGAGTATTCAATAAGAATATTATTAATAATACAATTGTACTTCATTAATAATGTTGAAAACATTTTCAATATATAAAATATTTGCCTAAAATGCATTCACTTATAAATCAGAAGAGTTCCGTTTTTCACTGCCTTCAAAATGTTCCTTAGAAAAAATTTTTTAATAAGTGAGAATAATTTAAAAGAAAGTTAAGATGTTACAAATATTCACAAAATTAACTGAGTTTAAAATAATGTTTAAAATAATTTGCTTGACATTTTGCCAAGAAAACTCAATTTATATTCAAAAAGCAAAAAAAAAATGGTTCTAGAAAAGAGCTCAATATAAACTACAAGATACTGGGTTAGTGAGATCTATATTGTTGAGCAAAAATAAATCATATAGAAATGAAGTTAAATTTTGCATATATAAAAATGTAAGAATTTTTGCAAATTAGTTTATCTAAATAATTTAAACATTTTACTAATAAGACAGTAATATATAGACTCATAGTACTTATATGTAATTGCTTATCTATGATTTAGGTTCATAAACTTGAAGAGTTTTGGTCATGCCATGTTTAATGAATAATTTTAATTCATTTATGTCTTCAGTACTTTTATCTGTTATATGTGGGTTGGCAATACACATTAAATTAACAGTGCTATGAACTGTGCGTGTTATTAAAGGTGCATTAAGAGGCTCAAATAAATGATCTTTAACAAATCTATTAAAATCCTTATATTTCTCTCACAGTAGTCAGCAATTACACTGTCTGAACTGTTCTCTTCAAACTCCCAAACTTATTTTCAATATTATTATTAACAGCATTATTCTGAGTAAACTATCTAACCAATTTGGATGTTGGACTTTTGTAGCTCTTACTACAAGTAATTCCTTTTTGTAAAATTTTGTATAGGATCAGAAACTTTTGATTTTTTAGAGTAGAATTTTCTAAATCAGTTTCGATCCTGCTTACTTGTTTCCCTGAAATAAAAGGTATTTAATTAAAAAATTAATCCTTGACAATAAGATGGAAAATATAAAGTGTATGTTTGTGCTTGTGAATTTTTCTATAAAAATATTATTATGTCTGGGTTAAGTAGTACAGCAGGTACTATTAATGCATGCAGCTGACCTGGGTTTGATTTCATGTTTGGTCCACCAAACCCCACTGGTAGTAATTCTTGAGTGTCAGAGTGCCAGAAATAATCCCAAAGCACTTCCAGCTGTAACCCAAAAATCATTTAAAACTTTTATAACAGCATTATTCTGATGAATAATTTTGCTTCCTTTGAGCAGAGGAAAAGTCACATACTATACGATTTTGAATAGCAAATTCACTATGATTAGATTGTATAATAAAATAAAAGGTCACAGTGGGGGACATTAAGTAGAAAAATTACATATTTTCCCTTCATTTAAGTACTGTGGTTATAAAGTTGTTCATGTTTGAATTTTAGTCTTACAATATACATCATTCTTCAACCATGAAAAGTTCCTGCCACCAATCTTTCCGATTTCTCTAAAACCAACCCCCCTTGCCTGTACCTGTGGCATTTTGACTCCTTCCTCTCTCTTTTTCTTTCTCTCTCCCTTTTTTCATTTTTATTGTCCCCCCCTTTTTACACAGTAGTTTACACCATTGTTAATGAAGGAGTAATATTATTGTGTATATCACTTTATCTCCGTTCAATATCCAATTATTGTCCAGAGTGATAAGTTCCAATTATCATTGTCATATTCATCTTTTCTAACCAAACTTTCAGGCTCCAAAATTTGTGACAAGCTTCCTTCTTATCAACAACTGTTCCTCTTGGTCCTTTTCTCTATTGTTTCTGGATATTAATACCATGCCATTTTTCTTATATTCCACAAATAAGTTAGACTATACTACCTATTCATCTCCCTATGACTCATTTTACTCAGCACAATGCTCTTTATCTGTCCATGTATAAACAAATATCATGACTTTGTTTTTCCTAATAGCTGCATAGTATTCCATTGTATAGATGCACCATTGTTTCTTTTATTCACAATTTGTTCTCGGGCACTAGGGTTGTTTTCTGATTCTAGCTATTGTAAATATTGCTGTGATAAACATAGAAGTGCATAGAATTTTTTGTATTGTTTTTTTTGGGGGGTTTCTAGGGTATATCTTTAGTATTGGTGTTGATGGATCACGTGGAAGCTCAATTTCTACTGTTTTATTTTTTGAATATTTGTATTAATTTCCAAAAAATCTGGAGCAGTTTTCAGCTTTAATTTGAAAGACTTGAAACCAAAAAGACAAGCATTAATGTAAGAGAATCCATTGTCAAATACTAAATTTTCTGAAAATGTTTGTAAATATGGTAAAACAAAGACAACTGAGAAGTTAATTTAACTAAATATTTGTGGAAGAAAACTAAAAGGAGATTAATTGTTAAGAATAAAACTGATACACTTTAGAGATATTTCAGAAAACAAGTGTTTCCAAATGTAGCTAGGTTAGAAAGCTACAAACTAGAAATAATTTTTTTATGAATCATATTTTTATGGAGGCAAATTAAATTAGTAAAATAAAAGCTAGATAATGTTCTTATGTAAAATAGTATATATTTATATTTTGCATTAGACTAATTATATTTAGAATTATTTAAACTTCATTGATTGATTGGTTTGTGGGCCACACCTAGTGACGCACAGGTATCAGTCCTGGCTATGCACTCAGAAATCATGCCTGACAGGCGGGGATCATATGGGATGCCAGAAATTGAACTGGGTCCCTCTAGGGTCAACTGCATGCAAGGCAAACACCCTACTCTGTGCTATCTCTCTGGCCCCTATATTTAAAAAATTTAAATATTAAGATTGAAGGACAAATATTGTCTTGATAGAAAAAGCAGATATTGTAAAGTTGTGAATATATGCTCTACTTATATTTATTATTATCAAATCATTTTATGACCTTTAAAATACTATTATTTTTAATAAATTCAAAATATTGCTATAAGGAAATTGGAATATTTACTATGAGCAAGTTAGAATAAATTATGGTTTTGGAAAAAGCACTTAAGAACATTTACTATGTATACTATGCTATTATATTTTGATGTTGATCAGACTTTAAATGAAATGAACAAAATGGTATAAAAACAAATTATTCATTTTCTGACTATGATTAACATAAAGTAGTTTTTCAAAAAAAGTAGATCACTTTTGAAAGGGAAATTGTTAATTATGATACGGTTTATAAATTTTACAGTACTGAAGTTCAAAAACATACATTAGAGTCTGCTTCCTAAAAAGCTATCATCAATTCTACAAGATTCCAAAGAGTTATGACTCTTTTAAATGAAGTGAAACGACAGTAATTGTATTTTTTTTTGAGTCAACTCCCTGGCAAATGGTGCTTGAATCAATAAAATTGTATACTATTTACTTGAAGTTTTCAAAGAAATTCAATCATATAATTGTATTATGTATGAACTGTTGAGAGAGAAGAATAAATAGAACATGTTAGTTGGAAGTGAGAGGGAGATTAAGGTGCTGGTACTTAGTGGACCTTGAAAAAATTATTAAAGAAGAACATTCTGTCAAAGTAATTAGCACTTATGAATGTAAAGAAGATTATGTGTCTTTTTATCTGCATATTTGTTTTTGGATTTGTGACACTTTTTCTTCATGTATCTATCAATAAAAGGCTTTTCACTTGTCAACTAAATTCAGTCCTGAAATTTAAATATGAAATTAAAAGACAAAACATCTGTTTTTAAAAAATAAAAAATCATCAAAGAGTAACACATTATTAAAGTTTATTAGAGCATAGAGAATTACCTGAATAAAAAGACATTTATCCTAAATTTTGAATGATGGGCCTAGAAGGAGTAGTACTAGAAATGATGGGGAAAGGCGAAGAATGCTAGGTAAATATGATAGAAAAAATTAGGAAATATAGTAATATTGTCAGTCATCACGTAAGTCACTAAATCTGAAAGATCAAAAACTTTACAAGGTGGAGAAATAGCACAGCACATTGGGCATTTGCCCTACATGTGGCCGGGTTGGCTCAATACCCCAAATCCCATATAGTAGCCCAAGGCTGCTTGGAGGGATTTCTGATTGCAGAACCAAGAGTAACCACTTTTCACCTCTGGGTATGTCCTCAAAACAAAAATTAAAACAAAAATTTCTGAGCACCATTGGGTATGACCCCCAAACAAAGAAACAAAGGAACTTTGCTACCATGTTATTCATTATTTTTTCAATACTAAAACTTTATTATATATTTTATTTATAATCCCAGAATTGTCTTGGTCCTTGCCTCTTTCATTACCAAGTACAAAGCATAGGATATAGAAGAAAGCATAGAATATAATAGAAAATTGATAAATCTTTAATTGAAAGTGAGTGCATTAATAAAATAATGGGTTATGTGATAAAGTGTGTTCCGGTTTCAACATTCTTCTGTGCCTTATGTTTTACAATTTCTAACAATTATCATTAATATTAATTAATATTAATTATCATTAATATTTTATTTCTCTAAAACCTATATGAGATTATATAATGTTATTGTATACATTTTATAACTTTCAAAGATTACCTTTTAGAAATGTTGCTCTGAAATATTTTTAAAAGATCTATGGGCCAGAGCAGTGACACAAGCGGTAAGGCATCTGCCTTGCTGGCGCTAGCATAGGACGGACCGCGGTTTGATCCCCGGTGTACCATAGGGTCCCTCAAGCCAGGAGCGATTTCTGAGGGTGTAGCCAGAAATAATCCCTGAGCATCACCGGGTATGGCCAAAAAAACAAAACAAAACAAAAAAATCTAGTACATTAGCAAAAACAAATTGAATGATAATTTACACCAAAAGCAAAATTACTATTTTATAAACAAGATTAAGATTATTCTATTATAACTAAATATAGACTAGTAAACTTACATCCTAAAGTAGTTTAGTATAAGATACAAAATATTTCAATCAAAAAATTTTGATACAAAAAGTTTGTAAGATAAAAAATAAACTAAATACAAAGGTATAATTAAATATCATTTAAACTTGACAACCTCAATATATTGATGATATAAATATTGAAAATTATTTCGCTTGTTGCATATACTAATGGAAATAACCTATCAGCATAAGAAAAATGATTTAAAATTTATGAATAACAGATGTATATAATCTAAAATTATGCTTAATTATAAAATTATATGCAATATAATACAATTTTAATTTATACAAGTTCATTAAAGTGTTGAAAAACATAACTGACATTTTACCTTACATTATTAATTTCAAAGATAATCTTTCAGTCATCTTATACAATTAAAAATTGCTTAAATTCTTACAATGAAAGTATATTTTAACAACAAAAACTAAAAGCAAAATTGCAAAATAAAATATATTTAATAGGATAAATCTGTATGAGGGAGTATTGCAAATTTGTAAATATTTTCTATATTTTATAACACTATAATTATATCTAATAAAACATTATAACCAGAAAACCGCCAAAGTATAATCAATATTTTATCATAATTCTGGCTTATTCTTTTGTGTACACTTTATTATTTTCCCTTTCACATTGCTAAGCAATAGAAACTTCTCTTAAAGGCAGTGTGGAATGCCCTGTTCAAACAATAGGCAGCTCAGATAATCCCTGTATGCTTCTTTGCATATGCATTTTGTTTCTTAAAATCTATTTCTTCATAGTTTTCTAAAGAAAAAAAATAACAAATCTCCAATCTTCATATCTTTGACAAGATAGTCTTACTCTATTCTCTCTCACAATATCCCACGTGTGGTGGAAACTGTCATTCAGCGCTAACTTCTCCTGCTGTCATAAGTGCTCAGTTTTCAAGGCTCACTGTGTATGAAACATGAGGAGTTTATTGCTTTATACCTCATCTCCAGCCATGAAATTATCGCTTACAGAATTGGCTTGTTTGTAAATGAGAGTTGTGACTCTTCATAACCGCAGGTGGGTGCTTTTCTCGACAACAAAAGGAGATTCATAACATGAAGAGAAGATAAAATCTTTATGCAAAGATATCTAGGTTTTATTACTGGCCTCTAAGTATATATTTTTATGACATAATAAATCTGAGATGAAATAGGAGAACACATTTTGATACATAAATTAAGGGTTATAAATATCCTATAGAAACACATGTGAAAATTCTATTTTTTCTAACACATATCAGTTGAGATATATTCTGTTTTATTTCTAGACTTCTTAGATGTTCAGAAGCTAAAATATCTGTGTGATCTATGGATTTTCATATGTATTCAAGAGAATGATTTATTAGGCTGGGTTTGGGGAGTGAATTTTCTGGGGCTGATTGGTATTTGTGGTATTATTTGCTATTATTGATATGATGTGGTTTCATTTGTTTGCTTGAAGCTTTAATTAAAGGTTATTAGGCATTTTATCATTCTTTACAAAACAAGGACTGAGTTAAGGAGTTATTTTTAATCTTGCATTTATCATAAGATTTGTTTTCAAGAGTGTAAAAGTTAATAAGTTTTAGGGGTTCACCAACATGCCTCTGGCACCCCAACTCAATTATCTGCTTTAGATCACCCCTCGTTACGTAGGTAACCTAAATTCTGATTTCACAACATAAAGGTGTGTGTTTTGGGGCATTGTCTATTACCTGGCTTTGTTTCTTTATATTCCACATATAAGTAAAAATATTTGACATTTGTCTTTCTTCTTTCACTAGACATGACCTTTCATTTTTATCCACTTTGCAGCAAAAGACAAGACTTCATCCTTTCCTAAAACAAGGAATATTCTTTTTTGTTTGTTTGTTTTGTTTTGGGGTCACACCCGGTGGTACACATGGGTTTCTCCTGGCTCTGCACTCAGAAATCGCTCCTGGCAGGCACGGGGAACCATATGGGATGCCTGATTCGAACCACCATTCATCCTGAATAGCTTATTTGCAAGAAACCTCTTTGGAGTAAAGCAATGCCAGGGCAGCTGTAAGTCTTCCCTGGTAGAGATGTTCTTCCTGGTGATGGTATAAACAACCGTGGTTGTTTCTGTAGATGGTATCCATGGTTCAGGGGTGAATGGATAATATACGTTCTTCTGATAGGCCAAGGCCTTTTTTCTACTTCACCCATATTTTATTGGGCCTATGCAAACAATTGCCACTCTCAAACTTTTTTTTTTTTTTACGGTATTTCTTTAACTCTTATCCTTAAAAAAGAGAGCTTTCTAAACCTTCTCTGCTAATGCTTTGATGAATTCATTGGTGATACAATATTTTTCACAAATATACTTGCTAATGAACTTTTTCTTTTTTTCTTCCACTTTTTTAGTTTCTCTTTCAATTTTCTTTTTTTGTTTAGTTTTGTTTTTGTTTTAGGTTTTTGGGCCACACTCAGTGACATTCAGAGGTTACGCCTGGTTCTGCACTCAGAAATGGCTCCTGGCTTGGAGACCTTATGTAATAAAAGGGAAATGAACTGCAGTCTTTATTAGGTCAGCTGGTCAGCCACATACAAGGCAAACACCCTACCTCTGCCCCTCCACTCTGGCCCCTCTATTTTTTATTTTTTAATAACTTTCCTTTTGGTCATGTTAAAACAAATGCATTATGATCAGTTATGTCAACTATGTGATGCATTATCTTTAAATAAAGTTATATTTAAAAAGCAGTATTTTTGTGTTCTTTGGGTAGATACCAAATAATAAAATAATGATATGATAGTTTTACTTTTTAATATTTGATAAATCTTTGTAATGTGTGCAGTAGAGTACGCATCAGTTTATAATGCCTAGTGAATGAGTATTTCTTTTCCTTCACATCCTTACCATAGCACTTGACTTTTGTAAACTTTTTGATATACATCATTCTTATAGGTCTGAAGTAAGATCTCGATGTCTTCTAAATTTTCAGTTTCCAGATATTTAGCAATAAAGAGCATTTATACATATACCTTTTAATTTTTTAATTTTATATATTTTCTTCTGAAAGTTGTCTGTGCAGCTAATTCACTGTTTCTGATGATTTTGGATTTTGAGTTATGCAATTTATTCATAAGTATTAGACATTTGGATTTTGAGTTATGCAATTTATTCATAAGTATTAGACATTGACATGAAAAAATAAGCACAAATTTTCTACTGTTCAAAAGGATGTCTTTGTTTTAGTGAATACGTTTTTTTCACAGTACAAAACATATTAGTTTAACTTTACTATGCTATCTTGTTAAATTAATTTTTCAAGGATCACCTGGATAGAACTGCAATTGATTTTTTTCTTTTCCAAATAGAAACTATTTATACAATCTCAATATATTGTTTTCTTTTACAACCTTACTTATTATCATGAAGTTGGCTAAAAATTAGTAAATCTACTGTAAAACCAAGTTTTTTAATCAAGTTTTCTTGTGATAGGAAACTCCAATTTTTGCCATTTAGACAGAGATTTTGAGATCTGGGAGAGTAATAAAGTCCTTACCTAAATCTTTTTTTTTTTTTTTTTACAGATAAACTCTGGTAACATATATTTACTGGAATAGTGACTTTGTTCAGAATCTTTATCCCATACCTGACTTAAACAGAGCCCACTGTTTTGTGATTATCACCTCAAAAAGAAAAAACAGGTTAGAAGTGTATCAGCAGGGGCAGGGGAGGTGGCGCTAGAGGTAAGGTATCTGCCTTGCTAGCCAAGGAAGGACGGTGGTTAGATCCCCCCAGCGTCCCATATGGTCCCCCCAAGCCAGGGGCAATTTCTAAGCGCTTAGCCAGGAGTAACCCCTGAGCGTCAAACGGGTGTGGGCTCCCCCCCCAAAAAAAAAGCAAATTAAAAAACTAACAACATCTATACATGCCAAGGCAGACCTGATTGTATATTTTATTGCTTATTGTGAGACACACACACACACACACACACACACACACACACGTCAGGAAAAGTATTCATGTGCTATCTTGTATTGGAGTGGCCAAACCTGGTTCAGTTCCTGGTACTATACATGATATATTTAGTACCAGTAGGTGTTATCACTGATCACAGAGGCAGGAATAATCCCTAAGTACTGCTGGGTGTGACCCCAAAACAAAACAAATTAAAAGTAAAACCACTATAGAAAAAGAATAAAAAGCTTCTTGAAATTGAGTTTTCTGTATGTCTCCCTTTGTGTACAACATGTACGAAAGTTTTGTCTGTACCAGCATTTGTCTGTGTCTGTTTTCTTTCCAATTTCTACTTGAAAGATAATGGTGGGCTTACCTAGTAACAACATAGGGAATAAATATTAAAACAAAAAAATCTAAGAAAATTAATAGTTTAATACAATGTATAGAAAGAGTACATACACTTCTAGATATTTATAATTCAGTCCTCTCTATATGTGTGTGAAATATTAAACAATGCTGAGAAAAAAACAGTAAAAGAACTAAAATCTAAATATTTGACATAGCTTATAAGATATAAGTAAGTGATAATTCTTAAAATTATAAAAGATTATTAATAATGTATCGAAATAAGAGAATAGAAGTTAATGTCTTGATTTTAAAAAAGCGAATGTACAATTTAGTAAACTTTCTCTAGGGAGATTACAGACTCTCTATAAACACATTATTACAAAGTTTGAGTATGATTAGAAAATGGCAAATCAAAGATAAAATGAGAAATTACTACATATCCATTAAAGTACCTAAGATATTCTTATATAAAAATAATATACACATCTATTTACACACAGATGTGGAACAATTAGATTATGTATGCATTGCTGGTAGGAAAATTAAATGATGCAGTTACTATGAAAATTATCATAACAGTTTTTTAAAAAAAATTTAAACATACAGTTAGCAGTAATTGTACTGGTAATCAACCAGTACCTCTTTAGAATATATACCCTAAAACAATGAAAAAATAGAAACTAGGTTACAGAGATACTATAGTGTGAAATGTTCTTGCCTTGCTGAGTACAATTTATTCCTAGGCAATGTATATGGTTTCCTGAGCACAGTCAACAGCAGCCTCCGACAACCACACAATATAGCTCTAACTTTCTTCTCAAAGAAGGTAGAAACTAAAAGAAACATCTGTTCTCTATATTTACAAAAGCATTGTTCACAATCCCCTAAAAGTGAAAGCAAATCCATAAACAATTGAATAAACAAATATAAGAGATAAATACATGCAATATAGTATTGTTTCAATTTCCAAAAATAAGGGAATTGTCAAAATCTATGAAATAGAAAACCTTGGCTTTATATAACTAAAGAATTAAAGAAGTGAAATTAATTCATAGCAAAAAAAAGTCCTGTATGATTTTATTTAGATGAGACCTATAGAAAAATATGCTTCAAAAATGATCAACTAATACATTTAACAAAAGCAAAATAATGTACTGAAAAGAAAAAAAAAGAACATTACTGATAAAAAGTAAAAGAACAAATAGTAATAAATACCAAAAACACATAGAAATAATCTATACTGATAAGATTTAAATTCTGGGGCCAGAGCAATAGCACAATAATAGGCTATTTGCCTTCCAAGCAGCCAACCCCAGACGGACCCAGGTTCTATCCCCGGCATCCCATATGATACCTCGAGCCTGCCAAGAGTGTTTTCTGAGTGAAGAGACTGGAGTAACCTCTGAGCAACACACAATGAAACAAACAAAAATATTTCAATTCACCCTAAATGGGATTATATATTTAATAGCTGTCAATAGCTCAGTAGTTTTTTTACAAAAATTTTTTATAAAAATTTACTAGTTTTTATACATATGATATGTAAATGCCAATTATCTCTAATAGTAATTAAGTTTGAAGGAAAGAAAAACTGTAAATCTTGTTTAGTTCCTCTCTGAAATATGTAATATGAAACAAACATTGCAATGTGATTGCTTCATAATAGGAAATTCACAACCAGATGTTATTTTTGTTCCCTTTTTTATTTAAACACCATGCTTTCAAGTTTGTTCATAATAGCTTTTTTCACAAATAAAAGTACTTATGATTGAGTAACAGTTATAAAATGTAGAGCATTCACTGTACAATATGCAACAACCTTCACCAATGCACATTACCTGTTGATGCCCAAAGATTCCCTCTTACCCTCTTTTATGTCCTCTCCTCTAACCTATCTCTAGTGCATATATATTTCCCCTGTGGGGTACACATATTTTATTTCTATACCTCTCTCTACTTCTCTCTCTAACTTTTTTCTTTTAGACACTTTGATTTTCAGTACAGAACACATTTCCTTCTACCTACGTCCTTGCTTTCCATTCCACCAACTTTTCTTGCTTGCCTCTGAGACAGGCATTTTACTTCTCTCACTCTCTTTTATTTTGGACACTGGTTTACACTATTTTTAGTTAAGTGGTACCATGCATGACACTAAATCCACTCTTTGGGCATCCATTTCAATTTCCCGATATTGATAGATCTGTTTAGATATTCCAGATCATGTTGTTCAACCTTGATAGGTTCTAGGAGTCCATGAATTTATCCTTTCTTTTAGGTTTCTTATTTAGAGGCATAAAGATATATAAAGTAATATCTGATTACCATCTGAATTTTTGCAGTATGTATAGTGTCCTTCTCTTTACTACTTGTTTAATTTATTAACTTTTTCTTTCTCCCTTACTTTGTGAGTCTTGCCAATGTTTTATCAAATTTCCTTATTTTTTCGAAGAACCAACTCTTTCCTTAATCTTTTGTATGTTTTATGGGTGTCCAGATCATTAATTTCATCTCTAAGTTTTATTATTTTCTTCTAAGTGCTTACTTTGGACTCATATTTTGCTCATTTTCCATTTTTAAGCTGTGCCATTAAGTTACTTATGTAGGGCTTTTCTTTCTTCCTGAAGAATGCTTGCAAAGTTATAAATTTTTCTTTTCATAATGCTTTTGCTGTGTCCCACAAATTCCGATAATTTGTTTCTTTGTTCTCATTTGTTTTCAGAAATATTTTTATTTCCCCTTTGATTTTTGTCTCTGACTCACTGATTATTCAGCAATGAGTTGTTTTATTTTCAGGGGTTGTAGTTATTTCTCCATAAATCTGTTCATAATTAACTTCTATTTTTAGTGAATCAAGGTCTGAGAAGATAGCTGAAACAATTTCTATTCTTTTGATTTTATGGAGGTATATTGTATGGCTTAGCATGTGGCCTATATTGGAGGATGTCCCATATACATTAGAGAAGAATGTATATAAATATTTCTGGGATAAAGAGATAGATAAATGATAGATAGATAGATGATAGATAAGATATGCTGAGTCACTTTCTTCCATTTCTTCATTAAATGCCAGTAAGTTCTTGTTAAGTTTTAGCCTAATTAATCTATCAATAATCGACAGAGCAGCGTTGAAGTCTCCCACTGTTATTGTGTTGCTACTGATGTGTTTCTTTAAGTCTATTTAGCAGTTTTTTTTTTTTTTTTTTTTTGGTTTTTGGGCCACACCCGTTTGACACTCAGGGGTTACTCCTGGCTATGTGCTCAGAAATCGCCCCTGGCTTGGGGGGGACCATATGGGACGCCGGGGGATCGAACCGCGGTCCTTCCTTGGCTAGCGCTTGCAAGGCAGACACCTTACCTCCAGCGCCACCTACCCGGCCCCTTTAGCAGTTTTTTTTAAGTATTTTGATGGGCCTCTCATCTCTGTCTCTTATAACAATTTTAAGCCTAAATCCTGTGCCTTTTGGTATTAGTATTGCTACCCCAGCATATTTAATTGTTTGAAGGATTATCTTACAACCTTTGAATTTGAATCTGTGTTTCATTTGACTATTCTGATATTAAATTCAACTATTAGTTCCATTTTTCATTCTCTGTCTTCTAATTGGTGCACTTAGTCCACTAATGTTGAGAGATATTATTGTCATGTTATTTTGTGTATCATCTTTTTGTAGATGTTTTGTGAGTTTGTTAGGTTTGTCTTGTCTTAAAGTAGACCCTTCAGTTCTTTTTAAAATTGGATTTGAATCTGTAAATTTTCTGATCCATTCTTTATTGGTGATGCTGTATATCCCTCCTTGAAACCTGAATGAACATCTGACTGTGTAAAATATTTTCTTGGTGAAGCTTTCATTTTGTTGATTTTATTCACTATACCCCACAACTACCTTTTAGCCTGAGGATTGCTTGTGATAAATCTGTTGTAAATCTTAAGTTTGCTTCTTTGTACATAATATCCTTTTGGATTTTGCTGCTTTCATTAACTTATTACTATTTATTTCTTTAATCATTGTAACTAGGTCTACCTTGAGTGCTTTTATTTGGATCTCTCTTAGCTGGTCTTCAGGCATTCAAGATGTGTGTACAAGCATTAGTCAGTGATGACTGTTGCTTCTTTACAAGGGTTTTCTTCCTAGTCCTCTGAGACCCCCAATGATTCTTATGTTGTTCCTTTTAAATTCATCCCAAATATCTACTGTTTTCTACTTGCTTCCTTTGAGGATATTGTTCATCATTTATGCATTTATTTTTAAGACTACCTTCAAATTTCTTCTGCTAATAGAGGTAGTATTCAACTCATTTCCAGCTCACGATTCTGTCCTCAGCTGTTGTTACTCTGCTGATGAACTTTCTATTGAGGTTTTCATTTTTATTTGCTATGCTTTTTAGACTTGATATATTTCTGTTTGAATTTTTCTCATTTCTACCCTAATATCCTTCCGTTGTTTATTTGAGTTCTTTATTTTGTCTCTAAAGTTCTAATCAGGGAGGTTATGTAGGTAGCTGATGTTAATTGGGTCTTCAAAACTAGCATCTTATATCACAAGGTGTGATGGGGTTCTGCATTGTTTTCTCTCTATGACTTTTGTTGTGTGTTTTTATGTGCTGTGGTGTATCAACTTAATTAGGAGAAATGAGAGCTGTTGAACAAAATAAAGCACCGCACAATTGACTGGGCTCATACACCTCAGTTCAATTCAAAATGGAGGGGTTTTCTTTTGTTTGTTTTGGTCCAAACTCCACCCAGAGCTCACAGCTGCTCCACTAGCTTTTGGTTTACAGTCCATCTTCTTTTTATTCTCACTGAGCTGTGATTGTTGACTCCAATTCAATTCAAAACCAGATATGTGTATCTGGAAACAAGGAACAATATTAGAATATCATTAGATTATCAATTAGAGCTGAGAATTTAGTTGCATTTTCCATTGACTTAAAGAATAAATACCCTAATATATGGTGGCAGTCTGAGCATATAATATATATATAAATTAATGCAGAGATTAATTGCATTTTCATTGTATATTTATTTTCTCAGATATATTTTAAATATATCTTAAATATATTATAGTTTATTTCTGTTGTTTATAGTATACCCACATATAAAAAGTTATCATATATTAATATCAATTGAAGAAATTTATTATCTGTTCTCATCATTTGATCCATAAGAAAGTTCAGGCTTAGCTGACTCTGTAAAGCATTTTTTTTTTTGGTTTTTGGTTTTTGGGCCACACCTGGTGATGCTCAGGGGATACTCCTGGCTATACACTCAGAAATCGCTCCTGGTTGAGGGACCATATGGGACACTGGGAGATAGAACCAAGGTCTGTCCTAGGTTAGCGTGTGCTAGGCAAATGCCCTACTGTAGTGTCCCAGCCCCCTGTAGAGCATTTTTTAATAAAAAATTTAAGTAACCAACTTAAAATCATAACATTACAAAAGTTGTCTGAAATTAAAACTAAGTTAATAATTTTAAACACATGCCTTTAAAGCACAACTGGGGGTGTGTAAAAAAAATTTCGACTAGGAAAAACCTTAGATACATAACATTAATATTCTGGTATAACATCCCACTGACAAACTTATATGACTTCCAAAATCATATTTATGAAAATTTATCTGAGAGGGTTTCTCACACACATTTTGTTTAAATATTATGTGATGTGTAGAAAAACATTTTACACTACCTGCGATTACTGATTGTTATTTTAATGAACATTCTTTCTTTTTTCCCTAAATATGCATGAGTTTTGTATTCAGTGAGCTCTTTTATGTTTGTCAATTAAAAATGTGCTGGGATAAAACATAGTCTCATGAACTATTGCTGGCAGTATGCCCACTTCAGAATAACACTCCTCTCATTCTTCCTTATTCTTTGTTGCATCAATGTTGGCTCAACAGAGGAAGGCAGCTCTCTCCAGCTCCAGATGGTAAAGAAAATTCATGACACAGTTGTGAGTAGTTTGTTCCTAAGAATCAAAGTTATATCATTATAAGCTGGTGGTGAAAAAAGGCAAATGAACAGATTTCATCCCCTGGCTGAGCCCTACTTTGAAAGAAAGCAATTGTTTGGTCAACTTTTTTCTATTATTTTGCAGCATTTCATAGTCTTATTTATTCTGAATTAAGATACTTTTTTTTCAGGAATAACAATTTTGTACTTTTACAGTAAATAAATATACATTCTATACATCAATTATTATAGTCAGCCAAATTGCATGTTTCTATTAAATAAATATATATATATTTAATGGGGGCCAGAGAAATAGCACTGTCATAGGGTGTTTGCCTTGCATGTAACCAACCCAGGATGGATGGTGATTTTATTCCTAATTTTCCATATTGGTCCCCTGAGCCTGCCAGGAGACATTTCTGAATGCTGCTAGATATGACCCCTCAAAATTTTTTTAAAAAGATATATTTCAGCCATTGATCACATCAATATTCCTAGAGAATTTTGAAATCAATTATTTTAAGTCAGTATAAATTGATTAATTACCAAAATATGTATTACTTTTATATTTTGTGGATTTTGTGCTAAACCAGGCTGTGCTCAGAGCTTACTCCTGACTCAACACTATGGGATCAAACCATGGTGTTACTAGGAGGACCATGTGGTGCTGGGAAGAAAATTGGGTGGGCTATGTATGCGCATGTCAAGATCCTTGCATCTTGCCTGCTATATTATCTCTCAAGTGCTCCCTAATTTTTAAAAAGTATTTTTTTTCATTTAAATATAACTTAAAGTGGACACTGGGAGATAATAAGATACGCCTCAGATAAGCCAGGCCTAGAATTTGTTCTGTAACATTGCATGATTTCTTCATGTTTTTTTGTTTGTTTGTTTTTGGTTTTAGTTTTTGGGTCACACCTGGTGATGTTCAGGGTTTACTCCTGGCTCTGTGCTTAGAAATCACTTCTGGCTTGGGGGACCACATGGGACATCAGGGGGGATCAAACCCAGGTTTGTCCCAGGTCAGCCTCATGCAAGGCAAATGCCCTACCGCTGTGCTATAGCTCTGGCTCCAACATTGTATGATTTATAAAGGCAGTGGAAAAACTTGAGAATGATTTTTCTGGACCTCTCCATGTTGAAAAACATTAGCACATGCTAATTAACACATATTGAAAAGATAGCACAGTGGTTGGGAATTTGCCTTTCATGCTGCCGTCCTGGGACGAACCAGGGTTCGATCCCTGGTATTCCATATGTTCCCCTGAACCTGTCATGAGTGATTTCTAAATGCAAGCCACTCAGAAAACCCTGCGCACCACCGTATGTTTTCCAACAACAACAACAACAACAACAACAACAACAACAGCACTGAACAATTTAGTAAGTGATCATGTTATTTTATTCTAAGTCAAGATTTATTTAGGGTTCTTTGATAATTATTCATGAAACATAGTTTTGTTAAAAATAATTATAAAATATTTGAGAAAATGCATTACCTGTAAAATAAAAAAAAAACTAAGGTTTGTTTTTAATTGAGTAAAAATCAATGATATGATCATTACCATGAAAGAATCAAGCCTATATGGAAGCAAAAAATGAAAAGTGTCTTGCTTTTTAAAACACTTGCATTTTAAGTGTCTTGTCAAAGATAAGATTAAAGCCAAATAAAGAAACTGATTAATTTTATGATATGTTGACAATATCATTTGGATTTTAAGTTTCAGGAATCCAAATAAAATAAACCTACATTTTTTACCAGTTCCTGAAATTGTTCTGAGCACAAAATTATTTTCAATTTTGTTTTTTAACTTGATCTTTAGTTTTTCCTATTTATACAGTTCTCATATTTTTTTTTTTACAACTCCCTTCTTCAGGTATTTTTCTTAAGATTTTGTATTCAATCCTTTGTTATTCTCTTCTCCTTGGAGCTGCACTTGACAGTTGGTAGCAGAAACTTTTGAATAACAAACACAATGCAATTTTAATATCTTCAAGATATAGGCTGCCTAACGTTGATTTGATATCTTCTGGACACTATAGACCAGTATTCCTCTCTTTCTGCTCGATCAACCTTAGCTTATAGGTCCCCTGCACAAAATTATCTCAGAATTTAAGATGGTTGATTACTAGAGTTGAAAGTACTACAAATGGGCTGGTGAGGTAACATTAGGGCATTTGCCTTGCATGCAGAAGGATGGTGGTTTTAATCCCGGCATCCCATATGGTCCCCTGAGCCTGCTAGGAGCAATTTCTGTGTATGGAGCCAAGAGTAATCCCTGAGCACTGCCGGGTGCAATCCAAAAACCAAAAAAATAAAAGTACTACAAACATATAAAATAGTCATAACTCATTACAAGGAAGAATTAGACAATGTACTTATGTTTCCTGAGCGAGAAAAAAAATTTAACAGAGGCAGCTAGAAATGTATCATCTTTTTTCTTCTCCCAGTCAATTTATAAAAGCATTTACCAATTTCTGGTGTACAAAATAGAGAAATTTCTAGGAATAATCACTAAAATTTCTCAGTTTAATTTCCCTTTTAATCCCTTTTATCAATATACTAGATCATGAAAATGCAATAGAGCGGCCACTATTCCTCAAATTCAGTTATAAATGTCTGTCTATAAGATACATTATTCTTTATGCTTTAGTGCATTTATCTTCCAAAAGTATCTCTGGAAGACAGAATCTATAAGGTTAAATAAAAATAGAAATAAAGAATTTATGGTGTGATTGTTTGCTTAGGGAAATGCCTGAAAGCATCTGCTTACCTCCTGCTCAACCTACAAATTAGAAATCTAAGAACAATGAAGTCTTTTGATCTTCATACTACAACTAAAAATGGAAGGCAAAAAGATAACAACTACCATTAGTTACTTATGTAAATCAAAAATTGTTAAGCATGTTATATCATTTCTTCACCATTAATATCTAAAAATACAGTATTCTTAGGTAGATATACATAGATGATTATATAACCGTTGAAATAAATGCCTTTCATTAAACAAAATTGTTTTATTTTGCACATTCAGTATTTTCATTGTCTCCAGTGGTCTTTTCTACTTTTGAATGAAATGGTTTTGAATGCACGCAATGAAGTAGAGCTAACTCAGAAGGAATTATCTGAATATGATATGAAAGATCTTGTGGCCTTGAAGAAAATATCCCACATTTATCATGTTGCATTTATTTAAGTCTCAAAAATATTTTAGAGCTCTTGCAAAATGAAAGTATATGTAATCATTCTAACACAATATCAGAAACCAATCAGTTATAGCCTAGATTAACCAGAGTTATTTAAATATTAATAATCATTTAACTAGGGACCTGAATCAGGGAAAGTCAGCTTTACATAAAAAATGATATTTAGCCAACCAAGCAGAGTTCATTGATAAGGCCTGAAGATGTGGTGTCGCTCAGGTCCTGTTATAACATGGACCATCTGAACAACCCTATTCATGCCCCAAAGTGTCTCAGGCTACATTCAAAAATGCTTAGTGAACCATGAGGAGCTGAAAATCAAACTAGAATTTGGGGCAGGACTTTATTCTATTATTTATAATTATTTATTCAGTATTTTCATGTACTGTTTCTCTACCCCTGATATCTCAAGGTTTAAATATTATTAATCAGCACATCTGCTCTATCTTGAGGTTTATATAAAATGACCTGGTTCAGTAAACTAGGAATGTCTCTAATAATAGTTTTGTGTTTAATTACTCAATTAATTTGTTGTGATTATTCAAGTTCCAAATTAAAGAATTTCTTCAAGAATCCATATTGCTGTCAAGACTGATTAACCAAATGTGTCACTATAAAAAGACAATGGTGTCTAGATTGCAGAGATAGGCTTATAAGATATTAGCATGCTGTTTTGAAATGCAGAGTGAATGATAGACTATATATATGATAATTTTTCTTTCTTTAGATAAAATTAGGCAATAATTGAACTCAAGAGAGGTAATAATATGAACTCAAGAAAATGTGAAGAACTTTGAAATAATCCATCAAGTCACAAACTCTTCAAATTGTATTTTATTTTTAAATTTTATTGTGGTCGAAGTGAATTACAATTCTCTCATAGTAATATTTGAGGCACATAGTGGCAATAATTGAGGGGCATTCCCACCACTGGTGTTGTCCTCTCTCCACCCCTGTTCCCAGCATGCATCCCATATCTCCCTCCTTTGCCCCCATAATGTAGTGCAACTGTTCCCCCCTTGTACAGCTTGTTGTAGATTGGGCATCGATTCTTTTGTTGACTTTAGATTTGGTATTCATGTCTGATCAGTTTTTATTTCCACCAAATGAACATTCAACTATCTGGTCTTGATACCATCTGGGAGAAGAAGGAAAAAAATAGAAAAAAAAGGCAAACAAAAAAAAAGAGAAAAACTAGGAGGAGTCCGTCTAGGTTTTATAAATATCCATTTAGAAGAAGGAAGGGAAAAAATAAGAAAAAGTAGTAAAACAAGACCAACCAGAAACAAAAATAATAAGGGTGTATCAACAAGATTACAAAAAGAATAAATGCATAATAATCCAAAAACCAAAACTATCAGCTATGGAAAAAAAAGAAAAACGAGAGAAAAAAAAAAAAAACAGACCAAAAAAAAAAAAAAAGGTATATCAAAGTGATGGTTTTAGGAATTACTTATTAAATATTTTGAATCTCCTTTTGAGAAAGAACAGGGTTAGATTTTATTTGCACATTTGAATTTTGGAATAGAAATATATTTGTGTGTGTGTGTGTGTGTGTGTGTGTGTGTATTTCTTTAGGAAGTGAAAATGCTTCACAAAGTATCTTGAAACTGATCCAAAATAAATTAAGAACTAGATTCAAAACTAAAGCTAGCCATGACCTAGGTTTGGGCTGTTTCCCTTCTCTCAAAACCCTACCCATGAAAGACAGCCCATAGACTGAACCCTAAACTAAAAATATTTCTATAGTCTATATAAGTTTAAATACATTGGAACATGACTCAAAGGGCCAAGACAATCCACAGGGTTTTTTTTTTAATACTGCCTGGCATATTAGTCTACAATCTGGCTTTCCAATAAGAACTCTTTCCTGTTTGCTATGTAAGCAGTTTCCATCTGAACATACAAGCATGATGGTTCTCTTAGATGTGAGTCCATCACCTCTCAACCTGCCCTCTTGTTAACAACCTCCCATCTTGTTAACACATCTTTATTCATCTTCTCATCTCCTGATTGACAACTAGTCAAGCTAATGTGAAGCTACTTTCAAGGTTAAATCTTGAGTCATTGCCAAAGAAAATGTTAGGAACCTATGAATCAGATGAGAATGAGCATGTTCAGGCTAGGATGGCCATAGACAGTGGGATAACAATTACTTAAGAAGACTTTTGAAAAACAGCAAAATATATTGATTCAACATTTTCAGACATGGAAGTATTATAGTGACAGTATTTTCCATCTCACTTTGACATTGCATTAAATTAAAATTAATTTTCAAATAAATGTCTCTTACCTTTTAAAAAATATTTCATCTTTTAAAGTATTGTGTTTTGTAAGTTTAGAAGACTTTAAAGCACTTACAGTGCTGGCATAAATGAGTTGAGGTAACCTGTAAATATGTTTAGATTATAAACTTGCCAATAATTTCCCCAATCTATAAAAATTATGGTACAATTTTAAATATACTCTACATATAATAGTCATTCTACTCTATTTTTAAAACATACACACAGAAAATGTGCATTATATCTAAATTGTAATTTAAAATCTCATGTTTGTTATCATTTTAATGCAAACCTTAGAGTTTTAAAAAATTAAGTATTCAAAAAGAGGTGTTTATGATCAACCCAACAATACTTTATGCCTAACTTTTTTTTTTAATTCAAGGCCACACCTGGTTATGCTTATTGTTTACTCCTGCACTCAGGAATCACTCCTGGTAGTGCTAAAGGACCAAATGGAAAACCATGGTTAGAAATTTCATAAACTGCATGCAAACCAAGCACCCTACTCATTGTACTATCTCTTCATCCCTTAATAACTCCTGGAATTTTGACTTAAGCCCCTTGCAATTCCAATTTCCTCCAAGATTGTAGATCTAACTATGGTATGGCATTTTATTCTGATTATCAATGACATATTTTCATTGCCCTAAGAAAATTTAGATGATCCATTCGTTAAGCATATTTTTCTATAGTTATTCTAGCTCTAATACCAACCACTCATTCATTCCCCTTAACTTTACTTTTTTTTCTATCTAAACATTTCTCATTTGCATAATTTTTGTTTTTTACTTGCTAAATGGTGTTGTTATTTCTCCCTTCACGATTCAAATAAGAAAGTCAACTACCAGGGCCTGAGTGATAGCACAGTGGTAGGACATTTGCCTTGCACACATATGACCCAAGATCATATATGCTCTCCATATGGACCCCCAAGCCTTCGAGAGCATTTTCTGAGTGCAGAGCCAGGAGTAACCCATGAGCACTGCCAGGTGTGGTCCACAAACAAACAAATAAATAAATATTTTATAAAAAAAGAAAGTCAATTAGATGCCTAAATTGAACTGTTGGATTTCTACTGTTTAATGGACACACAGATCTAAGTATCAATTTTTTCACATGTCAAATCACATATATATCACATACAAGATCTATGTTTAAATATAAAAAATGAAGAGAGTACTTCCTGTGATGTTTTTATAAATAACAATCTAGGAAAACAGTAAATAATCCAAACAGACACTTTTAAAACATATTTTAGGGGTCAGAGCAGTGGCACAGGGGTAGGGCATTTGCCTTTCATGCAGCTGACCTAGGATGGATCACGGTTCGCTCTCCTAGTGTCCCATATGGTCCCCAAAGCCAGGCGTGATTTCTGAGCACAGAGCCAGGAGTAACCCCTGAGCATCACTGGGTGTGTCCCCCAAAACAAAAACGTAAATAAATACTAAATAAAGCCTATTTTACAGTGCCACACCAAGTCCCACCAGGGCTACACAAGACAATGCTTACTCATAATTGCTCAATCACAAAACAATTGTTTTTCAGGTTTAAGGTCAAAATTACAAGCTCATCATCATCCTATATAATTATTACGATCTTGGTTTTACTTCCACTGATGATCCCCTATGCCACAGTCATTATATCAAAGGGAAGAAAAAAGAAGGAATACTAAAGAAACCCGAAAGCATCAAAAAATATGCTATAAAATAATTAACCCCAATCTAAGGAGTCATCTCCAAAAATTAGAAAATAGGTATTAAGACCAAAAGCATTAGAAGGAACAATAAGTGAGTATGGAAACTAATGAAACAAAACTATGGTTTGTATAATTAATTAATCATAATTTAATTGTAAACACAAAGGATTGTAACTTAGAAAATGTGTGGTTTGCATCTCTTTCTATCTTTATAGGAATTGCTAGCTGTTTTTCAGCTTACATGGCTTTTCTGACCTAATAAGTAAAAAGTAAAAATATAATTTTAACACTCAGGGGTCCATGTTGGATAATTTCAAAGTTTCAGTGTTGAATATATAAGTCTCAAATAATTTCTACCACTCTTGTATTTATGTACATGCAACAAAAGAATGCTTTAGTTATAATGTACATGATTTGCTGAAACTTATTTCTGAACCATAAAATATTTATCCTGACTCCTCAACATATTAATATTTTTAAATAGTGTAAACGATAATTTCATTTGAACTATCTAATATTAATTCACATTTTTGTAGAATAATAAATATTGACTGAGAGCAACATATTTTCTTTTTAAGCAGGTTATAGAAATACTGATAGTCTCCTATTGCACGTAAATATTTCATGCAATAGGCATGCAATCACATCACAACATATTGTTTTCTTTTCTCCTTGACATATTTTGATAGTTCTACTATCAACATTTGAGAGACAACATTTGAGTTGACAAATTAACACTTAACATTCTCATCATTGGACACAAACTTATATACACCTCAAGTGCTTTGGTGTCATCAAGAATCTAGTGAAGAGAAAACAAATCTCAGAGATGGGAAGAAAATTTTATGTGATTCAGTAGAGGTTATGTTCAGTGGAGGGATGATACATATTTGCTACCTCAATGAATCAGTTTAAATTCGTTTTGATGGAGGTGAATGAGCTTTGAAAAATGCATTAACTTGTTTTCTTTACATATTTTCTTTACATTTAGGCTTTCTTTTCTGATCATATTCTTACCAGGTGCAAAGTTCCAGCTTTAGAATTTCAGGTATTTTATAAATATGTGGCCTAATTTTCAGAGTTAGGAGAGGAATAAGTACCTTAGATGAATGACAAAGTATAATTTGCCTCAAATCACACAGCCAATACATAAAGAGAAATCTCAAATACATGTATTCAATCAGGAAACAAGACTACTGGGCAAAATATGAGTTGGGAAAAAGTATTCCTTAAGTCAGGAAATTATCATCAATTTCCCTTCTTCTTCAAGAGTAATATTTGCTCAAGAATAAATAAAATAAAGAACCAAGAGTGAATATGTTTAACAAGTTGTAGAAGAGTTTCTAAGCAGAGAAGTTTTATAAAAATATAATGTAGAAATGTATGTGCAGATTAAAAGGTATTTTGATTGTCAGAATTAAAGAGAAACAAAAATGGGAAAAATGCATAGAGGGAGAATTATTTTGATAGTAAGGTAACATTAGAACTTTGATTCTGAGTTTGGTTAGGTTTTTATACATATAGAAGTGTAAAACTATTATCCAAGAATTTTACAGTATTGTAAGCCAAAAGAAAATATATAAAATATTTAAAAATAAAATGTTATTAGGGCCGAAGAGATAGCACAGCTGTAAGGCGTTTGCCTTAGATGCAGAAGGATGGTGGTTCAAATCCCGGCATCCCATATGGTCCCCGGAGCCTGCCAGGAGTGATTTCTGAACATAGACCCAGGAGTAACCCTGAGCGCTGCTGGATGTGCACCCCCCAAAAAAAAAAAACAAAAAAAATGTTATTTATAAATGAAAGCATTTATACTAAAAATTAAACTTGCTATGTATCAATGCATGTTCCGAAGCTCTTACTATATGTTAAATCTATATTTTACTACATTTGAGATGAATAATACTATTAATCCTAATTATAACTTTTAGATATTTAAAGCATAGTTTTATTTGCCCATGTATTCAAACTCAAGACAACATCAAATTCTGCTTTTAATTATTATAACATATTGCTATATGATAAACACATTATAATTCATGTTTTTATATTGAAAAATACTTTTAAATTAGTTTTCATACTAATGAAACATACTGCTGAAACAAGATAAGATATTCTGATTAGAGGGGCCAGAATTATAGCACAGCAGGTAGGGTGTTTGCCTTTTATGAGATCAACCTAGATTTGATACCTGGCACCCCTATGTTCCCCAGAGCCTGCCAGAAGCGATTTCTGAGTGCAGAGCCAGGAGTAGCCTCTCAGTGCTTCCAGGTGTGGCCCAAAAAAACAACAAAAAATTCTGATTAGACAAGCCACATGTAGCTCCATTCACTGCATTTTACTCAAAAGTAGCCAATTTTACCATATGTCCTATAGGATGATGACTATATTTATTCTGCAATCACACATTTCTTTTGAAAGTCAGATATATTCAACTTGTCCCCTAAAATTGGAAGTCTATTAGATATGTCAAACTTAATATTTACAAAACTCTATACATTAGTTCCCAAAATTCCAAGCATTTTTCTCTTGTTTTCTCTATTATAAAATTTTTTCCATGAAACCGAATGCTTTAGCTAAAAATCAGGTTAAATACATAACTCTTCATTTCCTCAAATAATACAAAACCAAGTTTATAGCAAATTATTCTGGTCATTCTTTAAGTACGTATTATGAATCTGTCTACTTTTAGAAATATATTTTCCCTAGTCTAAATCACCACATATTAGCTCCTTTGTTTTAATATTTTTCTAGATAATCTGCTTCTACTTTTTTTTTTCAAATTTTATTAACCAAGTCGAATGATTAATGGATAGGTTAATGACTTTATAACTATCCTCAAATCCTCCAGAGTAATCTCTTTTCAGAGAAAGTGCTGATCTACAAAATGACCCATTTCTGTACATGGTCGTAATGTGTAATTATTCCTCTGATTTTCTTCCTCCACTCACTTCTCTAGGAAAACTTCTTCCCAGTTAGATATTTTTATTCTTATAAAACACTACAATCACAGTCTGCCTTGGGGTCTTTCATTTAACATGTGATATATATTTTTTTTCTTTTTTGGGCCACACTCGGTAAAGCTCAGGGTTACTCCTGGCTATGTGCTCAGAAATCACTGCTAGCTTGGGGAACCATATGGGATGCTGGGGATGAAACAAAGGTCTGTCCTGGATTGTCCATGTGCAAGGCAAACTCCCTACCGCTGTGCTATTGCTCTGGTCCCTAGCTTATTATTTTAATCCCAGACTCTCTACTCTGGTAGCCTTGTTGGTTAGAACAAATACCTTTTCTAGAAAGTGGCCACTTTAAAATATCTCCATTCTTCATGAGCCTGTACATTTCTTCTTTCTACATTATCTTCATAACATTTACAATAATAAAAACTATTATTATTTGTTTTTCTTCGTTTCTATTTAATTACGTGAACAATGATGCAAAGAAAGAGGACAAGGTAAACTTACAGTGGAAGGACACTCACCGAAAACAGAGTTCTCAGAAAAATCCCCCTGCTGCCACCTTAATTTTGAACTTACATTCAAAGAACATTAAGACAAATAAAACAGAACCCATGTACAATTACTTTGTCCCTCAAGTCCCCGAATTGTAGTACATTGTAACATTTCCTAGCAGTACACCAAGCAATCTAAAGCCATAAAATTAAACTACTATTATTTTTGTTAACTGTTTTCTCCTTTAAAATGTCAGCTCCAGGGCAGCAGCAAACTTCGACTATTTGTTCCTGCACAGGGATTCTCAAAGCTTGAGATACAATAAAAGTTTTCAATGGATGAATAAAATACTATCTAGAAATAGAACATTCATTTGAAATGCCTCTCATATACTCATATGGTATATGATATATTAATACATTTGTTAGAAAATGAAAAGGAGTGATTAAAGTGTCATCACAATGGGAGTAACCTTTATATTGCATGTGGGCAACCTGGATTCCATCCCTGACTCCATATATGTTACCCCAAGTATACCCAGGAGTAAGTCAAAAAACAGCCAAAGCTGTGTCCCCAAAATAAAAAAATATATAATTTTTATAGAATGATTTCCTACATTGCCAAGTTCTCTTTTCCTTACCTAGTTAAAAAATACATTCCTTTTTTATTACAGTTCTTTTGTTGCTCTGATCATATAATTATATATGTTTAAATTAACTTACTTGGCTCTTTCAGTTCTGAAAGAGATTTCACTAAAGTCACCTTTACTCAAGGAACCCCCCCAAAAATAGCCATTTTATCTTCTGGAAGCTTGTTAAGATAAAATTATATACATTGTGAACTAGAATGCATCAATTCCCTACTAGTACCATTACTACTAATACTATTGTTTTATTGCTCAAGCCTTCTTCCTATGTGTATCTATTTGTTATGCACGGCAATGTGCCTATTCAAATTTTAATTAATCATGGGTCAGTTGTAGGACACAATGATAATCACTAGCTTCCATTTTTCTCGTATAAAAGGTAGGCTCTGATTCCAAAGAGTGAAGTGGAATCGAGTTGCTGTCTCTAGGTCTCAATAAAAGTGGACATTAAAGGCTAATGTGCAATTTTATGATTCCTATGGGCCATGGAGAAGTACAAAAGAAATTAAAAGCCCCTCGGAGCAACATTGAAGAAACATACTCAAGAACAGGGCAAAGACATTGTGAGTGCAGAAAATATTCATTCTAAATATAAATTAAAAGAATAGATTCCTTTAAAATATTAATGTTTGTCCTTGTGAAGGAGATGCTTATTCGAATGGGTCAACATGCATTATGCAATAGTAAAGAAGTAGCAGGCTTCATCACTCCGTGTACAAAGTAAAAAGAGAATTTAAATTAGGAAAAATGTTCTATTTAATGGAAATAGAGACCACCTATAGCGCATATCTTGGGATTTTTTTGAGATTACTGCCCACTCCTGCCTGACACTTGTGAAACAAGATATCTAACTAAGGCTATTTCCATGAATATTTTTTATAGAGGAATAGACTGAGAATCTATTTTATTCCAGCAGGCAATACAATGAATCTGGGCATTCAGTCTGGAGGGAAGCTCAAATAGTGCTGTGAGTGCAAACAGCAACAAGATATAAAAGGAGAGTTGAGGCAAAGTTTTCTGGATGTTTGAGATACTTTAGAGAGACAAGAAAGGCAGATGGGTGCCTGAGATACTCCAGAGAGATGGGGAGAGCAACCTAGTGGCTGAGGTAGACATCTTTATTTACTAATGGAAAAGGAAGCTCCATGGAGAAATGCATGAGTGATTCTGAATCATGCAAGGGACAAATGGGTGAGGAAGAAACATGCCAACTTAGTTTTCTATGAAAGCACTGAAATTCTTCAAAGCAGGAATCCATGAAATTGAATCCAGCAACCCAGAGTTATATCTTGAGTCCTACAAACATATCAGTAAGATTCTGTAAGAATGGGCATCTTCATTCTTCTGAAACAGATGGTTCACCAGCTCAACAAATTTGTTGAGAAGCCAAACAAGCTTACCAAGTCCACACCACTCAGTTTAGACTGCTGACTTGGCTCTATAAGACCATTATTGTGTTCTCTGTATGCTTAAACAGCTTTTTCCACAGGTCCAAAGATAAAAGTCACTAGGCTTGCCCTTGTAATACTTACATATCCTTCATAACTTAAACTACCCCAGAGTGGACAGGCACACTAGAACCAAACTGCTTATTTTCCCCTGTTCATTGTCAAATCATGAGAGACAGAAATGGAGCTTGCACTCAGACCTATAAAACATAACAGCAGATATATTTTTAATTTGATTTGATTTTGCTTTCTGGGGCACAACCAGCAGTACTCAGGGGTTGCTCCTGACTCTATACTCAGAAATTGCTCCTGGTAGGCTTGAGGGAACCGTTGGATGCCAGGGATCGAACCCAGCTCCATCTTGGTCAGCTGCATGCCAGGCAAATGCCCTACCGCGGTGCTTTCACTGCAGCCTTAATTGAATTTTTATTTATGGAGGCCATTGTGATTTATAAAGTCTTTCATAGTTGGGTTACAGACAGACAATGAATCAGGGTTGGCAAATATATTTCTAAAAATAGTTGGTAATAGAAGTCCTTAGTCCTCTAACCACAGAGGCTCTATTGCTTATTAATATTTCTTATATGAAGCCAATACACTCAGCATCAATAATTAGTTAGCATGACAAAAGCCTGAAACCTCCAACTAATGATCTGCCTAGGTTCTTTGAAACTGACTTCAAGAAAATCAGTATACAAGAAAATCTACCTGATTTTGCAAAATTTTGAAGCATGCCTAACTTATTTTGTAGGAACACCGTCCCTTGGGAACCTTGTAGACTGTTTTCAATGTGGCATCTAGGCATATGGTGACTTACAAGAATTAATTCACCTGACAGCAACAATGCCAACACTAATGTGGTACTAAAGGTCTAGTTAACTTATTAAAGCATAATTTAATAGATTTTCATCTGGGTCTGCTGAACTTAAGCTCTATAATTGCATCAAGAAACTGATAAATGCAATTTGTAAATATGACTTGCATTTTTGTTGAACTGCTATTGTTGGGTGTTTGGGATTGAAATCCTAAAGTTGGTGGGTGTGACAATATCATATCAAATGTCAAACACTAGCAATATTATACCCAAGGACAGAACACAGATTCACAGCAGCTACTGAGAATTTATGACCATAAATTCTTGGAGGCTAACAACACAAAAAATAAGAACCATAGGCATTAAACCAATATCGTGAATGAGTGACCATTTTTTCAAGAAAAGATTGTAACCAAAGTTTCATTGCATGCCTCCACATAACACCAAAAATAATGCAAAAATAATGCAACAAATCAACCCTATTAACAAATGAGAAGGAAAGCCCAGCCCAGCCGTTTAAGAACTTTGTAAATTATCCAAGGAAGATTTCAAAACAAGTTTTCCAAGTTCTTTCTTTTCGTTCTTTATTTTTCTTTCTTCCTTCTTTCTTTCTCTTTCTTTTTCTTTCTTTCTTTCTTTCTTTCTTTCTTTCTTTCTTTCTTTCTTTCTTTCTTTCTTTCTTTCTTTCTTTCTTTCTTTCTTTCTTTCTTTCTTTCTTCTTTCTTTCTTTCTTTCTTTCTTTCTTTCTTTCTTTCTTTCTTTCTTTCTTTCTTTCCTTCCTTCCTTCCTTCCTTCCTTCCTTCCTTCCTTCCTTCCTTCCTTCCTTCCTTCCTTCCTTCCTTCCTTCCTTCCTTCCTTCTTCTTTCTTCTTCTTTCTTTCTTTCTTTCTTCTTTCTTTCTTTCTTTCTTTCTTTCTTTCTTTCTTTCTTTCTTTCTTTCTTTCTTTCTTTCTTTCTTTCTTTCTTTCTTACTTTCTTTCTTTTTCTTTTACTTTCTTGTTTTGACGTCAGTAGCAGAAATGGAAAAAAGAATTGAAACTGGAGAGTGCTCAGGGGCAATTTACATGACCATACATAGGAAAAATAAGTGTTTACAATAAAGATATCTTTGTGCAATAAGGAAACAACTACTACATAATAGGACTAAAGGAGAGAAGAGCAAAATAATTGCTGGTGTAATAAAAGTTTCAGATATATGTATGGAAATAAATGTTTTGATACAGAAAATGGAAAGAGTTACAAACAAAAGAATAGGCAGGAAATTTTAATGAAAATGTCAAGCATAAAATAAATAGAAAAGATTCAGTCTATAATGGTTCTTATAGTTTTTTGTTCATTTTTGTTTTGAGGGTATCACTTATTTTTCTTGAATTTTGACTCTTATTACCATTTTCAAGCCTGAAACATTATAAATCTAGCATATAATTTTTGATAATAAATACTTTCTGTGCTTCCCCGTTTTTTTTAATTTAATGTATTTAATTGGCTTCTAATTGGCTTCCTTTCTTAAGAAGTAGACATTTAGTGTTGTTTGAAAATCTCACCTAGCTGCAATAAATACCCTAAGCTGTTTGTCTGAGAATTTTATTCACTCCTTCAAAAATAAAAAATAAAAACTGGGCATGATAGAAAGTTTTTGATGACATCTAGGTTAATTTCATATCTTAGTTATAAAAGTGCTTTAGAAATAATGGTGCATATGTCCTTTTTGAGTGAACGTTTTTGTGTCCTGGGATTGTTAACCCAAAATAGAATTGCTAGGGTATATTTATTAACCAAAAATTTATAATAAAAATTATAGGGGGCATTTTCTTTTTAACTTTAAACTATTATACAAAGCCAAAGTATTGAAATTAATAATAGTATAATGCTGAAATTAAAATCAGATCTTATGATCACAAGAACATAATAGAGAACTCAGAAGAAAAAATTCAAATATAGTGTCTTTTGTTAATGACAATGGAGATAGATCTATTAACATATGCAGAATTTTCCATCAACCTTAGATATCTTTAATGATTTGACTACATAATAAGCAAAATAAAACAAATACAAAATATATAAATAATACTATGTCAACAAAACCCACATTTTTTCACTATGAAAGAAGCTACAGCTAAAATATTAAGACACTCTACTGAATGGGAATAAATACTTGACTGCATATATCTGATAAAGGCTAATAATCAAGATAAATGAAACACTAAAAGTATTTTACAAATAAGATACACACTATATATATTTATGTGTATGTATGTGTTAGTATGTTAGACATTTTCATTGCTAAGTATCAGGGAAATCCAAACAAAACAACATCAGTGAGAATGGTCGATATCAACTCTAAAATAGACCAATGCTAACCAGTTCTGCCAGCACCACTTGTTGAAGAGATTTTCTCTGCTCCACTTAGGATTTCTTGCTCCTTTGTCAAAAATTAGGTAATTGTATGCCTGGGGAATGTTCTCTGAGAACTCAAGCCTATTCCACTGATCTGAGGGTCTGTCTTTATTTCAATACCATGCTGTTTTAATAACTATTGCTTTGTAGTACAGTTTAAAGTTGGAGAAAGTAATGCCTCCCATTTTCCTTTTCCCTAGGAGTGCTTTAGCTATTCGAGGATGTTTATTGTTCCAGATGAACTTCATAAGTGTTTGATCCACTTCTTTGAAGAATGTCATGGGTATTTTTAAGGGGATCGCATTAAATCTGTATAATGCTTTGGAGAGTGTTGCCATTTTAATGATGTTAATCCTGCCAAGCCATGAGCAGGGTAAGTGTTTCCATTTCCGTGTGTCCTCTCTTATTTCTTGGAGCAGGGCTTTATAGTTTTCTTTGTATAGGTCCTTCACGTCTTTGGTCAAGTTGACTCCAAGATATTTGAGTTTGTGTGGCACTATTGTGAATGGGATTGCTTTCCTGACTTCCATCTCCTCCCTATTATTATTGGTGTATAAAAAGGCCATTGATTTCTGTAGGTTGATTTTGTAGCCTGCCACCTTGCTATATGAATCTATTATTTCTAGAAGCTTTTTGGTAGAGTCTTTAGGGTTTTCTAAGTAGAGTATCATATCATCTGCAAACAATGAGAGTTTGACTTCTTCCTTTCCTATCTGAATTCCCTTGATATCTTTTTCTTGCCTGATCGCTATAGCAAGAACTTCCAGTACTATATTGAAGAGGAGTGGTGAGAGAGGACAGCCTTGTCTTGTACCCGAATTTAGAGGAAAGGCTTTTAGTTTTTCTCCATTGAGGATAATATTTGCCATTGGCTTGTGGTAGATGGCTTCAACTAGATTGAGAAAGGTTCCTTCCATTCCCATCTTGCTGAGAGTTTTGATCAAGAATGGGTGTTGGACCTTATCAAATGCTTTCTCTGCATGTATTGATATGATCATGTGATTTTTTTTTTTTTTTTTGGTTTTTGGGCCACACCCAGTAACGCTCAGGGGTTACTCCTGGCTATGTGCTCAGAAGTTGCTCCTGGCTTGGGGGACCATATGGGACACCGGGGGATCGAACCGCGGTCCGTCCAAGGTTAGCGCAGGCAAGGCAGGCACCTTACCTTTAGCGCCACCGCCCGGCCCCTGATCATGTGATTTTTAAGCGAACATAGACCCCCAGTTAACATCATGTACGAAGGTAAAATCCAAATGGATTAAAGACCTTGATATCAGACCAGATACCATAAGGTATATAGAACAACATGTCGGTAAAACACTCCATGACATTGAGACTAAAGGTATCTTCAAGGAGGAAACTGCACTTTCCAAACAAGTGGAAGCAGAGATTAACAGATGGGAATACATTAAACTGAAAAGCTTCTGCACCTCAAAAGAAATAGTGCCCAGGATACAAGAGTCACCCACTGAGTGGGAGAAACTATTCACCCAACATCCTTCAGATAAGGGGCTAATATCCAAAATATACAGGGCACTGACAGAACTTTACAAAAAAAAAACATCTAATCCCATCAAAAAATGGGGAGAAGAAATGAACAGACACTTTGATAAAAAAGAAATACAAATGGCCAAAAGACACATGAAAAAATGCTCCTCGTCACTAATCATCAGAGAAATGCAAATCAAAACAACGATGAGATACCACCTCACACCACAGAGATTGGCGCACATCACAAAGAATGAGAACAATCAGTGCTGGCGGGGATGTGGAGAGAAAGGAACTCTTATCCACTGCTGGTGGGAATGCCGTCTAGTACAGCCTCTATGGAAAGCGATATGGAGGTTTCTTCAAAAACTGGAAATTGAGCTCCCATTCGACCCAGCTATTCCACTCCTAGGGATATACCCTAGGAGCACAAGAATACAATACAAAAACCCCTTCCTCACACCTATATTTATTGCAGCACTATTCACAATAGCCAGGCTCTGGAAACAACCAAGATGCCCTTCAACAGACGAATGGCTAAAGAAACTGTGGTACATATACACAATGGAATCTTATGCAGCCGTCAGGAGAGATGAAGTCATGAAATTTTCCTATACATGGATGTACATGGAATCTATCATGCTCAGTGAAATAAGTCAGAGGGAGAGAGAGAGACGCAGAATAGTCTCACTCATCTATGGGTCTTAAGAAAAATAAAAGTCATTTTTGTAACAATCCTCAGAGACAATTAGAGGAGAGCTGGAACACCAGCTCACTCCATGAAGCTCACCACAAGAGTGGTGAGCACAGTTATAGAAATAACTACACTGAGAACTACCATAATCAAGTGAATGAATGAGGGAACTGGAAAGCCTGTCTGGAGTACAGGTGGGGGTGGGGTGGGATGGAGGGAGATTTGGGACTTTGGTGGTGGGAATGTTGCACTGGTGAAGAGGGGTGATCTTTATAGGACTGAAACCTTATCACAATCATTTATGTAATCAAGATATCCAAATAAAGAGAAAAAAAATAAATAAATAGTGAACAATAAAAAAAAAATAAAAAAAAAATAAAATAGACCAATGCTAGCAGGAGACAGTAAAGAAGGAACACTGGTAAAATTCTCATTGGATTTAGTCTTTATGGTAAACATTATGTGAAAATGTCAAAAACTAAGAATGAACTCATATGACTCTCTAATCCCTTGGCACTTAGCTCAAGAATACATAGTATTAACACAAAAGATACATGTATATCTATGTTTATTCCAATTCATTTACAGATGTAGTTTACCTAAATTCATTTTATACCTATTTTAAATAAAACAAATTATAATTTATATGCACCACGGTTGTAATTGATTAACATCATAAAGTGAGTGCTTGGGATTTATATATAAAATAAGTATACTCAGAAATTGTAATAATATTCTATAGTTCAGTTATTTTTAAAAGGGCAGCATCGGCATATTTTTTGGTGATGATTTTGACTTCCCAACATAAGCAAATCATGTGAATAAAGCCCAAATATATGCATAAATTAGCACTGATGTTAACTTATAATTTTAACTATAAGATTAAATGAATAAAAATATTTGCATATTACTTATTGAAGAAATTCTATGTAGATGACATTACTATGGTTCTGTAATATTTCTTTATTGAATAATTTAGTTGATAATTTTCTTGATGCAATTTTATTCTATTTTTATTTATTTATTTTAATACTATATTTATTTACAAACATATTTGTAGTTAGGCTTCAGTCATAAAGGAGGAATATATTTCTGTCCTTTTTTTAACCTAAATAAAGTTAATGGATATAAGTGACCTTTATCATGTAAGAACATCTATATTTGACCTATGAACACATGTTTTCACATATGACATGCAAACACCATGTTTGACATATATCAGCAATATATGCTAAAGTTAAATTATCAGTTTTTAAAAACTATTTTGAGTACTTACTAGACATATTTGGAATTAACAAGCTGTTATAAAGGAACACGGTTCATCAAGTTTGAGGGAATAACAAATACCTAAAGGCAAAAAACATTGAAAACAGGTCTTTGTAGAAGTATTCGCAGGCTTTCTAGTGAGGGTGTGATTCCGAAATGATTTGTGTCAGATAACAGTACTGTAGACTATGGTGCCTAAAATAAAATAAAATAAAATGTAAAATAACAATAATAAAATTTTCTGATCACTTCTGACTCTCTGTCACATGACACTATTTCATGCTCTGACATCTGCAAAACTGGGCATGTTCTGTAACAGTTCTTTGCCCAATAAACTGTTACCAAAATGTCAATTCCCAGTAGTAGATAAAGCAGACAGTGTTAGATGAAGTGCTTTCACCCCATGCTGTTACATGATCATGCAAGCATTAAATTTCACTATAACCCTGAGTAAAAGTTAAAGGAGTTCCCAGCTGATCCATGTTGGATATATAAAAAATAACCTTTCATGCAGTTAAAGCACTGAGTTTCTTTTTAAAGGGTGTTGAATACCGCGTAACGTTATTTAAACCATTTTGACTATATACTTTATAGAGAGAAAACATATTAGTTGTATGTATAAACTTGACAGGTTTTACAACTTAAGCAGTTCCTAGGGGATATTTTTTAACAGAAAACAATGAGAGAAAAGTTAAACATGCCACATAAATTTACATAGAAACTATGGTCATTTGTTTCTTATTGTGTCTAAACTTAACTAAATAAGTTATTTTTCAGAGAGCTGTGATGTGTATTTGTGCATGTGTGCTTTGGCCTGAATTTTATATCTTTGTAGCAGACTACTATTTCATTGCATATAAATATATGTATAAAAATGTATATATATGTATATATAAAGTAATATAGTATGGCTTACTTTATTTCAATAATTGATTTCCTACACTTCTAGATTTAAAACCACAATACCTCTGAGATCTGCTTCTATTATTATTTCTCCTGTTCTTGGTATATGAAGAAAAGACTCTTATTTCAAATTCTTCTATGGGGCCTGCGAGGTGGCACTAGAGGTAAGGTGTCTGCCTTGGAAGCGCTAGCCAAGGAAGGACCGCAGTTCAATCCCCCGGCGTCCCATATGGTCCCCCCAAGCCAGGGGCAATTTCTGAGCGCTTAGCCAGGAGTAACCCCTGAGCATCAAACGGGTGTGGCCCAAAAAATGTTTATTTCAGATGCTTCTATGACCTATACTTACTATATTTATATAAAATCCATTTCCAATGAAACTATTCTCCAGATAATGAAAAGGGAAATTAGCACGTCACACTGTTGCTTAAACATTCCTTTAAGTGATGACCTACTAGATTAACAATAAAAGAAAACTGATTCTGGGCTATAAAAATATTATAGTGCACAGGGCATTTATCTTGCATGCAGAAGTCCCAGGATCAATTCCTGGCACTAAATGTTTCCTGGAACTCTGCCAATAATGGATCAAGGAGTAAGCTTTGAGCAACACTAGATGTGAGTCCAAAACAAATATAAACAATAAAAAAAACTGTGATTCTTAATTTAGTGTTAGTTCTGCAGAGAAAGTTACTAATCTCATACTTATTTGCCTCCTGCCAGATAGTGCTGATTCTCATCTCTTTATTCTAGTTGTAACTATCCTTTTCATAATAGCATTATCTCTCAGCTTATTTATATTGTATCCTCTCAATGCTAAAATTTCTATGTTTCTGATGCCTGATGATCAGTTTTTGCAGACATTCCTAGTATTTCTTAAACGATGTTTATAGTTTTGTTCACAAATCTTGGATAAAATGAGATGAGTGTCACATATTTGGCTGCCATTTAATTTTTTCAGTAAATATTTCTAAAATTTAGAGAAATCTGCCATCCAGTAATATTGTGTATTTATTTAATGGACTTATACAAGTAGAGCTTTACAATTATATATATATATATATATATATATATATATATGTATACATAAGCACTGCTTTCTGGTTTACCTTCCTTGATTTATTTATTTTGATATTAGGTGTGTTTTATATTTCAGATCCATTCATACTCCTTTATCTACTACTATAAATATTTCACTTGCCAACATCTTAATTAGAAAATGACAATTATAGATACACTGTCTAGAATATCACCATGAGTTCTTCACAGTGAAACAATAATAGGAAAAAATGCTAGAAAGATATATATATATTAATTTCAAGTTTATAACATTTCCTAAGATCATATAACAATAAAAATATATTTATTCAAGACAATCTATTAAATCCCACTAAACAGCAGCATTTTGGAATAAACAATATACACTTCTTTTGTCTCTCTCATCAGCAATGAATAATAAAAAAAAGAAAACTGCTACATCAAATATAAACATGAATACAGTACTCTAATGAGCTGTAAGAAAAGAAGATATCATGCAATTTGCTGCTTTGTGGAAGGATCTGCAGAGTACAGTTACTCAGAAGAGGAAAGGAAACAAAATAAGTTCTCTTTATATGGGAAATAAAGAAATAAAAGGAAATAGCAAATGCCTATAAGCAATGGAATCTGAAAAGTGGTATGCAATTGGAACTTTGGAAGGTAGACATGTAGAAAGAAGGGTAAGTAACTGGGAGACAAAAGTGGAGAAAAGTGGACTCTTCTGTTGTAACGTAGTGTACATGGAACTCTTCCATTAACAATATCATAAATCATGGTGTCTAAATTTTTTTCTTCTTTTTTTTTTTGCTAAGTAGTGAAAAATAAGATTGTAGGGTTTATTTGCAGTACAGAGAGTTCTGTTCACATAGAAAAGAGTGATATAAAACTGCGTGCAGAAAATAAACTATGAGAAAACAATAACCATTCCCTTTTCATGACTCATCATTTGCAACTGTTAGGCATCTAGATTAAAGTATAAATATGTGCTTTTACATAATAGATTAGAGACAACTGGACAACAATGGAAAATCTATTAAACAAATATGTGCAAAATGCACTCATTAATTTTAAGTAAATCAAATTATAATATGGTTTGGCCTCATGAATATTTATATTTCCTTGAAACAGTATCATTTAAAAATTGGTTAATGATAGATTTCATATATTCAACTTTCCAACACTATAGCGTCCAACAATGTTTACTATTTCCAGCATTTTTATTTTGACTTAACCCTTGACTTAACCCTTGCATAGAGTTTCAACAACATCATAGTAGCTGAAAATAAAGCACTTATAATGTGTACTTATTTTAATATAAAAATAGTGTACTATTTTATATTACATATACATATTAATATATTACATTTCTTTTTTTATTTTGATCATAGTGGCATACATATTGTTGACAATAATACTTTAGGTACATATTTACATAATTATTTATTATTGTTATTATTATTTTTGATTTATTTATCTATTTTGGTCGATTTTTCTGTTTGGGTTCGATTATTGAAAGTGTTGTCCCCAATTATATTTATTTTTTTTCTTTCTTCCTTTCTTCTCTTTCGTTATGTGCTATACCATGTTTCTTAATTCAAGACCATGGCGTGATTTTTGTGTGTTTGTTTTAGTTTTTGTTTTTTTTTGGGGGGGGGTTTGTTTGTTTTGTCTGTTCTTTGAGGTGCTTATCGATATAGCTGGAGCCCTCACTGGATATTTAATACTTCTTTTGGTGTCTAAATTTTTAAAAATTACTTTAAAATAATTTTTATGGAAATATTGTAGGATTCCATTGGTTTCTTGCTACCAAATTTGAATCAAAGCTTATCTTTGAGAAGAGTCTGGCACAATACATAAGGTATAACCATATCTGTGCTGTGGATGTTTTATCCAGGCCAGGCAGTCAGGAGGACCAGAGCTCGGATTCTTGACCTTCACTCACACAAAGAAAGGAAAAGGACTAAGAAGACTGAAGCATCAATAGTCTTGCCTAGAACTCTCTTATAAAGCTATGGTGCTGTTCTATGACAGAGAAATTAACTGTACTGGTATTCCCTTAAAGATTTTTTACTATATTTTCTGGCTATTATTCTGGGAATTATCTGAATATCTTAAATTAATTCAGTTGTTAAAATTAGAAAGCATAATCTTATATTAAAGTCCTTTAAAATATTTTTTGTTTTCTAGTTAGACTAATATAACCAACCAAATCACATTTTACTCTCCTTCATCCATATTTTTTCAAGTATATTTAATCACCCTAAGTGATGATTCTTATCTTCCTTCCCTTTTCTCAGTGTCCAGTGTTGACCTCATTATTCAGTCACTGGTTGCTTCTTCCCAGGGCAATTAAGATAAACTTCTAACTTCAGTTTATGGCTAATAGATTGTAGATATCTTTGTAAAATAAATTGTCTAGTTCTAATAAGCATTCCATTTACTGCAAATAAATGTTCAATGATTCTAACCTGCCTGTAAGAATGATAACATTCTTATACTTATTTTCTTCTTCACAATCTGCTCTAACCTTCTCCAAATTTTCTCCTGCTTCCCAAATTATATTTTCCTTCTAGGAAAGAAAAGGAATTTCATGAAATGATGACTGACAAGTTAAATTAATGACATATACATATTTGAAAAAATAATATGTATAATGTTAAATAAATAAAAAATTATATAATTTATCTAGTTTAATGAGAAAAGGATTAAAATTATATAATATACATGTATAAAACATAATAAAAGTTCCTCTTTCTCAGGTTTTGATTGATTGATATAAAATTAGTAAGAGGTTAATGAAGACAAGGACAGAGTATTTTTCAGCATCTGCCATGGTCAACATCCTCACTCTATGCCTTTTGACTTCATATATTACTGAGTCTCTGCTGCCTGTCTGTTGTCCATACTAAGAACAGTAATAATAATACATTTTTTAGAGAAATACCATGTTCTTGAAATATTTTTTGGCTTATCTCAGGTCCTACAGTGAGCACATTAAATAATGGCCAGGTATTATATCCTTATATCTCTTTCAGATAGTTTTATAGAAGCTATAGATAGGGATTTCAGTTTATTATTTTACTGAACATAGCACTTAATATATGCTATTCTAACTGGTATGATGATAATAAGTTGCTACCAATACTTATTTATATGCCTACAGGTTGGCCACATGCTTTTCTTCAGAAAAGTGTCTGGTCATCTACTCTCCACTTTTTTTTTTTTTTTTTTTTTTTTGCTTTTGGTTTCGGGGCCACACCCAGTGACACTCAGGGGTTACTCCTGGATATGTGCTCAGAAATCGTTCCTGGCTTGGGGGACCATATGGGAAGCCTGGAGATTGAACCAAGGTTCGTCCTAGGCTAGTGTGGGCAAGACAGATAGATACCTTACCGCTTGCACCACTGCTCCGGCCCTTTTTATGGCAGTATTGTTTTCATCCTACCATTGAACCTTTGTGAATACTTTGCATATCTTAGCTATTAAGTCTGATCTTTTTTTTTCCTATATAGAGCACTGTCTTTTAAAAATTATTTAGTGTATTTTCAAAAAAGTAGAAAATTTTAATGCTATCTTGTCAGTAAAGCTTGGGTAAATTACTTAAATATTTAATGCATGTTTTTCCTAGCTACAACAAAGTATATTATTTGAAATAATATTATATTAAAAGTATTATTATTAAAAGTGTATTATTTAAAATAATAATATACCATGTGGGTTGCTTAGGAAAGTTTTATTGTCACCTGCATTAATTTCTCATGAGAATTAAATAAAACTTATAAAATCACTTAATAAAACTGCCTCATGGGATGCAAAACTTGTTTTTAAACTTTTACAAGTATTTAGTCAACAAGCCTTTAAAGCTGTTTACTTAAAGTATATCTGCTTTCTGAGGTAAAACGGCTGTATAGTGGCAATTTCTAAGTTGCAATCAAACTTCTTGGAGACTTGCCATAAAAATGTGAGTGAATAAATTGACCCTTGGGATATCAAGAATTTCCTACCAGGGTTATAAGAATCAAGTATGTTAGTTTTTCTTGAAACAGTAATAGTAAATTGATTGTACATTTGACAGATGGTGTTATCAAGATGATTAAATGTAAAGAGACTCTAACTGCACAAAGGAAATGCAATTAAAATTGCAATTGGGACTTATTAGTATGAAATTGTTTATGCTAAGCATAAATGCTTTCATCTTTTCCCCTGAACTTTATTGAGGTAGTGTGTGTGTGTGTGTGTGTGTGTGTGTGTGTGCGCGCGCATGCGTGCGCGCACGCACACAGGTTGATGGTAGGCGGGGGAGTTCTACTTGTTTTTTAATGAGTTTGGATAAAAAGCAACACTTCACTATTTTTATTGCAATGCAAATTTGAAAACAGATGAAGAAAGAAATTGATCGTGGTACTTTATTAATTACATTTATATCAAATCTTAGGTCTAGCAAAAGAAATTAAGTATCACCCCTTATTGGATCCACTGAATAAAAAATCATTCCTCTTTGCCTACCTTTCATAGACTCCTGATTTGACTTAGTCCAAGGAACAAATAAATAACTTATTGTGTGCGAGTAGACTTTTCAAGGATTTTTTACTCTAAGTGGTTGGTTTTAGGATTTATGGTTTAAAATATATATGTGCACTAAGTTGTTCGCACAAATGTGATACTAAATTTCATAAATTAAAATAAGTTAATAAATAAAGTAAAGATATATAAATAAAATAAAATAAACAATAGAATTCCTTAGTCTACATAATGATATAATATTAATATTTTATGTATTTATTTCATTTATTTATTTATTTAAGCTCAAAGAGTTAAGTGTTTTCTTAATAGTACAAGCTTCTTAGCATAAATATAAGGACTCATTGGAATAAAACAGAGAAAATTAGCATGGCCCCTGCACAAGAATGACATGCAAATTCGTGAAGAGTTCCATGTTTAAAAAGAAAAGAAAAGAAATATAAAGACTCAAAGTCAATATAAGTGCTGGTTTGCAAAGTCCTTTAATTTCTACCATTATCTTCTTCCCCATCATAGTCTAACTTCCTGGCATATGCCTAAGATATTCGATTGCATTAAGAGTAATACTGTAATAACAATAATAATAGATTGGAATTTCTATTATAATAGGAATCTGGTAATAATAACACTTATCCCATACTATAGAATCTATCATGGGTGTTATCTGAGAAAACACACTGAGTAGAAAAGAGGGACTTTATTGGCAATAAGAAAATTTTAAATTGGAAATGATGGCTATTAGCAGAGGATAGAGAAAAGTTTCAGAGAAGGCCGGGTTTATGTCCTACATATATATAGAGTGATGTGACACTTTCTAGTATTTTTTTGTGAAACATACATATTTGTGAGGAAGAACAGCGAGGATGCACAATTGGATAATACATTACATGGGAAGAAACTGGCAGAGAAATGTCATCAGTGCCAATGCCTTGGCTTAGGCTGTCAGTCAGGAGAGTTTGGATGACCCAGAGGCAGACTGGAAGAATGTTTAAGGAGCTGTGAGCAATGTATTCATGTAGTTTATTTGCAGTGCATGTAGCCTTCTCTGCAATTACTGTACTATGACTGATATAGCTAAAGTGACTGGTTGCTAACCACTCATAAACAGCAGTCTGGAGCTCTTTGTCAATCAATGGCAGGATCCTGGGTGAAGGCAGAATATTGCCATATCAGAGAATAGTGATTGTTGACAGTAGCAGAGAACACCAAATATCTTTTGGTTCCCATGCCTTAGTCCTACTTTGAGGCAGTGCCACTTGTTTATGGAATGACCTGGGTTATTAATTTTAGGAGAACCAGGCCAGCTGTTTTATGGTAAAAGATATGAAATCAAAGGAAACTACTGGTTCTATTGAAAAGTCTCTTGTGGCAGATATTGCCCGATCAGGTTTTTGTGATCCATATCAATCCAAAACTCTCCTAAGATTTTTCTTTAGCCTAACAAAGTGAAAATGTAGCAAGGCAACTTTTTCCAAGGAGAGGTTGAATCCATCAAACTGTTTTATTTTTTCTTAATTCCAGACCATTCTAAATTTGGGAAGGGCAAGGGAAGAGAAGGGACGAGTTTACAAAAAGTTCTGATACATCTTATGCAGTTATGTTATATCTCACACGATACAACAATATTGATGAGGAAAAGCTATTTTGTTTTACTGAGAGGAAGCAGGATGAGAAAAGGTAAGAAGTTTCCTCTTGATCATAAATTAAAAATGTTAATAGGTGGTATTTGGAGATCAATCTGGCAGTGACACCTTTGTATTACTAATGTCATTCCTTCATTAGTTTCTTTTTAACCTTTGACCTGCAGAATCAACAGGCATATACTGTCAGACTATACCCTAATTGTTTCTCAAGATTTAAATTCATACCTGAAAGTGAAAGTTAGGTATAAGGTAACTGTTAAATTTATCCTAATTGGGAGTTTTAGGTCAAGACTTAGGTAAAAGTTAATATAATGGTTTGACTTTCATTAGCGTTATTAGGTTTAAGATTCTTGTTAGAGTTAGAATGACATGATAACCTGGCACAGGCCTCAAAGGTTTGGGCATTTTCCAGTCACCCCTGAACCAGGGAAGCCATCTACAAAACATCCAAAGTTGTCTATGACATCACCGGGAAGCAATCCTCTACCAGGGAAGACCCTACTGCTGTTCTGACATCGATTTACTCAAAGGAGTCTTCCCTTAACACTGAGAAGATTTAAACAACAATGACCTGCGTACTGGACAGGGCTTTCTGCATTGCCCTTCAACTGTGAGTTGAAATTAGACGCCACTCCGCACCATCCTGACTTCAATGTAGGATATACAGATTCCAGGATCTTCAGCACAGAAACATGATACCAACAGCAGAGACTGTGAAAAATATAACTGTATGGGCACTACAGACAATGACCAGGCTTGGACAAACTAGTTTGCCTGGAGCCTAGAAATGGTCTTATGTCAGGAAACTTCAGGGGTAGGGTCTCCGTGTACTTAGGCCAAAGTTTTTCCTTTCCATGACCCCCATACTTTGGTGGGCCCATGCAAATGAGAATTGCCACTCTAACATTGTTTTTACACTGCTCCTTTGACTCTAAACCTTTAAGAAACCACTAGTAAAAATATCTGGAACTGCATATATGCTTTTAGTTACACTAGCATTCTGGGGGATAAAGGAGGGACATAAGGGATATATGCTTGGGAACAGGGATGAAGGGAGGACAACACTGCTGGTGGAAAGGCCCTCATTTATTATCACTGTGTACTTTAAATATCACTGTGTAAGATTTCTGAAAAAAAATAAATTAAAAATGCCTCTAATAATGTAAGCCATTATGATAAAAAATTGTGTTTTAATCAGAAATGTTCTTTGACTTACATGTATTTTATTTTATATTATATTATATTATATTATATTATATTATATTATATTATATTATATTATATTATATTATATTATTATATTATTATGTTATGTTATGTTACTATATTATGTTATGTTAGTTCACCTCAATATGTTAACCAATTTTGTCTCTTGAATAAATTCTTACAATAGAAAAATTATGTCCGAAAAAAAAAGAATATAGGTTTGTCGAGAGGAGGGCTGAAAGTTCCAGCCGAGTACATGAAGCTCACCAAAAAGAGTGGTGACTGCAGTTAGATAAATAACTACATTGAGATCTATCATAACAATGTGAATAAATGAGGAAAGTAGAAAGCCTGTCTAGAGTACAGGCAAGGTTGGAGTGGGGAGGAGGGAGATTTGGAATGTTGGTGATGGGAATGTTGCACCAGTGAAGGGGGATGTTCTTTACATGACTGAAACCCAATCACAATCATGTTTGTAATCAAGGTGTTTAAATAAAGGTATTAATTTAAAGAAAAATATAGGTTTGTCTATGTATAAAATTGAAAGTAAAATAAGGTATAAGAAAATTATTAAATGTATGCTAATTCCTAAACTTAGGTCTAGAGTAGGTCAAGTTTGAGATAGATTAAGACCAAGTTTAGAGTTAAATTTAAGGTTAAATGTTATATTAGAGTTAGGAATTAGGCTTGATCTTATCCAAAGCAGAAAATGGAGAAATTCACAAGATTATTCTAATTTTAAAATTTTGTAATTCAGATAACTTTTAAATATGGAAAGAGGTGAATTTGTGGCTTGAGGGTGACAATTTTAAATGATGTGATTCTTGAATTGTTATTAACACTAAATAAAAGCTGGGTATGAATTGTTTAGTTTGATCTTAACTTTGCCATTTAAAGATTTCTAAAACTGCTCACAAGCATTTGGTGTTATGCAGAATATTCTTTAAAATAAACACAGAAAGACATTTCTGAGAGGGGCCAGAGTGATAGTACAAGTATAGTGCTTGCATGCACACAATGGTCCTGGAATTTCATATGGTTCCCCAAATACTTCTGGGAGTAATTCTGAGTGAAGTGAACAGAGTAATCTCTAAATATCACCAACTGTGTCCCAAAAGGGGGGGGGGGTACTGTCTGAGAAGCCTAGAAAGATAATACAGCAAGTAGGTCTCTTATCTTGCAGTCTGCTGACCCTTGTTCAAACCTGAATGTCCTATACAGTTTGTCCATCTTTCTAGGAATGATCTCTGAGTACAGACTAGGAAAAAGTCTTGAGTCAAGCCTGGTGTGGCCTCTAAAACAAAGAAAAAGGGTCTATAATAAAATAAAATAAATCAATGCATTTACACAAAAACTGTCATAAACTTTGGAGTTTTATTGTGTGGCATCATATCCCCAGAAAGTTGAGATAGTCATTTCTAATTATGCCAAACTAGGTCTTTCTAGTAAATGCTGCCTAAGTAAGTGAAACTAATGGACAATGCAGTCCCTGTGGGCTTCTGGAGAAAATAGTTTACAGTACTTAAGAATGCAAACTATTTTAATGTAAGAGAAAAGAAAGGCTTGAGGGGTAAAAGAGCATGCCTTTTTGTAAGTTATTTGTTCTTATTGTTATATTGTTATTATTCAAAGAACCAACCCTGCTACCTCCTTTCATGACTTAGAAAAATGTAGTTTATGATGGGAATGTTGCACTGTTTAAATAAAAAAATAAAAAAAAATTAAAAAAAAAAAAAGAATGTTGCACTGTTTAAATAAAAAAAAATTAAAAAAAAAAAAAAGAAAAATGTAGTTTAGGATGCAGGGTCCATCTAAGTAAAAGTTATTTAATTAATATTCTCTCTGTAAAGCTCATCTTTTTATTCTCAGATAATGATGAAGTTATATTTTTTCTGGTTATGTGAAATCTCTCCTTTCTTTAATATTCTAGGTGGCTGAGCACAGGATAAATATTTCAAGCCCACACTGTTTGATGCATTGTAATCCTTTATATGTAGGTTACTAAATTGGTTTTCCAACTACGAACTTACTATTAATTTAATGTTGTTTTTGATTATTCACAGAAGAAGAGTAGAGAACTATTCCCCAAGTTCCAACAACACAAATTAGAATTGAACAAATCAATCCCAGCCCCAACAGCAGATAGATCCCTTCCTTATAATTGCTAGTTATTTTTCTAGCCATGCTGAGACACCTGATTCACTTAACTATACACTGGTCTAAATAATTACAAGTTTTTCTTATTATCACAAAGAATTCTTGGAAAATTATCTTCATGAAGCAAATATCATTTGATGTCAAATAACAATTTTTCACTTCCCTAGAAATCACTCTCAGATTACTACCTATGGACTTTAAACAAGCCTCAGTGGCATTTGGTCCCTGTCCATTCATTACATAAGCAGCATTATATACAACTAGTATAAACATAGATAATGTATGTACAACTACCAGAAATAAGGTAAAATTTTGAAAATCTTATGCTTCAAGTCCCTTTGTCTCGGTAGCATTGTGTGCTTTACTTTTAGATATTAGTGCCCAAAGTGATGAGTAGGGATTTAATTAAAGATGACTACATGGGGAAAATTCCTGCAATGGAGAAGTAATACATGCAAAACTTCAATGTCTCAAATTCTCAACTCTCCTACCATGGTTAACTAGTCTTGTCAATACCTTCTTTTAGTTAATGGTCCCATGTTATGTCATCTATTTATGCCATGGGAACCAGTTGTTCAGAAACCCAAGATAATTTAACTGGGCAAGGAATCACATGGTTGGGGTGGGAGTGAGGATAGGACAGTGAATGAAAATGATGAATGTATATGTTTAAACTAGGAGGAGGAGAAAATACTGAAAGGTCCTAAATCATTATTCTAAACACTATTAGAAGTAGAACTGTAAACTAGAGTATAAAAATTACAACTAAATATAATAAACTCTGAAAGAAGTAGACTGGTAAAAGTGGCATATAAGAGGAAGGTGGGAGTGCCTTGATAAAGGGAAGTAGACACGGGTGAAGGGATCAGTGTTGAAACATTATATGCCTGAAGCACAAACATGAATAACTTTGTAATTTCATGGTGAATGAATTTAACAAAAGGCTCACATCTTCATACAGAGTATTAATGGCTTATAATCCTTTTGAGAATAATATTTGATACAAAAACGCAATATTTGATTCAATTTAAGGGTCTAAAGTTTATTAAACCCATCAAAATGAGCACATTAAATACATGCTGCCTGTGATATATATTAATTTTTTGTTTCTTTGGTTCCACATTCGGCAGCACTTAGGGGTTACTCCTGGCTCTATGCTCAGAAATAGGCTCCTGGCTTGGGGGACCGTATGGGATGTTGGGGGATCAAACCTCATCTGTCTTGGGTGAGCCGCATGCAAGGCAAATGGCCTACCGCTGTGCTACCACTCTGGCCCATTATGCTAATGTTTTTATTGATTTTTTTTTTTTGTCACACTAGGCTGTGCCCAGGGCTTACTCCTGGCTCTACGCTCAGAAATCGCTCCTGGCAGGCTCAGGGAACCATATGGGATGCCAGGATTCGAACCACCGTCCTGGTCTAAGGCAAACGCCTTACCTCTGTGTTTTCTCTCTGGCCCTTAATGTTTTAAAGACTAAATAAAAGTGAAATTATAGGGCCCGGAGAGATAGCACAGCTGTGTTTGCCTTGCAAGCAGCTGATCCAGGACCAAAGGTGGTTGGTTCGAATCCCGGTGTCCCATATGGTCCCCCGTGCCTGCCAGGAGCTATTTCTGAGCAGACAGCCAGGAGTCACCCATGGGCAACTCCGGGTGTGACCCAAAAACTAAAAAAAAAAAAAAAAAAAAAAAAAGTGAAATTATAAACTCAATAAAGTAAGGTTATAGTAACAAATAAAACCTGCAATTCCAGTTGTCGGTTGTTTAACTAAAAAGATACTACTAAAATACAATAAATATATTTATATACATATCTATCTATAAGGGGAACAACTTCTCAAGGATCCAACTTAGTGGAAAATGGTTTTCAATATTAACTTCTTGATCTGAATATGTCACTTCTTTAATACAAAACGATTGCATACAGAACACTCTTGCATCTCATATCTGTCCTATCTCTGAAGTAATACACAGAGCTCCCATATTCTTATGTCTCATTGGACATAAATACTCTCACAGAAATATTGTGTTTTATGCGACAGGATGACATAAAAAAGGTACTGTTAGGGATAGTAAGGTTTATCATATTATAATTTAAATTCCCAGAAAACTATTGTTCTGATATCTAAATATTACTAATCCTTTCACATTTTTCTAAAGTGACCCTGTCATAATCTCATTCTCTTGGCTTCCAATTAATACTCTATTTTTAATATTTTTACCAGTAGTAAGTGAAGTCATTGAGTATCTAGGCATAATTCTACCACCACGTTTATTTTGCAATTGAAGAAGAATATACTTTCAATATATTCTCAAATGCTGACAAAGTTTGCACATGTTCATAATTTTCCTTTTATTATAATACCAAAAAGATGCATATGGATCTAAAAAGATTGGAAAGACATTGCTTCTACTATGCAAAAAAATAAATACAACTAAGTAAAAACACCATTATAACATAAATATTATTTTTATAATAGATTACTGTTTTTAACTTAACAATAGGGGGTAGTTTGCTTTTCTTATAAATAATTTATATGGTTTCTATTATTTAAATTTATATTCTGACTACATGCAATATTATTTAATTTTAACTATGTTTATGTAGCCTAACATTATTATCACTTTGGATACTGTTTCTAAAATAAAGACTATTTCACATAATTTATATCAAGCTTTAATCTTCCATATGTCATCTATATATGCATATAAATATTCTTTAGAAATATTGTGGGGTGCTGAAATGAGTTAAAGTGATAAGTATGGTAACCCTTCATTAACAATAGTGCAAACCATAGTGTGAAAAAGTGAGGAGAAAGAGATAGAGAGAGAAAAAGAGAGAATAATATGTCTTTTGAGAGGTAAGTAGGGGGAAGGGTTGGGGAAAACTAGGAATTTTGTTGGTCAAAGCATATACTGGTGGAGTGTGATGTACTTTGTATAACTAAAACTCAATCATGAAGAATTTTATAACACAGTGCTTAAATAAAGTAATTTTTTCTTTAAAAAAAAGGACCAGTCAAATCTAGATCAAGTAAAAAAACATATTAAACTAAAGCTCATTCACAAAATACACTCATTAGCATACATTGGCTGCTTTTACTTTAGATGCATTCCTGTTTTTATAACATTCTCGATGCTTACCTTTTTAAAAGTGCCATAATTTTTTTCACCCAATGTATTGGTTCCTTTATTTCAAATAAGACCCAGAAAACTTCAATAACCTACCATATTATCTCTAATTAGAGTCATTGACTTTTTTGCACTACTGTTGCATCCCTTAGATTTTTTTCCCCCAACTCCTTGCATTTAAAATACACTATAATGCTTTCACTCCAGATATTCACCATAAAGGTTTTAAGGGACATAACTGACCTTTTTGATATTCATTTTCTACATACAGAATTAGTGAGATAGGGCCAAAGCTGTGGCACAGCGGTATGGCATTTGCCTTGCATGCAGCTGACCTAGGACAGAGTGCAGAGTACAGTTCGATTCCCCCAGCGTCCCATAGGTCCCGCAAGCCAGGAGCTATTTCTGAGCTCATAGCCAGGAGTAACCCCTGAGCATCACCGGGTGTGGCCCCAAAACAAAAAACAAACAAACAAAAAACTCAAATTGGTGAGATAATTATATTTCTTATAAGTGTTTTGATATATTACTTTGTTCAAGGACCTCAAAGAAATTCACTTACGCAAATATTCTTATTTTCACAAAAATAAAAACGTGGTGTGGGATCGATAGTACAGCAGTGGGGCATCTGCTTTGCACGTGGGCGGCCTAAGACAGACCTCATTTTGATCACGGGCGTCCCATATGGTCCCCCAAAGCCAGGCAATATCTGAATGCATAGCCTAGAGTTCCCCTGAGAGTGTGACCCAAAATTTTGGGTGTGACCCAAAATAGCCATAAACAAACAAAACAATCAAAACTAAAGTCTGAAGAACTTGGGTGCTTTCTATACTAATATCCAAGATATGATATAAAACTAAAATAAATAAATAATCCCACAATATTCCTCAAAACAGAGCAGTTTTCAATGCCAGACACTAAAAACACCGCTATGCTACATTAGAGGAGCAATTTTTCAACTGTGAATAATATTTCCTGTTGATTCATTACATTGGCATTTTTCCACAGAAGGATAAGAACATCCAAAAATATTACAAGGTTAACTCAACAATGATACAATTAAATTTATCTAGTAAAGGCATTGAGATTATGGATCAGGGAAAATATGTCATATACTTGAATATATTTTAAATGATTGGACAGTTAAATATAATTGATATAATTGTAGCCTGTTAGCAACCCATGTGTGAAATATATGTTCCAAACAATTATTGTCCTTGAATTAAGTCCCAAAATACACATTCAAGATCAAAGCACAATTTTTGTTGTATCATCTTTTTTTCTCATTAAGGTTATTTAAAATCAAAATAATGCCAAAACAGTTTTCAATTTAAATGATCCAAAATTGTTTTTAGAACTACAAAGAATGCCTTCATTTTAAGGTAGAAAACATCAATTTTACTTTCCCTCATTAACAGTCATGGTTTGATAGAAATAAAAATAATCCCATGACTTTCAAAAATACTTTAGAATATAATACTTATTTAAGTGACCACTAAAATTTATATTTAAAATTTTAAATTTGAGTTGTTTCTTGAAAATATTATTATTCTTTATATATTTGTCCTGTTTTATATTTATAAATATATAGGAACAAATTTGATTTCACCTGAGTTAATAACACTTAAAATATATAAGTACAGTCTTGTTATTGGTTTAAAAAGGTATTTTTCAAAAGCCTGGGAAACAAGTCAAAGTTAGATTTTAATTTTTGTTGTTATTTGGTTATTTACATTTCTTTAAAAAGATTTTTGTTGGTTGTCTTGGGCTTGGTAGACTAAAGCAGTATACAAAAAGCTAAGCAATAAGTTTTTCAGTCAGGTGCAAATTTGTTAAGACTTGTTATTTTTTTTTTCAAAGGATTGAGAACACAAAATGGAATAAAGACAGCCTCTTCAACAAATGGTTTTGGGACAATTTGATAGCCAAGTGTCAGAAATTAAAGCTGGATCTATATCTCACACTTTACACAGAAGTCATCTCAAAGTGATCAAAGACCTTGAGATCAGACCTGAATTCCTAAGTACACAGAGGAAAACATAGGCAGAACAGTCCAAGAGCAAGACCTCAAAGGATTCTTCAACAATATAATGCCAATGGCAAAACCTTTGAAGTAAAATCTGAATAAATGGTACTACAACAAACTAAAAAGTTTCTGTATTGGTACAAAAGAACTGACATGTTGACTTAACATGTTATTATATTTAAAATGCCTTTAAAATGTTAAAGACAACTGAGTGGGAGAAAATAATTGCACTCAACACAACAGAAAGAAGTGTTAACATCTAGACTACATAATGTAATTACAAAGATTAATTTCTCAAAATCTAAAAACACTATCAAAAAATGGGGTGAGTGGGGCTGGAGAGATATCATGGAGGTAAGGTGTTTGCCTTGCATGCAGAAGGACGGTGGTTCAAATCCCGGCTTCCCATATGATCCCCCGAGCCTGCCAGGAGCTATTTCTGAGCAGAGAGCCAGGAGTAAGCCCTGAGCACTTCGGGTATGAGCCCAAAAAACGAAAAAAAAAAATGGGGTGAGGAAATAAACAGACACCTCTTTGAGGAAGTCCAAAAGATGTCGAATAAGCACAGAGAAATAAAGCTCATCATCATTTGTCATTAGGAAATCCAAATCAAAATGATAATGAGATATGATTTTACACCAATAAGGATGGCACATATCAAAAAATGCTGAGGAAAATGTGTATTGGCAAGGACATAATGAGAAAGGAGCTCTCATCTACTGCTGATGGGTACGCTGTCTGATTCTGCCTCTATTAAAATAGTATGGAGGGTTCTCAATAAAATCAAAGTCCAGCTGCCATATGACAAAGTATTTACAATTTGGGGTATCTATCACCAAAGAAAAACAATAACATTATTCAAAAGTATGTACATATACCATATTTTATTACAGCACTCATTATTCCACTAAGATTCCAACTAAGTTTGGACTCTCTAGCTGTCAAACAAGAGATGATTGTATCATGAAGCTATGGTACATAAATACAATAGAATATGACAGCTGTAAGAAAGGATGCTGTCATGTAATTTGCTGAAACATAGATGAAACCTGAAGATACTATCTTAAATGAAGTAAGCCAGAAAAAGGGTCAGTACAGGATGGTATAATTTATATACGGTATTAGAATAACTGCATGAAGGAATGCAATAGATTATATGGGATTTATCTATAACACTCTTGTTCCTATAGTGAAAAGAAGAAAGAAATTGAGGGAAAGTGGAAAGAAACTAATGTGAAATAATGGGACTACAAGGAGCCAAAGGGATTCAATGCATTTGTGTGTTAAGAAAGAAAAAAAATGAATCCTCAAACTGCAGAGTCAACAACAATGAAATTATGAGACTCAAACTTTGACAACTAAACATAAACAGGTGCCTGGTATGATTGCAGGCTGGGCAGAGGGGTTATGGCACAAAATGAACTATGGAAACATTGGTGGAGTGAAGCTGACATTAGTGGTGGGATTGATGTTGGAACATTATATGTCTAAAACTCATCTACATAATAATTTTGACTCTGAAGGCAACTTCAGTGAGGCAATATCACTGGCTGAGCAAATAGAAGAAAAATAGGAGAAAGGAAAGTATATCAAATTAAGCAAAATATACTTTAAGTAATTGTTAGAAACAAAATATATATTAATATGATCAAATATATTCCAAAATATGCAATAATCATGAATAGATATGAAGTTATGAGGGGCTGGAGCAAAGTACAGTGGGTAGAGTACAGTGGCTGACCTTCATTCCATCCCTAGCATCCAATGTGACCACCCAGACACCTGAAAGAATAATTTCTGAGTGCAGAGGTAGGAGTTACCAATGAGCATTGTCGCTTAGCCCTTTCCCCAATAAATAGAACTTAGAATGCACTCCAACTATGTGAATCAAGAATTAAAGGAAAAAAATTTAATTCTGCAAACAAGATTTGAAGATGTCTATGTCTCAGTTATAACCATGGATAGTAAAAAGCATCAAAAAAGTGGATCACTTAACATGAAAATTAAACTAGATCTAGCAGACTTTCAGAAACTTAAGATATAAAGCAAATTCCAATCAATTTTGCAAGATTGAAATCATGCGAAGGAACTTTAAAAATATCACAATGGAATGAATTCAAACTAAATAAAAGAAGGACATTTACAAAGTGGAAATAAATAATATAGTTAAATTATGAGTGAGGAAAAAATTCACTAGGAAAATTATAAAATATTCAGAAATGAGGGAAGGAGTGATAGTAAACAGGCATGGCATTTTTTTTGGGGGGTCCACACCTGGCAGCGCTCAGGGATTACTCCTGGCTCTATTCTCAGAAATCGCTTTTGGCAGGCTCGGAGAGACCATATGGGATGCCGGGATTCGAACCACAACCTTCTGCATGCAAGGCAAATGCCTAACCTCCATGCTATCTTTCTGGCTCAGGGCATTTGTGTTGCATGTAACCAATAACCAACTTGTGTTTGATTCCCAGCATCCCATATGGCATCCTAACTACTTCCAAAAGTCATTCCTGAGGGTAGAGCAGGGAGTAACCCCAGAGAACTACAGGGTATAGTCAAAAAATAAACAATAAAAAAGGAGGGACTGAAGAGATAGCACAGTGGTAGGGCATTTGCCTTGCAAATAGCCCATCCAGGTTGAATGGTGGTTCGACTCCAGGCAGCCCATAGGGTCCCTCAAGCCTGCCATGAGCGATTTCTGAACACATGCTAGGAGTAACCCCTGAGCACTGCTGGGTGTGATCCCCCCAAAAAATGAAAGGAAAAATAAAAAAAGAACCCAAAAATTAAGAAATAAATGTCAGACAAATTAAAAGCAAATTATCTTAATAACCTAACAAGCAATATAGGAACTAATAAAAGCAAATTAAAATTAAGCTCAAGGTTAACAAAAAGGACATAATATCAGAAAAATATGAGTGAATTAAAAATAAAAATAATAATTAACATCATAAAAAGAAAAACATGAATTTTAAAAAGATCGACAAAATTGGCTAAATAAACAAGTTAAATAATTCTATGAAGGGACTGAAGCGGTGGCCCAAGTGGTAGGGCATTTGCCTTACACAAAGCTAACCTAGGGTGGACCATGGATCAATCCCCAGCGTCCCATATGGCTCACCAAGTCAGGAGTGGTTTTTTAGCGCATAGCCAGGAGTAACCCCTGAGCATCACCGGGTGTGGCCCAATCCCCCCAAATATATATATATATATATATATATATATATATATTATTCTATGAAATTTGCACATAGACATAAATATGTCTTAAAATTTTCCCTAAAAGTACAAAAGAAGAAATATTTTCAACCCTCTCTGTGGCCTTGGGGAACAAAAACACTTGAAAAATTTTTGAAAAGAAAATTGTCTTCTAAAACTATTTATTGATTTTTGATATATATATATTGATATATTTTCATCAAAATATTAAAGAACCAAATACAATGCTATCATTACTAAAAGGGTTTCATATTGTGACATGTATAATATATTCCAAGAATGCAACTATAAACTCAATACTTAAAAACCAATCAATGTTGGGTTGGGACGTTGCATGCATGAAACCTCATTAATAAAACGGCAAGTCATGGTAATTTTTTACTAAAACAATCAATGTAATACAACTAATCATCAAAACAAAAAACTAACTCATTATTAGTTAACTGACACAAAAGTGATAAATTCCAATTTTATTTTATAATAAAAATATCCATTAAGTAGAGAACTTCACCAATCATATAACATTTACAAAAAATCTACAACCAGTGTAATGAACAGACACTTTCTCAAAGAAGAAATACAAATGGCCAAAGGTACATGAAAAAATGCTCCACATCACTAGTCATCAAAGAGATGCAAATTAAAACAACAATGAGATTTCATCTCACTTTTCAGAGATTGGCACACATCACAAAGAACAAAAACAATCATTACTGGGGGGGATGTGGGGAGAAAGAAAGTCTCATTCACTGCTGGTGGGAACACTATCTAGTCCAGCCCTTATGGAAAACAATATGGAGATTCCTCAAAAAACTGTAAATTGAACTCCCAATTGACCCAGCTATACCACTCCTAAAGATATATCCTAGAAACACAAAAATTCAATACAAAGATTCCTATATTCATTGCAGATATATTCATTGCAGAACTTTTTACAGTAGCCAGACTCAGAAAACAACCAAGATGTCCTTCAACAGATGAATGGCTAAAGAAACTGTGGTATATATACACAATGCAATAATATGCAGCCCTCAGGAGAAATGAAGTCATGAAATTTTCCTATACATGGCTGTACATAGAATCTATTATGCTGAATGAAGTTAGTCAGAGGGAGAGAGACAAACACAGAATAGTCTCACTCAACTATGGGTTTTAAGAAAAATTAAAGACATTGAAATAATTCCCAGAGTTCAGGGCCAAAGGACCGGCTCTAGATATGAAGCTCACCACAAAGAGTGGTGAGTGCAGTTAGAGAAATAACTATGCTGAGAACTATCATAACAATGTCAGTGTGTGAGGGACATAGAAAGCCTGTCTGGAATACAGGGGGGGTGTGGGAGGGAGGAGATGGGGGTATTGGTGATGGGAAGGTTGCATGGGTGAAGGGGGAGGGTGTTCTTGTTATGACTGAAATCCAACTACAATTATGTTTGTAATCATGGTGTTTAAATAAAGAAATTATTTTTTAAAAGATTCAAGTTTTATTCTTAAACACAGAAATCAGAAAAAGAAGTTTCTTTCTGGGGCGGAGAAATAAAATGAAGGTAGAGTGTTTGCCTTGCATGCAGAAGGACAGTGGTTCGAATCTGGTCATTCCATATGGTCCCCCGAGCCTGCCAGGAGCAATTTCTGAGCATAGAGCCAGGAGTAATCCCTGAGCACTGCTGGGTGTGACCTAAAAACAAAAAAAAAAAAAGAAGAAGAAAGAAAGAAAGGAAAGAAAGGACAGAAAGAAAGAAAGAAAGAAAAGAAAGAAAGAAAGAAAGAAAGAAAGAAAGAAAGAAAGAAAGAAAAGAAAGAAAGAAAAGAAAGAAAGAAAGAAGAAAGAAAGAAGAAAGAAAGAAAGAAAGAAAGAAAGAAAGAAAGAAAAAAGAAAGAAGAAAGAAGAAAGAAAGAAAGAAAGAAAGAAAGAGAAAGAAAGAAAGAAAGAAAGAAAGAAAGAAAAGAAAGAAAGAAAGAAAGAAGAAAAGAAGAAGAAAGAAGAAGAAAGAAAGAAAGAAAGAAAGAAGAAAGAAAGAAAGAAAGAAAGAAAGAAGAAGAAAGAAAGGAAAGAAAGAAAGAAGAAAGAAAAGAAAGAAAGAAAGAAAGAAAGAAAGAAAGAAAGAAAGAAAGAAAGAAGAAAGAAAGAAAGAAAGAAAGAAAGAAAGAAAGAAAGAAAGAAAGAAAGAAAGAAAGAAAGAAAGAAAAGAAAGAAGAAAGAGAGAAGACAAAGAAAGAAAGGAAAAGAAAAAACGAAAAAATAAGAAAGAAAGAGAAAGAAAGATGGAAAGAAAGAAAGAAGAAAGAAAGAAGAAAGAAAGAAAGGAAGAAAGAAAAAATAAAGAGAGAAAGAAAGAAAAAGAAAGAAAAAGAAAGAAGAAAAAGAAAGAGAAGAAACAAAGATAGAAAGAAAGAAAGAAAAAGAAAGAAAGTAAGAAGAAAGAAAGAAAGAAGAAAGAAAGAAAGAAGAAAGAAAGAAAGAAAGAAAGAAGAAAAAAAGAAAAGAAAGAAAGAAAGAAGAAGAAAGAAAGAAAAAGAAAGAAAGAAAAGAAAGAAAGAAAGAAAGAAAAGAAAGAAAAGAAAGAAAGAAAGAAAGAAAGAAGAAAGAAAGAAAGAAAGAAGAAAGAAAGAAAGAAAGAAAGAAAGAAAGAAAGAAAGAAAGAAAGAAAGAAAGAAAAGAAAGAAAGAGAAAGAAAGAAGAAGAAGAAAGAAAAGAAAGAAAGAAAGAAAGAAAGAAAGAAAGAAAGAAAGAAAGAAAGAAAGAAAGAAAGAAAGAAAGAAAGAGAAAGAAAGAAAGAAAGAAAAAGAAAGAGAAAAAGAAAAGGCAGAAAAAAGAAGTTTCTCCATTTCAATTAAAATTTTGCTAGAATTTATAACTGAACTCTTTAGGCAAATAAATTAACAAATATCACCTATATGAAAAGTAAACTGCTAAACTATCTTGATCTATTGGTCCTATATTGTTTATTAAAAATCTCAGATATATTTTTAAAGATTCTAATTAATAAAAATCATTAATACTGTCAGGGTCAAAGCAATAGTATAGTGGGTAGCCAACTAATCTATCATATGGTTGACCTGTGTTCCATCTCTGACATCTGACATGGCCTCCCGAACCCACTAGGAGTGATTCCTGAGGCAGAGACTGGAGTAACCCCTGAGCATAATTGGGTGTTGCTCCAAAGTAAAACAAAACACCAATTAAAAAGCTGTAAATTATATAATCAACACACAAAATTCAGTTGTGTGTTGACTAATAATCATGAAAAATGATGCAGTATCAAATTGACATTAAAATGCAATTTCACTTATAATGAAATAAATAATATAAAAATACTTAAAAATAGTTTAGAAAATGAGTAGTAAGGTTGTTAGAATGATAAAGTAGGGCATTTTCCTTACATGCTGCCAACCGAGGATGGACTCGGGTTCAATACCCAGCATCCCATATGGTCCCCAAAGACTGCTGGGAGCTATTTCTGAGTAACCTGTGAACAATGCCATGTGTGGCCTCTCAATAATAAAAACAGAAAACAAAAAAATGAGTTGTAAGTTGTACACTAAAATCTATAAAGTTTTATTGAAATAGATTAAAACAAAGATCATGTGATCATGTGTGCAAAATAGAGTCAATATACTATTAATATGGCTATATTCCTCAATGAATATATCCTACTTAGATTCTATTAAATGTTCTTGTAACATAATTTTCTAAGGAGAGAGAATCCAATACTCAAATTTATATTCTAAAATGTAAACCTCGGGATGTAATATAGTAATACTTAGTAGTTTGAAACTAGAAATATTCAAAATATTATTTTGATGGCATAATATTATAATTCTAGAGAACAGCATAGACTTTTAAGAGTTCAATAATAAAATATGTGGCAACGGATACAGTTTAATCAGATCCATACCCAAAAGGTGCCTGGCAGAGAGACAGAGTGCATAGCAATTCCTAGTGAAGGTTGATCTAGCAATTTAAGCCTGACAGTTTATTGGCAGGACTTGGTATTATTTTAAGGTCAATGGGACCATAATGTAGTGGTGCAGAAGGAGACATGTTTTCTAAGGGGAAAAGTGAGTATCGTTCTTTATAAGCTAATAAGAGATTTTGCTGTGGCTTACAAAATCAATACTGCAGTGATTTATAAACACAATATTTCTTGTTCACATATTTGTTAGCTTATATTTTACTTCAGGTGGATTCCACGCTATTCCTATTCCAGGACTAAAACTGAAAGGGCAACTATTATTTTCATCTTGTGACAAAATAGAGCCAATCTTGAATTTTTAAACACCTATGCAATTATTCCATATATCACTACCACTCACATTTCTCTGGCCAAACCTGGTCATCCAGCCAAGAGTGATGTCAATGGGGTGAGAAGTTGATTCTCTTTCTGGAAGAGGCACAGAAAAACACATGTCAATGTGTGAGGATGTATATCCTATTACAAGGATAGATAGTTACTGGAAAGTGTATGTAATATACCATTTTGAGAATAAATTATATAGAAACACAAAGGAAAACTTCCTGGTAAAATATGTAACAGATATCTTTAGGTACTAGAATGTAGATTTATTTTTAATTTGATAAACATTATAAGATCATTCACTACAAACATAACAATTTACTTCCCCACCAAAGCACAAATTTAGACCCTTTCTAATACACTAAGTATTAAACTAGTTGGAATTATTTTATACTTCTCATCCTCAATTTTAGGGCTGAGTATTTTATTTATTGAATATTTCTTTCCTAATATTACCTTACCTGTTTCAATTATTTAAGAATACAATTTTTTCTATGAGCTTAAAGTCAAATCCAACTTTTGAAATGATTTGACAAATACCAGATCTGAAATTTTGCTATTGTGACTAAGGTAAAATAAATTTGGATATAACACTTTTGTATGACCAGGGTGTGCCAGAATTTGTTCTTGTTTTTAATTAAAAGGTTTCTAAGTACCATCCTAGCTAAGATTTACCTGTCAGAAATTGGAAGCATTTACCCTGGATTAATGCCTGAGCTCTTTTAAATACTAAATCCTATGCCAGTATATTATTACTGACCACTGAGAAGAGGAAGCAATCTCCTTATCTTTGCTTAGACTATTATGCAGCATATATATCTAGAAAATTCAAACTATTCTGTATCATTCTTTCCCAATGTGTGCCAGAGAATATTCTTTCAATTGATGTCACATAGGAAAATGGGATAAAGAAATGTCAAGTTCGTAAAAGACTATACACCGATTTTTTTTTGTCTTAAAACAAGAACAACAAAATGTGTTTAGTGCCTGTATAAGCTTGGTAATAGACACAATAGCCTTAGTATTAATAATGCTAATTAATAATAATAATAATAATTAATAACAGCCTTAATATCTTCATGTGTAAAAATTTAAAAAAGTCCTCTCAGAAATGTTATTATTTAACAAATTAAATACCTTCTAGTAATGCCTTATACATAGTAGTGGTGTTATATTCATTTTTATTATATCATTATTTAAAAGTTCTCAGAAATTTGAAGGCTGGAAATGAAAACTGGTGAAGAGATGAGTATTGAGACTAAAATTCAAATTTCATAACTTTTTAACTCTTTATCTCATAGTGATTTAAATATTAAAAAAGTTAAGAAAACATTTCAATTAGCAGTCACTAGGAGCAGAATGATAGAACTGAAGGTTGGGAAACTGTTTTCATCCCTGGTTACATCCGAGGACCACATAGGGTTCTGTTAGTTCTTTAAGGAATGATCACTGAGTGTAGAATTAGGAGTAAAATCTTACCACAGTTGGCTGTGGCCTCAAAACAAAACAAAACACCAACAATAAAAATGGCCAGAGTTGAGGCAAAGTGGTGGCTCAGCAGTAGGGCATTTCCCTTGCACGCGGCTGACCTAGGAAGGACCTTGGTTCTATCCCCAAGCCAGGAGCAATTTCTGAGCACAGAGCTGCTGTAGGCGGCTTCTGTCCTACAGCCATCAGTGAGATTTCGGTGAATCCACTTTAGAGAGAGTGGGTTGCACAGACGGCGAAATATGAAATATAAAATAAATGAAACCACACAGAGTATGTGGGGTCAATACGTTTCTGGCAGGAGTGCGACAAGTTTAATTTTTTGAGTAGGGGTATTTATAGGGGTAAAATTAGCCACAGGTGAACAATGATTGTAATCACAAAGCCTAGTACAACAATAACAATACCTAAACTATGGGTGTGACTGTAAAAATTCTAAGTTACAAGAGAGAAGGTCACAGTTCAAGGTAACTTCTTGCATGCTTACTTTAAATGCAAAATCAGGATTCGGAGGAAGTAGGAAATATCTAGAAACTTGATCTTTCTAGGCTGGACTCTATAGTTATAGAGGTTAAGTGAAGGGAGGAACCAAATCCCCAAGAATGAGCTTCCCTATTCTAAAGGAGGGTCAATAGTCAAGATCTGCATTTTGGTTACGCCCTTGATTACCAGAAACTGCAGTTGCAAAGAGAAAAATTGTCTTTGCTTTTAGGGCTCACTATATCCAGAAAAAGCGGTTCTCAAATAAACTTTGGTGCTGTAATTTCTGAGCCAAATTATTTGATAGAGGCCATTATTTTGCCTGATATATATATACAAAGGAGAGATAGTCACATACTGGCTGAAAATGTAATGGCAGGCATCTTTGGAAATTCCTCAACCATCCACACAGGGGAAAAAGGCGTCCACAGTGGGCCTTTTGAGGAACCCCATGGGGGTTAAATTAGTTCTACCCACCAGGAAAATCTAAGGATACATCTGGTGGGCTGAGCCCCCCTAAAAGCTTAGGTATGCCCTGGTACAAAGCCATGAGTGACCCCTGAGATTCACTGTCGCTGGATGAGGCCGAAAAACAATCAAACAAAAAAACAAACAACAAAAATGGCCAGAGTGATAGCGCAGTGAATAAAATGCTTGCTTTGCATCTTTTATCAATCCCTGAGCACCACTAGAGTAATTTCTTGAATACAGACCCATAAGTAATGCTGATTTTGGCTCAAAGTCCAAAAAACCAAACAAACAAACAAAAAAAATCTCGAGAGCCATATGTTGCAAAATGGTTTTGATCACCAACATATTTTGAGCCCTAATTTTTGTAACGGTTTAGGCAGTATAGTTTTCTGTGTACAATAAAGTTATCCCTCTGCCTGTTTTCATGGCAAGCATGAATTTACTGACACAGCTTTTTCAAAGATTATGATAAGCTTGGTTTGAAACTTCTGCTTAAAGCATTCCCAAAGGCATTTTATTACTGTTCTCTTTAATAAAATCTACTTATTCATTCCTTGTGATTAACTGCCTACAATACCAGAAGCAATAAACAATAAAATTATTATTAAATTCTCTCATGGAAATAGGACAAACTAGGAATTCACCTTGATTCAGAGGTGACATCTAACTTTGAGCAAGACAAAACCCAGAGTGGAGAATTCAAAGGCAGAATCCATGTTTTTGGCTATCTTTGTGCTGACAGAAAAAATATGAAGATATATAATCCTAAAAATAAAGCTAAAAGAGGATCTTTTAAAAAAAGAATTTACCTAAAACTAAAGGTTTATTTTTAATGGACAATGATGAAAAATGGAAAGTGAAAATTTATTATATTTTTTAAAGTATTTTACTTCACTTAGGAGCATTTGCAATGTGCAAATTAAAGATCACTAGTATTCATAATATACAAATGTACAGTATAATTTTCATAAACTATATCATTTTATTTATTAAACTGTACATAGCTGCATAGATTAAATGTCAAAAAATTACAGATTGATAAATCCCAGGGATTAAACATAAGTAATAATGAAAAAACTATGTGAAGTCTTCCTCTATAACAATCACATCTAGTAATTTCTCACAACAAAGACATATTTATATTCCTCATCTAACATCTTTGCCATTTTCCTTCTCAGAGCAAAGCAATAGGTTAAGAAGTACAATTCTTGACCATCGAAGGTCCCTCTCTCCTACGGTTTTATCTCTGGAGACAAAGTTGATAAATGATGCATCCAATTTAAAAAAAAATCAAAAAATTGATGTTCAATATGACTACTTTAGGTGCTATTATAGGACCTGTTATGATTTGGTATTGGCTGAGTTCAAATTGAAAGAGAAGCACTAATGTAATTCTGAGTTCTGGCCTTAAAAAAAAATCCCGTTAGTTGTATAAGCTTGATAACTTAGCAAAAGCGACTCTGATGTTGGTTTCCTCAGTGTATTCTTTAAATATAAATAGGTTCCTGAAAACCCCAGAGTAAGAATGAGATATATTCTTCTATTCACATCAGCGAGCTCCCATTTTGACAGAAATTACCTGGCTGAAGAAGATGTTATTTTTCCTGCAACCTCAACTCTCTTGCCTGCACCCCTACCCAGGAGTGAATATCAGAGTTTAAATTATCTTCTAAATTCCCTCTAACTTTAATAACAATCCTCACTGCTTAACTTGGAACAACTCTCCAACTCCTCAAAGTTCTTTATAACATTTTGCTTTATAGTATTGAATGCATTAAATTGCAATCCAAATTGGTTCAAAGTTTACCCTAAAGAGATAGGACACACAGAAATACCAAGATCCATAAATTTCAGTATGAAATAATCCAGATAATATTTAAACTTCATTGTTTTATGCAATTTTAAAATCAAAGAACACCAAGGAGGTCATGTGATTGATTTACTTAATAGTAGATCTGTGAGGGACATCCCTCGTTGTAACTATATCTGATTCAAATAATATGTATTGACTAGACAAATCTATACTAAGTAAATATGTAAAAAAATTAGACAATTTATTACTTTTATTCCAGGCATAATATAGCACTTGCTCATTAAATAATATTTTAAGTGAAAGCAAATTAATTTTAAAACAGGATTATAGGAAGTGGACAGATATTCAAAGGCTGGACCCAGTCTCAAAGATCTAGAATTGATTCTAGTGCCCCATGGCTCCTTGAGCTCTGCTGGTTATGGACATGGTTTCTCTTGAACACTGGTGGAATAGAATAAAGCATCTGAGCAGCACTGAATCTCAAAATCTAAGCACTGAACTGTCCTTTCAGGTTGTTCAAGTATTACCAAGGGTGGTACCGTAAGTATCAAGAGATTTAAAATTCTTCCAAATTATAAAAACATTATAAAAGTTTACTTTGAAAAACTATAAAGAACCCTAAAAATGTTAGGTTCTATTGTGACTATGAGTTTAACAAGACATAAAAGAGGTCTAATATGTGAAGGTATTACTTATAATCATGGTGAATTTTCTAGAGGTTATGAGTCAAGACCTAATGAAGTAGCTAGACCTTACATTGTTATATGAATTACAGCGAAATCTTAAGATTTCTTCAGCATCCTGAACAAAAGATTTCTTCCCTTTATGCATTCCCTCTGGACACAATTCAGTCTGCAGAGAAACCATCAACACAGAAAAAAACACAGATTATAGGAAATAAATATGAATAAACTGTCAATAACAATTTTTTTGATGCTCCCAAATACCTACAAGTTAACTGGCCATAAAAGAAATCACTTGGAAGAGATTTTCAAACCCAAGATGCTTCCTGTGCTAATTAAGGGCTCTGTTAGCAGTCTGACCTTCAGTGACAAGGTGCTTATTAAATCCCTTTGGTTTCTGCCTCTGACTGTGACAGAATTAGATAAAAATCTTACTTATATGTTAGTAAGAAATTATTTTAGTTTAGAACTTTGATGTGGCATGTGCACTATAGATATGAGAATCTAACTTAATACATAATTGGCAGGTTTTCGCTCCCCCAAGAAGTAGATTAAAACACTTAAAACTTCTTTAATAAAATATTCAAGCTTGGTTTTAAACAGAAGTTATCTCATTTTAATATAACTAAATAGATTGTTTTTTGCTTATAATTTAGGTAAACCTAGGAATGATTAGAACTAAGTCAGCCAACCAAAGGACGTTTTAGAAGTATGATTAACAAAATTGAGGACCACATGACCATATTTAATAAAAATATAATACTTTCAAGTAATAAAAAGAAATGTTAACTAATATCCAATTTGATTATGCGGTCAAAATAATATTGAAGTGACATATCTCAGTAGACATTTGATGATCACTTATACTAAAATACTTTATGCTTTATTTTGTTTTTATTTTTTTGTTTGTTTTTCGGGGATGTAAACACCCAGTAGTTCTCAGGGGTTTCTCATGGCTCTGGGCTCAGAAATCAGCCTTAGCAGGCTCAGGGACTACATGGGATGCCAAGGGATTGCACATGGTTCCATACCAAGTAAGTCACATGCAAGGCAAAGACACTACCACTGTGCTATCACTCCGATCCCTCTATTTATTATATTCAAATATAGATTACTGGATATCACCTCCATGTCTTGCATTTCCACTTTAAAACTTTGTATTTTAACAAATTCTCCAAGTAATAATAATTCTTTTATTATTATAAAGAAATAGTTAATGACTTCTCTTTACCTACTAGAGTATATTAACTATTTACATTCAGTAAAAGATTTTTTCCTGAGGAAAAAAATATTCAATATCTCATACCTTCATATACAATGTGTATTAATACTGAATTAAAAAGATATTTTAATATTTCCCATAATTTCTAAAACATTTTTTTTATTTATAGTAATTCATAGAAGTATCAGGCCAAAGTTAAGGAGTAGGACCCTTGTTTATATATATTTTAGTTAGTATCTTTATTTATTTATTTATTTTTATTTTTTATCTTTGGGTTACACCCGGCAGTGCTCAGAGGTTACTCCTGGCTCCACGCTCAGAAATCACTCCTGGCATGCTCAGGGGACCATAAGGGATGCTGAGATTTGAACCAATAACCCAATAACCTTCTTTTTTTTTTTTTTTTGCAATTCACAGAATATTTATTAAGTAAGACTCTGGGCTGGAAGAAACTGGAGAGGTATACTAAAAGCAAAAACAAAAGCAAACCTCAATGAAATGAATATGCCACCATAATTTCTATAGTCAGCTAGATTTTCACTAAAATTTGAAGGAATGATTTTTTTTTTATTTAAACACCTTGATTACATACATGATTGTGTTTGGGTTTCAGTCATGTAAAGAACAACACCCATCACCAGCCTAGAACCAATAACCTTCTGCATGATAGGCAAAAGCCTTACCTCCATGCTATCTCTCGGCCCCAGTATCTTTATTTAAACACTTTGATTACAAATATGATGTAGTTGAGTGTCAATCATGTAAAGACCACCCCCTTCACCAGTGCAAATTTCCCATCACCAATGTCCCAAATCTCCCTCCTTCCCACCCCACCCCGCCTGTCCTCTCAACAGGCTTTCTACTTCTCTCATTCATTCACATTGTTATGATAGTTATATTTAAATACATATAGGTTTACCTAACGTGTCATGCTATGAGATAACAGTTGAACTAATAACAACTCATTTTATTTTGCAGTCTAATAACTTTAATAATTTATACATATATCTCTTAAGAGGAGTCGCATATATGTTTAGTCACAATTGACTATTTCAAATTGAAGTAATTCGGAATTCTTAAGCAGCACCTAGCAATTATGAGATCCTGAACCAGGAATGATAAATGGGTTATCTTAGAGGACTTTTTGTTTTTGTTGTTGTTGTTGTTGTTTAGGCCACACCTGGTGATGTTCAGGGATTACTGCTGGCTATAAGCTCAGAAATCGCTTCTGGCTTGGGGGATGATATGGAAACATCTGGGGATCAAACCGAGGTCTGTCCTGGATCAGCCACATGAAAGGCAAATGACCTACTGCTGCACCATCGCTCTGGTCCCAAGTGGGGACCTTTTGTATTCTGAAATTGTACATCTACAGTCCTCCAATTATAATAAAAAAAGATACAAAAAGTAGAAAAGGCCATTTCTATATTCTTCTATAACATAAAACCCAAGCAATGTATAGAGGAAAAAAAATGGCTAGAATTGTGAACTGAAAAATTTTAAAATTCTTCCTCCTGTGAACATAGAATGAAGTCATAATAAATAGAGACTATTAACATTATATTTGTTTGTTTCTTGGCCACAGCCACCAGTGCCCAGGGATTACTCCTGGCTGAAGGACTATGTCTGACTTCTTACTTGGTGGTTATTCCAGCAGTGCTTGGAAACCATGCAGTGTTAGATAGAGATCAAAACTGGGCTGCTTGCCTGAAAAAATGACTAGTCCTTTGAGCTATCTTTCCAGATCTCAAAGGTTATATTTAAATCAAAGGCCATCTAAAAATGTCTAAAGTAAAATCCAAGTCCTTTTTAGCATTGTATGCTTCCAAAAAATCTACTCAGGTAATTCACATTGAGAAAATATTCCAGTGTATGCTCCCAATTTATAGACAAGCTTTACATTTATAGATTAAATGTCCTATACAGAACATAAAGGAAGGCTAATACTATTGATTTTTCAGATAAGCAAGCCAAAAATCACATCTTTACTGCCAAAGACCTCACTGAACACAATATCCTGGTTTAATAAGAAGCACATTTGGATTTAATGTCTAATATCACTCAGTTCTTGCAGATATGTTACTGCACTTATCTACCACAGCAACCTAGAAAAGGCATGTCATTTCTTCCACACATTTTAGATTAGGAAATTGATCTTCAAAGAGAAGAAATGTTAAGATATATTTAAACATCTGAGAGAGCAACCTCTTTTTTCCTTTGTAAACTGAGGAACTAGTTCAACTTTCCCATCAAAAACTTTCTGCTACCAAATTGAGATGCTATGATTTTTTTAATATGTTGAATTTTCAAGTTTTTATTTTTTTCCAATGTGATTTATTTAGATTGCCTAAGTAGGTAGTATCTATGTCATATTATGACCTAGTTTACTAGCAACTATTACTCAGAAATTCCAAAATGAATAGATTTTAAGTACCAATTAAATGATGAAACAAACTTTCTTCCACAATCCAGTTTATCAGGACTTACCTTTGCCATCAGGACACAAATGTAGCCTGAATATAAAGTGAAAATTTTAGTCCAAAAACTCAGAGTGTTTGGTAAGATTTGATGCCAAATAACTAGATTAGTTTTCTCTTTGCACTGTGCACCTCCCCTCACCCCAACATTTGTTTAGCTCTTATGATGGAAAGCAAATGCAGATTTCACAAGGTTGAACAACTTTGGTAGCCAACACTCTGTGTAGACATATGCAACATTGCCAGTCCTTGTCTGAGTAAGTTGCATTAAGTAATTGCCAAAGCAAAATATCTTGCCTTCATAATTAACTCATTAACTAAGCTATATTATCCTTTCTAAGTCACATTTGGTTTGTGTAACCTTCCAAATAAATATCCATTTTTTCCTCCAAAATAGAAATCACCTCAGAATCAGCAAGACAATTCAGATATAGACAAATGATTCATTCACAAATTAAACTTCAATAATGAGGACTCATTATATTTCTAATTAATTTTACCTGAAATTTAAACAATTAATTTAACCTGAATTAATACAATGAAAACAAGCCCTAGGCTATACTTTCAAATTGCTTTTGTATTTTTAATATAGTTTAGCTTCTAAAAGGTTCTTATAGGAGCCAGAGATATATAGTACAAAGGGGCACTCTTTGCATATGACTGACCCTGGTTCAATCACAGCCAGGAGCATTTCCGGAGCACAGACTCCAAGGTAAGCCTTGAGCTTCAATGAGTAAGACCCAAACCCTCTCCTCCCAAAAATGTCAAAGGACTTCATTAGAAGTCAGAGAGATAATATAGGGGTTAAGGCCCTTGTGTGTTCTCCTGAGCAACTCTGTACTAAGAATGAACCTGCAGCAGCACCCAAGCACAGTTGTGTGTGGTCTAAGCTTTCCAAAATATAATTACAAAATAGAACTAAGGGTTTTTATCACTATCTTGTTTCTCATATGAAACCGTCTTTGGCGCTAGATATTATAGCTTAGAAAACTTCTTTGTGTATGTTCTTGAACCTAAGTAAAGTCTCAGCACCTATTGCCACCACTAGGGCAACTCTGGTGTTTCCAGCAACATGGGGTGTGATTAGGTCCACATCATCACGGATTTTTCAAAGTACTTCCCTGCCTGGTTGAAAAATATCACTGGTAATGGCCCTGGAGATGCCCTGAGCACTGTTTGCAAAGCCTCATTCCCAGAAAGAAACTTTCTCGTATCTAAAATAAAAAATAGGTACCAACGGTCAACAGAAATAGAGTATCAGACGCCATTTCCAGGGAGGGACTTCAGAGCATAAAAACCGGCTATCCTTTGCAAAAGCTGGCTCCCTTTGTGTGACACCAGGCGGGGAAAATCCGCGAAAGTACACCGGCCCAGTGGGGCTCAGCTGTGAAAGACTGTGAGTGTGACCTGTCTATGTCTGTCTACTGTCCTCTTGCGTGAAACTCTTGCGAGTGGGGCAAAAAGAGGCTCAGAGGAGCACGGCCGCTCCGCTTCGCTACGCGGCCGTGCACTCTTTCTAAGGAAAGAACTCCATTGCAACAAGAAGGAAAAATCACACTAAGAACGGCGCTATATCACAGAAGCAAACATTTCTCTCTGGACTGTCTTCTCTGTTACATGCTCGGGCCTAAGATTTGACCCAGTGTGAGGCTTCATCCACGGAGGACTCCCCTCCCTTAGAGGCAAGTCAGCCCATCCAGAAAGGGAGGAGCCAGAGGAGTGTGCTGCCTACATCATATAGACAATGAATACCACTACAACACGTAGAAAAACCCACAATACAAATGTGACAATGGGGAAACAGCGCAGGCCAGCATCAGACATAGAGAATGAAGATGACAATTCTGAGGACCAGATAATGACTGAACAACTAATCAACCTCTCAGATAAGGACTTTAGACTAGCAATATGGAAGGTGCTCAACAGACTCCAAGAAACCATGGATCGAGTTGAACAGAACACTAATAAGAACCAAGAAAATATGAAGGCAGAAATGACAAAACTCCAAACTGAAATAACATGTCAACTAACAGGCCTGAAAAACTCAGTAAACGAAGTGAATGACAAAATGGATAAGCTCTGGGACAGGGTATCAGAAGCTGAGAATAGACTTGGTGCTGTGGAAGATGAGATACATAACAATTCCATACAGCAGGAGAGATTGGACAAAAAACTTAAAGCAAATGAGCAGACAATGGAAAAATTAGTCAAAGAATGGGAACAGACGAAAATAGAAGTCTATGATAAGATCAACAGAAACAACTTAAGAATCATTGGAGTCCCAGAGACCCAGGAAGAAAATTTCCAGGAAGAATCAATGGTCAAGAACATCATTAAAGAGAAACTTCCAGAGCTAAAGAATATATGTGATCAAATCCTGCATGCCCGAAGAGTACCAACCAAAAGAGACCCCAGAAAAACCACCCCAAGACACATCCTAGTCACAATGACAAATCCCACAGATAGAGACAGAATTCTGAAAACAGCAAGATCAAAAGGGGAAATCATGTTCAAGCAAGCTTCCCTGAGATTTACAGCAGACCTGTCACCAGAAACGCTCAATGCCAGAAAGCAGTGGTGGGATATTGTGACAAGACTGAATGAAATGAATGCTTCACCTAGAATACTATACCCAGCAAAACTCACTTTCCGGTTTGATGGAAGAATACATGGTTTCACAGACAAAAAACAGCTCAGAAACTTCACAGACACAAAACCAGTCTTAAGAGAAAAACTGAAAGACCTAATCTAAGACAAGACTACCCAAAAGACACACCAAATTTTGAAATAAAGATGGCATTAAATCCCAGGACAATTCTTTCTCTCAACGTCAATGGACTAAATGCACCAGTTAAGAGACACAGAGTGGCTAAATGGATCAAAAAACTCAATCCAACCTTCTGCTGCCTACAAGAAACGCACCTGAATAGTCAGAACAAACATAGACTCAAAATAAAAGGCTGGAGAAAAGTTATCCAAGCAAACAACACCCATAAAAAAGCTGGAGTGGCCATACTAATATCAGATAATGCAAACTTTATACTCAGGAAGGTTGTAAGGGACAAAGACGACATTTTATATTAATCAAGGGGTACGTAGAGCAGGAAGAATTCACTCTCCTAAACATATATGCACCGAATGAGGGGCCAGCAAAATATTTAATACAACTGCTGACAAATCTGAAAAATAATATCAACAACAACACAATAATTGTGGGGGACCTAAACACGGCTTTGTCAACACTGGCTAGGTCAACCAGACTGAAACCCAACAAGAATATACTAGACCTGAGGAGAGAAATGGAAGAAAGAGGCCTAGTGGATATATATAGGACACTCCATCCCCAGAAACCTGGATACACATTCTTCTCCAATGTACATGGGACATTCTCCAGGATAGACTACATGCTGGCACATAAAACATACCTCCATAAGATCAAGAGGATAGAAATTTTGCAGACTACCTTCGCTGACCACAAGGCTCTGAAATTATTTGTGAACTCCAAAGGGACTCAGAAGAAACACTTTAACACCTGGAAGTTAAACAGCCTCATGCTCAATAACCAGTGGGTCCGAGATGAAATCAAGGAGGAAATAAAAAGGTTCCTGGAAACAAATGACAATAAAGACACAAACTCTCAGAACTTATGGGACACAGCAAAAGCAGTACTGAGAGGAAAATTTATAGCTTTGCAAGCACACATCAGGAAGGAAGAAGGAGCTTACCTGAGTAGCTTAATGACACAGCTAATAGAACTAGAAAATGCTCAACAAAAGGACCCAAGAACAGGAAGACAGAAGGAAATAACAAAGCTGAGAGCAGAAATCAACGAAGTGGAAACTCAAAAAACAATCCGAAAGATCAACGAAAGCAGAAGTTGGTTCTTTGAAAAAATAAACAAGATTGATAGACCACTGGCAAACCTAACAAAGAAAGAGAGAGAGAGAAACTTGATAACTCGTATCAGGAATGAAAAAGGAGAGATCACTACTGATATGACAGAGATTCAAAGGGTAATCAGAAACTACTTTGAAAAACTCTACGCCACTAAAAATGAGAACCTGGAAGAAATGGATAAATTCTTGGACTCTTATAATCTTCCACGGTTGAAGGAAGAGGATGTAGCATATCTAAACACCCCCATCACCATTGATGAAATTAAAACAGTAATCAAATGTCTGCCGAAAAACAAAAGCCCAGGTCCAGATGGATTCACTAATGAATTCTATCAAACTTTCCAAGAGGAACTACTGCCAATCTTGGCAAGACTCTTTCATGAAATTGAACAAACAGAAACACTTCCAAATAGCTTTTATGAAGCCAACATCACCTTGATACCTAAACCAGACAGAGACGCTACCAAAAAAGAAAATTACAGACCAATATCACTGATGAATGCAGATGCAAAGATCCTCAACAAAATCCTGGCAAATAGGATTCAATGCCTCGTTAAGAAGATCATCCACTATGATCAAGTAGGTTTCATCCCAGGAATGCAAGGCTGGTTTAACATCCGTAAATCTATCAACATAATACACAACATCAATAACAAGAAAAATAAAAACCACATGATCATATCAATAGATGCAGAGAAAGCATTTGATAAGGTCCAACACCCATTCTTGATCAAAACTCTCAGCAAGATGGGAATGGAGGGAACCTTTCTCAATATAGTGAAGGCCATCTACCACAAGCCAGTGGCAAATATTATCCTCAATGGAGAAAAACTGAAAGCCTTCCCTCTAAATTCTGGCACAAGACAAGGCTGTCCTCTCTCACCACTCCTATTCAACATAGCACTGGAAGTACTTGCTATAGCGATTAGGCAAGAAAAGGATATCAAGGGAATCCAGATAGGAAAGGAAGAAGTCAAGCTCTCACTGTTTGCAGATGACATGATACTCTACTTAGAAAACCCTAAAGACTCTATCAAAAAGCTTCTAGAAACAATAGACTCATATAGCAAGGTGGCAGGCTACAAAATTAACACACAAAAATCAATGGCCTTTCTATACACCAACAGTAATAAAGAAGAAATGGACATTAAGAAAACAACCCCATTCACAATAGTACCACACAAACTCAAATATCTTGGAATCAACTTGACTAAATATGTGAAGGACCTATACAAAGAAAACTATAAAACTCTGCTCCAAGAAATAAGAGAGGACACACGGAAATGGAAACACATACCCTGCTCATGGATTGGCAGGATTAACATCATCAAAATGTCAATACTTCCTAAGGCATTATACAGATTTAATGCCATCCCTCTAAAGATACCCATGACATTCTTCAAAGAAGTGGATCAGACACTTTTGAAATTCATTTGGAACAATAAACACCCTCGAATAGCTAAAGCAATCATTGGGAAAAAGAATATGGGAGGAATTACTTTTCCCAACTTTAAACTGTACTACAAAGCAACAGTTATCAAAACAGCATGGTATTGGAATAAGGATAGGTCCTCAGATCAGTGGAATAGGCTTGAATACTCAGAAAATGTTCCCCAGAGATACAACCATCTAATTTTTGATAAAGGAGCAGGAAATCCTAAATGGAGCAGGGAAAGCCTCTTCAACAAGTGGTGTTGGCACAATTGGATAGCCACTTGCAAAAAATTAAACTTAGACCCCCAGCTAACATCATGTACAAAGGTAAAATCCAAATGGATTAAAGACCTCGATATCAGCCCCAAAACCATAAGATATATAGAACAGCACATAGGCAAAACACTCCAGGACATTACAGGCATCTTCAAGGAGGAAACTGCACTCTCCAAGCAAGTGAAAGCAGAGATTAACAGATGGGAATATATTAAGCTGAGAAGCTTCTGCACCTCAAAGGAAATAGTGCCCAGGATACAAGAGCCACCCACTGAGTGGGAGAAACTATTCACCCAATACCCATCAGATAAGGGGCTAATCTCCAAAATATACAAGGCACTGACAGAACTTTACAAGAAAAAAACATCTAACCCCATCAAAAAATGGGGAGAAGAAATGAACAGACACTTTGACAAAGAAGAAATACGCATGGCCAAAAGACACATGAAAAAATGTTCCACATCACTAATCATCAGGGAGATGCAAATCAAAACAACGATGAGATACCACCTCACACCCCAGAGAATGGCACACATCACAAAGAATGAGAATAAACAGTGTTGGCGGGGATGTGGAGAGAAAGGAACTCTTATCCACTGCTGGTGGGAATGCTGTCTAGTTCAACCTTTATGGAAAGCGATATGGAGATTCCTCCAAAAACTGGAAATCGAGCTCCCATACGATCCAGCTATACCACTCCTAGGAATATACCCTAGGAACACAAAAATACAATACAAAAACCCCTTCCTTACACCTATATTCATTGCAGCTCTATTTACCATAGCAAGACTCTGGAAACAACCAAGATGCCCTTCAACAGATGAATGGCTAAAGAAACTGTGGTACATATACACAATGGAATATTATGCAGCTGTCAGGAGAGATGAAGTCATGAAATTTTCCTATACATGGATGTACATGGAATCTATTATGCTGAGTGAAATAAGTCAGAGAGAGAGAGAAAAACGCAGAATGGTCTCACTCATCTATGGGTTTTAAGAAAAATGAAAGACACCCTTGTAATAATAATTTTCAGACACAAAAGAGAAAAGAGCTGGAAGTTCCAGCTCACCTCAGGAAGCTCACCACAAAGAGTGATGAGTTTAGTTAGAGAAATAACTACATTTTGAACTGTCCTAATATTGAGAATGTATGAGGGAAATGTAGAGCCTGTTTAGGGTACAGGCGGGGGTTGGGTGGGGAGGAGGGTGATTTGGGACTTGGGTGATGGGAATGTTGCACTGGTGATGGGTGGTGTTCCTTTTATGACTGAAACCCAAACACAATCATGTATGTAATCAAGGTGTTTAAATAAAAAAAAAAAAAAAAAAAAAAAGAAATAGAGTATCATATACTTCCCAGTTCTGTACACTTGTAGATGATAGAAATAGATGATAGAAGTCTTTATTTGAAGCACAAAGCCTAAAGATTTCCAGGCCTCCAAGGGTTTCACAATGGGGCATAAAGAAAAGAGAAGCAAATTTAGGAAATATTGATTTGCTCCAGCATGATACTCGATCTTGGCAAATCAGCAAATATTCCTGTACCCCAGTTTCTAACAGGGAAAGCTTCCAGAACCTTCCCTTGGATCACAGCACAATTTTTCAGCTAATTTTCCTGTCTTCCTGCTTCCAGTCTTGAAACCCATGTCGATAGCAAGAAAATAGTAGTAAAGCAAGTACAAAATGATGTTTTAAAATGCAAAATTATGTTAAAATATACCCTTTTTGCTTTTCTATTCACATCCTTGAATGCACTGAAATTTTACACTGAACTGAACAATGAAAACCTTTTTGCTGTAACTTGTAAAACCTGAAGATGATCGAGATTATATTTCCTTATTGGTTTTATCTGTCATTTCATACTCCTAGGATCATAGCCATGTTAAATCTTTCTGATGTTCATCAACCAAGCTAAATTCGTTTTTTTCTTCAAGGACTTAACTTTAACTTTACCCTTTCTGTTTACTCAGCTTGAAAAGTTTTCTCCAGTTCTTATGACCAGTGCATTCTCTTTGTTTATAGGTCTCAGGTGAAAGTCAAATCCACAGAGCAGCCATCTTTCTCCAAAAGAATTCTGCCTCTGTGTCTCACTGTAGCCTTGACCCATTAACCCATTATTTTTTTTATCATCATAGCATTTATAATCTATTATCCACAAAATTCTGCCTTTTTTGTATGATTTTTGTTTATTTACTCATTGCTCAATCTTTTGCTTTTAACCATGTAGAGACTGTCTGTCTGGTACCCTTCATCTTTATTCACAATCATTCTGTCCAATAAGAGGTCTAACACATGTTAGGCACTAAAAAATATTATTTATTTTGATTTGGGGTCATGACTACTGGTGTTAAAAGTTTATTTCTTTGTATTCTGGGTACCATATGTGATATCAGGGATCAAACCGGTATCAGATGCATGCAAATAAATGAATTCAGAACCTTTCATTGTATCCTCCAGTCCTTATTTATAGATGAATAGACATGAAGGAGTTAAAACAAGCAAATACTAGACAAATGATAAATAATAAGTCTTTGTCAATTGAGATCTAAAATATGTGATTGTTTTTATTTGAGATGAAAAGTTCTTACCCCATAATCTTAAAAAGTAGCAAACAAACTTATCAAACAAACTAAAAATATTAAAGTAACAATAAGAGACGTGTTGTAAGCAGCAGACAAGATTGAATATAGCATCTACTTGCAACCATTAAGTCTTGACATAGAAGCAAGACTATAGAATATATTCTTAATTACAGAGCTTAGTATATTTTCTTTTTTATTAATATCTTTATTTAAACACCTTGATTACAAATATGATTGTAGTTGGGTTTCAGTCATGTAAATACCACCCCCCTTCACTAGTGCAACATTCCATCACTAATGTCCCAAATCTCCCTCCTCCCCACCTCGCCCCCACCTGTACTCTAGATAGGCTTTTTACTTTCTCATTCATTCACGTTGTTATGATAGTTCTCAATGTAGTTATTTATCTAACTGCACTCACCACTTTTGTGGTAAGCTTCATGTCATGAGCTGGGCCTTCCAGCCCTCCTCTTTTTTATCTCTAAGAATTATTGCAAAAATGTCTTTTATTTTTCTTAAAACCATAGAAAGTGAGACTATTCTGCATCGATCTCTCTTCCTCTGACTTATTTCACTAAGCATAATGGGTTCCATGTACATCCATGTATAGGAAAATTTCATGACTTTATCTCTCCTGATGGCTGCATAATATTCCATTGTGTATATGTACCACAGTTTCTTTGGTGCTTCATTTGTTGAGGGGCATCTTGGTGTTTCCAGAGTCTGGCTATTGCAAATAGTACTGCAATAAATATAGGTATGAGGAAGGAATTTTTGTATTGTATTTTTGTGTTCCTCGGGTATATCACTAGGAGTGGTATAGCTGGATCATATGGGAGCTCAATTTTCAGTTTTGGAGGAATCTCCATATCATTTTCCATAAAGATTGGACTAGACGGCATTCCCACCAGCAGAGGATAAGAGTTCCTTTCCACATCCCCGCCAGCACTGCTTGTTCTCAATCTTTGTGATGTGTTCACAGTAACTGAATTATGTTGTGAGCAGCCTAAGAAGTACTCAGAATAATTTCCAGCATTAGATAGTCCAATCGTACTGGTAGGGTAGTACAATGCTCTATCAAGCTATGCAGTGAGGCTTTGAGCACTGTTGGAGTTATACACTGTGATACCCGAGGATTTATGCAAGCAACATCAAGAATAAAACTTGAAACCTCATGTGTGTTAGGCATGCACACCAGAACATTAAAAATAAAATTATACTTAATTCTGATTTATATTACCGTAAATCTGATAATTCATTTAGAACATCACTCTACTTTCTCATTCTCATCTTGGCCATATTTTCAATTTATTTCTCTCTCCTTAAATTTTTATGATCCTCTAGAATTGAACATTAAAATTTAGAAATAAAGACCTCTTGTCTCAAAGGTAAAAAACAAACCATATCAATCTATCATATCATCTTTGAGGTATCATATGATAGCATCTTCATATCAACCTTTGAGGTAACCAAGATAGCTACAATTCAATATTATCCTTGTAAATTCAAAGAGACGTGCAGATAAGGTCAATCAATAATTTTTCAGTCATTCTCTATGCTCACTGACAATGCCATTTATAATCATAACTAAATAGTAAGGGGAAATTTAAGGAACATAAATTCTTATATTTTATACTTTCACCAAAATTATATAAATTAAGTATCTATTAAAATCTACTGATTGATTTTCATCCATTAATATAATTAAAATCTCAAATTATATTTAACTAATTTGATGTTTTCCCACATCTCCAATATATAATTAACTGCAGAAATAGAGAATCATGTGTAAATACTTATAATATTAAAGAATAGAAAACAATTATATTTCAAGAGGCCAAGAGATAGTACAGGTGGTTAGGCGCTCGGCTTAGATTCCTAGTACCACGTATTGATCTCAAAAACCAGTGAGCACAGAGCCATAAATAACCCCTGAGCACCAACAGATGTGGCAGAAAATTGTTTCAATTGTTTCAAAAAACTAAACAAATACAAATTGCTTTATGTACAGCTTTTAAAATAGAATGATTTGTACACAAGCCCTACATACATTTTAATATATTTTAAGAATTTAACAAATGTTGACCTTTATTTTTTTCAGAAAAGCCATTTCCTTCATGTAAAATGTATTAGAATGTTTATTTTACCATAGGAATATCTGGACTTTAGATTTACTAAATAACTTGATATTAATTAAAGAGGACAATTGGGGGAATGTGGGACTGAGTCACATCTGCAGTGCTCAGGGCTTACTCCTGGTTTTGCCCTCAGAGATCACTCCAGAAGAAATCACAGAAATATATAGAGCGCCGGGGAAGAAACCCAAACTGGTTGTTTGCAAGGCAAGGCACTCTTTACTGAACCATCTATCTGGCCCCCTGAGAAAAATAATTTTATCAGAAAGGACTAGAGACAAAAATAAAAGCAACAGGAATAATACTAAATAAATATATTTATATTCAAATTAGAGTACTCAGTCACATCATATATATTAAGAAGAGAATGATAAGATATTTCTTCAACTATTCTCTAACATCACAAGTGAGTCAGAAAGAAATGTAATTATGCCCTTTCATTTTCACCTCCTGACACTTCCTAAGGTATTTGCCTACCTGGAAAAATCTCTCTGGTATTAAAAAGGTCCCCTGCCTAACCTAACTTTACAATATTTATGAATATTCTTTAAGTGATCATACTTATTAGCCCAATAAGAATATGTTTTTGACCCTATATATTGTGCTTCCTAGTATAAGGTATGAATTAAGAAAAATAAATCATTCTAAAAAAATCAAGTTAATAGTTAAAATATGATTAAAAAATTCTTAGCTATATTCCACTATACTCATTTCTTTTCTACTGTCAATCCAACTTTGAAATTGACAGTAATTTTAGACAGAGAAGACTGGGAGAAATTAAAACAGGTATTATGTCATTGAATTTTGGAATACTTTTGAAATGAGATATTTCAATTATCTGAATTCTAAAACTTGCTTTAAAATTATTTTCTTTGAAAGATTTAGAGGGAATTTATATCTTCTCAATTTCCTGATCTATCCAAGTATATTTTAATCAATATAATCTGTTAAACTATCACTTCGATGAAAATCACCAAATTATAAATCACGTATTTTTTTAGATTATTTGCTTTTGTGACTCCTGATTGGCAAGGAATTATGAAAAATGGAAAAAAAAACACTTTTAGAATTCAGTCAGCTGACCATGTACCAGACTTGTCCACAAAATTGAAGAGCCCAAAATGGAAGAGAGGACAGAATTGCTCTAAGAGACCATAGTGAAGAGTGGTGAAGTGGGGTGGAAACACTGTATCCCTAAAGTGTATGAATATGTTCCTCTCTTATTTTCTATTTTTATTTTCTTTTGGGAAATATCCACATCAGTTGTTACTCCTGGCTTTTCATTCTAGAATTACTTGTGGTGCTCAGGAGAACATAGCGAATGCAGTTGGTACAATCTGAATGGAAGGCAAGTGTCTTACACACAGTATTGTCTCTCTAGATTCAAATTTCAGTATTTTATGCTTAGACTACAAATAAAGAATTATTTTTTTATTAAATTTTAATTTAAAAAGTAAACTTTGGAGGCTGGAGTGGTGGTAAAGCAGTAGAGCATTTGCCTTGCACGTGCTAACCTAGACAGACCAGGGTTCAATCCCCTGGTGTCCCATATAGTCCCCCAAACCAGGAGCAATTTCTGAGAGCATAGCCAGGAGTAATCCTTGAGCATCACCAGGTGTGGCCCTAAACCCAAAAAAAATAAATGATAAAAAGTAAACTTTGATTCTAGAATAGATACACACATAAAAGAACCAGAGAAACTTGTAGCACTTAAAGGAAACCTGTTGTATATTAAGAAAGTAATAAAATTGTCAAATAGTGAGCTACACAACTCCAAAAATAATTTGAAATCTAAAAAACATAAATAAATAAATTAACTTGAATGCAACATAGCAAACGAAGATGCAATATAGTGACAGACTTTAGGACCTATTCAAAATCAAATATACAATAAAAGAAGGTAGCCACATGAACATTAATAGCTTTGAAGAAGAATGACATGATGTCAAGGGAAAATAAAATTAACGTGTTCCTACAAACAGTCAGAGGTAAAAGTCTTTTCCTGTGCAAGCCAGTTTCTGAGGAATTTGTGTCTTGTGGAATCTGAAAATCTTAAAAGCTAGTTATATTATTCAGGCTCCAGGAAAACTCTTCTAAATGATCTCTCATCCATGCTATTAATTTCTACCCTGATATCTCACTTTAATATTTAGATTACAAATATAACAATTTGGTTTAGCAATAACACAGAAGGCTCAGCAAGCAACAACCTGCCCAGTAAATCAATTATTTTCATGACACCATTGAGAGATATAACAATTATTATAAATTGATTCTTATTGATCTAATTTTGGATAATTTCATTTCCCTTGTGTTGTGGCAAATATTATATAGTAAAGTTGCTCTTGCCAGCATGGGGATACTCTGTGGTAGTGGGTAGGAGAGAAACTGGACACTGGTAAAGGGAAGGTCACAGTGGTTACAATATTGTTGGAATATTTAATGCTTAAAACAACTATATTATGAACAAATTTTTAAATATTATATTATAATGTTATAATATTTTTAAGTTTGGTTTAAAAGTGTACAAACAAAATGTAAGTACTTCTTAAATTTGTTTAAAATGATAAATTCCTCTGCATTTTTCTATAAATATAAACTATAGGGCTGAAGTAAAGAGATCAGTCCAGATTGGAGGTATAATACAGGGCTTAGGATGTTTGGTTTGTATATTGTTGATACTGATTTGATCCTTGCAATATATATATATATATATATATATATATATATATATATATATATATATATATATATATATATATAGCTATCAGAGCAATACCAGGTGTTTTCCCAGAGCACTGCTAGAATTACCATATCATGTCCCCACCCAAAAGAAACCACTACTTGTTCTACTGTTAAAATTATCGTAATCTATGACAGTCTTAAAATAGAAAATATTTATCTAATAGAAAAGACCTCTAATTTGGTTGTAATTTGGATAAAGTTTTAAATTATTAAGTGTCTAATACAACTTTGCTTTTCAGTAAGATTTTAAATTTTCATTATAGACATATTGCATTTCTTTCTAAAAATGTGCATGTGTAAGATATCTATCTTTCAAGAGAACATGTTACATAGAAATAGAAAGTCATAGGAGAAAGACCACATGTCATATATTAGAAGGGCAAGTAGAAAGAAGTCAATAGTCATAACATTTGTCAGTAGGCTTGCCAAGAGGAAGTAAAAGTAATTGCATCTACAAGTAATTGGTAGATACCAAAAATAACTGCATTAGAACTGATTTTGGATTCATTGCAGCAGCTAGAATAATAATACGAAGAGAAAGATAATATCCATCATTTCTGAAGATACCACTATAATATTTAGATTACCTGTTTGGCAATGCCAAGTATTATCAATACAACAAAATATATTCTCTGGCATATATGACCTATAAGGATTTGTATACATACTAAGTGCAATTAAATAATGTTTCTGTTAATGGTTTACCAATTGGAAAATATTCAAATAGAAGTTGAAAAAGTAACTGTCAATCATTGACACTAATTAAATGAGATGAAATTTATCAATAAAAATATTATACTATAATTTAGAATGTATAAATTATTGAACATGCTCAATCCAAATTTTAAGGTTAGTCAATTGCAAAACAAAATTATTAAAATATTAGTACTATATGAGCCTATATCATTTGGAAAAATTTCAAAACAATTTTGTATAGATTTTGTCACTTGATCTTAATTACATTTTTATCAGGAGGTTTAGGTATATTATTCAATGTAGAAATATCTATGTACAAATATTCACATGTAAGTTTAGAGGATTTGGACCAGAGCAATAGCACAGTAGGTAGCGTGTTTGCCTTGCACCTGGCAAACCTGGGTTCAATTCCCTGACATCCCATATGGTCACCGGAGCCTGCCCGAAGTAATTTTTGAGCATGACCCAAGAGATTCTTGAATGCTGCCTGGTGTGGCAGAAAGAAAAATTAAAGATTATCTATGATAGATAAATCATGGTATCGAATGTAATAAATTATTGGGGGGAAAAGTCACCACTGAGAGTGATAAGACTTTAGAGGTTGGAACACAGAGAACACTATAATAGTATGCTTGCTTTGCATGTGGCTGAGCCAGATTCAATTCTTGGCATCCCATATGGTCCACTTACCACCACTAAGAGTAATTTCAGAGTGCAGAGCAGGAATAACCCCACAGCATCACTAGCTGTGCCCTATCCCCAACAAAACAGCAACAACAACAATGACAAAGTGATAAAAAAAATTTTATTTGAAGTCCTGACAAAGAAATAAAGATTAAAATAAATATTACTTGTTATTTACCTCCTACTTAATTTGAATCTCTCTCAAAAGGCTATCTCAACAAAGCATATCTAAAATGGCACCAAAGTCCCATATCTCTTCATATCCTTAATGTACCTCCTAGTCTTCATTTCCTATTACTTTCTGGTATATCCATTTAATACTTGCTTATATTCCTTAATTCTCCCTCAAATATAAACTACATGAAAACATGATAATGTCTGTTTTTTCTGATACATCCCTACTACCAAATAAACTTCATATGAGATTTATAATTTATGAAAGTACAAAATAAATAGATAAAAGAACTGAAGGTCTCTTAGTTGTAAATTATTGTATATAACTCCTTACTTATAGGAATCAAGAAATGATGCCAAACTTAAGAAGTCAATGACAAATTATAAAAATTCTGTTTAGATTTATACAGGAAGGATTTGTCTATATTAATGGAACATATGTAACATAATTTAGTTGATAGAATAAGAGGCCATTGGACATATTTTGGACACCATCCAAGACAGGTTCATTTGTGGAAAACTGTTATGGTAATGAGTCTGAAGCTCTTCCACATTTTGACAACTAATTAAACATCTCAAAAACAAAGTAATGGTCACCAAATTTTCTTTAAATCTTATCATGAAGGTATCTCAGGGAATAAAAAGTAAAGACATTAGCTAAATATTAGCTTCTGAATCTTTATAGTTATGTACAAAAAGACTGTAAAAGCACTATGTTATGGGGCCAATGTGATAGTGCAAGTTGCTTATCTTGTATGCAGCTGACCTAGGCTCAATTTCCAGCAACTTACATGTTTCCATGAGCCCTGCCAGGTATGATTCTGAGAATAGAGCCAGGAGTTAGCAGAAAACACTGCCATATGTGGCTCAAATACCAAAATAAATAATATATAAATTAAATTATAAAATGAACCAAGTAATAATAAAGCAGATAGGGATATGGATATAGGCTATGCATGAACCTGCCCAAGTTTCCAACTTGGTGTTGTCACTTTGACTTTGGTCCAAGACTCTTCTTTCTTCCTGCAAAAATGGCCAAATGAAGTTTTACTGATGGGAATTCTGTGAAGTTTCAGTAAAAGCTTTCTCAGAAGTAAAGGTGGAGCAATTACTAAAACTTGCAACTCATGAGTATCCATTTAAAATTAAAGAAGAGTGAATCTAGAGACTTGATTTAAGGCAAAGAGTTCAAGGTCTTTTCTTCAACTGGGGAAAAAAACGTTGGATCACTATGAACAACAAATATACCAATAACTTTTGAAAGATACCATCTTTTTCTTTGCAGATAAACATGTCATCAGAATAAGGTTCTTGCCAATCAGACTCTGCTTGGGGCCGCAGTAGAAGTATGAGACCACTCAAGTGAAATAAAGTTAATTACTTTAATCTATTGCCAACAATTTCCCCACTCTGGCCAGCCAGGGCCACCTCCGGAAGAATATGAGCCCCAGCCAAGGTCATGAGAAGACTATATAGGGAAAGGATATAGGGAGGTTCCAGTTTTGTTGATCTTTTAAATAATTGGTTATTGTCTAGAGATACTTTCTTACTGCTCCTTTGTCCTTCCCTGATAGGCTACCTGGTATGGCTCGTAGCTTGGGGCAGGGTCCACGGAAATATAAGCTTGTGAAGACCTAGCATGTGGCCTTTACAAAATGGCATCCCTCTTTGTACTGAACTCAGATCCCAACAACTCAAAGCCTCCCTGATGTCTGAATTTAACATCTCCTGAGTCCTTTGAATTCCAGATTTTCTTCCATACTCACATAGTGTTCGTTCTTGGGTTTCAGAAATGCTAATTGTAAGATAGCACCTTTGAAATTTACACAAGTCTACATTAATTTAATATGAATAAAAAGAGAGATTGAAAGCATAAATTCTACACAATTAGTATTTCCTTTCATGCTTTATGAAGAAAGTTCACACGGTGTAGGCTTAAGATTCAAATCAAGTACAAGATTCAATTTCACAAAAACTTTGAAAAGAGAAGCTGGGGTGCCTACAGCAAATCCCCATTGAATATGAGAGAAAGAAGAATTCTCAGAGTCATTTCTGTCTTTCAGGACTGAACAGTCACACGGGGCCAACACTTGGGAGAACAATACTGGTTTCATGCCCTACTGCCAGAGCTGGAAATTCTTCCAATTTCCATGAAGGGTTTGCATTATTACTGTCCTCTGAGTTCTGTAGATCATGTAATTAGCTTCATTCAGCTGTGCAGGAATCTGAAGTTCTTCAAGATGTCTGACCCAAAATATCATCTTCCCAGGAATGACCATTTTCAAATAGGTTCCCCTGCTTAGGTTAGTTACCCAGAGGCTCTTGTCAGCAGCAGGAAAACTTAATCCCATTGCACTGGGCTTCAGAGCAGCCAGAAAGTCTGTGTTTCCAGAGGTAGAGGCTTCTCTACTGGCTCATCCTAGGCCAGGAAGTCTGCAGAAACCCTCCTCGTCCAACCCACTAAATCCTAAACACTTGAAAATTCAATTCTCCAACAGCCCAAGGGTTAAAGTCTGTTCTTGTTTGTTTGTTTGTTTGTTTGTTTGTTTGTTTTTTGAGTCACATAAGGTGACACTCAGCAGTTACTCCTATTCTTGGGGCATAGTTGAGGTTCTGACTAAATCTGAACCCAAAATAGCATTTTTTTATTGGTAATAAACACATTCCACATTTCTAGTTGCTTCTTGAAATCTTAAGATCAATACTCTTTTTAAAATGGCAATGAGAGGCCGAACAATGGCACAGAGGTAGGGCATTTGCCTTGCACATGGCTGACTCAGGATGGACCATGGTTCAGTTATATCCCCCAGCATCCCATATGGTCCCCCAAGCCAGGCGCATTTTCTGAGTGCAGAGCCAGGACTAACCCTTAAGTGTCACCAGGTGTGGCCCAAAAATTCAATAAATAAATAAACAGGCAATGCCCTCTCTCTGCCAGGCATCCTGTGTTGTGTGCACATTGTTCTAAAGGAAATCTAATTTCTGGGGAGAAAATGTTTCCCTGACCTTGACCCTGGTGTCTGCCAATATGCTGGATATGAATTGGGTCACACTTACTACCTTTTGAAACAGCAGGTTTTTCAATATTTCTCTTACATAATCTAGAACCTCCATGATAACAATTTTTCCATTATCCTTAAGGTCCAATTAATTCCCCCCAAGAAGGTGGGAGTTAGAAGAACAGAAAACAAATAGAAGGAATTGCTGGCCTGAGGAAAGAGTTGAGCCGAAAAGGAGAGCTAAGCAGTGTCCCATAGATATACATAGTCCCACAGTGCCATCTAGGGACTAAACTGATGACATCATTATCCATTTTCTACTGATACTTCCTGTAAAAAAAATGCATTCATGAGCAAATGTATATACACTCTCTTTTTGGATCAATTGTTTCCAACATCCCCGATAAAAAGAAATGAAAAATCTGTAGTGGTTTGAAGAGAAAGACAAAGTGATAAAATTTCTAATATGAAAGGAATCTCTATAGCATGGGAATTATAGACTAGAGGTAGAAAGCTGAGCTAATAAAGAATAGTTTGGAATTCAGTACATTGGTTCAAATAAACAAAAAAACAAACAAATTAAAAAGCCCAACTAGCATGGAGTTAATAGGAAATAGCTGGAATGGAAGATTATGAAGGGTTTGCTGACAGAATAAACATGGTACATGGTCTTATGAATAACATCCAAAGCTTTTGTTCTTTACGAGGAAAAGGGGTGAGAATGCACACACAGTTATGCTCAGAGCTTATTCCTGGCTCAGTGTTCAGGGGTCATATGTGACAGCAAGTGCCTTAACTCTTGTACTATTTTTCTGGACTACTCTAAATATTTTTATCTTAATAACTAAATATATTTGAATTTACTAAAATAAGTGATACCATGGGAAACAGACTAAGTATATAAGCTGCAGCATTATACACATTTTTTTTTTTGGATTTTGGGCCACACCAGCAGTGCTTAGAAGTTACTCCTGGCTTTGTCCTCAGAAATCGCTCCTGGCAGGCTTGGACGACCATATGGGATGCCAGGAATTGAATCCCGGTCCATCCCAGGTTGACTGTGTTCAAGGCAAACACCCTACTGCTATATAGACTATTACTCCTGCCCCAGTCTACAAATTATTTTTAATTAACATCATTTAAGAGGTAAGAAAACAACTAGAAAACTTACCAACCTTTTTCTCTTCCTACTTGGCTCACCCTGCACTGCCCACAACCTACCTGACTTCTTTCAAACCTGAACTGGGGAAAAGGCAATAGCTATGTTAAAACAAGCTCAATGTTTAATGTTAAAGTGGGACTGGAGTTATTAATTATATTACATGGTTCTTGACTTAATAAATTATAGCAAGGAAAGACATGCCACAAAAAAAGGAAGAATTTCAACAGACAGGATAAAAAGGGATATTAGTACATAAAGTTGTCAATATACTTGCTTCCCTTTGAGTAGAAACGCTTTCAGCTTAGATATATAAAAACTCCAAGGATCATTTACCGATTTTATCATCTGTTTATTCCTCAGTAAATTTAGGATGATTTTTACATTAGAGATTTCTTCCAAGTGTTTAATGAGCAACTGTTATAAACATTTTGGCATACCCAGAAGTTTTGGGGACAGAGGTAAAGAAGACATAGACTTTACTACCCAGAATACATGTTTTTGATGGATGCTATCACCAGTAGTTCATAAAAACAATATATTATTTGAGTGCCATTAAAAATTATAAAAAATATTTAGGGAAACTTGGATGGGACTGAGTATAAGAGGTAATTGAGAGCTCAGGAAACAGTATTTTCAATTGTGTGTTTCTTGTATTGCTTAATAAAAATATTTACAGTTAGGAGGCACAGCATTATGCAGTTGTGCTTTCATATAAAGGACAAGGGTAAGGTGTTGAATTTTAATGTTTGGAGAATGTGGATGCTCCCCAGAAAAGAGTCAAACCTAGAGGAGCTATCTCTCCCAAAAAAGCATTCTTCATCCTAAGAGTCAAGCTGTTAGTATTATTTCAGGTCTTCAAGCATCACTTCTTCCTCCTCTTCTCTATACATTTCCATTTCAGTTCACTGGTGCTTAAAATCCTACGGCAAGTAGTTTATGTTCTAGCATTAAAGCTCAGTTAAAATGTAAGTGGGGAAATAGCTGTAAAAGAAACTACCCTTTAAAGTCAGCAAACCTCCTTATGAAAGTAAAATAAAGCAATTTTGCTATTGAATAAACATCAGACTAGATGGTAGCGTCCATCACATGAACCCCACTAAGAAATTGAAAAGGAAGAAAGACTTCTTTCCCTTGTATATTGCCAGCTCAAGAAAACCAAAAAAGGGGCTGGAGCAGTGGTGCATAGGGTAGGGTGTTTGCATTGCCCACGCTAGCCTAGACGGACTGCAGTTCTATTCCCTGGCGTCCCATATAGTCCCCCAAGTCAGGAGCTATTTCTGAGCATATAGCCAGGAATAACCCCTGAGCATCACCAGGTGTGGCCCAAAATCAAAAAAACAACAACAACGACAACAACAACAAAATGGGGCTGGAGCGTTGGCGCAAACGGTAGGGTGTATGCCTTGCATGTGCTAACCTAGGACGAAACGTGGTTCCATTCCTGGGCACGCATATGGTTCCCCAAATCAGGAGCGATTTCTGAGTGCATAGCCAGGAGTAACTCCTAAGTATCACAGGGTGTGTCCCCCAAACCAAAATAAAATAAAATAATGAAAGAAAACCAGTAAGTTATCCTCAAGTATTAGACTTAACAGCTTCATTTATTATTCATTCTAAATTTCCCTATAATCGCTAGAACCATCTAGATTTACTAATTGGCTCTGTCCAAAGGAAAAGTAAACTCAGTTCTTGCTCAAAGGAGGTAGTTTTGCAACTTGAAATAAAGTACACATTACATTTAAAGTCTTTGCTCTATTTCCCTTAGATTCCTTTAAATTCCTCGACATTTAAAAAATAGTTTCTCGGTACTGTAAGACATTCCAATCAAGTGACTTACGTTTTAAGAAAATTTACTTTCACTGAAAACAAAATAGGGAATAAACATAAAATGACAAGTTGTGTATAGTAAAAAGGTAAATAGGAAGGAAGGGGAAGAAAAGAGAAGGCAGGATAGGTTTCTTTCCTTAGGTGAAAGTAAGCCTCTTACCTACATTTTGTGTTTGCCCTCATAACTGCTGGTCAATTATACTTTAATATGATAGAACTTTCTAGGCAATTGTTTAAGGGCAAGTTCTCAAAAGAGAAAAGTATCTAAAGCCTTCCTTGAGTACCAAAGGGCTTTGTTGAAATGAGATTGCAATCAGAGAAAAGATAGGAGTCAAGGGTTGAAGACAATCTCTCCTATTTTATCATTTTAACCTATTCCATCACTGTAAATTATTTCTGAAATCTATTTAAATCCATCCAGCTCTAGCCAGCTATCTTTCAGCCCATTTCTGAATACTAACACTTCCTCCTGATAGATAAATTCTTACTGTTCGAGTCAGAGAAGCCTGACACAAGAGTAAAAGAGGAGCAGTCTGCCAAATAATTTTTGGGACAGTGTTCGGCTTCAACCAATATATACCTATCAATGTTGCGTGGTTTTCTTCTGCAGTGGAACAGGTCTTTATCTGGGGAGACCTGCTCTCGGCCCCCTCATTCTATCATGGGTGTCTTCACAGCCACAGTCTCCAGCTCTAAGAGCTTTTAGTTTGGAGGACCCATACCTGAGGGGATGTTCAAACTGCTCCAGTAAAGAGGGGTTAGAGGTATAGAAAGGTGCTGGAAAGAGAGCACAGCACTAGGGCGTTTGCTTTGCACGTAGCCGATCCAGAACAGACGGTGGTTCGAATCCCCGCATCCCATATAGTCCTCCAGCCTACCAAGAGTGACCCCTGAGCGCTGCAGGGTATGGATCAAAAACAAAAACAAAAACAAACAAACAAACAAAAAAAACAGGAAAGAAGAAAAGACAGGACAGCGATTTGAGAATTCGGTTGCCCTCCAGCCTATCCGAGAGAAAGACAACCAGTCAGTAATGCAATTAGCAATCAGGGTTTATTACTTTGGCCAAGGGGTCCAGCAGTCTCAAGGGTCCATGGACCCCGAGTGCCAATTACATACAGCTTTTTTATAATTTTTTGAGATGCAGCAATTCTGAAACAATACTTCCTTCAATTATTAGCCAAAAACATCCTCTCCCATCTCACCTGAATTCCGTGTATATCAGCTTATAGCCCCCTTCTACTATTTTCATGTTTGTTTAAAAGTATACTTAGGATATTACCTAGTTTTAAAAAATGACAAATTTAAGGCATTCTTAGGTGGCTAGGTTCTGCCCTTTGCTGGGCTTCCAGGCCTCGGATACCCTGGTATGTCCTGTTCATTGTCCTAGCTTAGGGATTTTAGATAAACTTTACACAAATCCCGTTAACAGAAACATGATTCACAGAGACAGAAGTGTGATAAACATATTTTGATTTCATCACTTATAATTCATTTTCAACACTTACCAGAACTAAGTAGTTGTTTTACCTCAGTTTACTTAATGAGATCACACTTTCATCAGGGGAAAAACAAAATGTTTAGAATGCAAAAAAAAAAATGAGCACAGTAAATTTTAATGTTTATAAAATATAAAAACAAACAAAAACAATCCTGACTCAAATATAACTTTATACTTCTATATACTATATCAACTGTCTGCCTTTGTAGTTATTATATGCAAACTTTTAGGTCTAAAAGATGAAGATTTGTTCAAGTATTTGAAAGTCAATTTTTTTCACTCAATATTCGATCTTCTAGTGTTTTATGCCTTTGTTCTCCTGGATCTACATATAAGAAATTGAGATTCATTTTCAGGGAGGGACTTCAGAGCATAAAAGCCGGCTATCCTTTGCAAAAGCTGGCTCCCTGTGTGTGACACCAGGCGGGGAAAATCCGCGAAAGTACACCGGCCCAGTGGGGCTCAGCTGTGAAAGACTGTGAGTGTGACCTGTCTATGTCTGTCTACTGTCCTCTTGCGTGAAACTCTTGCGAGTGGGGCAAAAAGAGCCTCCAGAAACCTCGCTCGCCCAGACGCCATTTTCAGGGAGGGACTTCAGAGCATAAAAACCGGCTATCCTTTGCAAAAGCTGGCTCCCTGTGTGTGACACCAGGCGGGGAAAATCCGCGAAAGTACACCGGCCCAGTGGGGCTCAGCTGTGAAAGACTGTGAGTGTGACCTGTCTATGTCTGTCTACTGTCCTCTTGCGTGAAACTCTTGCGAGTGGGGCAAAAAGAGCCTCCAGAAACCTCGCTCGCCCAGACGCCATTTTCAGGGAGGGACTTCAGAGCATAAAAAACCGGCTATCCTTTGCAAAAGCTGGCTCCCTGTGTGTGACACCAGGCGGGGAAAATCCGCGAAAGTACACCGGCCCAGTGGGGCTCAGCTGTGAAAGACTGTGAGTGTGACCTGTCTATGTCTGTCTACTGTCCTCTTGCGTGAAACTCTTGCGAGTGGGGCAAAAAGAGGCTCAGAGGAGCACGGCCGCTCCGCTTCGCTACGCGGCCGTGCACTCTTTCTAAGGAAAGAACTCCATTGCAACAAGAAGGAAAAATCACACTAAGAACGGCGCTATATCACAGAAGCAAACATTTCTCTCTGGACTGTCTTCTCTGTTACATGCTCGGGCCTAAGATTTGACCCAGTGTGAGGCTTCATCCACGGAGGACTCCCCTCCCTTAGAGGCAAGTCAGCCCATCCAGAAAGGGAGGAGCCAGAGGAGTGTGCTGCCTACATCATATAGACAATGAATACCACTACAACACGTAGAAAAACCCACAATACAAATGTGACAATGGGGAAACAGCGCAGGCCAGCATCAGACATAGAGAATGAAGATGACAATTCTGAGGACCAGATAATGACTGAACAACTAATCAACCTCTCAGATAAGGACTTTAGACTAGCAATATGGAAGGTGCTCAACAGACTCCAAGAAACCATGGATCGAGTTGAACAGAACACTAATAAGAACCAAGAAAATATGAAGGCAGAAATGACAAAACTCCAAACTGAAATAACATGTCAACTAACAGGCCTGAAAAACTCAGTAAACGAAGTGAATGACAAAATGGATAAGCTCTGGGACAGGGTATCAGAAGCTGAGAATAGACTTGGTGCTGTGGAAGATGAGATACATAACAATTCCATACAGCAGGAGAGATTGGACAAAAAACTTAAAGCAAATGAGCAGACAATGGAAAAATTAGTCAAAGAATGGGAACAGACGAAAATAGAAGTCTATGATAAGATCAACAGAAACAACTTAAGAATCATTGGAGTCCCAGAGACCCAGGAAGAAAATTTCCAGGAAGAATCAATGGTCAAGAACATCATTAAAGAGAAACTTCCAGAGCTAAAGAATATATGTGATCAAATCCTGCATGCCCGAAGAGTACCAACCAAAAGAGACCCCAGAAAAACCACCCCAAGACACATCCTAGTCACAATGACAAATCCCACAGATAGAGACAGAATTCTGAAAACAGCAAGATCAAAAGGGGAAATCATGTTCAAGCAAGCTTCCCTGAGATTTACAGCAGACCTGTCACCAGAAACGCTCAATGCCAGAAAGCAGTGGTGGGATATTGTGACAAGACTGAATGAAATGAATGCTTCACCCAGAATACTATACCCAGCAAAACTCACTCTCCGGTTTGATGGAAGAATACATGGTTTCACAGACAAAAAACAGCTCAGAAACTTCACAGACACAAAACCAGTCTTAAGAGAAAAACTGAAAGACCTAATCTAAGACAAGACTACCCAAAAGACACACCAAATTTTGAAATAAAGATGGCGTTAAATCCCAGGACAATTCTTTCTCTCAACGTCAATGGACTAAATGCACCAGTTAAGAGACACAGAGTGGCTAAATGGATCAAAAAACTCAATCCAACCTTCTGCTGCCTACAAGAAACGCACCTGAATAGTCAGAACAAACATAGACTCAAAATAAAAGGCTGGAGAAAAGTTATCCAAGCAAACAACACCCATAAAAAAGCTGGAGTGGCCATACTAATATCAGATAATGCAAACTTTATACTCAGGAAGGTTGTAAGGGACAAAGACGGACATTTTATATTAATCAAGGGGTACGTAGAGCAGGAAGAATTCACTCTCCTAAACATATATGCACCGAATGAGGGGCCAGCAAAATATTTAATACAACTGCTGACAAATCTGAAAAATAATATCAACAACAACACAATAATTGTGGGGGACCTAAACACGGCTTTGTCAACACTGGACAGGTCAACCAGACTGAAACCCAACAAGAATATACTAGACCTGAGGAGAGAAATGGAAGAAAGAGGCCTAGTGGATATATATAGGACACTCCATCCCCAGAAACCTGGATACACATTCTTCTCCAATGTACATGGGACATTCTCCAGGATAGACTACATGCTGGCACATAAAACATACCTCCATAAGATCAAGAGGATAGAAATTTTGCAGACTACCTTCGCTGACCACAAGGCTCTGAAATTATTTGTGAACTCCAAAGGGACTCAGAAGAAACACTTTAACACCTGGAAGTTAAACAGCCTCATGCTCAATAACCAGTGGGTCCGAGATGAAATCAAGGAGGAAATAAAAAGGTTCCTGGAAACAAATGACAATAAAGACACAAACTCTCAGAACTTATGGGACACAGCAAAAGCAGTACTGAGAGGAAAATTTATAGCTTTGCAAGCACACATCAGGAAGGAAGAAGGAGCTTACCTGAGTAGCTTAATGACACAGCTAATAGAACTAGAAAATGCTCAACAAAAGGACCCAAGAACAGGAAGACAGAAGGAAATAACAAAGCTGAGAGCAGAAATCAACGAAGTGGAAACTCAAAAAACAATCCGAAAGATCAACGAAAGCAGAAGTTGGTTCTTTGAAAAAATAAACAAGATTGATAGACCACTGGCAAACCTAACAAAGAAAGAGAGAGAGAGAAACTTGATAACTCGTATCAGGAATGAAAAAGGAGAGATCACTACTGATATGACAGAGATTCAAAGGGTAATCAGAAACTACTTTGAAAAACTCTACGCCACTAAAAATGAGAACCTGGAAGAAATGGATAAATTCTTGGACTCTTATAATCTTCCACGGTTGAAGGAAGAGGATGTAGCATATCTAAACACCCCCATCACCATTGATGAAATTAAAACAGTAATCAAATGTCTGCCGAAAAACAAAAGCCCAGGTCCAGATGGATTCACTAATGAATTCTATCAAACTTTCCAAGAGGAACTACTGCCAATCTTGGCAAGACTCTTTCATGAAATTGAACAAACAGAAACACTTCCAAATAGCTTTTATGAAGCCAACATCACCTTGATACCTAAACCAGACAGAGACGCTACCAAAAAAGAAAATTACAGACCAATATCACTGATGAATGCAGATGCAAAGATCCTCAACAAAATCCTGGCAAATAGGATTCAATGCCTCATTAAGAAGATCATCCACTACGATCAAGTAGGTTTCATCCCAGGAATGCAAGGCTGGTTTAACATCCGTAAATCTATCAACATAATACACAACATCAATAACAAGAAAAATAAAAACCACATGATCATATCAATAGATGCAGAGAAAGCATTTGATAAGGTCCAACACCCATTCTTGATCAAAACTCTCAGCAAGATGGGAATGGAGGGAACCTTTCTCAATATAGTGAAGGCCATCTACCACAAGCCAGTGGCAAATATTATCCTCAATGGAGAAAAACTGAAAGCCTTCCCTCTAAATTCTGGCACAAGACAAGGCTGTCCTCTCTCACCACTCCTATTCAACATAGCACTGGAAGTACTTGCTATAGCGATTAGGCAAGAAAAGGATATCAAGGGAATCCAGATAGGAAAGGAAGAAGTCAAGCTCTCACTGTTTGCAGATGACATGATACTCTACTTAGAAAACCCTAAAGACTCGATCAAAAAGCTTCTAGAAACAATAGACTCATATAGCAAGGTGGCAGGCTACAAAATTAACACACAAAAATCAATGGCCTTTCTATACACCAACAGTAATAAAGAAGAAATGGACATTAAGAAAACAACCCCATTCACAATAGTACCACACAAACTCAAATATCTTGGAATCAACTTGACTAAATATGTGAAGGACCTATACAAAGAAAACTATAAAACTCTGCTCCAAGAAATAAGAGAGGACACACGGAAATGGAAACACATACCCTGCTCATGGATTGGCAGGATTAACATCATCAAAATGTCAATACTCCCCAAGGCATTATACAGATTTAATGCCATCCCTCTAAAGATACCCATGACATTCTTCAAAGAAGTGGATCAGACACTTTTGAAATTCATTTGGAACAATAAACACCCTCGAATAGCTAAAGCAATCATTGGGAAAAAGAATATGGGAGGAATTACTTTTCCCAACTTTAAACTGTACTACAAAGCAACAGTTATCAAAACAGCATGGTATTGGAATAAGGATAGGTCCTCAGATCAGTGGAATAGGCTTGAATACTCAGAAAATGTTCCCCAGAGATACAACCATCTAATTTTTGATAAAGGAGCAGGAAATCCTAAATGGAGCAGGGAAAGCCTCTTCAACAAGTGGTGTTGGCACAATTGGATAGCCACTTGCAAAAAATTAAACTTAGACCCCCAGCTAACATCATGTACAAAGGTAAAATCCAAATGGATTAAAGACCTCGATATCAGCCCCAAAACCATAAGATATATAGAACAGCACATAGGCAAAACACTCCAGGACATTACAGGCATCTTCAAGGAGGAAACTGCACTCTCCAAGCAAGTGAAAGCAGAGATTAACAGATGGGAATATATTAAGCTGAGAAGCTTCTGCACCTCAAAGGAAATAGTGCCCAGGATACAAGAGCCACCCACTGAGTGGGAGAAACTATTCACCCAATACCCATCAGATAAGGGGCTAATCTCCAAAATATACAAGGCACTGACAGAACTTTACAAGAAAAAAACATCTAACCCCATCAAAAAATGGGGAGAAGAAATGAACAGACACTTTGACAAAGAAGAAATACGCATGGCCAAAAGACACATGAAAAAATGTTCCACATCACTAATCATCAGGGAGATGCAAATCAAAACAACGATGAGATACCACCTCACACCCCAGAGAATGGCACACATCACAAAGAATGAGAATAAACAGTGTTGGCGGGGATGTGGAGAGAAAGGAACTCTTATCCACTGCTGGTGGGAATGCTGTCTAGTTCAACCTTTATGGAAAGCGATATGGAGATTCCTCCAAAAACTGGAAATCGAGCTCCCATACGATCCAGCTATACCACTCCTAGGAATATACCCTAGGAACACAAAAATACAATACAAAAACCCCTTCCTTACACCTATATTCATTGCAGCTCTATTTACCATAGCAAGACTCTGGAAACAACCAAGATGCCCTTCAACAGATGAATGGCTAAAGAAACTGTGGTACATATACACAATGGAATATTATGCAGCTGTCAGGAGAGATGAAGTCATGAAATTTTCCTATACATGGATGTACATGGAATCTATTATGCTGAGTGAAATAAGTCAGAGAGAGAGAGAAAAACGCAGAATGGTCTCACTCATCTATGGGTTTTAAGAAAAATGAAAGACACCCTTGTAATAATAATTTTCAGACACAAAAGAGAAAAGAGCTGGAAGTTCCAGCTCACCTCAGGAAGCTCACCACAAAGAGTGATGAGTTTAGTTAGAGAAATAACTACATTTTGAACTGTCCTAATATTGAGAATGTATGAGGGAAATGTAGAGCCTGTTTAGGGTACAGGCGGGGGTTGGGTGGGGAGGAGGGTGATTTGGGACTTGGGTGATGGGAATGTTGCACTGGTGATGGGTGGTGTTCCTTTTATGACTGAAACCCAAACACAATCATGTATGTAATCAAGGTGTTTAAATAAAAAAAAAATAAAAAAAAAAATAAAAAATAAAAAAAAAAAAAAAAAAAAAGAAATTGAGATTCAACATTCAAACACTGCCTGCATTCATTCATTCCTTTAATCAATTTTTGATGGTAAGCATGCACAAGGAAATGTACTTAGCTCTGGTCTAGGAAATGAAGGTAACACAGTTCTTTCTTCCAGAAATTTTAATTATGCTCTTATTCTAATTATGCTAATTAAGCAAAGTAATATAGCAGTCAGTGAATTAACTACTAAGTACTACAAGTGTTACTACAATGCAACAATTATAGATAATTGGTTTAGAATTATTTTTTTGTTTTTGTTTTGGACGCCACAATGAGCTGAGCCTTACTTACTAGCTTACTTCTAGCATTGCGCTCAGGTGTCACTCCTGGCCAGGCTCAAGAAATTAATGGAATATGGAATATTGAACTCAGGTTGGCACATGCTTGGTAAGTGCCTAACTCGCTGTAGTATTTTTCCAGCAAATATTTAGAATTCTTGCACCTTAGTAAAGGCTCTGTGAGTCTCTACATTAGAGTGCTTTCTTCAAGATCAGATCATTTTTAAAAGAAGATGAAAGAAAAAGTGGTAATGAACAAGCATTTCTAAAGGAAAAATAAGATAGCTAAATAGGTATGGTTTGATCTTGAACTAAAAACTTCTTGCAAATACTTGAATACCCAGTTCAGTTACCTATTTACTAGTAGTCCTTCACATATTTAGAATTTGATGAACATAATTTGTTCATAATAATTAATTCATCAGACTTCTGTGTAGGTATTAAATTACTGTTTTCTCCCCCTGAGTAAAGAAGATATGAACATGTTATTGTTCCACTCAAGCACCAGGAGTGTTAGAAACATTTCTCTAAATTGAACCACATGAATTGCCAGAATATGTTTGTATTTAGCCAAGTGTTTTCTATACAGCAAAGAGAGCTACTGTTACTCAAATTATAATCATTTCTATTTACTTGAATCATAATTCAAATGAGACAGGTTAAATTATTTCATTTTGTATAATAGGAATAAAATATGCATGTTGTGTCATAAAATATTAATGTCTTATATAACTTAAAATTAAAAACATGTGGGGCCACAGTGGTACCTCAGGGCATTAGGAGTCTCCTTGCGTGGGCTAGCCTAGGAAGGAGCATGGTTCGATCCCCTGGAGTCCCATATCGTTCCCCCCAAGCCAGGAGCGATTTTGGAGCTCATAGCCAAGAGTATCCCCTGAGCATCACCAGGTGTGACCCAAAAACAACAACAACAAAAAAATTAAAAACATGTCTAAAACTATGTAGAACAGTTAGATGAGTTAATTTCAATATAGCTATATATAACCAAATATTTATATTATATTTATAATAACTAAGAAAGGGACAATAGTTATATCTGAAAAATTGAACAGGGTCACAGGGACAGAGTTTCAAAGAAGATTTTTTTTTCTTTTTTGGTTTTTGGGCCACACCCAGCGTTGCTCAGGGGTTCCTCCTGGCTGTCTGCTCAGAAATAGCTCCTGACAGGCACGGGGGACCATATGGGACACCGGGATTCGAACCAACCACCTTTGGTCCTGGATCGGCTGCTTGCAAGGCAAACACTGCTGTGCTATCTCTCCGGGCCCTCAAAGAAGATTTTTAATTTTCCTTAAATTCATTTCAATTGTTGTGGGATTTTTTGGCTTTATTACAAGAAAATATTAAAAATATATAGATATCTTGGGAACTGGAGCAATGGCACAGCAGTCGGGCATTTGCCTTGCATGTTACTGATCTGGACAGACTGTGGTTTGATCCCCCACGTCCCATATGGTCCTCCAAGCCAGAAGTGATTTCTGAATGCACAGCCAGGAGTAACCCTGGAGCATCACTGGGTGTGGCCTAAAAATCAAAACCAAAATAAAACAAAACAAAAAAAAATCTAAATATCTAAGTGAGAATGTGAATAAATATAACATTTTATTAGTTACGTTTATTGAATGAATATTTGCTGTTACCATTTGCTGAGAACTTCATATGCGTCATTGAAAGATGATTTAAAATAATTAATTCAATCCCCCAAACAATGAGAAATTAATTACTAATTTCTGCCATGATGAGAATAAAAGAAGACTTATCACTCCCAATTCTTCTTCCTCAGCTACTAAATAGTAAAACTAAGGTTTTGTTTCATTGTCCGTGCTTGTGTGTGTGTGTGTGTGTGTGTGTGTGTGTGTGTGTGTGCATGGTGTGTTTAACAGCACACATAAAAATACACACACTTAATATAAACTGTTTTCTATCTGATCACACATTTAATATAAACCACATCTTTATCTGAACACAGGTGGATGTGCTCACAGCAAGGTCCAGGAACTAACACAAAGTTGATCTGTTCCTATGCTTCACTGACCCAAAGACTGGCCACATTTGAACAAACTGTGGATATCTATGGCTTTTAAATAGGCTTCACCCTTTGAATTTATTTTCCAGAAGAAAGATGAATGAAAATTAAAGGATTGAAAAAGAAATCACCCGTGCCTGAACACACTGGAACCACTGAGTCATCCCTATGCACAAATTAAATATTGGGAGCCAACTCCAAGTTAAAAAAAAAAATTAGTAAGTCTTTTTATTCTAGTTCTTTCAAAAAAACCTGCATTTTTTGGGATGTCTTCTCTGCACCTGCCAAGGGAATTATTAAATTTATGAGAGAGAAGCTAAGCCAGAGTTACTGATCAGTGAAATTGGGTGCAACTGGGTGGAAGAGCGGCACTGCTAAAAACTCTAGCGAATGGCAACATCACTCAAACTGTGCAGGTTTCTGCTGTGAAAATATTACTAAGTTGCATGCACTTGGTTGCATGGATGTCAGAGGCTCGGGGAGAGGTTATTTTATGAGCCCTGTAAAAACTTCTATACACTACTAGGTCAATTGCTTTCAAAGTAATAAGATTAGAGTTTAAGCAAAATCGGCCTCAAAACTGGAACTCACCTTGTTTATCAAGGTGTAGTTTAAAACTTACTTTTATAAAAAAATATATTAAAATTTATATTTTCCATTTGAGAACTCACTAATCTTCCCAATTTGAACGTAAATGTGTTGGTGTTTAATTACATTCTCACAGCTGACATGACTTATGCTCATATTTTTTCTATTTATTGTTGAAGTCTTCAGAGCTTAACAGGATAGTGGAAGCATAATGTAATCATAAAAGAGATGATAAGTGCAGTTAGAAAAATGGGCATTTTCCAGAAATCTGGGAGCTGCAGGCAAATACATTATTCATGGACATGTGGGCATTTACTGTTTTCTCCCCCTGAGGAAAGAAGATATGAACATGTTATTGTCCCACTCAAGCACCAGGAGTGTTAGAAACATTTCTCTAAATCGAACCACATAAATTGCCAGAATATGTTCTTTTGAAATAAAGGCAGAAATTTTAAGGATAAGTGAGCAATGGCGGTTAATTATTGAGACTCACATTTTGGCAAGACTATATCTTGCTGGTTTTTTTTATCAGCCTAACTCAAACTTACCAGTAGTTTACAAACCTGCTAACCTGGTATAAACATGTCCCCGTGGGATTTCTTCACACACTGATATCAAACATCCTTTCTGCTTCAAAGACCGCTTTGCAATATATGTTCAAGATATCCCATATCCCACAAAAAAACAGTCCACTAGGGATTTCTGCTAAATGCATTTGTCTTCACTAGACTATAGAACATAAATTCATGGGGAAGGAGTATTCTAAACTTGCTAAGTATGTGTCACTTTATCTTTATCGTGAATTAATTTTAAGCATTACACAAAAGAAAATGTAGGATATAGTATTTGATTTGTCTTTCTCATAAGAATTTCAATACAGACGAGCATTTTTATGAAATGTTTGTGAGTTTATAACTCCTTTCTCTAGTCAGCTATTTAATGCGAAATTACTAATGTGCCCCAGTGAAGGTTTGGATATAGTTTTAGAAGTAGAATCTCTTATTAGCAAAGTCATATTTGAGAGTAGATATTCCAGAATCATCAGTGTGTATACATAGACTTTGCTCTTTTTTGACTAAACAACAACAACAGCTGATAAAATTATATAATTCTCTCAGATCAGAAAATCAAGTTTGTGCTTCAGGTCATATATATGTATATTTTAGTGTGTAAGATACAGGTTTAATATCTTCTAATAAAAAAAGTGTCATTTGTTTCCCACCAAAAGGTGCATTAAAATCTAGGTACTTAATTAAACCCTGTGATATTTATAGAGCTATTAAAAAAGCAACTACAGGGGATAAAATGAACACAATGAAACAGCTAAAGGTTCTGTTGATAAGAAAAATCCTGTATCATAGCCTTTAATTAATTAAAATTAATGTGTAAGTTTTAGTGGTTGAAGTTCAGAAGTATTTAAATTAGAGCAAAATAAAGGAGTGATTTGCTGGCTGTCTCTTTGAACATTCCCTTTAATGTGACATGTATTCAATTTTCCAACTAAGCAAAATTGGACTCCTAAAAATTAAAATGTGTAGTACATAAAGTAGGTTAACTGAATGTGAAGAATTTGGAAATAGACTTGCCAAACAACCCCCTGATTATAACTTATGGGTTTGTATCTTTCTCTCTCTCTCTGGTCCAAAACTTCATAGAGTTCATGGGAAAAATTCATAGAGTGATGTTCAAATATTAAATATTAATAATATTTAGCCTCAAAAATTAATTTCATAAACTAAGTAATCTATGTTTGTATTAAATATATATGCTAATAATTTAACATATTATTTAAATATAACTGTTTGATGGTATAGAGATAATACAACTCATAAGGCATATGGCCAGCCAAGGTTCTAACTCTGGCAGCCCATAAGGATTGTTACAGATTCTTAAGAACTCTCCAGAAGTGATCCCTGAACAAAGTCAGTGGTAAGCTCTAAGTATCAGGTTTAGGCCCTAAACAGAAACAAAAAAATATATTTTCTCATATATTTTATTTATATTTTAATATGTAAAAATATAGTATATATTATAATATATAAATATTATATGTATTTAAATATCTATATGTATATAAATTATATATTAAATACATAATATATACACTATGTGTGACATATAATTTTATATATTAAGTACATATATACTTAACTGGTTAAGTACAGAATAATTAATAAATACCTCATCACTGGCATAACTATAACAAAGATAACTGCACAAGAAAGCATTCATTGTATAAATTATTACATGCAATGAACTGAGATGGTAGACCAACAGACGGGAGTAGATTAGCAGGTAATATATGGTAGGCATTTGAGGAAATGGTGGTAATAGTAATAGAAGAGCAGTGGAACTGAAAGATTCTTGCTAAATTCAACTGTAGTGCTGCCAAAAGATAAAGAGAACTGAAAGTGATTAATTGGTAATTAAAACTAAATGTGAAAGTCAGAGAGTCCCCTTGATAATATGCAGAAAGTACTCATTGCCTGCAATGAAGGGGGAAAGGCAGAGGAATAGCTCAAGAATACATTTAATGCTAGCCAACCTGCAAATAAGGTTAAGCCCTCAAAAAATATCCAATCATCTATGTCAAAGAGAGAGCCATTGGACTAGAAGCTGTCAAAATATTTGTGAGTTCTACATAGCCACTTCCCTCTATTGTTTCTTTTCTTATCCTGTCACAGATGTAATTATAAAATTTCCCTCATAAATGTACTATACATTAAATTTTTTCTCAGAACAACCGAAAAAAGGCAATGCCACATATAAAGTTTGTTCAAATCAGGCCCAAGGAGATGACACAAAAGCTGAAAAATATGTTTGCATATGTGACTCCAGGTTCAATCCCTTAGAAATTTTTGGTTCCCTGAGCACTCTCCAGTGTAGCCAACAAAGTCCAAAGAAAAGCACAATTTTACATAAAATAACTATGCATTGTTCTGGCAATATTAGTTTGGCACACATCACAAAGAATGAGAACAAGCAGTGTTGGTGGGGATGTGGAGAGAAAGGAACTCTTATCCACTGCTGGTGGCAATGCCGTCTAGTTCAACCTTTATGGAAAGCAATATGGAGATTCCTACAAAAACTGGAAATTGAGCTCCCATACGACCCAGCTATACCACTCCTAAGAATATAACCTAGGAACACAAAAATACAATACAAAAATCCCTTCCTTACACCTATAATCATTGCAGCACTATTTACCATAGCAAGACTCTGAAAACAGCCAAGATACCCTTCAACAGATAAATGGCTAAAGAAACTTTGGTACATATACACAATGGAATATTATGCAGCTGTCAGGAGAGATGAAGTCATGAAATATTCCTATACATGGATATACATGGAATCTATTATGCTGAGTGAAATAAGTCAGAGAGAGAGAGAAAGACACAGAATGGTCTCAACTCATCTATGGGTTTTAAGAATAATGAAAGACATTCTTGCAATAATAACTTTCAGACACAAAAGAGAAAAGAGCTGGAAATTTCAGGTCACCTCATGAAGCTCACCACAAACAGGGATGAGTTTAGTTAGAGAAATAACTACATTTTGAACTATCATATTAATGAGAGTGTACAAGGGAAATAGAAAGCCTGTCTAGAGTACAGGCTGGGGTTGGGTGGGGAGGAGGGAGATTTGGGACATCGGTGATGGGAATGTTGCACTGGTAATGGGTGGTGTTCTTTACATGACTGAAACCCAAACACAATCATGTATGTAATAAAGTTGTTTAAATAAAAAATTAAAAAAATATTGACAATATGCACATATAATATTAAATCCATGTTTATAAAAATATTTTAAGTACTAAAATAGGCTTAGAAATACCAAATTGAATATAGAAGATATAATCCTTGAACATTCTGAAAAGGAAAAAGAGAAGACTGGATTCAGAGAAATGCATATAATAGGCATATAATTGTCCTCATTTATATCTGCAATGCATTATTTTTTTAAAATTATTGATAAACTTCTAATCCCATCAAAAAATGGGGAGAAGAAATGAACAGACACTTTGATAAAAAAGAAATACAAATGGCCAAAAGGCACATGAAAAAATGCTCCTCATCACTAATCATCAGGGAGATGCAAATCAAAACAAGATGAGATACCATCTCACAGCACAGAGATTGGCATGCATCACAAAGAATGAGAACAATCAGTGCTGGCGGGGATGTGGAGAGAAAGGAACTCTTATCCACTGCTGATGGGAATGCTGTCTAGTCCAACCTCTATGGAAATCGATATGGAGATTCCTCCAAAAATTGGAAATTGAGCTCCCATTTGACCCAGCTATTCCACTCCTAGGGATATACCCTAAGAACACAAGAATGCAATACAACAACCCCTTCCTCACACCTATTTTCATTGCAGCACTATTCACAATAGCCAGGCTCTGGAAACAACCAAGATGCCCTTAAACAGATGAATGCCTAAAGAAACTGTGGTACATATACACAATGGAATATTATGCAACTGTCAGGAGAGATGAAATCATAAAATTTTCCTATACATGGATGTACATGGTATCTATCATGCCGAGTGAAATAAGTCAGAGGGAGAGAGATAGACACAGAATAGTCTCACTCATCTATGGGTTTTAAGAAAAATAAAAGTCATTTTTGCAACAATCCTCAGAGACAATGAGAGGAGGGCTGAAACTTTCAGCTCACTTCATGAAGCTCACCAGAAAGAGTGGTGAGTGCAGCTACAGAATTAACTACACTGAGAACTGCCATAACCATGTGAATGAATGAGGGAACTGGAAAGCCTGTCTAGAGTACAGGTGGGGGTAGTAGGTTGGGATGAAGGGAGATTTGGGACATTGGTGGTGGGAATGTTGCGCTGGTGAAGGGGGCTGTTCTTTACATGACTAAACCTAATCACAATCATATTTGTAATCAAGATGTTTAAATAAAGATATAAAAAAGAATTATTGATAAAAAGAAGACAGGATAAAGAGAAAGAAGAGAAGGAGAAGGAAAAAAAAGGAGAGTAATGAAATAAAAAGATAGTGATGAAAACAAAAGGCAAATGAAAGTGTCAAAGGAGGATGAGGAAAAAGGAAAAACAGAGAGAAGCAAAGGAGAGAGATTACAGGAGAGAAAAATAGAAATATGTTATAGCAAAATTTCAAGATAAGATCAATCTTATTTTTTGACATTGACATTTTATTTTATTTATATTTGTATTTATGTTGAAATAGCTCATTAAAAATTAACAGAAGTCCAATAACTGGAATTAAAAAAATACAGTAGCCCAAAACCAGGAGTTGGGGGAGTGGCATCCAATCCTCTCATACCCTCATTTTTTTCTTCCATAAGGTTCCATAGAATATACTTACAAAGGACACAGGTAAATGATAAGAGCATTAGTTTCCCTAGGCCATAACAGAGAATAAACACAGACTGAACATCTAAGAACTCAGGTTTTAACTTTAACTCCAACACAGATAACCTGTGTTGACCTGAAGCAATAAATAGAACTTTTCAGAATGTAAAGTGATAGCTGAAGTTCTACCAATTCTAATTGTTGTGTATGTAAATATTTTAGGGGATTATTATGTTACTGACCCTACCCTGATCGGTGATTGTGCCCTACCCTAGGGTGTGACCTGGCATTCTGCCCCCACCCTAGGATGGTACCTGATTCTGCTTCCACCATTGGGTGGTATCTGATCCCACCATTGGGTGGTACCTGATTCTGGGGGATAAAAACAAGGGTCTGGGGAAGGCGAGAGGCTTTTGGCTGAAACTTATGTTGAGTCTTTGGACTTCAGTTTTGTCCACCGAATAAAGCTAATATTTCCACAAGCCTGACTGTCTGCGAGCTGTTTACCCGCCGTTTCACCTCAGAACCATTGGCTGGACAGGGTGGCAGGCGCGTGCTCCGAGCTGGAAGGGAAAGACCTCATCCTCCATCCCTCCATCAGTCAACCTCTTCAGGGGCTGACTTGCAACACTAATGTATCTAGTTCATGATAAGGGATGTTTCATCTGGTAACACTTTCTACTGTTTATACAACTGAATGAGACTGTGATCTGAACCCCAGTAATTATTCAATTGCACCAACTACACCTTTGGAGGTTGTGTCGGTTTGGAAACTGCTCTGAGGCACTACATAGCGCTTTGAATAAAGTAGACCTTTAACAAATGGGAAAAAGGTTTATATTTAGAAGCTACTTAAAGATTTGGCTCTTGATTCAATGAATTAATTTATCTGCTATTACTTTAGTGTTGTGCAAAACACTACTAGAATTCTAGCAATAAAACATTTCTGATTTAATTCAGCCCTCTGTTTCTCTTGGAATGTGTAATTCCCCCACTTGGCCATTGATAGCTAAGATAGAGCAAGATGAAGCATTAGCCTTTGTCAGAACATTGGAAATGTAAATAAATAAATAAATAAATAATAACTACAACCCCCCAAAAGGCACAAATATATATATGAGGATATATGAGCTTGTATCTTTTTATATCTACATTTATTATATAAATGAACCACATCCAACGTCATGATAAAATATTTATTTATTATAGAGCATTTTTATTCTGTTCTATAATAAAAGAAACTTCAATATTTTGATTTTGTTTTGGGGCCACATAGGATAATGCTCAGGAATTATTCTCAGCTCTGCTCTCATAAATCATTCTTAGCATTCTTAGAGACTGGGAGGGGGCTCACGTATGTGCCAGGGATCAAACCCAAGTCAGCTAAGTATATGGCAAGTGCCTTGCCCACTGTAGCATCTCTCCAGTCTCTTTAGTAGTGTTCATAAAAATTTGACCACATTTTTATTTTTTTCATAGTTTCCTCCTGTTGTCATGAATAGGGGAACAAATTTTAAACTGCCTGATAAATTTCAGGCTGCCACATTATATGATAAAATCAAAGTCATATAGGAAAGATAGCAGAGCAACAAACTAGGAATCTTGTTTTCTAATGATCATGGAGTCATTCTCATCAATGGCTCAGCTCCAGGCGGTTTTGTACAATGAAACAAACAACTATTACATTTAAATCAATGTTCTTGTTGCTACTCTGTCATCTGCAAACATATCTTAACAGCTAAAGCAAAGAGAAAAATCTTACTACACTTCAGTGAAGCAATGAAAGTTTTGAAAGAAAGAAAAAAAGAAAGAAAGAAAGTAAAGAAAGAGAAAGACAGAATAAAGATAGAAAGAAAGATGAATGAAACAAAGAAATAAGAAGAAAGAAAGAAAGAAAGAAAGAAAGAAAGAAAGAAAGAAAGAAAGAAGAAAGAAAGAAAGAAAGAAAGAAAGAAAGAAAGAAAGAAAGAAAGAAAGAAAGAAAGAAAGAAAGAAAGAAAGAAAGAAAGGAAAGAAAGAAAGAAGAAAGAAAGAAGAAGAAAGAAAGAAGAAGAAGAAGAAGAAGAAGAAGAAGAAGAAGAAGAAGAAGAAGAAGAAGAAGAAGAAGAAGAAGAAGAAGAAGAAGAAGAAGAAGAAGAAGAAGAAGAAGAAGAAGAAGAAGAAGAAGAAGAAGAAGAAGTAGAAAACTGAACTCTGAACTCTAAAGTCTCTTGTGAGCAAGGACCATAGTATCATTATAGCTGATAACTCTCCTGCTCAAAGTGAAAGAAAAGAATTTTAAAAGAAAAATATAAAAGAAGGTCAAAACTAGAGAAGATTCCAATGGGCATAAAATCTAAAATATCAAAAAGACAATGTTAAAGTGTTTGGAACTTGGTAAAGCTAATAGCTCACAGCATATAATATATTTGACATTTGCTCTGAGATGTTGGAACTAAATGGTTCCATAGAATTGCCAGGACTTAAAAGTTAGAAACAGGGTCATAAGAAATAGTCATAGACCATTTTCTGAGTGAAGAAGTTTGAAACTGAGCCATCAAGATAAAAAAAACATTAATTTTCAAAGATAAATGATTTCTCCCCTATAACTTAAGAAATTAAGGAGATTTAATATGCAAATTCAGAGATTGTGGGGTGGAGAAATCACTATAAGCTCTGTATGTATACTCTTAAATTTTCTTTTGATATTCAATAATAAAAATATTTAATTTGAAAGATTTATTGAATTATAATACAACTTTGACAGAATTCCCTGTAAAGTTTCCTTAAAATATTGCCATCTAAGCCTCCAGTTGAAAAATTTGAGGTAGTAGGACTGAGATGGAGGAAAGTTAGAATTTTCCTTTATAAGCAGATTTTTTTTAACTACACAGATGCTCAGTCAGGGTTGAAACCAAGACACTGATCTATTTTTCACAAAATTGTGAAGCTTCTAGCTGAACTAGAAGATATGTGTATATATATATATATATATATATATATATATATATATATATATATGTGTATATATATATATATATATATATATATATATATATATATATATTGGTTTTTGGGTCACACCCGGCAGTTCTCAGGGTCTACTCCTGGCTTGCTGCTTAGAAATCGCTCCTGGCAGGATGGGGAACCATATAGGATTCCGGGATTCAAACCACCATCCTTCTGCATGCAAGGCAAATGCCCTATCTCCATGCCTTCTCTCCGGCCCCTCAGTAGACGATTCTACTGCAAGTTGTGTTTAATGTCTAAAAATGTGTTTAATGTGTAAAAATGCATTTCACTTTACTTTTTGGACAACAATACTATGGTGGGGTTTTTGTTTGTTTTTAGTTTTTTATTGTTTTCTTCTTTTATTTATTTATTTTTTTTTTTTTTTTGGTTTTTGGGCCACACTGGCATTGCTCAGGAGTTATTCCTATACCTGCTCTCGGAAATCCCTCCTGGCAGATTTGGGGACCATAAAGAATGACAGGTACTGAACCTGGGCCTGCTGCCTGCAAGACAAACACTCTACCCTTTGTGCAAACATTCTGGTCTCATAGGGTTTTTTTTATTATTATTATTTTCTAATTTTTTAATAGTCCATATTATTTTGTTATTGAATAAAATCAAAATCAAGTTTTAAACGCAAGGACTTAAAAAATTTTTTTTACCTAATCTGAATATAGAAAACAGAACATGACTATAGCTGTATCTACAGAGTGCTGGTAATAGTTATAGAATTGCCTGTGACAATTGTATGTTGTATTTTAGAAACAAGTGTCTAGGGGAGTAAAAGCTGATTTAACAAAACCTTTGGAAAAAAGTAATGGGTTGAATCTCTTAGCAAGCACTAAAAAAATAAGGAGCTAGTCAAGTAAATCTCTTCTCTACCCATAAAGGAGAACTGACACACTAACAATAACTGTTAAGTACTGAAGTTCCTGAGCTAAACAGCCCTGCATGTTAATTAAAGTAAATTTCTCTACCAAAATTCCCTCTACCCCACCCACTCCTTCTGGGTATAATAAAAATCATCAACAAGATCTGCTTATCGTCCTTATTTTCCTTTCTCACCGGAGAACTACCTACCAAATATTTTGCATTGGCTGGTGAGGAATCTGACCTTAGCTTTCCAGGGCTGAAAGGAAAAGCCTTTGAGAAATTGAGCCAGGAAAAGAATTTGCAAGCGACCTTCACTTCTCTGATTCACATGGGCCGCCTTTAGCAAAAGCAGAACACAATCAATGCTTCCTGAGTCGAAGCATCACCCAGCCCTGCAGCCTGCAGAACTCCGGAGGACAAATAAGAAATGAGACCTTCAGAGCACGAGTTCACAGGAGCGCATCAGTATCTGGAGGTTATTGGATTATTGTTTGGTCTTAGGAAACAGGTTCAGCGACGGTCTGAGCAGACAATCTGAGGTTGTGACAGAGTTGGGATTGCTTCCACCGCCTCTTTCCAGGGCCCTCCTTGTTCATGCCGTTGGACTGACCTACCTAAAGTTCCCTGGGATGATTTTTGTCCACCTTCATTTGCTATTATTAATTGCAGCGGTTCATTTGGCTGACTCTCACATTGGCTCACTTTGCAGACAGCTGCCTCTGGGTGGAACTGAAATACAGATTTCTGCCCACATGTATTCACCACACGCAGTAAAATTGCAGTTAAGTGCTTTCTAGAGTGAGAGTAGAATTTTGATTCTTGTAATATGAAGGCACCAGGCCAAAGAAAGGTGCTAAATAGGAAAGCAAGCCTAAGGAGAAATGAAGGCAGATTAAACAAAGAGAATTAAATATACATATTTAATATATATAATAACTATACAATAAATATATATTTAATATAAGCCTCCCACACAAACTCCAACATAAAGCAAAAGTAATAAAGAGTTTTATTTTTATTTGATTGGAATTTAATCAAAGACTTATTTTAGTATTCTTGAATGGATCATATGAAAATAGTTTATATTTATTTATTCTAAAGATATTTTTAAATAGTGTATCAGTTTTATTTATACATTTAGGATTTGCCATATTTCCTTCACAAAGAGGTGGTTTTTTGCTTGCTAAGTGGCATAGGGTAGAGTGTGTGATGTGCTGTGGTATAACAGTAGTGTGTATTTATGCAATATCTTTCTGGAAAGAGAAGTTTGTGAAATGGAAAGAAGACCTCACTAGCTTGGGGATTAAACTACAATGGTCAAAAAATGGGTATGGAGAGAGGTTTGATTGTAATAAAGAAAACACGCAACTAACCAATTATCCCAGTTAACCTAGGAGAAGAGGGAACAAAATATTTCTCAAAGGTGATTTGGCACTGCTTAAAAGCAAGAAAGAATTATCAAAAAAAACAATAATTAACATGTAATTAATACTAATGGGCATTACTATGGAACAGACAAAACTTTAATAACTTGTTTACTTCTACAATTCAATGTGGTAGATAGTATGGTAATTTTTTTTATTATAAGCCAGATAAAGAATGACTTACAATGACATTGAGATTTAGTCCCAAATAAGTGTCATTTAGTTTCTTAATCATTGTTACTATAGCCCATAACTTTGTCTTTATAGAACATGAGACAAATTCTAAGCATTAAAGATTAGATCTTTCATAAACTGTCTTCACTGTTTTATAATTCTTCCAATGGTCAAGTCTTCTTTATATACATGCTTTGTTCTTCCTTCAGGTCTACTTCAAATCTCTACCCCAAGCATTGTGGTTCCAGTTTGTCTTCTAAAATTCAACCAGCTTATCTCATATGCAGATTGCCATAACATTAATTTTTAATAAAAATCTTCTCCATCCTGAAATTTTTATTTATTTCTACTTTTTGCATCACTAATACCTGTAAGTATTCAAGTTCAAGTATAGCTCCATTTCTAGAACATTAACTTTTCAGTTTTATCTATTGGTGGATAATGAAATCGTTAGTAGGTTAGGTTGAAAAGTTAAAGTCTTAATCCCAGGTACATCTCAGGGTGTGACCTTGTTTAGAAATTAAGTCATTACTAATACAATTAGTTAAGTTAAAATTATTAAAATTGTTATGAAAACACAAAGCTTCCCAAATAGCCAAAACTATTTACAAAAAATAAAGATGGGAAACATATCATGTTCCCTGGCTTTAAGTTAGAATATAAATGATAATAATTAACACAGTATGGCATGGAATTCGAATAAGATCCTCAGAGCAATGGAATAGAATGTGTTTTGTTGTTGTTGTTGTTGTTGTTGTTGTTAATTTTGGAGCCACCATAAGAGGTATTTAGGTTTTACTACAGACTCTATTCCTCAGCATCAGTCCTGGTGAGGCTCAGTAGAATATGTGTGATGCCGGGGATATCACCAAGTTGGCTGTGTGCATGGCAAGCAACTTACATGCTGCACTACTTTTCTGCCCCCTCCTATCACTACCTGCCCATCCCCATGAAATAAAACTGGGAGCTGAGTTGTAAACTCTCTCATAAAAGAACAATTATCTTACAACAAAGGAACCAGGAGCATAAAAGACAAAGAGTATATCTCTTCAAGTAATGGTACTAAAAAAATAATTGAAATTGGACTAGTATCTCTTACCATGCACAAAAGATAAATTAAAATGTATTAGGGATCCTTTTGTAAGACCTGAATCCATATAATAGACTATAGAAATCAGAGGTTAAGCACTGTTTGATTTTTGTTTTAGTGAAATATTTGGCAATTTAATTCCATTTGCAAAAATAAGTAGAAATATAACAAACCAAAGTCTTCTGAAGGGTTAAAAAAACTATTATAATAAAAAGACACATGGAATAGAGAAAAACACACATGCCACATCTAACTAAAGACTATTAACTATTAAAGTACAAAACTCAACATGAAAACAAACAGTTCCATTAAAAATAGAAAAGCTAAATAAATTCTCTAAGGACAGATGCAGATGACCAACAGGCTTATAAAATATTACTCAACATCACATATTACCTGGAAAGTGCATATCAAAATGTCAAGATATAACCGCATACCAGTGAGGATTGCCTATATTAAAAAGTCCAGAAAGGACAATTACATGCAGTGATGTGGGGAAAAAAGAAAATTTTTACATTACCACTGACTGTTGGTGGTAATATGAACTTTCAGACTCTACGGAGAACAGTGTGGAGATTTTTCAAAAAATAAAAATAGAACTATCAAATTGTAACTGCAAAAAGTTTATTTCCACTGCTGCTCCAAAACCAATCAAATGATATACAAATTGTTAGGCTGAAAAAGAGTTTTACTGGTAGAAACTCTGCAGTTTGTAAGATGGAAAACATAGCTACTTAAATTAACCATTTTGTCTAAATGGTCACAAAAAGGGTCTTTTTAAATAGGAAGAGATAATAGAGAAACACAGTTTTTGGAAGAATTATAGGCAAGCTGGTGGGCATCATGGTAATTTAAAAAAATATATGCTCAGGTAATTCCCTGAACCATACTTGTGATTGCACTGCAAATAAAAATTTCTAATTAAGGTTTCAACCTTCTTGTACTTTAGTAAAAGATAAAAGGGACATTATCAACATTCTCAGCTCTTATTAACCAGACATATTTTCCTGTTTCTAATATTGAATTAAACTTGTAATTTCTTTGGCCCAATTTCAATATGATCCAGCAATTCCACTCCTAATTCTATATCCAAAGACTACAAAAATACTAATTTTGAGGGGAAATGTATATCTATTTAAGCTGAAGTACTATATACAACAATCAAGATCTAGATAGCCAAGGGAAGGTGAGTGGATAAAGAATTTGTATATATTTGAGATGAAATAGGGGTCAAAGATAGTGTGTGTGAGTTGAGCAAATCCTTTGCACCATTTATGGTGCCCTAAGTTCTGCCAAACGTGAATTTTGATTACAGAGTCAAGAGTAAGCCTTGAGCACGATCAGACGTAGGTCCCAAAACAAAACCAATTAACCGACAAGATGAAAACCATAATGGAATATTATTCTACTATACCAAAAAATTAAATCAGGAGTCAGGGAAAACTAAAGTCAAGTAAATTAGAAGGAAAAAGACAAAAGCCAATAATTGCTAATATATAAATATATTAATTATATCACATTACATTACATTACATTATATTATATTATATTATATTATATTATGTTATGTTATGTTATGTTATGTTATGTTATGTTATGTTATGTTATGTTATGTTATGTTATGTTATGTTATGTTATGTTATATTATATTATATTATATTGCGGGGTCCTGAAGCCCCCCCAGGGGGGACCCGGCCAGCAGGAATTAGCTGGGAAGGCTTCTCAGACAACCGCACTCCTATTTTGCTGAGTAGAAGAGCAACCACACCTGTAAAAAATCTGAGAGAGGTTAATAATAAAGACCCAAGGCAGCGTCTCACTGTTCAAGGGTATCTTTATTGGGCTACAGTTCCTTCTTATATAGTGAAGGAGAAGGGGGCAGTACAAAGGTGATGTCAGTCATACTTTTGGCGCGAAGGCCCATACAAGGCAAGGATATATTTCAGGTTTCAAGGAACAAAGAAAGTTAGGCATTCTCTAAATAAGGAAGTGGGCAGTGGGCTAGGGGGCTGGATGACCTTCAAGCTATGATGAACGTGCTGTTGCTATGGAAATTTCTAGTGACCTTCCAGCTGCATTCCTAATTGCTTAACTATCAGGAGGTGGGAGAAGATGTGCTTGCCTCAGTGATCTTGAACAGACAATGTAGCATACACAATAATGAATGTCTTGTTAACTCAGGGATATGGTTAAGGGAGTAAGGCCTCATTTCTGGGAATGGTACTGGGCTGTGTTGCTCTCCTCCGGGCTAAAAGATTAATTATACTTTGCAGCTGCATTTTCCTTTCTCTTTGGCCGAAGAACTTACAGCAAGACTGCATGTAGCCTTTAGGTGAAAGGCTGGATTATGGCAGAAAGAACAGCAAAATGGCCTCAAACAAGTCACAGTCCCCAACATTATATTATATTATATTATATTATATTATATTATATTATATTATATTATATTATATTATATTATATTATATTATATTATATTATATTATATTATATTATATTATATTATATTATATTATATTATATTATATTATATTATATTATATTATATTATATTATATTATATTATATTATATTATATTATATTATATTATATTATATTATATTATATTATATTATATTATATTATATTATATTATATTATATTATATTATATTATATTATATTATATTATATTATATTATATTTATTATGTTATATATTATATACTGCCTCACACTGTTCAATGAGAATAAATCTTTATGCTTTGACCACACTAAAGAGGCTGCCAAAAGGATGGAGTCTGAACTGAAAAGGTTGAATGTTGGCGAGGGGAAATTGAACTTTGGTGATGGGCATGATATGATAATATTTCAACACTTAAATAAAAAACTAAAACATTTATACCCTTATAAACCAATGTACCTTTAAAAAAAAAAGAGAAGCCATTGGTTACATTGGGTATATGAGAAAGTGATATAGCTATATTTACAAAGCACCAATTCAACAACACTGAAAAGCCGAGATCTAAATTGAAATCACTGAAATTTAATGTATCTGCCAAAGTGATAGGCAGGATGGTTGGTGGGTGAGGGATGATGTAATATGGGAATACTGGTGATGGGATTGTGGTTGAAATGTTATCTGGCTAAAACTCAGACATGGATAATATCAATAACTTTGAAATCATGGTTCTTTATTAAAATTAAAAGAATATTTTTAAATGAGGATCCAGAGAGATAGTTCGATGGGTAAGGCACTTGCCTTACATTCAGCCTACCTGGATTCAATCCCCAGTACCCTTCCAAGCACTGCCTAAGTATCTTGGTTCAAAGCCAGAAATAAGTAGTGAGCAAAGCTTGATTTGGCCCCAAATTAAAAAAAAAAAAAAAAAAAAAAAAAAGGTCATACTGGAGTTGAGTCAACCTCTTCTTTGACAAGGGAGAATGTCATGCTACAAAATAGGCAAAGGTTATAATATTGCAACTGCAAGTCTAGAAACATGAGTGTTTCCCTACGAACCAGCAGTAGCAAGAAAGACTCAATAACAAATTCTTCCCTTGGTGTGCAAAGAAAACTTTTCCAGGATCTTGATGTGGATCTTTAGAACTTAGAAAAGACTAACGTTTTTAAGCCATTTATGTTAATATTTAATGGCCATACTAGCAAATTAAGATGTTTATAAACCTAGTTGCAAGATGTATTTTTTATTGTATGTCCAGGGAAAAATAACTTAATTTTTTTTCTCCATTGTAACACTGAAGGCATTTTATTTGTCTTTATTTTTTCTATAACTTTTCCAGTGTGTGCCAAACAAAAAAATAAGTAGGTTAAAGATCAAAAAGGAGATGTCAGAGGAGAAAAAGAGAAAAAGATTTGGAGAAGGGCGACAAACAGGAAGAAGACAGAGTGATGAAAGTAAAGGAAGAAGAAACAACTGTAGATTCCATACTACTGAGGGTATCCAACCAAGTTTAGAAAACTGTAGATTGAATGGACTGTGTTAGATATGTGATTCATAAAAAGAACTTTTTAAAATTAAAATCATGGCAAAAGTTAAAAGTTTTTCACAATACAAAATGGTTCACTTTTGTACTCCAGCCAGTTTCAGAAAGTGTATATAAAATGAAGGGCTAATATTAAAATTCCTTGAATATTTTTACCTCATATTATCCTAGAACATAGACAACACATTATGCTAGTGAACTTAAATGAAGGGATATTACAACTTTCTATAGATGAATTTTCATTTTATTTAAATATAGCAATGTTGGGCACAGCAGGTAGGGCATTTGCCTTGCACGCAGTCAAACCAAGGTTTGATTTCCACATCCCATATTGTCCCCCACATCTGCCAGGAGTAAGTTCTGAGTGCAGAGCCAGGAGTGACTCCAGATCACTGCAAGGTGTGGCTCAAAAACAAGCAAACAAAAATATCAATTGTTTTGTTAGTCTTTAATGAAAAACTACATTTTTAGAAAAATAAATAATCCTCCACTGATAAGTTTCTATTTTCAGCAGTCACACAGACAGAAACAGTATATACTGTATGATGGCAAGGCTTCTTGAATATTTCTTAGATTAAAGCAGATATGGGCCCAAGGAGTGCTCTAAATGCCCTGGTTCAATAATCATTTTCATTTTAGATTATTGTAGATTTACTGTAGAATTACTATTACATGCTACAGATTATAATAGGATATCAATGCATAAAACTACAAAAAATGATTAAAGATAAAACATTTTAACATATTACAGCAGGTACAATTATAGAAAATTCCAAATTGCATATAATTATAATCATTATATCTTAAATTCTCATAAATAAAAATTTTCCAAATGCTTACAAACAATGGATCTCTCTAGCGTATGATTACACATATATTTAGATGACAACACCATTTTTAGTATAAAAGAATATGTGAAATGGTAAAGATTTTTTGCCATCTTGTGAATTTACTCATAAGTATAAAATGAAGATTTTGTATGTTAAAAACAATGTTAATTATTTTATTTGTGTATGTTAAATAACTTTTCTTACAAAAATAATGAATAGTTCAACATATGTGCTCTTCGAATCCTCACAAGACATTGTTGAACTTACATTATTTACAGTTAAAATTAATTACCTGCCAAAGGAAATTTAGGGAATCTCATTACTTACAGATATAGATGTCTCTATGTCTTTAGTCTCAAGTTAAACTAAAGAAACCAGCTTTTGAAAAACTTTATAATCTCTAAAACTGTAATTCTTGAATGTGTAAAATTGTATAACCATAGAAAAAGACCATTTACTGTAGGCTTATCTCTTTGGGTTAAGACAAATCTATTTCTCATGTTTTAATAGACTAAGAGTCTCCTGGGAGACCAAATCTCAAATTTTTCACAAATATAGTAATCTAAGGAGACAATGATACAGTGTCCTATGTTAGTTCTGATGTAGGCCTATTCTGGAAGAGGAACTTTTGGTACTTTGATAAAATACCATTTAAAGTCTGAGTTACATGTAAGTGAATGTATGACTTACCAATCACATATGGGAAAAAAACAACACTTCTTATATTTATGTTTTTACAGATTTGACAATGTTTCAGGAATCCATTGCCTCCACATCCTCTCTCAAAAGTCATATTAACTCTTCTGCGAATTTTTGGCTTTGAGCACAAGGATTATTCCATATGGTGTGCCAGGGACCCAGTCAATTCAGCCACATTCAAGTCAACACCTTACCTGAAGTATTATTACTCTGATCCCCTCTGACTATTTTTCCTCTTGGGGATAGATACCTGGCAGTTCTCAGGGATTCCAGATAAGAAAAGATAAGAATCACAGACAAGATCTGAGTATAAATATACAGATACTCTATGAAGTTTTAAAACTTTGAAGGAAGTCAAGATACTCATGGCATATATAATAGTGGAGTCTGTTTTTAGAACCTAAACTATGACCAATTTAGAAGGAAAATAAGGAAAACCCAGTGTAGCAGAGTTTTGGTCCTGCTAAGAGAAAGAAAAGCAAAATGAATTATTTTGGTGGTTATTGGTTCATCTTTAAAACATATCTATTTAAAATAATTTTATATTTAGTTTATGCTATGTTTTTACATTTATCTTACTTTAAATAATGATTTATAGAATATAAAATTTAAGAGGAAAGATGGAGCATAGGATAGCAGAGAGGGCATTTTTTTTTTTTCAAGCGGCTGACCTGGGTTCAGCATTCCATATGATCTCAGAGCCCTACCAGGAGTAATTTATGAGCCAGGAATAATCCCTGAGCACTACCAGGTATCTCCCCGCAGTAGGAAAAACAGTCAAGGAGGACAAGAGGAATAATACATCAGGTAAGGTGTTGACCTGAATGTGGCTAAATTGACTGGGTCCTGGCACACCATATGGTCTCCTTAAGCCATTCCAGGAATAATCCCTGTGCTCAAAGCCAAAAATAAACTGACCGCCACTGGGTGTAACCCCTCAAAAAGTAAAAAAAAAAATAAAATAAAACAAATGAAGGGAGAAACTTTTCATCTATTATTTCTTTTACAGATAAATTTTAGCAAAGTTACGACAAAAGTTAAGCAGAAAAATCCATATAAGAAAGATAATAACAGGTTCTATCCCCAGCATCCCAAATGGTCCCCCAACCCAGGAGCAATTTCTGAGATCATAGCCAGGGGTAACTCCTGAGTGTCACCGGGTGTGGCCCCAAACCAAAAACAAACAAACAAACACAAAAGATAAGAACAAACCAAACTGGATAAAATGCATATTTGATATAATTATTGAATTATCTTCTAATTTTTAAGCAGTAAGTTGAATTCTGTTTATCTTGTACCAATAATTGATTAATTACCTAAAAGATGATGTTAATTATTTGGAGAGAAAAGAACTTGGAGATTTGGGGTTTTATTGTTACTTTGTTAAGTTTAATTCTGTTTTGTCTAGGAAACAAATGATTTACAAAAGCTTTTCTTTTTCTTTGTTTTTTTATTGGAGTGGATTTGCTGGGTTGTTGGACTCCACATTTTGTAATCCTACCCTGAGAAAACGGGTCAGGTACAGGTGTGTACAGGAAATAAATCAGGCCATCTTGAGGGAGTGAAAGATGCATGGTCAGGGAGGCGAGCGAAGGGGAGAGACAGTAAGGGAGAGGCAGAAAGTGAATGAGAGGGAGATAGAAAGATAGAGAGAGAGCAACAAGATATTTTTAAGATCTATTTTGTTCTCTGTGTACTATAATAACTGGCTTTGGCATAAATGGGATCTTATTTTCACCTATGTATTATTCCTACCAAACTTTTATGATAAGCCTATGTTAAAAAAGGAAATTAAAATGCACTAAGGAAGATAATTCTTTCTTTCTGTTTTTCCATTTTTTAGGAGATTAAGTGTTCCTATGTATTTTTTTATAATCTCTAGCTACTTTTCCATCTTTTAATTGGCTGATAAAACAAGGAAATATAGAGAATAAGAACGTCATCAAGATTGGAGTTATAGTACAGTGGGGAGAGTGCTTAACTTGCATGAGGCTGAACCAGGTTCCATCCTCAGTACCACATATGGTTCCCCAAGTCCACCAGGAGTTATTCTTCAATATAGAGCAAAGAGTAAGCCTTAAGTACTGGCTTGAGTGGCCTTAAAACAAACAAATAAACAAGACAACAACAACAAAAATGAGTTCAAATACTACAGTATAGAATAGTTGAATTTAAAAGGAACCTCAAACTTTTCTTAACAAATTTATGTTATGAATAAGATAACTGAAAGTAATTGAAATAAAATAAACTGCTAGTCAAAGTCCTCATTACTGTTGAAGGACCACATTTGCTATTCAGTAACTCTAATTAATGCTTTCTACACTGATTGCTAGAATGAGTCTTCCCTTCAGCAAAAGTAAACTGTTATAGAATTTGTATGCCAAAGGTCAGGATCTACTCAATGAACCCCAAATAAATTTTTTTCAAGCTTATATTGTTATTATAATAAGAAAGCAGGTAGTATTTTAAACATGGTCAATTAATTTTAGTAGCACTGTCATTTAATAGTCTTCCAACTTCAATTGATGCAAAACAAAGTAATTTTTATAGTCCAGGCTTGCTTGATGGAAGCAGACAATATGGCCAAAAATATTAAAGTTCTAAATATAAATGAGGCCCCCTATTATCATCTTTCATTTCCCATATGAGAAATTTGTCAAAATATGTATGACACATAAATATACAAAGACGTATGCAATTTTATTAGGAGGCACTGGGAGCGACTTTAAATGCTTTACATCACCCATTTCTCTCCAGGATCACTAGTGTAAAGACAAGAACTCACCTATATTTACCTATTGAATACCCTTTCTTGACAATTTTAAAGCTCTTGATACTTTTCCAATGTGAAGGTCACTTTTCTGGGAATTTAATGAACTGTATTCATAAAAATATTGGTTGTTATGTTAACTCCCTTCATAATAAATGAATAGTGCTGTCCATAAAGAAAAATTATATTAACAATATTTTGTTTTATCTGCAATAAGGAGTCTTTAAAAAATAGACCAGCTTGATTTTACCTTGAGTCACATAAAATTAAAAGCTAAATATAGAGACCAATTTTCTAAATAATGGCGTCTTCCCTCCATTCATTTTACTACTTGAAACATTTGCTTTATTACCAGCAATATAAATCCCAGCAATGGCCAATTTTTATTTCCCAACATGTTTGTTATCAGTAATAGTGCTATTGCTATTTACATGTGGTACAAATAAGTTTTAAATTAATTGCTAGAAAGTATTGGTGTTGTTCACATTTTTTCACATACTGTAGTGAGAAAAAAAGAAAAAGGAATAAAAGTAGTTATTCCTTGATTGTAAATGAAGGGGAATGAATTGAAGTCGAGTAATATTGATAAGAATGATTTTCAAGCTCCATTACATTGTTAAAGGAAATGGATCTAGAGTAAAATAGTTTCTTTCATAAAAATATAAAGCAAATCTTGATGCTTTTATTGAGCTCATTTTTAATGACTGGGTTAGATACAGTTTGCACCCAATTCAAATAAAAATCTATAGGAAGGCACACGAGCCAGGAATAGAGATAGAATTCCCAAAGAGATCCACAATTAGATTTTCTAAGGGGGGATTTTAGGTTTTACTCTGTTGGACCAAATTATTTGATTTTCTATAAATACAAGATTTTTACCCTGCCATCTAAAAATTGAAGAGTGATGAATGACTTCAGGAGCAATAATATGTGCAGTCTTTATAAAAGCAGAATCAAAATCAAATGGGGATTTATACACACACACACACAATATTGCAATACTGAAGACAATGTACATTTTTTCTCTTATAATTTGATCAACCAAATGGATCTTTGTCCTCCAACTTCAGTCAATGCGATACATAAATAAATAAATAAATCCATTCAAAAAGATATTAGAATCCTAAAACACTAAGTTAACATTCTAGTGAGATGTAGTTTGTATTATTGCTCCTTAACTATATTAGGAAATAGCAGTTATATTCAGTAACAGAAAAGCAATTAAATTTCCTGCTGTATGATCTTCATATATGGGATTTGTTTCAGACTGAAAGAATTTTAAGAGGATGAAAAATATATTTTTTCCTAATAAAAAGATAACATCAGAAAACTTGCATGGAGAAAAGGTATGACAACACTTTTATGGTAAATGAACATTATGGTCACAGTAATTCTATTCTATTTCTCTTTAAAATACTTTCAATCCCATTACTTCAGAGTCTGTCTCTTGGATGATAATAACTTGCAAAACATCAGCCTGGATTTCACAGAAACCCTGAATCTTATTAGAAAAAAAGTGGATGAGTTTGACATTTTTAGCTTATATTTTAAAGATAGCATAACTGGCAAAGGATGGTGTATATTGTCTGACTGAAATCCAACAATGAACAATTTGTAACCATGGTGCTCAAATAAAACTAATAAAGAGTAAAAAATAATAAAATAAAACAATAAAGATTATTCACAAGTAAGAAGAAAACAAATGTACTTTGTCCGGTAAACAAAAATGCCTAAAATATTATTATCATAAATAGCAAAGGATGAAAGAAAATAGAAATGGACATTTGGGCAATATGAATTAAAGAACCAACTTCTTTAGTTTTTGATTAATCAGTAAAGACATAGCAATATTATAGTTGAATGAAAGATATCTTTATGTTCTGGAAATTCACAAACATGATGGAAGAGAGACACATAAGAACTTGCAATGAATGCAGGAACAATAGTACTCATATAGCCATCCCAGATTTGTTATCCAGAAAACCTTATGATCCCCCAATTCAGTCAGAAAGAATTCTCAAATACCTCTATAAATGGCCCAGCACATGAACCTCTCAAATAAATGCTATACAGAAATGTTGCAATGAGAGGAGGCAAGACCAAGATTCTGGCAGATATCCTCTATTTAGGGCCATAGATTATGATAACTTCAATTAAGTGCATTAATTATACTGTCCTCTCATAATGGTTATCTGAAAGTGTCAGTACAAATTCAAGAGTTACATTTATTTTTTTACACATGCCGACCTTGAAAGAGAAAATCTAAAGGAACTAGTGTTAAGTATAAGACATTGAATGCAAGTATCCTGTGTAAATAAGTAATGTAATGTAAGTCTCCTATATAAGGTTTTATATAGTCCCTTTTTATAGGAATTTATAAATTTACACAGCAAAAAATGGAAAGAAATTATTGTAATCACAGTAAGTTATCATTCTCAGTTCTGTTGAAGTAACTATGAGAGTTGCCTTGGAAAAATGTAAAGAACAGATGAACAGACACTTCCTTAAAGAAGACATACATACTAAATTACATCCTCAAATGCAGTCACCATGTCTGTGCCAGGCCAGCTACAAAATATATTCACTCTATTCTCAAAAGAAATATAAAACAAGCCATGAAAAAACAGGCCATACAGCTGAAAACAGCAATATTTTAAGGAGAGTGGGAGCCAAGTTCTCCCACTGAATCCACAACTGTTGTACTTCTCACCCACAATAGCTGTTTCAGTAATGGTCCTACTTCACCATTCCTCTACATGACTGGAACACATCAAAAAGAAAAGAAATAATCAGTGCTGGCATGAATCATAAAAAACCCTTCATCTACTTCATCTAATATTGATAGAAATGTTGACTGGTTCATGCTCTGAAAAACAATATACACACTTTCTCCAAAAGCTAAGAATTTAATTTCCACAGGATTCATAAAATATACTTATTGGATTCTACACCAAGGGTCTAAAGGCATCATTTTTAATTATATGAGTTCCTAATTTACTTCAGCATTATTTTTCAATAGCCAAGAGCTGAAAACAGGACAAATGACACAGAACTGATGGCTTCATAAAGAAATGATGTATATATATATATATGGAATAGTCTTCAGCTATAGAAAAGATGGGTCATGCTATTGGTTGTTACATAAATGGAACTAGTATAACATGGTGAGTGAAGTTTTTAAGGCAGAGGACAGATATAAGTAATAAATATGACAAGTGGTATATTAATAAAACATAAAAGAAAATGATCAAAGATGACAGAATTGGATATTTGGTCAATAGAATTGAGTTTAAAACTCCAGAAGTGGTATGAGAAGAATTTTCAGATTTGGGCTGAGGGAAGAAGTCACTTTGATGACTTCAGGCAATGCATGCCTGAAATTATCACTAATAGAACTGTAAATACCTAATAAAAATGAGAAGCAAAATGTTGCCTCAGGACTTTAATTTCTTAATTGGCCTATTGATTCTATGTTGTATTTTCTTCCCTTTTTATTATTTATTAATTAATTTGGCCATGCCCAGCTCTGTTCACTCCTACCTCTGAGTTCAGGGATCAGTCATGAGGAACCCAGTCATATGCGGTAGTAAGGATCTAATCCAGGTTGCTCACTTTGTCTTATACATCCCTTTCCCTATCACCTTTTTACTTTGCCATATATGTTGTAGAAGAGGAGGGATAAGTGAGAGAGAGGACATGGAAGAAAAATGGATAGATTAAACTCAATTAAAATGACTAGAGCTGGGTCCAGAGAGATATCATGGAGGTGGAGCGTTTGCCTTACAATACAGAAGGACAGTGGTTGGAATCCCAGTATGGTCCTTGAGCCTGCCAGGAGTGATTTCTGAGCATAGAGCCTGAGCGCTGCTGGGTGTGACCCCCCACCCAAAACAAAAAATTACTAGAGCTTGGGATAGATACTATTCTAGAACTTTTCTAAGTACTTTGCCACATATTTCTCAGACAAATTTGAGAGAGGGCTCTTATCACCATTGTTGCTAATCTTTCAATAAGGAATTGAAGATTTAGCCAACTTCACAATACTTGTAATAGTACTAGTAAATAGAGCACCATATTTTGAACTGTGTCTATTCCCTTAATTGCTATGTTTTGCTTTTCCAAGACAGCATGATAATCTAAGTCTAAAATATAAGATAAAAATTATTTCATCTATTTTTGGGAGGATACACCCGGTGATGCTCAGGGGTTACTCCTGGCTATGCGCTCAGAAATCACTCCTGGAGTTGGGGACCTTATGCAACACTGGGGGATCAAATAGCTGGGGGATCAAACTGGTCCATCCTAGGGTAAAGGCATACAAGGCAAAAGCTTTACTGCTGCACCACCGCTCTGGCCCCTATTTCATCTTAATTTGAGAGGAAGTAAAGTGTTCTATTGATGTGGAGATGCAATGAAAATGTTCAAAAGCAAGAGAGTAATGAGACACTTGAGTTTATGACAGTATAGCTTCTTTTTTGAGGCATGCTAATTGAAAGTTGCTATCTTTTGCAGAAAGTAAAAAGTTTACTTTCCGTTTCTCTTTCTATTCCTTCAGATGACTTTTCTCAAATAAGTAGGACTTTAATATGAACTGCACCAATTATTAAATAACAGCTCAATAAATCCGAAGCTATAACATATATTAACTTTCGAGTGAAACTGGATATACCCTGTAATAAATATTGGTGCCCCTCAATGCCCAGATCTCCAATATGTGCATTTGGAACATGAAACTTTGGGGGGGAAAATCAGGTCATAAAGTTCTTAAGAATACAATTATTCTTAAAAGCAGAGGGAGGATGATGTCTCTCATTTTTTCCTAAGGATATAGAATGACAAACCAAAGAGAGAGACCTATGGGAACTGGATTACTGATACCTTGATCAGGGACATCAAACCTTCAGAACTGCAACAAATAAAGGTGTGTTGTTCTGAGGAACAAATAATGTGATTCAAACCACCCAGTCTATGGCTCTTTTTATTATAGCAACTCAAACTAAGACAAGTGTTTTCTTTCTTCATATGCAACTTTTAGAAGTTTTAAATTGGAACAACCCTTAGGGCTTATTTCTCCTGAAACTTAGGCTCATGATTTTTCAATAGTTGAGGGGGTATAAAAGTGACCCAATACTCTAGGTTCTGAATGATGAATATGTTTGCAGATAAGATAAAACTTAAGAAGGAATAAGAAAAAAGCAAAGCTCTGGCAGAGTAAATAGGAAAACAAATTGAATTAACAGATATTTAATAAGGAGAGACTTTTACTCTAGGGACAAAAGTATGCAAATTTGGGACTGCAGTGATATTATAGTAGGTAAGGACTTGCATGTGATTGACCTGGACTCAACTTTGGGCATCCCCAATGGTACACCAAGTACCACCAGGAGTAATTTCTGGATGCTGAGCAAAAATTAATTCCTGAGCATAGCATTGTGTAGCCAAAAATAAACAAGAAAACAAAAAATACAAGTCTAAATGATTTTATAGCAGAACATGTTACTGAGAAAGTCTACGAACTTATTCTTTAGAGGTGCCTGTTAGAAATGTAAAGTTGGGGCCGGGAAGGTGGCGCTAGAGGTAAGGTGTCTGCCTTGCAAGCGCTAGCGTAGGACGGACCGCGGTTCGATCCCCCGGCGTCCCATATGGTCCCCCCAAGCCAGGGGCGATTTCTGAGCGCATAACCAGGAGTAATCCCTGAGCGTCAAACGGGTGTGGCCCAAAAACCAAAAAAAAAAAAAAATGTAAAGTTAAAGGTTAAATCCTAAACAATAAGTATCTCAAAAACATCATTGAAATGACAAAACTCTCAATATAAAGGAAATAGAATTTATATTTTACATATATCAGGAATAAAAAGGAGAAGGTGACATGAGGTAATTTGCAGTCAATATATTTTAAACCTGTATAGATTTTTAGCAAATTAGTTAACTTCTCTCACCTGTTTTCCACCTGTAAAATTAATAGACTGATAGTACCTACTAAATAATGTTTAGTACCTACTAAATAATGTTTCACTTTAAAGTGAAATAAGTGAAGAATGGCAAGTGCTTGGAAATATAAACTACTACTGATGTTAAAAATCCTTGTCGTATGATTTATTTAACTGCCTTCTAACTTTCTTTGGTTAGTTCAAGTAGAACTACTTCAATCCATTTTGTAGATCGAAAAAAAAGTGGGCCTGAGAGATAGATGGTATAATAGCTACTTCTATTTGTTATTGAGACTTTCAATTAAAGTAGAACCACCTGAGAAAGAAGTAGATGAAATTACACATACTCCATTGGTAAGGGACTTCCAGCCAGCCCTAGATGCAGGCAGACCATTTTTCTATATAAAAATAAAAAAAATCTACCATCTGGGAACAGAGAGAGAGTAAGTATGTAAGAGGACTTGCTTTACACGTGACTCACCTGGTTCAATAACTTAGCCTTATTAAACTACCAAGCCACACCACCAAATTGGTTCCAATTTTATAGACCTGTTAATGTGCTCCATGTAATTGTCAAAATTCATGGTAATAATACCAAAAACAATATAACTGAGGGCCACGAAGTCCATTTCATGCTAGGAAGCTTGCCACAGATAAGATAACATGTGAGTGCAGTTAGGGCAGGGAAGGGACCACTCTTATAGTGAGAGTTGGAAATGATTGTCTGGACAAAGAATCTGGTGCTGTAGAAAGTAGAGATATGCATGATACCCTTCATTAACAATTTTGCAAGAGAGAAAAAAGAAAAATATCTGACATAGAAACAGTCAGGGAGGATGGCAAGTATGATGGAAGAAGAAAAGGTGAGAAGAAAACCAGGGACATTGGTGGCAGGAAATGTTTCTTCAATGATAAAAAAAATGGATAATAGACATTGTATGGCTGAAACTCAATAATAAACAACTTTGTAATTTTATATATCTTAGAGATTCAATTAAAAATTTTATTTTGTTTCTTTGAGGGCCATACCCAGTGACACTCAGGGGTTATTCTTGGCTATGAGCTCAGAAAGCGCTCCTGGCTTGAGGCACTGGAGATTGAACCAAGGTCCATCCTGGATCAGCTGCGTGCAAGGCAAATGTCCTACTACTGCACTATGACACAGTCCCCCTCAATTAAAAATTTCATAAAACTTTTTTTATAAAAGTGTCAGTAGAATCATAGCAAATCTGATGGGAAAGTTGCATAAAAAACTACCAAGCTGAGTGACCCTAAATAGTAATAAATAAGTCTCAACAATTACCAACCACAGTCCAATAAATCACTGGAAAATAATGTTAGTAACAACACTGGGAAATATAATAATTTTACAAATTTTCCTTTATTGAATTAAGATTTGATGATCCCATTTGACTTTTCTCTGTAACAAACAATTGGAAGTAAATTTGTGCCTGAAAGGTACACCTTTCAAATTGTAAAGGTGAGTGGAAACAGGCTAAAAAAAAAGATTGCACTAGTGGTGGGATTGATGTTTGAAAATCTAATGTCTGAAACCAAGTATTAAGAACACTTGGTTGTGAATGAAACCTCAGGGTCTAAAACCAGGACCTGGAGAGATGCAGATATGAAAGTAAATGCCAATGCAAAAAATAACCCACACAGTTAAAGGAGGTAAGAATGGATTCAGGAATTCCAACACACATACATCCTTTTCCAAGGGAGACAATTAGTGGTGGAAGACTGTAGAATGAATGCCCTGTGTTCCTGAAACCCAGGCTTTTTATTAGCAAGAACCAGAACTTACCCTAGAGTGGAGAATGAATGCTAAGTAGGAAGGGATCCAGTAATCCAATCACTAGACCACACACTAGGGTCAAATCTAATACAGAGTAGGAAGGCACTCAATAATTCAACACCAGATCACTCCTTGGGGTGGAGAATGAATACTAAGGATTGTAGGACCAAGTAATTCAACACTTGGTAAATCATAGCATTATAAAAAAAAAGATGTTTTTCTTAAAGAAACTAGATGTTTTGTTTTACTAACAATGAAGCTCCCAAAACTAAAAATAAATTAGCTCTAAGAAGATAGAACACTATAATTTAAGGATCATTGGTAGGAATGAGAAAGATCATTACTAGTTAGAATCACAGAATTACCTTTCCTACTTCAAGTTGAATGATGTTAGTGATTTTTCTATTGTTCCAAGATATTCAATCTTCTGATTTCTAGAACTCAAATCAGGCAACGTAGTAATTCAGGGACATGATAAACTGGACATTCTCATCAATTTCATGCACTCCATTGACATTTTAATTACAAATTTGACAAAATGATGTATAGACTCACTAGATAAAGATATCCACGCTATGCAAAGCTGCAGAGTCATATAAATTCATCATGTGGTATTTCAGGTAGCTACTCTTTGCCAGTATCTTTTATTAGAAAATAGATTTTTGGTGTGAAGGCCTAAGGCAAAGAACTCTCTTACTCAATCTTATTAGATGTAAGAAATTCTCACACTATCTTATTTATTTATAACCAATTACTTAATGGCAATAAAAAACAAGATTGAAATCTTTTTTTTTTCTTGAATAAAGTAAGTCTTTGCATTTACTATAAATAAGCAAGTAAATCTTTATCTATACTACAAACAGTAACAGCTTTCCTGATAAACTTTCAAGCCAGTTTTCCATAATAACACATTACCACTTCTACACTATGCAATGAGCCTTTCCATAATGATGTTCAGTATGGATAAGAAACCCAAATGCAGAACAATGTTTTCTTTTACTGTGAGGGAGATCATTACTCAACATTAGTGGCAAATATATTCACATGTTGCCAGCATCTTCATCTCCAAGATAAAGCTATAAATGTTTGACTAACATTCAATAGAATATTTATGAGAGTTTTTGATGAGAAATAATTGCAGTTGCCATAAATGCCTGCAATAAGAAAATGCACTCTGGGAAATATATGTTTCTTTATGATTCAGCAGAGGGTTAAAATCAGAATTATCAGTGAACAAGAAGGTCTGAGCTCTGAAACTTTATACATTGAATCATAGTAATTTGAAAACTTATTCAAATAAGTTGAATAAAATAAATTGTTTCTGCTATAAAAGAAAATATCTCTCTTGATGGAAGAGCTTTCCTGAAGAGTTTATGCTTATGTTTTCAGAAACAACCATTATTATAGTTGAACTCAATTAAATCACTGTATATTTTGAGCAAGTTTATTTTCTCAAGCATGCTTATGATATTGATTAAATAGTGAAAACAAAATGTCACAGAGATAAATGTCTGTTACATTCCTTGAATTCTGTGTTTCCTAGGGAGTTTAATAACAAATGTGTACTTAAAAACTTTAAGAAAAAAAGATTCTAGCAAATTTTAAGATGCAACTAGAGAAGGAGTTGATAGTCTAGACAGAATAAAATATATCCCTAAACAGAAAATTTTTTTCTTTGCATATTTTTCAATAATTTAAGATAAATAAAAGCTAAGTGAATTAGAGAGGGCTTCTAAAATTTATATTATTAAACTGTGAGTTCAGGTGTTTGGTTTTTATTTCTTCCACAGAGTTAGATGCAATCTAAATAGTACCTACATATAATTAGAGTAGGTCATCATAAATCAAAAAGTAATGTATATTAAAGTCACATCCACTGGTGCACTGATAGAACTGTCTACCTTTTAACCTTTTATTGCTCTTTCAGAGTTGAGAATAAATAGATAGCAGGAATTTAGACTGAAGAATTAAGCTTGTGTTATCAACTAGTGGACAGCATTCAATGACATGAAACCAGGAAATTATGGTAGAAAGATAAAAGGCGGGTGCTGAACCTGGATGCATGCTACTATGTGGTGGACAGGAAGACAAAGAAACCAGAAAAAATATATGAATATATATATATATATATATATATATATATATATATATATATATATATATATATATATATATATATATATATATATATATATATATATATATATATAAAGAAAGAACCAATGAGAGAAAACTGGATATCCAGGATAGCCAGGGATAGTCACAGCATCTAATCCATAAAACCTCATCTATGACTGTTTAGGGATTAAACACATTATTGAGAACCTTCCATTCAACTACTTTTTGTCCTCTGGAGGACTTGGTCACTATCTTTTACTCTCCCTGTAGAGAGCTTAACCAGCCCAAAGCAAACTTGAGAAACAACCAAAATTGCTTTAGGGATTTTCCATATCCTTGAACTAGATTCCCATTCTGATAATATATCCTTAAAGGTTATGTGCCACTACTATTCGAAGCTCACAAAAGACACTATGACATGCCGAGAAAGATCTTTATTGGTTGCTATGTTGGAAGACGGTGGGCCCATGTCTAAAAATAACCTCTTGTCTGCATAGTCTTTGAAAGAAATAACAGGGATACAGATCAGTTGGCACTAAAGTGAATAGTTAAATGCCTTCAGGGGTTGGTCCTGGAGATAGGATACACTTCATTTATCTGCAAACCTCAACAAAGCAAGGATTGGACTTTTGGGAGAAGGGTAAACTGAGGATAAATTACCCATTTCCTTAGGTCTGGTACAGAGATATTTGCCTTGTCTAATAATGATCTTTGAACTAACTTCAATAATAAACCCTTTCCTGATATAGTCTGCACACTGCCCTCAGTTTGACAATTTTCTTGTCACACCTATCAACAGTCACACTTATCCGTAGTCACACTTATCCAAAGTTATATTATTCAGGCCAGGTTCTTCTATGAGAATTTAAAACTCAAGCATTTTTTTTTAATCTTAATAAAGTGCTTTGTGGTTAGACAACTTAGTATGCCTGGAGCCAGTAGTTGTTCTTATGACAGTACGATTCATGGATAGGGTCTCCCAGTTTTTAGGCCAAAGATTTTTCCTTTCTATTTTCTCCAACTTTTGCTGTGCCTATGCCTGTTACCCCCTTTTTATTTTATTTTTTTCTTTTTTATCTTGTTTGTTTGTTTGTTTTGGTCACCCGGCAGCACTCAGGGATTACTCCTGGCTATACTCAGAAATCGATCCTGGCAGGCTCAGGGGACCACATGAGATGCCAGGATTTGAACCACTGTCTTTCTGCATGCAAGGCAAACACCATACCTCTATGTTATCTGTCTGACCCCTGTTTTTTTATCTTTTAAAAAGGGGCTCCTGCCTTTTTCATAGAACTGTAGCACACAGATTACTTGGTTTTACTTCACATTTTAACATTTTTCTATAAAATTAAGAAGAAAGGAACAAAGAATGGATGGGGTCAAGAGCCAAGTGGTCTCAGGTGCATTGGTGAAGAAAAAAAAATATCCAAGCCAAAATTCACAACAATAGAATCAAAAGACATAAACTTTATCAATATAAATATAAATGGGCCTATTATATTGGCAGAACAAGGGGCAAAGGATGGTGGTATAGGTTGCACTCTGGATTCATTGGTGGAGGGAGGTTGACAATGGGAATGGGAATGGCCTTAATTACTGTATATCTGAAATTCAACTATGAAGGACTCTGTAGATAAAAGATTTCAATAAGATAAAAATAAAGTGCTTCATTCTACATTATACTGATTTCTTAAAGTGGTCTAGTAAAACCCCCCTAAAAAGATGCTCTACCTTTCTTCCCCATTTAAAAGGCCTGGCAGCTTAACACCTTCCTTGCTAGGATCAACAGCTTTGACTAGGGTGCTCTAAAGGCTCCATATAATCTCCCCCATCCTGTGCCATAGTTTCTAGGTACCCCAATTTAACAATTTGGCCAAAAAAGATATACACTCTATGACTTGCCTCTTCAATTTCTAGAATTCACCACTCTATTCTTTTCCCGATAAAATAAAATGAGTTAAAGTTATTTTTATTAGCTTTATATGATTGGTTCAAAACATATCCTAGTTGACCCAAATTCTTATTTATATTTCTTATCATTCTTGTGAAATTGGCATAGTATCTTACATATAGTATACTCTTTTCATAAAAATAGATACATCTCTCTAGCTCCACCACTCCTTGGACAAAATAATCTATAGAAAGTAGAAGTTTCTCATAAAAAACAGCCCAAAATTATTTTATAGATTGTATGCCCCAAGAATGCCAACCAGATTTCTTTCTTTTTGAGCTCTTTTTCCATGTCACTTGAAGCAGTGGGCTTTACCTCTTCAATGAACTTACCTTGCTCTTGCTCAAAGCAATCTTGTGCTTGGTAAATTCTATCACCACCCACATCTTTGACCCAGTAAGTCTGGATTTCAACACTTCCTCTGAACCCTTTATTAATATCTTAAACTATGTGACAATACACTCTATCCACACATATTTAGATCAAGGGACAATAAGTAGAGAGCTTTTTCATATTTACTGAAAAGTGAATTTGGAGATAACAAGTACTTTGAATGTTCCTATAGGGCAGAGCTGATGCTCCTGAAATTTTGTATTACTCAAGGATTAAAGTAAACATTTTATTTGTATTTTTAAATCTTATTATATTTTTGGGTTACACTGGCTGCTGAGGGTTTACTCCTGGCTCTGTGCTCAAGGATCATTCCTGTGGGGTATATTTACCATATGCAGTTGTGGCAGACTGACTTTATTCATCCTGAATAAAAAAAAGTGCCTTTCCCACCTCACTGTCTCTCCAGCCCAAAAAAGTTGATAGCATAATTTTACTTCTTTTCAAATATGTATGTTCCAGGAATTTTAACTTAGAGTCATTTGTGTCTATAATGTGTATTTTAACCTTAATTCATTTTTCTCTTTCCTTTCCAGTTGTGTGTGTGTGTGTGTCTGTGTTTGTCTGTGTGGGTCTGTGTGTGTTGCGAAGGCTTGGGATGGTACATTGGTTGTTGTGTTAGTGGATGAACAAACACTTGGTTGCAGTGTACTGGCTACCAGAACATTTTTGGTTTTGTGTGGTTCAGGTGATAGCAATGATTTGGCAAGACCACTAGGACCTCACTCAGCATGTGATGGATGTGCCATCATCTGGGAATCAACATCAGTGCCTTGGTTCTAAATGGCAGGTGTCCTACCACTATACCAGCTATATTCTGGCTCTTATACTCGCAAATTACTTTATTTCGAAGCAACACCTATATTGACACACAAAATAGACATTGTATTGAAACATAAAATAGACATTAAATTGAGTACCACGTAATCTATATTTTGGTTATTATTTCATTACTGTGGCCCATTTTGTGACTAAAATTTTCTTTGTTCACAAGAGTCAAAAAATGAAAAACAAATGAAAAACTAGTAATATTTTTGGTTAAACTTATAAAATGACCAGGCCTTATAAGCTTATATATTTTTCATTAGCTAACATTACTTTATGCCATGTTTTGAAATTTCAATCTTTTTTTTTCTGCAACTATTCACCACTGATGAATGAACTGCAAAACTCCCTAGATGACTATATTCCATTACTGAAATGAATAGTCAGACCTCTTAAAAAGCATCTCTGGACCAGCCATCAATATTGCAAAAACAAATCCCCCGTGGATTTCAAAGTACATGTCTCTTTCAATCAGAACATTCTGCGTGGCCCTAGTGAATATGGGTGACTCTATAATTAAGAGAACTAATCAGTACTGTCAGAAAGAAAAGGACGGCTAAGCAGCTCTGCAGATCTTACCAAAGACATTTCTGCCACCTAGTGTTCTGTGCCTGCAAAAACACCTCAGCACGTTCTATATAATCTAAATGCTTATTTCCATGGCCAAGATTAATTTGGGATTGCTTAAAAATAATAATAATAATAATAATAATAATAATAAGTTAATAATTTGGGTATATGTTTAATAATTATTTAATAATGTTATGATTTATTTTATTTGTGTAATCCACATTCTCATTAAATCTGATTCCATGAATTAGCTACTAGAACCCAAAAGATCTTTAGTCAAAAAAATGCTACCAGGCAATATAGTACAAGATTTCCTCATGAAGGAAATAAAGTCGAATTTTTTTTGGTTATGATCTGTAGGACACTATCCTGGCCTATTTAAATAATTTTATTAAATTTTCATTAAAAAGTCAACAGTGAAGATTTCTGAATTTGGTGCTGAGATTCTTAGTTCATATCACTGAACTGACATCAAAATTCTTGGTCCCTGTAAAATGTCTTCGGCTTCACAGCTCAGTGGACTGAGTATTTCTATCTACCAATAGATAATGATAGACACTTAATCTCTCAACTTGGTTTCCTTGGCTGGAAAGTGATAAGCCCCAACTTACTCTGAAAATCAAAAAATGGTGAGAAATGGCTAGTACACCCTATAGATCTTGTATTAAAAAATATTAATGTACTTTGAATCAAACCAATGTCCTTTCCTCTGTAAAAGCCATGGAATACTTGATATAGTTTGCTGGATAATGATTTCAAAGATATGTGTTTAAAGCAATAACCTAACACATTCCTAACACAATAACCTAACACATTGATAATACTCTTCTACAACATAGAGCTTTTCCTTTCATTTTATCAAGTGTCTATAGTCATGAGAATTTTCTCAAACCATCATTAAGTAAACAATCTACTCTTCATCCTTCCCTTGTTTGACCAGTATTTGCCATCTACAGACATTAATTAATATGATTTAATATCCATTATGTTCAGACATTGTAAAACACCCATATGTATCATTTAATGCAATGGCCCTGAGATTTGGGCATACTTACTTTTATTAACAAACAGGAAAGTAATATTCAGGGAAGTTGAGTTACAACAATCAGAATCTCATTCAGAAATGGAATCAAGCTTTGCTTGGGGTTAATTTCTCAGATCATACAAAGTATATCAATTTCTAAATGTATAATTGGTCAGAGATACTAAGATTATCCTAAGTCCTAGATCCTTCCTCTGTTCCAAAATTTGCTTTATTTTTTTTAACACTGTGAGTCCTTAATTCTAAAGTTTTGAAAAAGTCTTAAAGAATTTCAAGTTGAATTAATGTATCTAGCTGTTGTGTATATTGAATACACTATATCATATAATATTGTGTACATAGTATATTAAATATCATGTACTAATTATATCTACTGTACATATATAATAAAGCATATTTTTTAATTTAAACATATGCTAAAAATATTCCAAAATATTTAATTAGGGGCCAGAGAGATAGCATGCCTTGCATGCAGAAGGATGGTGGTTCGAATCCTGGCATCCCATATGGTCTCTGAGCCTGCCAGGAGAGATTTCTGAGCATACAGCCAGGAGTAACCCCTGAGTGCTGCCAGGTGTGACCCCCCCAAAAAATTTTACTATTTTAATACCAATATTTTATCATTGGCCTAATACACGAATCAATTTTCTGACACTTTGCATATTACTTAAAATTTTCAAGTCCGTCACTATTTTTCAGTGGTTTACAATAAATCAAAACCACTAACCAGGTGTTGGAGGCTACCTTCAAACCAAATTGTATAGAAAGGCAGCTACCCCAACACAATACTTTAATGGCATTTTCATTCTAATTGTCTCTTTTATCAGTTTATCAGAAGATTCACTAACTTAATCTCTTTCTATGCTTTAAGAAGTTTCCCAAAGTGTAAGTAGTCTTCTCTACTGTAACTGTATTTTGAGATAGTTCCCATATTTTCGAACTTATTCTTAACCAATCTCTTCTTTCCTTTTCTTTAAAAGATTTAACTTCTAATAGTCACCTTCTATTATCCTCTACGATTCTCTTCTTACTCACGTATAGATCATAGTTTTATGTGTGAAAATCTTTGTTTTCATTGTATTTTAAACTCATGTAGGGCAAAAAGTTTAAGCTCATTTAGAACCCAAGATCCAACTCTATTCAACGGAGCATTTTAATTTTTATGCATCTGCTCAGAACTAAGCAGTACTAGGTAAATTCATATTCCAATTTCTAATGCATTACCTGCTAGAGGGCCCGAGGAAGGAAATCAGAAAGTATTAATTAACGAGAGAGAGATTAGCATTTTTCAGGGCATTGGGGTAGTCAAAGAGAACACCTGCCTTTTATATATGAAGTCAGGAGCTAGGTCCCCAGTAATGTCTAACTGTTGGAATTAGACCCCAACTCAGTTTTAGTCTTTCCAGATCATGACAATAATCACAAAACAAAAACACAGAGAACTTAAGAAGCTATTTTTTTAATTTGGTTTCTTTTTTTTTTCTTTTTCTTTTTTTTTTTTTTTTTTTGGTGGGGTTTTCCCTCATCACTTAGGGTTTTTGGCTGTAGTCAGGGGTTACTCCTGGCTTTGTGCTCAGAGAGATTATTGGGATTAAACCCGGGTTGGCTGTATGCAAGGCAAATGCCCTACACAATATGCAATTGCTCCAGTCCCATAAGGGACTATTATTTTGAAAGCTAACATTTATTAAAGGCATGGCACGATCTAAATATTATAACAGACAGTTATTCATGCTTTATCTTCACTGTAGCAAAGCAGTAAAGTTGTTTTCTAACTTGTGCCCAAAACGTATGGATTCAAAGACTTATAAACATGTTGCCAGTGCTCCAAACACCATCAATCCTCTGGAGTAAATAGCAGACCTATAATTCCTGGTTTTGAAATGTATGTCATTTTTGCTTTGCCAATGACAGTTTCCCTGTCTTTAAGTGAAGAGAAAGCTTATATTTTTTATTAGCTTCCCCATAAGCCAGAACAAACATGTGACTTTATAATTACCATACAAATCTCATTGAGTTTCTTTCTTTTTTCTTTGCCTTTTTTTTTTCCTGTGCTTTGATTCATCTTTATTTTGGGACCGAGGTTAGTGTTTGGTTGTTGTCTTTATTGCTGTGGTGCTTTTTAGGTTTTTTTGTGTTTTGTTTTTGGGGGGTTTGATTTTTTTTGTATTATTTTTATGTTTTCTTCCTTTTTCCCTTTCTTTTCTTAAACTGATTTTTATAGTCTCTAGAAGGACTCCTCCCATTTTTTGCTTGTTTGAATTTATGACCCCCTTTTTCTTTTTCTTTTTTCTTACCTTCAAACAGAACCACATAACTTGAACCATCTTGTTCTGCATCACAAATTGAAGGGGAAATAATGGAGGGCACCAAGACCAAACAGGCGTATGAACATTGAGTAGATATAAAATGATCAGCCTTAAACACCAAATCCAAAGACAACTACAATAGAATTGATACCCAATCTACAACAAGCTAGATACAGAGGGGGCAACTTATACTAGCTGCTGGGTGGTGGCAAAGTGGGGGATAAAGGATGCATGCTGGGAACAGGGGTGGAGGGAGGACAACATTGGTGGTGGAAATGCCCCTGATTCCATGTCACTATATACCTAAAATACTACTGTGAATGATTTGTAATCCACTTTGGTCAAAATAAAAATTATTAATAAAAAAATGGAAAGGTAGAAAAAAGAAGAAGAAGTTTAGGAGCAAGTATTTGTGAAAATTATTGGACCTCCAATAAAGTCATTAATACAAGAAAATAATCTCATTGAGGAAATTCCAGGCCCTAACTTATCAACAAAATGTTAATACTTTAAATATCGCCGTTTGGGGGCCAGAAACTTAATTGATGGAGTAAGTTTGTGATTGATCCCTGAAAATGTATGAGCACCAACTGGAGACACCCTTGAACATAGAGATATGAATTGACCCAAAGCACTGCCACATATGACCCCCAAACCCAAATACATACACATATACATGTACATATTAAAACTTGTATATATAAATAAATGCATATAAGAATATGAATATATATAATGAATATACATTAATTTACGTACGATTTTCTCCTTAATTATATATACATATATACTTTGTTTCTTACCTAACATGTTCTTTGTATTAGATTCCTATTATGCTTTATTAACCATGTGAATTTCTTATCAGCAGATAAATGACTGAGGAAAGATCTGATTAACTTCTAGTTAATTTAGCTAAAAACCAAACATGGGTTGAATGTTCATGGCAGATGCTACCATAGCAATATGAAGATTTCTGGGAACCCAGAGTAAGGTTTACTTTGGACAAGAGATTTGGTTTTCTCCTGCTTAATCCTGCAATTCTATGTTCTTCCTCGTTCCCAAGAATCCCAAAAAGGGGTTGTAAGAGAACTGAGAATCAGAATGGGATTGTTATCTGCTTCTCACCCACTCCTCCTCCCACAATCTACACATTCATTTGCAAGTTGTTTTTATTTATTTTTTATTTTTTGCTTTTTCGGGCCACACCCATTTGATGCTCAGGGGTTACTCCTGGCTAAGTGCTCAGAAATTGCCCCTGGCTTGGGGGGACCATATGGGACGTCGGGGGATCGAACAGTGGTCGTGATCATTCCTTGGCTAGTGCTTGCAAGGCAGACACCTTACCTCTAGTGCCACCTCGCTGGCCCCCATTTGCAAGTTGTTAATCTTAGTAGCTGCCAACAGGTAGCTCATATCTGTGGTAGTTCTCTTCTCCAGGTTCCTGACTCCCATCTTTAAAATTAAGTAGAATTTTGCTCTATGGACAGAGGACAGAGGGATGATACTAAAGTCAATACCTTCAAGCAAAAAAAAAAAAAAAAAAAAAAAGAAGAAGAAGAAGCTTTCTGCCTACAGAGCTAGTCAGTACCCAAAATACTTACGTTGTGAGTTGCACTCAAAGAGAGAATGTCAAATTGGGAAGAGGAATCAACATTGTTTGTAATGTAGTGGCTTCCAGATCCAGTGTGAAGACATCATATATTCTATAGGTACCCTTGACTCTGATCAGAATCCAACACACATGGAGAAATCTGATCAAACAACCAATAAACAGCACAAAAGAAAGCAGCATACTCACAAACATGATTTCACTGTAGAAATCTTTTAAGGTGGGACTGGCGAGGTGGTGCTAGAGGTAAGTTGTCTGCCTTGCAAGCGCTAGCCAAGGAAGGACCGAGGTTCTATCCACTGGAGTCCCATATTGCCCCCCCAAGCCAGGGGCAATTTCTGAGCTCTTAGCCAGGAGTAACCCCTGAGCATCAAACGTGTGTGGTCCGAAAAAACAAAACAAAACAAAAAAAAGAAATCTTTTAAGGTGGCAAGAGTTTGAGATGGTAACCTGCTTTTAAGATGAGAAATTTTTTTTTGTGTGTGTGTTTTTTGGGGTCACACCCGGCAGTGCCCGGGGGTTATTCCTGGCTCCAGGCTCAGAAATTGCTCCTGGCAGGCACGGGGGACCATATGGGACGCGGGATTTGAACCGATGACCTTCTGCATGAAAGGCAAACACCTTACCTCCATGCTATCTCCAGCCCCAGAAATTTATTTTTAAATTATTTAGAAGTAGGAAGTCATATGTACATATATTATTTAGGAAGCTTTTTAATTTTTATTAATTCTATTCACAGCAAATTTTACTGAACTATCTTATCAGATATAATCACTGTGATCAGACCTCACTTATCCTGCAACTTCAAAGTTTATTTTCTTTAACCAATTTCTTCCTACCCAATTCCTGGTAATAACTTTTCTATTTGCATTTTCTGAGTTTGAGGTGCTTGGTTGTTCTTTTTTTTTTTTTTTTTAAGTTTTGTTTTGTTTTGTTTTTGTTTTGGGGCCACACCCGGCAATGCTCAGGGGCTTCTCCTGGCTCTCTGCTCAGAAATCGCTCCTGGCAGGCACGGGGGACCATATAGGATGCTGGGATTTGAACCACCATTGGTCCTGGGTTGGCCATTTGCAAGGCAAAACGCCCTACCACTATGCTATCTCTGGCCCATTTGTTCTTTTTTTTTTTTTTTTAAGAAAAATCATGTGCGTGATATTATGCGATCATTTTTTTTCCTTCTGACTTAGTTAACTCGGGTTTACCTATACTGACACAAAGACAGTATTTTCTTCTATCTTAAGCTTAATATTCCATTCATTGTGTGTTAAAATAGAAACATACATGTCACATTTTTCTGAATTGTTCATCTCTTGACAGACATTTATATTACTTCAACCCGTTATTTGATTTTTTTGTTTTTTAGGTCACACCCCTTTGATGCTCAGGGGTTACTCCTGGCTAAGCACTCAAAAATTGCCCCTGGCTTGGGGGGACCATATGGGAGCCGGGGATCGAACCACAGTCCCTTGGCTAGCACTTCCAAGGCAGACACCTTACCTCTAGTGCCACCTCACCGGCTTCATACTTTTACCTCTAGTGCCACCTCACCGGCTTCATACTTCAACCCTTTCAAATTATGAATAATACCTCAGATATGTACTCAGAAGTAGAATTTAAATATATGTCCAGAATTTACACTCAGAGGTATATATTTATATATACATGTATATGTCTGTAAAATATATATCTAAAATTAGAATTTCTGAATTACAAAATATATCTACTTTTAAATTTTTTGAGAAATCCTTATTCCTTATTCCTTGAGAAGTTCTTATTCCTTAGTGAATTAATTGTTTATATTTCTACCAATTATACAAGAGAACAGAACTTCCTTGTCCACATCCTTGCTTCTCTGTTCTATAATCCCATTTTAACAAGTGTTAGATTCTAACCACATCCCATTGTGGCTTTAATTTGCATGTTCCTAATTACAGTGTTGAACAGCTTTTATGTACTTGTTGGCCATTAGTTGGTCTTTGAAAATATATATTCAGGTCCTTTGCCCAGTTTCCAATTGACTCTGTGATTGATGTGCTTGTTTTGTTATTGAATAATACATTCATCACTTATTTTGAATATATTCCTTAGTAGATCTTTGTGTTTCTGCAAATATTGTTCTCCATTCTTTAGGTTTTCTTTTCATAATGTCAATCGTGTCCTTCAATAAACTAAAGTTTTTGTTTGATATAATCTATCTCTTTCCTTTTTCTTTAATTGCCCTTTAATAACGTTTTGATTATTTATTTATTTTTATTTATTTTTAATCTATTTTTATCTAAGCACCATGATACAAATATGTTTTTAGTTGAGTTTCAGTTATAAAATAGAACATCTGGGGCCGGGTAGGTGGCGCTGGAGGTAAGGTGCCTGCCTTGCAAGCACTAGCCAAGGAAGGACCGCGGTTCGATCCCCCGGCGTCCCATATGGTCCCCTCAAGCCAGGGGCGATTTCTGAGCACATAGCCAGGAGTAACCCCTGAGCGTCAAACGGGTGTGGCCCAAAAACCAAAAAAAAAAAAAATAATAATAATAAATAAAATAAAATAGAACATCCTTTTTTCACCAGTGCAACCTTTCCACCAATATGCCACCCATCTCCCTCTTCCTGTATCCTCTGCCTGTATTATATTTTGATTTATTAAATAAAATTTACTTTATTGTTTGAGGTAGGGGAGTGTTGGGTCACAGCCAGCAATGCTCAGGGACTGCACCGGGATTTAAACTCAGGAACCTTTTTTGGTGTGTCTAAGAGGACAATTTGCCTGACACAAATAAAATTCCTTCAATAGTAATTACAGCAAACACTAACACCTATTTTCCTTGCACCCTTAAATAGCATCTTAAGATCTTCATATCTCAGTACTATAAAAAGTTACCTTATCTTCTATATAATGTAATGAATGTATTCTTTGAAGTATTGCCATTACAAGTAAGTAATATTGTGTGGAAGTGACAGTACAACATTAAGGCTCTTGCCTTCATGCAGCAGACCCAGGTTTAATCCCAGGCATTCCATGCAATTCCTCACAGAGAGAATCCCTGGAGCTCAGAGCCAAGAGTAAAACCTAAGCACTGCTGGGTTAGGGCTGTCCAGGGACTAGAAGGGTCTGTGTCACTCAAAAGCTGGGTGTGGCTCTAAATTCATCCTGTGCAGTTCCTATGTAGAGGTTGAGGGCACCCAGCTGGAAGGGCAATCTATACCTTCCATAAATATCACCTGGAAGTGAACACCTGTAAGAAGAAATGTGTTTATTTTGGTTTTGCATCTTTCATTTATTTTTCAATTATTCAAGGGATTATATATTAATACTAAGAATATATTGCACTTAAATTAAAAAAAAGACAGACTTATAAAGTCTGACTTCTCTTATAATGAAATCTTCAGATTACAACCAATCGGGCCGGAATTTTTACTTTTATAGTTGAATTGCTTCTTTCTTTTCCTTCACAGTATTTGATGTACCGATCAGAGAAAATATACACACCTGACTGTGCAATTCACACATTATTTTTTGCCATATCCCCCGTAGTGAGTCACATGATCAGACTGTGATATGAACATACTAGTGGTTTGGACCCCTTTAGCTGTGATGCTTGCTCATATGTTCCCCAGAACATCTTTAGCTAACACTCTTAGTTGGAATTTACAGTGTATGGTGTGGTGACCCCTCCCAACCAACATTGATGTAGTCCTCATCACATTCTTTTTTCTACAGGCATACTTACTGCCTGTGGATTTCCACGTCTATTTGGTTGTTTTCTGGAGGTCAAATCCCTTTTTGTGTCACACACACACACACACACACACACACACACACACACAACTGACTCTAGTACTGCAAGAAATCGTGAAGTCCCAAGGGCTCACAAACACTATAAAGCTCAAACAGTAGTTATCGGGATTACTGTGAGAACATGATGGACAGTGGAGATTTGAATTTCTGATTGCATGCTTGCAAGGCAGTTAGTTCCGTTTGGCCTGTGCTATTCTTCTGAAGTCATTGTCCTGATCTGAATTCATCAGGTTTATAATTAAGTAAGAATACCTAACTTGGGGCTGGAATAATAACATAGCAGGTCCCCGGTGTTTGCCTTGCACGAGGCCAAATAAAGTTTAATTCCCCACATCCCAGATGATCCCCAAACCTGATAGGAGTAATTTCTAAGTGCAGAGCCAGAACAATTTCTGAGTGCTAGCAGGTATGGCCCCCAAACAAAACAAAAACAAACAAATCAGAAAAAAAAACAACTAAATAATTCTTGGATGTGTAAAGTTGATTTCTTTTCTGTTTGTTTGTTTTTGGGGTAACCCATGGGGACACTGAGGTGATACTCCTGGCTCTGCACTCAGAAATCGTTTCTAGCAGGCTAGGGAAAACAAATGCCTTATCACTGTGCTATCACTCCTGCCTCAAGTGTTCTAAGTGTTTTGTTTTTCTTGAGAAATTTTTATTTTTATTTTTACCACAGTGGATTAAAAATCTTTCACAGTAATATTTTAGGTACATAGTGACATTCATTGAATCAGGGGCATTCCCACCACCAATGTTGTCCTCTCCACCCCTGTTCCCAGCATGCATCCCATATTGTCCCTCCTTAGTCCCCCAGGCTGCTGATAATGGTCCCTTTTGTGTCTAGTTGGTTGTAAATTGGGTATCAATTCTGTTGTCATTGGCTTTGGATTTGGTGTTTAAGTCTAATAGTTTTTTTATTTCTACTTAATGTTCATATGACTGTTTGGTCTTGGTACCCTCCATTATTTCTCTTCCAATTTGTGAGGTAGAACAAAGTGGTTCAAGTTATGTGGTTCTGTTAGAAGGAAAGAAGAAGAAATAAAAGGGTGGGGCAAAAATCAACAAGCAAAAAATGGGAGGAGTCCTTCTAGAGGCTATAAATATCAATTTAAGAGAAGAAAGGGGAAAAAGAAGAAAAACATATGTGGTACCTGTTTTTCTTTTCATTGGAATATATTTTTATTATGATGCAAATAGGAAAGATAGGATTCGCATCAAAAGTCTTACAAGAAAAGTTTTAAGAAAAGAAAAAAAATATACACCTTAGGAGATTAAAAACTAGGATTTGTCATTGGTTTCCAATTTGTTATTGGAAAATGTTGCAACCAGGGCCCATGAGATTTTTCAAAAGGCAGGAACATGCATTGAAGACCCAAGTCCTGTTTCCTGCACCTCATGTTTCTTTGAGCACAACCAGAATTGGTTCCTCAGCCCTAATCCCTGAGAAACCCCTGAGCACCATTTAGTATCCAAAGACTAAACAAACAAACAAAAAATTCTGTCACTAAAAATTAGTTGAGAGGGCCAGAGTGATAATTCAATGGGTACAATGTTTGCCTACCTAGCAGATACCTGGCCCAGTTTCAATCCCTGGCAGCCTCTATGGTTCCCTGAGCCAACCAGGAGTGATCCCTGAACTCAAAGCCAGAAGAATTCTGAGCACTACTGGGTGTGGCCCCAAACACAAAAATACATAAATAAATGTAAAAGTAGATGACAATGTTTATTATATTTTTTTGGTTACATAAAGTCTCTGGGCTCAGTGTTGAGACTACAGAGTAATCTTGTTTATAATTTATTTGTCTGAGGTTTCTGATGAACTCAGAGTATTGATAATAACTCATGGAAATATTTATGTTCTGTTTGGGTATTGATAATAACTCATAGAAATATTTATGTTCTATTAAATGCACTGTACCTTGTCAACAGGCAAAGCTTTAAAAATAACTTTCCAAAGTTTTATAATTTATCATTTTTTTGCACCCTGCCTCCAACACCCTGTTTCTTATTAAGGATTATTAGTCAGAGTTGCATCAAAATTAATCTTCTGTAATTTCCCATGTCAGTCTCTCAAATAAAAGCAATTACAGTTGGAAAGTTGAAAGCATGGGAGCATTCAAGATTTATTTGCAAGATTCATTTGCAGTACAAAGTGATGAACCACGTAAGATTTATTTGTAGCATACAAAACATTCATCATGTTTATCAACAAATTTACTTACTAGCTATAATATCTGCAATTATGAAAAGGAAAATAAATATTACAATCAATGCTCTGATCTATGCTAAACCTTTTTTTTATGCTAAACCTATAGAAAGCAAAACCAAATGAACCTAAAAGCTAGGTAAGTTGGCATTAGTTTCCATTTAAGGCAGAATACAAATTTGGATGTATTTTAAAATAAATATCTGCATGTTTCTCAGAACCTAGTGTCCTGTAAAACTCATATTTCATGCATTAAATAAATGAAGAAAAAGTTTCTGTCTTCATTTTTTCTCTTCATCTTAATTTTTCCTATATTGATTTTTTTTTGGTGCCACGTGCAACTATGCAGCTATGATTCAGAATTCTTTAGTCTGTGCATGTAAAACCATATGCATGTGGAATGCTGTGTATTAAACTCCCTGCTGGTTGCATGTACAATAGGTGTCCTAACCTCTCTATTATGGCTCCATCTTCTTTTTTCATTTTTTTGGGGGAGTGAAAAAAGAAGCAGTTTCATTGAGATACTATGCCATATGGAGCTGTATACATTTAAGGTATGCTTCAAAATTATCTGACATATAGACATATATACAGTATAATATAATCATAACAGGACTAGTTACTGTCATTTATCTAATTACAGATATTTCAACCCCAAAACCCATTTATCCCTTAAAAGGAGAACTTCTAGGCTCTTCTCTCAACTTTCAAATATAACACGTAACAATGCAAAATAGTGTTCATAATCAATATATTATCATATTGTATTTCCACTAATCATCATGTAACTAGAAATCTGTACTATTTGTTCAATTTATTTCAGTTCACCGACCAACATCAAGATCACCAAAAATAACTATCTTGTCTGCATATATTTTGCTGATCTGTTTTTGATTACACATAAAAAGTGATCATAAAGCATTTATACTTTTATCTGATTTTTTGACTTAACATAGTTCTCTTAAGTCCATCCATGTTGTCATAAATGGCTGCTTTTCTTTCTGTGTCAAATATCACCTGCATTTTATAGATACATATATGCAGATAAAGCCATATGTATGTTTCTCTGTAGGATGTATTATTTATTGTTTTACCTCCCCCCCCAAGTATTCATTATTTTGTTGTTTTTGTTTGTTGTTTTGAGGTCACACCCGGCAGTTACTCCTGGCTCTACACTCAGAAATTCCTCTTGGCAGGCTCGGGTGACTATATGGGAAACCAGGAAACTATGCACCATCTATCCTGGGTTGACCATGTGCAAGCAAACACCCTACCGCTATGCTAACTCTCCAACCCTTGTAGGACATATTCTTTATATGTGCATCAATTGAAGGACAATTATGTTGTTCACATGTCTTAGCTGCATAAGATTTCTTCTGGCTATAGCTCTAGAAATTAAATTACTGGATTAAATAGTAGATTTATTTTTAATTTTTGAGGTTACTTCATGCATTTTTATTGTGACTATATAACTTACCATCCCACCAAGATAGTATAAGCGATCTCTTTCCTCATATTCATGCCAGAATGTGTTTTCTTATATATTTGATAATAGTTATTCTAAACAAAAAAACACCTTGCCTTTGATATAAATTGTCCTTGTGATGAATGATAATGATCCCTTTTCAGGAACTTCTTGGCTCTGTCTTTGAAAATATATTTGCATTATTTTGTCCACTGCAAATAGGGTAATTTGGATGGGGAAGGGAGAAAGTGGGAGACAATGGTAGCAGGAAAGTTGCACTGGTGAAGGGGGTTTTCATGTTATGGCTGAAATCCAATGATGGACATGTTTGTAACTATCATGTTTAAATAAAGAAGTTATTATTAAAAATAAATAAAAATAAAATATTTAGTTTATGAAACTTAAAAGGAAATAAAACTAAATTAAATTTAATGAAGAATGCCCTACAATGTTACCCAGAATGCTGTCATAAATATACAAATAGAGGTACTTGTCAAGAGAATTAATGTTCATATTGAGCATATTCAGCACTCTAAGATTTGAAAAGCTTCTTGAAGCAGGTGAAGGAAATGTTCAGAAAAAGAAGAAATCCAAAGAGAAAGGGACTTTGGTTCACAAGAAGCTCCAACCTGTTCCACCCAGAGAAGCAAACTTACCTCATGTGACCACTGGATAGGATATTTGGTTGCTGGAAGCCATTTCTGTGAAATCCTGGCATGAGAGGTGCTGTTTTAAAAAATAAAAAAGGTCGGGCTGGAGAGATAGCACAGTGGTAAGACATTTGCCTTGCACGCAGACGGACAGTGGCATACCATGTGATCCCATGAAAGATTTCTGAGCTCAGAGCCAGGAACTCCTGCTCGATGCCGAGTATGACCCCAAAACAAAAACAAGCAAAATAAATAAATAAATAATAAAGCCTGTAGAAAAATGTTTTTTTCTGTGATGTTTTGTTTATATCCAAAAGAATAAATAAAATAGAAAAAATGCACCATGAAGGCATTTGAATTAACCTCATTGACAGGCAATTTGACCAACCACTACTCTCCAACTTTCACAAAATGTAGAAAACTGACGTCCTTAGAAATACCTATATTTAAAGGAAACTGTTCTTAAATGTAGCTATAAATTCTGCTCTCTTACACAATCTTCTCCCAATCAATTGTTAATTTGGCACAAATTTTATTATTTATTAATAATACTCCTGGGTTCAGACCCAGGAGAACATGGTCTACTTAATGGCAACTCTTATTCAAACATATTTTTATGTTCTAAACATATTCTGTTTGGTGAAATAATACCCTGGGAGGAATACCGTAATGTCTCTTAAAAGGTCCTTGAAAAATTACAGCTTTTTTAAGAATTCAAACATTCAGTGAAATATGGTAGATCATCCACTGTAAGTATTTAAAATGTTTTTAAGTTGGATTTCTCTTTAAAATAAAATAGTTTAGAGTTTCATTTCAATCAGAGATTTTTGACCTAAAAGAATATAGAAAAAGAGGATTCTTGGATTAAAATGAATGATTTATTTTCACTTGGCTATTTTAAGACTTTTTGACAAAACTGTAGTTATTTTAGATTTTAAACTATTTTTTAACTATTCTGATTTCTTTACTATTTAAGTATTAGTGTTGATTGTCCTTCAGTTTCATGTGTAGCATTAAGAATAGTAAATTCACAACTTTTGCATAAATTATTAAACGAATTTAAGCTTCCAAACAAAATAAACTAGTATTATTTGTGTGAAATTATGGCTAGAAGTTTATTTTCTGGGGAAAAAAGTCAGTTTTCCTGTACTCCTGGGTCTATTTTAAGGGCTGCTCCAAAAAGTGCACTTAGGAATATAAGATGCTACAGATCTCACCCAGATGTCCCACTAGCAAATTATGACCCTCAATCTATTCAGCTATCTCTTTGTCAGAGTTTGAATTATCTTTATAATGATTCTGTAAGGGATCTCTAAGTTTTCCAATCTTTTATTTTTATTTTATATATTTTTATTTATATTTTTCTAAAAGTGCATTACGGAAAGTGATGTCAACCAGAAAATCTTGTATCTTTCAAAAACACTTGAGGATTTTTCTATAATATAAAGCAGAGAATGAAGTTAATGTATTTGGACACAAGAAGTTTAACATTAGTTCAGCTTTTTAATTATATGATTCTGCCTATTTATAGTCTTAGAGATTTAAAACTATCCTAATGGACCATCTCCTAGATCTTCACAGAATGACATGTGAGTCTCCAGAGAAGTTGACAATCACTTTATGCTTTTTTTATTCATTTAAACTTTTCTTCATTGACTCATTCCACATACACTGATGGGAATTTAAGCAACCGAATCCAGGCCAGATTCTGTCCTTCCTGTCCTCTGACTCAAGACAATAGTGGACCATCACAAGTCAAAAAGCTCCTCTAGATTGGTTCTATGCAGATGCTCATTATAGAAATAAAGATTAAAATTAGAACAAGTAAAGCCATTTCTGAGAACTACCCAGCAAAGCCTGGACTCCAGATTTTAAGATTATCTGGTATTTACCATCTTTTTACTTTTATGATTAAGAATTCCTTGTTCTTTCAGGCGAGATCTTTCCTGACTCAGTGTTTTAATGCTCTCTCCATTATAATATCTTTCTAAATTTTTAAAATTTTAAAAACCTGGATTGACAAAGTTGTTTACAATGGGGTGTTAGGCACATAATATCCCCATCTTTAATACCATCACATAATCAACTCAGTCCATCTAGTGTTTCTTCCTTTATTCCTGTGTTCGTTTGTTTCACAAGTGACATTACCTTCATATTTGTTTCTTCATTAGATATTTGCTCATAAGCAATTAAGTTCCCCTTTGTCTCCCAAATTCTACCCCAGAACGTGGTATACAGGAAGTAATTTGTAGAACGAAGGAACACAGGTGAAATGTGAATTCTCGCTACAATTCTGACTTTGGTCACTAGATGTCAGGGCTGACTTACAATTTCTCTCTGGAACCTTCCATAAAAGGACTCTATCCGCAGAAGTCACCCCTTCCCTCCACCCTGATGTCTTAGATTACAGACAGAAAAAGAAGGTCCTGCTTCCCCATCATTCAATTTCCTTAAACAGAGAAATTATTGGAGACTAAAGGGGAAAGCACTGGTCATTTTAACCAACCATGTTCCTGAGCCGTCTCATGTTCTCAACATGGCTTTTCCTCAACCTGTCCCAAGAAACTTTTATTCTTAGTCTAGTTTCTCTGACATGGGAACATGGGAGCTCTTTCCTCAAAATAATATGGTTCCTTTTATGAAGAAAATTCCAGTCATTTTCATATACATGCATATATTCAATAAAAATTAAATGAAATGAAAAGTTATAAAGTAAAAAATAATTCAATAATTAAAAAAATAACATTCTTTCCTGAAACTGACCAAGTGAAAATTATTTTTAACTAACTCCAAATCCAAAAGCAGAGAAGTGATTACAGAAATTTATTATCCCAAACTTGGCTTTCATAGCAATATATACCAGGAGATGGGGGACTTGAACAGCAGAAGCTTATTTCTCACAGTTCTGCATGCCTAAACCTTTATTCCTTTGGTGGTAAGCAATGTACACTGATGAAGGGTGGTATAGGTTGTATGACTGTAAATCAAGCATGCACAATGTTGTAACCATGATGCTTAAATAAAAAAATTTATTTTAAGAAAAATCTAAGATTAGAGCCAGACTGATAGTGCAGTGCTAGAGCATTTGCCTTGCATGCGGCTGATCCAGGATGGAACTCAGTTTGCTCCCAGGCATCCCGTATGGTCCCCCAAGCCAGAAGCAATTTCTGAGTGCATAGCCAGGAGTAACCCCTGAGTGTCACTGAGTGTGCCCCACCCCCCCAATCCAAGAGACCTACAAGTGATGGTTTCTGATGCAAATCTCTGTCTGACTGTAGACACCCACCCCCCTCTCACTCACACACACTATTCCTGTGTGTATGGAGGAGAGAGGTCCCATTTCTCCTTTTTGCATTTCATCTTTATGCCCTTATATATTTTTAACTCTTTCCTACAAGGATTACTTTAAATAAAGCCACATGATTCAGATGAGCCAGTAGATATCTTTTTTGTGGGGAAGCATACCCATGGTGCTCAGGAATAAATTCTGGCTCTGCTCCCAGAAATCACTCCTGGCAGGCTTAGGGTACCATTTGGGATGCCAGGGTTAGAATCTGGGTCCATTATGAGTTGGCCATATGCAAAGGCAAACACCCTAACATTGTGCTAACATTCTGCTATGGCTCTAGCCCCAAAGTAAATACCTTAAGGCTAAAAAGAATGGAGCTGGATTTGTCTTCCTGAGTAGAAAGAAGTTTGGATAAAGACTCAGAGCCCCAAACTACCTCTTCCACCATCCTGCCTTTCTTGGCTCGCAGCTTCTATCAGTGGGCTTTGAAAGAGTAATTCTTATGTCTACATGAACTGGCAGAACTCAGGAGGCATTATAGATTGTCATGGGCATGAATATGTGAACAAAACTATGGTCCCAGCTTTGTAAGGACTACAAAATTCTGAAATAAAATGAAATAAGCAAAATAGGCCTCAACAATCTAGGATGTTAGAAAAACACTGCCAAATAGGAGGTCCCACATTTTGGGGGGTGGAGAGGCTGGAGAGATAATAGAGGGTTATTACAACATATCATAAATACAACTGGCCCAGTTTCATCCCTCATCCCATATGGTTCCTCAGACATAAATGATTGTAGTCCTGACCACCCAAGCACCACAGTGGTGCCTCCAGTGGATCTATATCCTTTTAATCACAATAAATTGCCAGATCTATTGAAAAAGAATCATGGAGCACATGCTAATTCCAGAAGGTACTATTCTTGACATATCCAGCTAGCAAACTATTTTTTTAAGAAAAATTTTATTTAAGCACCATGCTTATAAGCATGACTGCATTTGGGTTTCAGGCATAACAGAACACCCCCCTTAACCAGTGCAATGTTCCCACCAACAATGCCCCCTCCCTCCTTCCTAACCCCTGCCTGTATTTGAGACAAGCATTCTACTTCTCTCACTCATTAGCAGACTACTTTAACCACCTGCTCCACATCTGTGCCCAGTTCCTTTGCTATCAATCCTGCCTTCCCTTCCTGGAGAATATATTCTCTGAAAGCCACTGCAAATACCAGAGCCACAGCATGTATTCTCAATCTTGCTGTCCAGTCACTCTGTCCTATGGCTTCACCTTGCTCCCTATTTATGTCCTGGTGGGTACATTTCTTTTTTTTCCTATGACTAAAGAACAATTTGGTTCATCTAGCTGGCAAAGAGGACAGTTCTCTGTCATCATCCATTTACCCTTCTCCAAAAGAGGCATTGGACATAGCCTACTTATATCCTTAGCTAATTTTATACCAGTTTAATCATCCTTTGTATTGTACAATCTTGTGTGATTCCTGTTTCATGACTGGCTCTAGAGAATTGAATTTACCTGCCACATGACAGATGGGTTCATATAATCTCAGAATAGGGCCACATAATTAAAAAAAAAAACATAGATACACATTAAGAGATCTTTCTCCAACAAATGTGAACTTAAAACCACTATAGGTAGTTTATCTGAAACTCACAGATGTAAACCCCTAAAAAAATTCTCAAGTCATGCCAACCAGATAGGTGCACCCAAAAATGCTGCTTCTCAGCATAAGAAGATGATAACACTGCCATTCAGGGGGCCACGCAGGCCCCTTGGTATTCATATTGGCTTGATGAACTACACAGCTATTGAGCCTGGCAAAGAAAGGAGTACATTGCACAAGACACTCTCACGATTGGTACTGTAGTTCACAGATGAAAAAACTGAACATTTGGAGTGTATGGACATAGGCCAAGGTCACAATACTGGCCATTGTGAAAGCTGGGATACATCCACATGTATGCATGTGTGTACAATATATGTGATGGGGTTAGTCAACCCTACTTCAGAACACTGGAATATCTCTGTGCAGACTGTGGCAGAAGAATTGATGACACATGGCATCAGAAGCTGATGCTGGCAGGGATCTCAGTTGCAGAACAAATGTATCCAGGGAACGTATGTATAAGGGAAGGTTTATCAGAAGCTGCTGCAAAAGAAAAAGGGGTTTCTTGGAAGTCGAAAAAAATGTGTTGGACACTGTGAAAAGCACAAAGGGGTCTGTGATTGGGCATTGCCCCAAGTCCTGGTTCAACTGTGGAACTGACTTGTCACCCAGAGACCCACTCTACTGAGACCATTTTCAGGAGATGTCAAGGTCTGATGGGCAGTTTCCTGACCTCTGGACCAAGTGTTCAATAAAACAAACTCTATGATCAAAGACTTTGCCTCCTACATGACCTAAAGGCAACTATCCTATTTTTTTTTTGTCCTGCCACATCGAAATAAAAGCAAGAGAAATGAGGGGAGATCTGGCTGCCAAATAATAGGTCAAATAGATTTACAAGTATACTGCTGTGTTTGGGGCTTTTGCATCTCCTGCTTTCTGTCATTTATGTTAGGTATGTGGCTCTAAAATACCCTGGACATTTCCCAGGCAGTCGTGGAAATCAGTTTCTCCACAAGCAAAGGATGGATCAGTTGGAAAAGACGTGGAAAAAAATTTATATTCTTTCTGGGAATGTTGCGAAGCTGTATCAAAACTAGCATGAGGTTATGAAGCCTGTTTATGACTTTCAAATAATGGGTTTTGTCACCACCCAAACTTACTACTATATTTTGTACCAGCTCCATTAAAAGTGTTGTTCAGAAATGAATAAATTGTGCTTTTTAAAGCTTTCAACCTGTCTCTTCTATGTTTACTTTATGCAACAGAGCATGGCCCAAGTTTTTTACCCAAAGAATATCAAGGTCTGGCAAGCAGTTTCCTGTGCTAATTATTCCAATGTTTTTATTTCCTGTACCAGGTGAGTGGTATTTGTTCAGAATCAAGTCAGAGATTGTCCATTCACACAAATTACTCATTTTGGCTTTCTAGCTTATATGCAAAATTTCCCTGGCTCCATCATTTATGCTTTACAGATATTTCTCTAATGTCTCTGTCTCTTTGTTACAGGTTACCACTCTCTAGCCCATGCATGCTTCCATTTTATTCTCTTCACACTGTAGTAAAAACAAGCTTTAAAATTTGATAATATTTAGCTCTTCTCTATTAAAAGTCATCCAGACTGAAGCAATAATTCAGTAGGTAGAACAGTTGCTTAGAATGCAGCCAATCTGAATATCATCCCTGGCATCCCACACGGTCCCCAAAATCCAGCCAAGACTTTGTAGACTCAGGAATGACCTTCAAATACTGCCAGTTGGAATCGAACCAAAGAAAGAAAAATCAATAAAGGGTTACTGGGACATAAATTTATAAGGCCTTTAGGTATGAAACAATTGACTATAGGCTTTAGTTTCATAGCTAATCTCTCTAATAACTTGGATCTCATTCTGTAAGATGATAAAGATTATAAGTGGATTCTGCTATTCAGAATTTTTTTCTGGAACCAGAAAGAGAGACACTGGGGTTGGACAACCAACATGCCTGGAGCCTATAGTTTGCTTTTTGTAATTATGCTTCATGGGTGGAGACACCTTGTATCTCTTAGCCCAATGGAATTTTCTTTATAACTTCCTCAACATTTGATATGCCTATGCAAAATTAAAAAAAAAAGACACAGTTTCCCTCTGCCCCTCCTTTTTTCTTTTCTTCTTTTAATTTTCCTTATATTCTAGATAGGGGCCCCTGCTTTTCCATAGAACCATAGAGTTTGAATCACTATGTTTTGTCTCATATTTCTATGTCTTTTTACAAATTAAGAGAAGAATAAAAGTAGATGGGCCTAGGGGCCAAGTGGTGTCAGGAACATTGGAAATGTGCCTTTATCTTTAGAATCACATATAAATAGAATAGGTATAGAAATGTCTTCTGTACCCTTTGTACATCATTAACCATAGATAGTATCTAATTTACAATCATAAAAAAATATGAAAACAAGGGCCGAGGTGTTTGCCTTGCATGCAGCTGACCCAGGATAGAGGTAGGTTAGATCCCCAACATCCCATATGATTCCCCAAGCCAGTGGTATTTTCTGAGAGCAGAGTCAGAAGTAACCCCTGAGTGCCACCAGGTGTGGGCCCAAAAACATATATATATATATACACATATATATATGAATATGTGCATTTATATATATATATATATATATCAAAACCCAGAACTTAAAGCTGGATATAAAGAGCTTGGAAAATACCTTTAAAGTTCTGAATTCAATCCCTGTTATTACTTGGCCACCAAGTACCATCTGTTGTAATAATTAATATTGAGATTATATGATTAAATACGTGTCTTATTTGGATTTATCCAGTATTTATCTATTTTATTTGTAAAGTTTCTATAAAATTTATTAGAACATAGGCTTATATATCTACCACATATAATGGTTCCTTCACCTTCTCAATAATATTTCCCATATTACATACTTACTATGGCCTTTAGCACTACTAATCACTCATCTATTCTTCAGTCCTGCAATTATTTTCACTTCATTAATATTACATAAAAGAAATCATACAATATATAAATAATTACATTTATTTTACCCAGTATCTTGCCCTTAAGGTTCATCCAAGTTATTGAATGAAACTATTCCTTTGTGTTATATAAGTTTTTGCATTTGTATTCTATAAATTGGTTTCTGTTTACTCACATATATTAGAGAACAATACTGCAAGTTATCTCCAGTGGATCTTACTTTTGGTTTCTTAACAAAAATGAAGGTTTAAACATACCATGTGCATAAAATAGAATATATTTCAGCCTTAAAAAAATTCCAGGAGCTGCAGATATAGTACAGCCAGAAGGGCATTTGTCTCGCATGAAGATGACCTGGGTTTGGTCCCTTTCCTTTGGTCCCTTTCAGAATCCCATACACACCATCAGAAGTGATCTCTGAGTGCAAAGCTAGGAGTAGTCCCAGAACACTGCCAGATATAGCCCCAAACCTAAATAGATAAACAAATAGATTAGAATAAATTCTATAACATGAATAAATCAAATAGCCTCTAAGTTAAATAATCACAGAGACCAATGATATATTATTTCATTTATATGAGATAGTTTGAGTAGTAAAATTCACACAGGCAAAAAAGTAGATGAGTAGAGACTGATTTTAAAGTTTAAACTACAGAGTTATTGTTTAATATAGGAATGGCTGAAATTTCCTAAACATGGTCATAGAGACAGGCTAGCTCAGTGGCAGAAGGCTTGTCCTACAAGCAGAAGTGACCATAAATTTAGTGTCTAGCACTGCTCCACATACCTAAATGCTATTTCCACAAACTCTACTGATTGGGATCCCCAATGCAGCAATAAACTGTGGCACCCTCAGTTGTCTTGTAAAAGAACAGCAAAAGGAGGCGAATAGGGAAAAAAGTAACATTTCTGCTAAAAAATAAAAAAAAAAACTGAAGCAATAAATAGTACAGTGAATAGAGCACTAATACTGTGCACAGTCAACCCAAATCTAATTGGTAATTAAGGCTGTAAACTGGAATCCTGGTGTCACCAACTGTACTAACAGAAGCAGAACAAACACACTTCTTCCTTAGCAAAGGGAGTTTGAAGCAATTGATTGACAAATGCCAGGTCTGCAGTTAAACCATTAGATGGCTTCAGGTGTAGAATGCATGCAAGGGAAGTTATATAGTACTGAGCTTAAAATTTAGTGCCATACAATAGCAAGTGGATCCTTTCTCCACAGCCTGAGATCCTTTGTAAGGTGAGAAAAAAAAAATCAAAGAAGATAAACTGGGTAGCATTGTTTTAAGTTAAAGCGATAAAGGCAGGTTTCTCTCAGAGATTTGAACCAAATGTGAATGAGCAACACACAGGATGAGATAACCAGACAGGAATAAGACAAACACACAAATGCAGAGACTATGGAAGAAATAGTGTTTATATGGTGAAGGTAGCAATGTCTCTGCTATACCTTCCTGGATAAGTGTGAAAATGCCTGCCTGAAAATATGATAGGTGTGCAAAAGCACCTGTAAGTATTTATTTGGAATCTTCTCTTCTTCCTCTTTCTTTTTCTTTTTGGTTGATAATAGGTATTTTTGAGTTGGACTGATAGCATAGCACTAGGTATTTTGCCTTGCAAACAGATGACCAGGATTTGAGCCCTGGCATCCCATAATGGTTTCCCTAATCTATTAAAAGTAATTTTTGAGTGCAGAGCCAGGAGTAATCCCAGAGTTCCCCTGGGTGTGACCCCAAAACAAACAAACAAAAAACTATACCAGTTTCATGATATGACTAAACATAACCACAGTTGACGATGTTTCAACAATGATGGCTGCCAATGTAGATGGCAATTGAAGAACAAATGATGGGAGTCTTGCATCACAGAGCTCCCAAACACTTTCTCAGATCTTCCTGGGAAATGTTTTTGAAATTGCTTAGTGCAAGGTGTTTATTGTCCTACAAGTTGTTTATTAATCTGAGTTTAAAGAGCTGCCCTCTGCTCTTTTACTTTATAAGGCTCACTAGGCTCTGGACAGCCAAGCTCCTTTCTCACCATCTGCCATCTACCAGAGGTCCAGCTTCCCTGTCATATCTCCCTGTTCTGCAGAAGCTCCAGTAAGTCACTTTGGATTCATGAATCTATGGTTAGGGAGTAAATATCTAGGAATGTGACTTGAACTTATAGGTTAAGAGGAGACGTTCTATGAGTGAAGTAGACAGATATGAGGCATAAATCATCCACCTCAGCATATGCAGCAGATCTGGGACTTTCTTGTTTATATTTATATTTATTCACATAATCATCAAACCTCTCCTGAGATGTGACCATTATAAATGTTTTCTTTATCATTTATTTAAAAAGATGTGAAGAAATTTTATTTAGGAAATTGTAAGTAGGGAGAAATGCATTCAAAAGAGAAAACAACTTCCTTAGAAAAGAGAATTAAGGACAGGCATACAAACATACAGAAAAGAAGTGATGTATCTCAGATAAAGATAAAGGTACCACCACAAATAAATTATGTAATTATTATGTAAATTTTAAAATAGAAATTATGAAAATGTATCTTAAATTGTCTATGATTATATAGTAAAAGATTATAAATTAGTTTGGGACTAAAAAAGGGAAATGAACAAAAATGATGTACTAAAATACAAATAATCATAAGAAAAGGAGACCTTGAAACATGAAAAGATTAGACCCACCAGCAGAGTCACTGATATGTTCCATGGAAAGATTGCTGAAAGAAAGCTTTAATAGACACATAAGATGAAGAAAAATGATTTCAATACGAGTGATTTTAACTTACAGAAATCAGAATTCCTGCCAGGAATTCAAAAAGCTCCTGTCACTCTGACTGCCAACCTAGTAGGGACATTTCAAAGAAATATTTCCTGTGACAAGTTACAGAGGAAAATTAAATATCTAGGGGAAACAAAGAGTGATTCTGGGCTATGCTATGATAATCAGGAACTTTCCCTAGATTCCCCACCTGCAGTCAAGTGCTTGACAATGAGTAAAGGTTGACTAACTGGCCCTGAATATCTATGGACTGACAGCTCATGGGAAATGGAGTTGAGTTGGTAGTTGAGAATAACATGGTAAAATGGAGAAAGACGTGACCGCAGATCCTCAGCTAACTGCTGTGAATATGTCAGCAATTGCTCTAAAAAATAGATAAAAAAACTTATTTACTTATTTACTTAATTTTGTTTATTCAAAATTTTCCAGGGACTTGAAATCTGGTGATAGTCTAGGGATATTTTCTTTGCCCAAATCTCCCATGGTTGTGCTAACCTTTATTAAACATATAATGTAACAGGCAAGATTTGCTATCTAAATTTTTGTACTGAAGACCATGAGTCTCCTGACCAACTTACATAGCTTTGTTATTGCTAGTACAAATTTTAGGACAGGAGACATATCTGATGATACTTGCTAATTAACTGAATAAAATAAGAGGATCTTTTTTTTTTTTTTTTAATCTTGAGGTCACACCCAGGGATGCTCAGGGTTTACTGCTAGCTCTGCACTCAGGAATTACTCATGGTGATGCTTCTGGGACCATATAAAATGGTGGGGGTTAAAAATTGATCAGTCATATGCAATACAAATGCTCTGCCAACTGTGTTAATGCTCCAACCTCAAAGTAAAATAATCTTTTTTGATTTCCCCCCCCCCCCACCAAGCTGACGATGATGTTTCCAAAACTCTTTCTTCTTCTGAGTATGGTGGCATTGTTTTGCTCAGCAACTGAAGGTTCTGAGGCCACAAACTCTTGTCCTGTCACAGTCTGTGGTTCTCCTGGCATCAACAGTTTACCTGGCAGAGATGGGCGTGATGGTCCTAAGGGAGATAAGGGAGAACCAGGTACAGTGAACTTTTCTACTTCTGTAACTCTTTACTTATCAGAGGAAACCGCCTGAAGTTAGAAAGACAAAATGTCCTATCTGAATAGATTTGATTTCTTTCTATTATAATTCAAAACAGAGATTTGAAATATAACTTAACATTTGCCCATTTAGCATCCCCGACTGCCACAGGGTTTGGTGATAGAGGGGTAACTTGTCTGCTCAGGGAATTGTTTCTCAGGGTAACTTGTATCATGAAACATAGGATAATATAGGAGGTTGTTAGAAATGTATAGGAGGTTGTTAGAAATGTTTAATATTGGTCAAAGTATTTTTTCTTCTATGAAGTGACTGGTATTCTAACAAGTATCAATACAACAAGGATAGACATAATGTGTCATGGGTTTTTTTTGTTGTTGCTCAACAGGTGTAGGGCAAAGAGGCATGCCGGGTACTCCTGGACCTTTGGGAATGGTAGGAGAACGTGGGGCCCCTGGGTTTCCAGGACAAAAAGGCTCAAAAGGAGATACAGGAAATTGTGCAGGTAAGTCTCCTAAATCAAGGAGGTCTACAATGAAGGCAAACAAAGCTCTGAGACTTTGAATACCAGATTAAAAGTGTCTCTTTGCTTGCTGCCTCCAGGAAGATCCAAACTCTTACTTATCCTTCTTCAGGTTACTTAGAGGTTCAGTTCACTCAAAAGAGTGCTAGATTATATATGAAGAATACCGTGAGGCCACCCTATTATCAATCACCCCTGAAAATGCTGACCTCATATTTTCTTTCAGATTAAATAATTTAGTTTTATGTGGCAATAGGGCAAAGGCAGGACAGACCTTGTTACAAGCAGCTACCCTGATAAGGAGGATTCTTACCTGCACCCCAAAATGATTTCTGAATAGAAATACTGTGTAAATTGCAGTTCCCCTCTCTAAAGGGGAGATGAGAGCTTTACAAGGTTGACCCCCTGGCATGTTGTAACAAGGCCCACAGCTTGCCCTCCCTTAAACCATGTCAGCCAGCTTAAAATACTGTATAGGCTGGTCTTGTGACCAATAAAGACCATCACTTTCCTTTGTTTAAACTTTCCACATGTGGAAAAGTCTATGTTTCCAATTGGCCAGACTTCGGTGTCAAGGCCCTATCATACCCTGCAATAAACAAGTTGCTTCATTGCATTAGCTCCTGGAGGATTTGTATGGAGTTCCGTGCACCATACTCCATTTTTCTTCCTACTCCTCATTTTCCCCATTTTTTAATGAGGTTAGATGATTTTCCCTCGTTAAGTTCTCTCAGTACCTTGTATAGCATAGATTAACCCCTTTTTGGGGGGTGAATAGTTGCTCCTATTCTGTGGGTGGCATTTTTATCTTTTTTTTTTTTTTTTTTTTGGTTTTTGGGCCACACCCGGCGGTGGTCAGGGGTTACTCCTGGCTGTCTGCTCAGAAATAGCTCCTGGCAGGCACGGGGGACCATATGGGACACTGGGATTCGAACCAACCACCTTTGGTCCTGGATCGGCTGCTTGCAAGGCAAACACCACTGTGGCTATCTCTCCGGGCCCTGGCATTTTTATCTTAGTCACTATTTCCTCTGAGGTGTAGAAGCTGCTCAGCTTGATATAGTCCCATTGGTTTGTCTCCATTCCACTTGTTTGAAAGGGACAAACAAGTGGATTTCATTCCTTAATAAGAGAAGTAATACTCTGAAACCATTTATCATGATTTGTCTCATTTTATCCTCTCTTGTAATATGGTCAGTTCACATCTAGTTACTAACAGAAAAAAATGTATAAAAACATACAATAAAAGAAAATAAGCCAATAGAATCAAAACCTCCCCCAAACAAAATATTATCTTTTTAGTCCGTATTTAGGAACTTACAATAATTTCCAAAGATTTTTATCCATTATCTAAATATAAAATATTAATATAAAAATTGTTTTTTAAGTTTTTTAATGTTAGTTAATAGAATACAAATGTTCATGTTTATGAAGCTGTGCTATGTGCATAATTAAAAATGAGAGTATTTTTGGGCAGGGAAGAAATAAAATACTTATATTTCCTTTTGATTCTCAGTATTTATAATTTTCTTTTGAATATAAAATATGCCAAGTAGCAGTGTAAACCCTCATTTCTTTTACTATAATAAGGTGCTGCAGGCATCTTGCATCTCAGCAATCCTAGTGGGATGGAGTCCTTTCATGAGAGAAACGGGTAACACGAGCTGTCGAATATGAAATATGAAATAATGAAACCACACACAGAGAGTGTGGGGTCAACACGTTTCTGGCAGGAGTGCAAGAAGTTTAAGTTTTTGAGCAGTGGAATTTATATGGGTAAAATTAGCCAGAGGTAAAGAATAATTATAATCACAAAGCATAGTACAATAGTAACAATACCTAAGATATGGGTGTGACTGTAAAAATTCTAGGTTACAAAAGAGGTCACACCTGAAGGTAACTCTTTGCAAGCTTACTTTAAATGCAAAATTAGGATTAGAAGGGAGTAGAAAATATCTAGGAACTTGATCTTTATTAGACTGAACTCTATTTGTTTAGAGGTTAAGTAAAGGGAGGAGCCAAATTCCTAAAAATGAGTTTCCCTATTTCTAAAGGAGGGTCAATAGTCAATAGACAGGATCTGCATTCTGGTTACACCCTTGATTACCAGAAAAAGCAGCTGCAAGGACATATTTGAAAAAGAGAGAAAAAGTATTGTCTTTGCTTTTAGGGCTGGCTATTATCCAGAAGATGGGTTCTCAAATTTTGGTGCTGGAATTTCTGAGCCAAAATATTTGATAGAGACCATCATTTTGCCTGATATATACAAAGGAGAGATAGTCAAATACTGGCTGAAAATGTAATGCCAGGCATCTCTTTGGAAATTCCTCAACCATCCACTCAGGGGAAAAAGGCGTCCACAGCAGGCCTTTTGAGGAACCCCATGGGGGTTAAATTAATTCTACCCACCAGGAAAATCTGAGGATATATCTGGTAGGCTGAGCCCCCCCCCCAAAAAAAAAAGCTTAGGTATGCCCTGGTAATAAGGATTACCCAACTTCATATAGTTCTGATATTCCTCTAATAGTTATTTTTCACTTGTTTCAATTTTTAGCTGATGATTGTGGACTAGCAATTTCAGAAAAGAAAGCTTTCCAAGATCAATTAGATCGCATCAAAAATGGTAAGCCATGGGGTCGGAGAAATATCATGGAGGTAAGTTGGTTGCCTTGCAATGCAGAAGGACGGTGGTTCAAATCCCGACATTCCATATGGTCCCTCAAGTCTGCCAGGAATGATTTCTGAGCTTAGAGTCAGGAGTAACTACAGCTGAGTGCTGCCAGGTGTGACCCAAAAAACAAAAAAAAAAAAAAATCAAAATAAAATAAAATGTTAAGCCTTATTTCCTAACTTCAAAACAGTTTATGAGTGGCTTTTTTGTTTGTTTCATTATTTGATTTGTTTTTTTTGGAGACCAAACCCAGTGCTATTTAGTACTTACTCCTTACATTGCACTCAGGCATCACTCCTAGTAGAATTCAGAGAAACATATGGGGTGCCAAGGATCAAACTCAGGTCAGCTGCATGCAATTCTAACTCTGTCCACTATATGATTTTCCAGGCTCCTAGACAATATAATGTTTAAAAGATGGCAGTAAAAAATATTTATTAAAGGTATATAGCTTTTGGTACTTTATTAGGTGTTTCTTGTACTAGAGAATGAAATTCTCACAATAATCTTTTCACAGAATATAGGTAAAGAATATTCTATTAAAAAATAAAACACAGAACTGGTACATGGCAGAAGTAGTTTATAAATGGAATCTGCCTGACTCCAGAAACAGTGTATTTATACCAGATACTCTGTAGTCATTGAAAAATTGACTTATGTCCCTTTATTATTTTGTTATTGAAACAGCATATGAGCTATTCCAGTCCAGGCAAATGCGTACAGGTGTTTTTGTTTATTTTCTAGTTAATATTGGGGCAAAACCTAAAAGAAATAAAGGCCTTTGTTCTCAGCTATCTCTTCCTTCTTCAGATTTAACATATTCAGATTTGACATATTTAACAAATTAAAAAAACACTCATTTAAGTGTGTTTCTGGTATATTAAACTAAACATTTTTATTAAACAACTATGAATTACAAAGATAAAAGATTATATTAAGTTTGAGGGAAGCAATATTCCAACACGAATCACTTTACCACTGTCCACTACCCTTCATCAATGTACAGTTTCCCTCCTACTACCAGCCTTGTCTCCATAGCAGACACTTTCCCCCTGCACCATTGTCCTAGTGGTTCCTTCCCTATCTTAACCCTCCTTCTCCATCCAGGATCACATTTTTGTTTGTATGTTTGTTTTGGGGCCACACCTGGTGACAATCAGGGGTTACTCCTGGCTATGAACTCAGAAATCACTCCTGGATTGGGGGACCATATGGGTCGCCAAGGATAGAACCCAGGTCTGTCTTGGGTCAGCAGTGTGCAAGGCAAACGCCCTACTGCTGTGCTATTGCTCAGCCCCAGCATCACACTTTCTATTGATATAATACTTAAATATACACATATAGATTTATATGTGTATAATTGTTTTTATATGTGTATATAACATATATACATACATCTATACATATATATATTTAGCTGAATTTCAAATTTTACTCGACATACTATATTTTGCGAGACAATTTTTCATGAGAAACCTTTATTAAGAAATCTCTCTGGGCTGATCAGATACTACAGTGGAGATAGATAAGGTCTTTTCTTTGCATGCTGCCCAGCTAGGTTTGATCTTTGTCATCTCATAAGGTATCCTGAGCACTGCCAGGAGTAATTTTTTAGTGCAGAGCCAGGACTAACCACTAAGTATTTGCCAGGTGTGGCCACTAAACAAAAACAAACAAAACAAAAACCAACTGATTCTTCTTAAATATATGGTAATATTATGCAATTTTTCGTTATAGTGTTATCATTTGCTCTCGGGGCAAAGGATGGAAAGAAGCTCTTCATTACCAAAGGTGATCTGATGAATTTAGACCAAGCCAAAGAAATGTGCGGAAAATTCCAAGGTTCCGTGGCTGTCCCCACAAATGCTGAAGAGAATGAAGCCATCAAAAAATTAGTCAATGGAGAGGCCATCCTGGGCCTTACAGATGAGAAGAATGAAGGTCAATTTGTGGATCTAAGAGGAAGGACACTTACCTACCAAAACTGGAACGATGGCGAACCTAACAATGATAATTTTGGGGAAAACTGTGTGTTATTCCTGAAGAATGGCAAGTGGAACGATGTAGATTGTTCTCATACTGCTTTGGCTGTTTGCGAGTTCCTTCTCTGAAGAGGCAAGATCATCTATCTGATCCTTATAGTCACTTCTTCTGAGTAGTTAGACTGAGAGTCTTCTTTAAAACACTATTCATTTTAGGGGCCAGAGCAATGGTGCAGGGGTAGGACCTTTGCATTGCATGCAGCTGACCCAGGATGAACCGGATTTAATCCCCCAGATTCCCATATGGTCCCCAAGCCAGGAGTGATTTCTGAGCGCATTGCCAGGAGTAACCTCTGAGCGTCACCAGCTGTGGCCCAAAATCAAGAAAACAAACAAAACTGTATTCATTTTTTCTATTAAGTAAATATTGACTTTGCTTTTTCATGACGAATAAGAAAAAATGAGAAATATCTATATTAGTTCCCATCATTAATGCCTGCTTCTCAAAATATGATTCAAGAACAAAAATTATCTAAATTTATATTTCAGTCTTAATCACTCATAATTATTAATGATAAAATAATAACAAAAACTATACTCTGATGAGTAATATATGTGTTGTGTCTTCAAGATCCCTATTCCCTGAAAGTATTTGTATAAAATCATACATCAATGTTAAATAAATTTACCCATGAAACTTCTTGACATTATGTTTCTTTCAGAAAGATTTTTAATTTTCAATTAAATTTATTTAAGATTTAACACTATTGATATCTACTTTGTATATGAAATAGCTTTGGTAATTTTGACTTTTTCAGTGAATTGGATGCTTTTCTATGTGTTATAAATGAATTGCTAGAAAGTTGTCCACAAAATAACTCTTACTAGTTTTCTCATTTAGGTATGATCTGAAGCAGATTCTTCAATATCTTCTGAGATTACTGCATTTTCTCCCTACTTTTATTTATTTACTTATTTATTTTTGAGCTATATCCTGTGAAGTGTAGGGATCACTCCTTATGTACTCAGAGGACATTATGGAATATGAGGGATCTAACCCAGATCAGCCTTATGCAAGGAAAAGTTGTAACACCCTGTTAAATTTCCTAACCCCTTAACTTCTGGCCCCCCCATTTTCTCTTAATCTTACTGGAAATTTTTAATATAATTTTTATTTTGATCATAGTGGTTTACATATTGTTGACAATAATATTTTAGTTAAATATTTACATAACATCAGGGGGGATTCCCATCACCAAATTGTCCTCCCTACAACTCCGTTTTTGTCCTATCTCCCATATCCTCTTCCCTTACCCCCAGGGCTGCTAGAATATGTGGTCCCCTATGTACCTGTCCTACTACATAGTTGTCTTACATCTGATTGGTCTAGGTGCCTCCCTAATTTTCCCCTCTAACTGGGAGGCAGGCCTAGCTAGTTCAATTTGCGTGGTTTTGTTTGAAGAAGAGAAAAGTAGTAAACTGGGTTAAAAGTCTAATACTCCGAAAGTGGGCAGAGTCTTTCTAGAGGCTCTTATTGTCGATTTGAGGGGTGAAGGAGAAAAAGAAGATGAAATATTCCATCAGTACAAATAAAAGTGTCCAATATCCAGTGAGGACTCCAACAATAATGGTAAGCACCACACACGCACACACACACACACACACACACACACACACACACACACACACACAAAGAAAAACAAAAACCCGCCATGGTCTTGAGATAAGAAACATGACATAGCCCATAAAGAAAGAAAAGAAAAGAAGGGGCCGGAGAAATAGCATGGAGGTAAGGCATTTGCCTTTCATGCAGAAGGTCATTGGTTCGAATCCCGGCGGCCCATGTGGTCCCCCGTGCTTGCCAGGAGCAATTTCTGAGCATTGAGCCAGGAGTAACCCTGAGCACTGCTGGGTGAGACCCAAAACCAAAAAAAAAAAAAAAAAAAAAAAAAAAGAAAAGAAAAGAATAGAAAAAAATAAGTATAACTGGGGACAACAGCTTCAATAACCACACCCAAACAGAGAAATCGACCAAAAATAGTTAGGTAAGTAAAAAAAATAATAATAATAATAATAATAAATGAAGGTAAAAAATTATATATAAAAAGTAAACAATGTTTTGTGCTTTTTTTTTTCCCCTCCTGCCCTGGCACAGTAAATATTGGGGTCATTCGAAAAGGAATTCACTTGGCCTAAGAGTTATGGGTTTCTCTGTCCTTGGAGTATATTGTCATGGGATCAACTATAGACTCTGTTCAGGATCATTTACTCTCCCGGTGGTCTTTTGTCGTGTTTGGAAGACTTCTGTTCTGTCCTGGGTGGTACAATCAGACCTCTGTGTCTAGAGATCTCAGTATCTGCACAGATTCAGAGTTGGGACTTATGATGAAGTCAGTCTTTGTGGTTCAGGAGTTCTGTTCCCTCAGTGTCATTTTAATCTATCTACTGTGGTTGGTGGTCTTGGTCTTTGCACTGTACCTAGGATGGCACTTAGGATAGCGTCTTTCTTTGTGCTTCCAGAAGCCAGATTCCGTTACAATTGTCTCTGCTAGACATTTGGAAGTGGGGATCATGGTTGTTGTGCAGGTCGTAGTTCAAACCCTAGACTAGGGCTTTTTTATTGGTCCCACAATGTATACCGTCTGGTCATGGTTCTAGCAGCCAATCATCTGTAAAAAGCAATCTTGGCTTTTGGATCTACCAAAGGGTGACAAGTCTTCTGATTTTGTCATATTGTTAGCTGGTAAGGTAGGGTAACCTGCTCTTAGGTCAAGTTGTTCCCATTTTCCTCGTTGTCAGGATATGTGGAATCAACTTAGACCTCAGGTGATTAGATACCATCCGTCCAGCCTTAAACCCTGGATCCCAGACATAGAAACGGCACAGTACTCCACGACAGCTACAAGAAACAAATCCCACCCAGGACAGCCTTAATATGGCAGGGTCACCAACAAGTGCCAGCTCCAATATGATAATCTTACTGGAATTTTACAATGAAATTAATCTTCTCAAAAGCAGGCTTTCGGGGATGATCTTTCAGCCTATACAAAAAGTTCAATTTCTATCTTCTTATATGATTCTTTGAAATAATATAGCTTTTGAGGGGAAATTTTACTGTCCTTTTCATAGCTTTTTCTTAGTGTCCTTATATATAATTAATTGTTAATTGTTATTCTTTTCTTACGTATTTAGAAAATTATATTTTATGGTAGCTTAGGCTTCATTCTGTGGATTTGTTATTTCTTTGTTTGTTTAGTTTTGTTTTTTGTTTTGTTTTGTTTTGGGGCCATACCCAGTGATGCTCAGCGTTTACTCCTGACTATGTGCTCAGAAATCACTCCATATATGGGGAAACATATGGGATGCCAGAGATTGAATAGAGGACTGTCCTAGTTCAGCCGCGTACAAGCAAATGCCCTAGTGCTCTACTGTCATTCAGGCCCCACATTCTGTGGGTTTTGATACGTAATTTTTGCAACTAGGATTTAATTAAAAATCTTTTTAATAATAATCTCTCTCTACCTTTTAAAATATGTATTTAAAAAAGACAAAAAACCCTAAAGTATATGTTTTTTAAATGTGTTGTTTACTTGTCAAGTATTTGATTCATGTAAAGTATAGATCAATATATATCTTATATCTATATATCATAGATGCCTCGAGCATATTTTGGATTAATCCATTCTTTTTCTTCTATTTTGTTTTTTGTTTTTTGCTTCTTTTTGGGGGCCACACCCGGCAATGCTCAGGGGTTACTCCTGGCTGTCTGCTCAGAAATAGCTCCTGGCAGGCTCAGGGGACCATATGGGACACCGGGATTCGAACCAACCACCTTTGGTCCTGGATCGTCTGCTTGCAAGGCAAACGCCGCTATGCTATCTCTCTGGGCCTGGGGGTTAGTTGTCTTCTGTTTTGTTTTTTGTTTTTTCATTCTTTTTCTATTACTGAACTGTGTGTGTTGAACAATCCTTGTCTTCCTAGGTTAAAACTCATTTGGTCATGATGTATTATTGCTTTAACATATTGTTGAATTTGATCTGTTAAGATGATGTATATATACATACATATATTTATATATACATATATATATTTATGTGTTAGATACATATATGTATATATAATTTGCATTTATGTTGTTCAAAGTTATTGAAATGAGTATTTTGTGGGGGGTTTTTAGTATTTCCTTATCTCTAGTTTTGATATCACAAAAAGTTATGCTTACCTGAGGTGAGGAAGTTGGAGAGTTCCTTGGGATATTGGTGGAAGGAGGCATGGTCTCTAATGATGGGTATTGTTGGAACAACATATAAGTAACTATTATTCATGGTATTGTAAGTCATACTTCAACATAAAAGGGGGGAAGCTTAAAATAATTCCCTTTTCACAATTTTTGGAAAGAAAACAAGAGTTGGTGATGAAAATGAAGATAGTAATTACTAGAATAAAGCAAGAGAGTATCTTAGCCACAGATTAGGAATGAATCCATCCAGCAGGCACTTTAAACTGTGATCTGCTCATAAGACTTTATAATAGTGGACGTCCTAGCAAAGCTCCTGTCTATAAAGTTTGCTGGCAAAGATCCCTTGGTCTCAGCAGCTTTTTCACACACCTGCTCTATCACTTTAATACAAGAATCACAATGTGTTTTTTCACATTTTCTCATACTAAGGTCCAGAAACTTTCAGTCCTAGAATTAAGTGTATCTAAGCATATTTGGATCCTTTCTATGAATATTCTCCGGTATCTAATAGTCTCTATATAAGCAAAATTATTTATTTTTATGTTTCAGCTATGAAGGATTGAAAATGGTGTGTACTTACAGACTTTTATTTACTTAGACAGGTATTGGACTCATTTGAGAATTCAGATCTTTGATTTGACAACTTTAAGCCATAGCAATCTTATTCTGCTTTATATATTGAAACCAACTTAAAAATTATTTTGAAATCTAGTGTTCATAATTACAAAAATCACTGAAGAATCCGGTCATGTAAAGAACACCCCCCTTCACCAGTGCAACATTCCCACCACCAATTTCCCAGATCTCCCTCCTCCCCACCCCACTACCCCTGTACTCGAGACAGGCTTTCTACTTCCCTCATTCATTCACATTGTTATGATAGTTTTCAATGTAGTCATCTCTCCAACTGCACTCATCACTCTATGTGATGAGCTTCATATCATGAGCTGCACCTACCAGCCCTCATCTTTCTTGTCTCTGAGATACTGTTAAAAATGTCTTTCATTTTTCTTAAAACCCACAGATGAGTGAAGCCATTCTGCATCTTTCTCTCTCCCTCTGACTTACTTAACTCAGCATAATAGATTCCATGTACATCCATGTATAGAAAAATTTCATGACTTCATCTCTCCTGATGGCGGCATAGTATTCCATTGTGTATATGTACCACAGTTTCTTTAGCCACTCATCTGTTGGAGGGCATCTTGGTTGTTTCCAGAGTCTGGCTATTGTCAATAGTGCTGCGAAGAATATAGGAGTAAGGAAGGGATTTTTTTATTGTATTTTTGTGTTCTTCGGGTATATTCCTAGGAGTGGTATAGCTGGATCGTATGGAAGCTCAATTTCCAGTTTGTGAAGGAATCTCCATATCGCTTTCCATAAAGGTTGTACTAGACGGCATTCCCACCAGCAGTGAAAAAGAGTTCCTTTCTCTCCACATCCCCGCCAGCACTGCTTGTTTTCCTTTTTTGTGATGTCGGCCAATCTCAGTGGCGTGACGTGGTACCTCATAGTAGTTTTGTTTATTTCTATGATGATTTGTTTATATCCAAAAGAATGAATAAAATAGAAAAAATGCACCATTAAGGCATTTGAATTAATCTCATTGACAGGCAATTTGACCAATCACTACTCTCCAACTTTCACAAAATGTAGAAAACTGACGTCCTTAGAAATACCTATATTTAACGGAAACTGTTCTTAAATGTAGCTATAAATTCTGCTCTCTTACACAATTTTCTCCCAATTAATTGTTAATTTGGCACAAATTTTATTTTTATTAATAATACTCCTGGGTTCAGACCCAGGAGAACATGGTCTTCTTAATGGCAACTCTTCTTCAAACATATTTTTAAGTTCTAAACATATTCTGTTTGGTGAAATAATACACTGGGAGGAATACCGTAATGTCTCTTAATAGGTCCTTGAAATATCACAGCTTTTTTAAGAATTCAAACATTCAGTGAAATATGGTAGATCATCCACTGTAAGTATTTAAAATGTTTTTAAGTTGGATTTCTCTTTAAAATAAAATAGTTTAGAATTTCATTTCAATCAGAGATTTTTGACCTAAAAGAATATAGAAAAAGAGGATTCTTGGATTAAAATGAATGATTTATTTTCACTTGGCTATTTTAAGTTTTTTTTGACAAAACTGTAGTTATTTTAGATTTTAAACTATTTTTTAACTATTCTGATATCTTTCCTATTTAAGTATTAGTGGTGTTTGTCCTTCTATTTCATGTGTAGCATTAAGAATAGTAAATTCGAGGCCGGAGAGATAGCATGGAGGTAAGGCGTTTACCTTTCATGCAGAAGGTCATTGGTTCGAATCTCCGTGTCCCATATGGTCCCCCGTGCCTGCCAGGAGCAATTTCTGAGCACGGAGCCAGGAAAAACCCCTGAGCACTGCTGGGTGTGACCCAAAAACCACACACACACAAAAAAAAAAAGAATAGTAAATTCACAACTTTTGCATAAATTATTAAAGGAATTTAAGCTTCCAAACAAAATGAATTAGTATTATTTGTGTGAAATTATGGCTAGAAGTTTATTTTCTGGGAAAAAATGGCAGTTTTCCTGTACTCCTAGGTCTAGTTTAAGGGCTGCTCCTAAAAGTGCACTTAGGAATATAAGATGCTACAGATCTCACCCAGATGTCTCACTAGCAAATTATGACCCTCAATCTTTTCAGCTATCTCTTTGTCAGAGTTTGAATTATCTTTATAATGATTCTGTAAGGGATCTCTAAGTTTTCCAATCAGTTATTTTTATTTTATATATTTTTATTTATATTTTCTAAAAGTGCATTACGGAAAGTGATGTCAACCAGAAAATCTTGTATCTTTCAAAAACACTTGAGGATTTTTCTATAATATAAAGCAGAGAATGAAGTTAATGTGTTTGGACACTAGAGGTTTAACATTAGTTCAGCTTTTTAATTATATGATTCTGCCTATTTATAGTCTTAGAGATTTAAAACTATCCTAATGGACCATCTTCTAGATCTTCACAGAATGACATGTGAGTCTCCAGAGAAGTTGACAATGACTTTATGCTTTTTTTTATTCATTTAAACTTTTCTTCATTGACTCATTCCACATACACTGATGGGAATTTAAGGAACTGAATCCTGGCCAGATTCTGTCCTTCCTGTCCTCTGACTCAAGACAATAGTGGACCATCACAAGTCAAAAGTTTCCTCTAGGTTGGTTCTATTCAGATGCTCATCATAGAAATAAAGATTAAAATTAGAACAAGTAAAGCCACTTCTGAGTAAGTAAGTCCAGCAAAGCCTGGACTTCAGATTTTTTTTTTTTGGTTTTTGGGCTACAACCAGTAATGCTCAGGGGTTACTCCTGGCTATGTGCTCAGAAGTTGCTCCTGGCTTGGGGGACCATATGAGACACCGGGGGATCGAACCGAGGTCCATCCAAGGCTAGCGCAGGCAAGGCAGGCACCTTACCTTTAGCGCCACCGCCCGGCCCCCTGGACTTCAGATTTTAAGATTATCTGGTATTTTCCATCTTTTTACTTTTATGATTAAGAATTCCTTTTCCTTTCAGGTGAGATCTTTCCTGACTCAGTGTTTCAATGCTCTCTCCATTATAATATCTTTCTAAATTTTTAAAACGTTAAAATCCTGGATTGACAAAGTTGTTTACAATGGGGGGTTAGGCACATAATATCCCCATCTTTAATACCATCACATAAATCAACTCAGTCCATCTAGTGTTTCTTCTTTTATTCCTGTGTTCGTTTGTTTCACAAGTGACATTACCTTCATATTTGTTTCTTCATTAGATATTTGCTCATAAGCAATTAAGCTCCCCTTTGTCTCCCAAATTCTACCCCAGAACGTGGTATACAGGAAGTGAATTCTCACTACAATTCTGACTTTGGTCACTAGATGTCAGGGCTGACTTATAATTTCACTCTGGGACCTTCCATAGAAGGACTATTCGCAGAAGTCACCCCATCCCTCGACCCTGATGCCTTAGATGACAGACAGGAAAATAAGTTCCTGCTTCCCCATCATTCAATTTCCTTAAACAGAGGAATTATTGGAGACTAACGGGGAAAGCACTGATCATTTTAACCAACCACGTTACTGAGCCGTCTCATGTTCTCAGCATGTCTTTTCCTCAACCTATCCCAAGAAACTTTTATTCTTAGTCTAGTTTCTCTGACATGGGAACATGGGAGCTCTTTCCTTAAAATAATATGGTTCCTTTTACGAACAAAATTCCAGTCATTTTCATATACATGCATATATTCAATAAAAATTAAATGAAATGAAAAGTTATAAAGTAAAAAATAATTCAATAGTTAAAAAAATAACATTCTTTCCTGAAACTGACCAAGTGAAAATTATTTTTAACTAACTCCAAATCCAAAAGCAGGGAAGTGATTACAGGAATTTATTAGCCCAAACTTGGCTTTCATAGCAATATATACCAGGAGATGGGGGACTTCAACAACAGAAACTTATTTCTCACAGTTCTGCATGCCTAAAACTTTATTCCTTTGGTGGTAAGCAATGTACACTGATAAAGGGTGGTATAGGTTGTATGACTGTAAATCAAGCATGCACAATGTAACCATGATGCTTAAATAAAAAAATTATTTAAAAAAAATCTAAGATTAGAGCCAGAGTAATAGCGCAGTGCTAGAGCATTTGCCTTGCATGCGGCTGATCCAGGATGGAACTCAGTTTGCTCCCAGGCATCCCGTATGGTCCCCCAAGCCAGAAGCAATTTCTGAGTGCATAGCCAGGAGTAACCCCTGAGTGTCACTGAGTGTGCCCCCACCTCCAGTCCAAGAGACCTACAAGTGATGATTTTTCATGCAAATCTCTGTCTGGCTGTAGACACCCACCCCCCCCCTCACTCACACACACTCTTCGTGTGTGTATGGAGGAGAGAGGTCCCATTTCTCCTTTTTGCATTTCATCTTTACACACATATATTTTTAACTCTTTCCTAAATGGATTACTTTAAATAAAGCCACATTGAGAGCTGAGGCCTCTTTTAGGGAAGAAGACACATGATTCTGATGAGCGAGTAGATATCCTTTTTTGGGGGGAAGCATACCCATGGTTCTCAGGAATAAATTCTGGCTCTGCTCCCAGAAATCACTCCTGGAAGGCTTAGGGTACCATATGGGATGCCAGGGTTAGAATCTTGGTCCATAATGAGTTGGCCATATGCAAGGCAAACACCCTACCACTGTGCTATGGCTCTAGCCACAAAGTAAATACCTTAAGGCTAAAAAGAGTGGAGCTGTTGTGGATAAAAGACTCTGCTGGGCCCCTTAAGCTTGGCAGACATTTTGGTGCTTCCCCAGGCTTGCTCCAACCTGGGAACTTTGATCTTCTCTGGCATTCATCCCCTGACGGCTTGCCTCGGCTGAGGTGAGTGTTTGGGGGCCGGAGTTGTGGATAAAGCTGACTCTGTTAGCCCCTTTAAGCCCACCTATAAGGGGTAGAAGCAGAGGAGCGCAGAGGGCCGCTCTGCTTCGCTTCGTGGCCGCGCACTCCACCTAGCCAATGAGTACCACCACAACACGTAGAAAAACCCACAGCATAAGTGTGGCAATGGGGAGACTACGCAGACCAACTTCAACCATAGAGAATGAAGATGGAAAACTCTGATGACCCAACAATGGCGAACTACCTAAGCAGTCTTTCAGAAATCGAGTTTAGAGAAGAAATATGGAGGCTGATCACAGAAATCAAAGAAAGTATAAATCAGAACACTAATAAAAATCAAGAGAATATGAAGATAGAAATCAGAAAACTCCAAACTGAAATATCAGGTCAAATAACAGGTCTGAAAAACTCAGTAGACGAATTGAAGAACATAATGGATGAGCTTTTCAACAGGTTAAAAGCAGCTGAGAATAGAATTAGTGTGCTGGAAGATGAGATGCATAACAACTTTACACAGCAGAAGAGATTGGGAAAAAGCCTTAAATCAAAGGATCAGACAATGGAAAAGTTACTCAAAGAATATGAGCAGATGAAAATAGAAGTCTTTGATAAGCTCAACAGAAACAACTTTAGAATCATTGGAGTCCCAGAGACCCAAGAAGAAAATCTCCAGGAAGAATCAATGGTCAAGGACATCATCACAGAGAAACTACGAGAGCTAAAGAAAACATGTGACCAAATCCTGCATGCCCGAAGAGTACCAGCTAAAAGAGACCCCAGGAGAAACACCCCAAGACACATCCTAGTCACCATGATGAAACCCACAGATAGAGATAGAATACTGCAAGCAGCAAGATCAAAAAGGGAAATTACATTCCAGGGAGCATCCTTGAAATTTACAGCAGACCTGTAACCAGAAACACTCAAGGCCAGAAGGCAGTGGTGGGATATAGTGGCAAAACTCAATGAAATAAATTCTTCGCCAAGAGTATTGCACCCAGCAAAACTCACTTTCAGGTTTGAAGGATGTATACATGGCTTCCCAGATAAACAACAGCTCAAAAACTTTGCAGACTCAAAACCAGCCTTAAAAGAAAAACTGAAAGATATATTCTAAAAACAAAACAGAACAAAAAACACACCAAACTTTTACACAAAGATGGCAATAAATCCCATGACAATTATTTCTCTCAATGTCAATGGACTAAATGCACCAGTTAAGAGGCACAGAGTGGTGAAATGGATCAAAAAACTGAAGCCAACCTTCTGCTGTCTATAAGAAACACACCTGAATAGTCAGAATAAACATAGACTCAAAATCAAAAACTGGAGAAAAATCATTCAAGCAAACAACACCCTTAAAAAAGCGGGGGTGGCCATACTAATATCAGATGACACAAACTTTATACTCAGAAAAGTTGTAAGGGAAAAAGATGGATATTATGTACTAATCAAGGGATTTGTACAGCAAGCAGAAAGCACTCTCTTAAACATATATGCACCCAATGAAGGACCAGCAAGGTATTTAATACAATTGTTGACAAATCTGAAGAAGGATATCAATAATAACACAATAATTGTGGGAGACCTCAACACAGGCTTGTCAACACTTGATAGGTCAACAAAATAGAAACCCAACAAAAATATTCTAGACCTGAAAAGAGAAATGGATGAAAGAGGCCTAGTAGATATATATAGGGCACTCCATTCTTTTCCAATGTACATGGGTCATTCTCCAGGATAGATTACACACTGGCACATAAAACATACCTCCATAAAATAAAAAAGATAGACATTTTGCAGGCTACCTTTGCTGACCACAAGGCTCTGAAGTTAGATATGAACTACAAAGGGACACAGAAGAAAAAATTTAACACCTGGAAGTTAAACAGCCTCATACTGAATAACCAGTGGGTCCGAGATGAAATCAAGGAGGAAATCAAAAGGTTCCTGGAAACAAATGACAATAAAGACACAAACTATCAGAACTTATGGGACACAGCAAAAGCAGTACTGAGAGGAAAATTTATAGCTTTGCAAGCACACATCAGGAAGGAAGAAGGAGCTTACCTGAGTAGCTTATTGACACAGCTAATAGAACTAGAAAGTGCTCAAGAAAAGGACCCAAAATTAGGGAGACAGAAGGAAATAACAAAGCTGAGAGCAGAAATCAATGAAGTGGAAACCCAAAAAACAATCCAAAAAATCAACGAAAGCAGAAGTTGGTTCTTTGAAAAAATAAACAAAATTGATAGACCATTGGCAAAATTCACAAAGCAAAAGAGAGAGAGAAACTTTATAACACATATTAGAAATGAAAAGGGGGAGATCACAACAGATACTGAAGAGATTCAAAGGGTATTCAGAGAATACTTTGAGAAACTCTATGCCACTAAATATGAGAACCTGGAAGAAATGGATAAATTTTTGAACTCATATAACCTTCCACAGTTGAATAAAGAAGATGTAGCACATCTAAACACCCCCATCACTATTGAGGAAATTAAAACTGTAATCAAAAATTTGCCCAAAAACAAAAGCCCAGGCCCTGGTGGATTCACAAATGAATTCTTTCAAACCTTTCAAGAGGAACTACTACCAATCCTGGCCAGGCTATTTTATGAAATCAAAAAACAGGAACACTTCCAAATAGCGTTTATGAAGCCAACATCACCTTAATACCAAAACCTGATAGAGATGCTGCCAAAAAAGAAAATTATAGACCAATATCCCTGATGAACACAGATGCAAAGATCCTCAACAAAATCCTAGTGAACAGGATCCAGTGCCTCATCAAGAAGATCATTCACTTTGATTAAGTAGGTTTTATCCCAGGAATGCAAGGATGGTTTAACATCCATAAATCTATCAATATAATACACAACATAAACAAAAATAAAAAATAAAAATCACATGGTCATATCAATAGACGCAGAAAAAGCATTTGATAAGTTTCAACACCCATTCTTGGTGAAAACTCTCAGCAAATTAGGAATAAAAGGAACCTTTCTCAATATAGTCAAAGCCATCTACCAGAAGCCAGTGGCAAATATTATCCTCAATGGAGATAAATTAAAATCCTTCCCTCTATATTTTGGTACAAGACAAGGCTGTCCTGTCTCACCACTCCTATTCAACATAGTACTGGAAGTACTTGCTATAGCGATTAGGCAAAAAAAAGATATCAAGGGAATCCAGATAGAAAAGGAAGAAGTCAAGCTATCACTGTTTGCAGATGACATGATGCTCTACTTAGAAAACCCTAAAGACTCTACCAAAAAGCTTCTAGAAATAATAGATTCATATAGCAAAGTGGCAGGCTACAAAATTAACACACAAAAATCAATGGCCTTTTTATACACTAATAATGATAGGGAAGAAATGGACATTAAGAGAACAATCCCATTCACATTAGTGCCACACAAACTCAAATATCTTGGAGTCAACCTGACTAAAGATGTGAAGGATCTATACAAAGAAAACTACAAAACACTGCTCCAAGAAATAAGAGAGGACATGCGGAAATGGAAACACATACCTTGCTCATGGATTGGCAGGATCAATATCATTAAAATGGCAATACTTCCAAAAGCATTGTACAGATTTAACGCGATTCCTCTAAAGATACCCATGACATTCTTCAAAGAAGTGGATCAAATACTTCTGAAATTCATCTGGAACAAAAAACAACCTCGAATAGCTAAAGCACTCCTTGGGAAAAGGAATATGGGAGGCATTACTTTCCCCAATTTTAAGTTGTATTACAAAGCAACAGTTATAAAAACAGCATGGTATTGGAATAAAGACAGACCCTCAGATCAGTGGAATAGGCTTGAGTACTCAGAGAAGGTTCCACAGACATATAACCACCTATAAAGGAGCAAGAAATCCTAAATGGAGCAAGGAAAGCCTATTCAACAAGTGGTGTTGGCACAATTGTTTAGCCACTTGCAAAAAAGCGAACTCAGACCCCCAGCTAACACCATGTACAAAGGTTAAATGCAAATGGATTAAAGACCTTGATATCAGAACTGGAACTATAAGGTATATAGAACAACATGTAGGTGAAACACTCCAGGACATTGAGACTAAGGGCAACTTTAACGAGGAGACAGCACTTTCCAAACAAGTGGAAGCAGAGATAAACAGATGGGACTATATTAAGCTGAGAAGCTTCTGCATCTCAAAGGAAATGTGCCCAAAATACAAAGGCCACCCACTGAGTGGGAGAAATTATTCACCCAATACTCATCAGATAAAGGGCTAATATCCAAAATTTACAAGGTACTGACAGAACTATATAAGAAAAAAACAACTAACCCCATCAAAAAATGGGGAGAAGAAATGAACAGACACTTTGAAAAAGAAGAAAGGCAAATGGCCAAAAGGCACATGAAAAGATGCTCAACATCACTAATCGTCAGGGAGATGCAAATCAAAACTACTATGAGGTACCACCTCACGCCACTGAGATTGTCAGACATCACAAAAAAGGAAAACAAGCAGTGCTGGTGGGGATGTGGAGAGAAAGGAACAAGCACTGCTGGTGGGAATGCCATCGAGTACAACCTTTATGGAAAGCAATATGGAGATTCCTTCACAAACTGGAAATTGAGCTTCCATACTATCCAGCTATACCACTCCTGGGAATATAACTGAGGAACACAAAAATACAATACAAAAATCCCTTCCTTACTCCTATATTCATTGCAGTGCTATTTACAATAGCCAGACTCTGGAAACAACCAAGATGCCCTTCAACAGACGAATGGCTAAAGAAACTGTGATACATATACACAATGGAATACTATGCCGCCATCAGGAGAGATGAAGTCATCCTATACATGGATGTACATGGAATCTATTATGCTGAGTGAAGTAAGTCAAAGGGAGAAAGAAAGACGCAAAATGGTTTCACTCATCTATGGGCTTTAAGAAAAATGAAAGACATTTTTAACAGTATCTCAGAGAGGAGAGATGAGGGCTGGTAGGGGCAGCTCATGACATGAAGCTCATCACACAGAGTGATGAGTGCAGTTGGAGAGATGACTACACTGAAAACTATCATAACAATGTGAATGAATGAGGGAAGTAGAAAGCCTGTCTCAAGTACAGGTGTAGGGGGTGGGGAGGAGGGAGATCTGAGAAATTGGTGGTGGGAATGTTTCACTGGTGAAGGGGGTATTCTTTACATGACTGTAATCATACAACTATAATCATGTTTGTAATCACGGTGTTTAAATAAAGATAATTATAAAAAAAGAATGGAGCTGGATTTGTCTTCCTGAGTAGAAAGAAGCTTGGATAAAGACTCAGAGCCCCAAACTACCTCTTCCACCATCCTGCCTTTCTTGGCTCGCAGCTTCGATCAGTGGACTTTGAAAGAGTAATTCTTATGTCTACATGAACTGGCAGAACTCAGGAGGCATTATAGATTGTCATGGGCATGAATATGTGAACAAAACTATGGTTCCAGCTTTGTAAGGACTACAAAATTCTGAAATAAAATGAAATAAGCAAAATAAGCCTCAACAATCTAGGATGTTAGAAAAAAACTGCCAAATAGGAGGTCCCACATTTTTGGGGGTGGACAGGCTGGAGAGATAATAGAGGGTTATTACAACATATCATACATACAACTGGCCCAGTTTCATCCCTCATCCCATATTGTCCCTCAGACATAAATGACTGTATTCCTGACCCCCCCAAGCACCACAGTGGTGCCTCCAGTGGATCTGTATCCTTTTAATCACAATAAATTGCCAGATCTATTGAAAAAGAATCATAAAGCACATGCTAACTCCAGAAGGTACTATTCTTGACATATCCAGCTAGAAAACTATTTTTTTAAAAAAATTATTTAAACACCATGTTTATAAGCATGACTGCATTTGGGTTTCAGTCATAACAGAACACCCCCCTTATCCAGCACAATGTTCCCACCACCAATGCCCCCTCCCTCCTTCCTAACCTCTGCCTGTATTTGAGACAGGCATTCTACTTCTCTCACTCATTAGCAGACTACTTTAACCACCTGCTCCACATCTGTGCCCAGTCCCTTTGCTATCAATCCTGCCTTCCCTTCCTGGAGAATATATTCTCAGAAAGCCACTGCAAATACCAGAGCCACAGTATGTATTCTCAATCTTGCTGTCCAGTCACTCTGGCCTATGGCTTCACCTTGCTCCCTATTTATGTCCTGGTGGGTACATTTCTTTTTTTCCTATGACTAAAGAACAATTTGGTTCATCTAGCTGGCAAATAGGACAGTTCTCTGCCATCATTCATTTAAACCTTCTCCAAAAGAAGCATTGGACATAGCGTACTTACATCCTTAGCTAATTATATACCAGTTTAATCATCCTTTGTATTCTACATCCTTGTGTGTTTCCTGTCTCATGACTGGCTCTAGAAAATTGAATTTACCTGCCACATGACAGATGGGTTCATTTAATCTCAGAATAGGACCACATGATTAAAAAAAAACATAGATACATATTAAGAGATCTTTCTCCAACAAATGTGAACTTAAAACCACTATAGGTAGTTTGTCTAAAATGCACAGATGTGAACCCCTAAAAAAATTCTCAAGTCATGCCAACCAGATAGGTGAACCCAAAAATGCTGCTTCTCAGGGTAAGAAGATGTTAACACTGCCATCCAGGGGGCCACGCAGGCCCCTTCGTATACAGATTTGCTTGATGAACTACACAGCTCTTGAGCCTGGCAAAAAAAGGAGTACATTGTGCAAGACACTCTCATGATTGGTACTGTAGTTCACAGATGAAAAAACTGAACATTTGGAGTGTATGGACTTTGGCCAAGGTCACATTGTTGGCCAGTGTGAAAGTTGGTATACATCCACATGTATGCATGTGTGTATAATATATGTGATGGGGTTAGTCAATCCTACTTCAGAACACTGGAATATCTCTGTGCAGACTGTGGCAGAAGAATGGATGACACATGGCATCAGAAGCTGAATGTTTCTGGCAGGGATCTCATTTGCAGAACAAATGTATCCAGGGAACGTATGTATAAGGGAAGGTTTATCAGACGCTGCTGCAAAAGAAAAAGGGGTTACTTGGAAGTCAAAAAAAAAAAGTGCTGGACACTGTGAAAAGCACAAAGGGGTCTGTGATTGGGCATTACCCCAAGTCCTGGTTCAACTGTGGAACTGACTTGTCACCCAGAGACCCACCCTACTGAGACCATTTCCAGGAGATGTCAAGGTCTGATGGGCAGTTTCCTGACCTCTGGACCAAGTGTTCAATAAAACAAACTCTATGATCAAAGACTTTGCCTCCTACATGACCTAAAGGCAACTACCCTATTTTTTTTTTGTCCTGCCACATCGAAATAAAAGCAAGAGAAATGAGAGGAGATCTGGCTGCCAAATAATAGGTCTAATAGATTTACAAGTATACTGCTGTGTTTGGGGCTTTTGCATCTCCTGCTTTCTGTCATTTATGTTAGGTATGTGGCTCTAAAATACCCTGGACATTTCCCAGGCAGTCATGGAAATCAGTTTCTCCACAAGCAAAGGATGGATCAGTTGGAAAAGACGTGGAAAAAAAATTATATTCTTTCTGGGAATGTTGCGAAGCTGTATCAAAACTAGCATGAGTTTATGAAGCCTGTTTATGACTTTCCAATGATGGGTTTTATCACCACCCAAACTTAATACTATATTTTGTACCAGCTCCATTAAAAGTGTTGTTCAGAAATGAATAAATTGTGCTTTTTAAAGCTTTCAACCTGTCTCTTCTATGTTTACTATATGCAACAGAGCATGGCCCAAGTTATTTACTCACAGCAAATCAAGGTCTGGCAAGCAGTTTTCTGTACTAATTATTCTAATGTTTTTATTTCTGGTTCCAGGTGAGTGGTATTTGTTCAGAATCAAGTCAGAGATTGTCCATTCATACAAATTACTCATTTTGGCTTTCTAGCTTATATGCAAAATTTCCCTGGCTCCATCATTTATGCTTTACAGATATTTCTCTAATCTCTGTCTCTTTGTTACAGATTACCACTCTCTAGCCCATGCATGCTTCCATTTTATTCTCTTCACACTGTAGTAAAAACAAGCTTTAAAATTTGATAATATTTAGCTCTTCTCTATTGAAAGTCATCCAGACTGAAGCAATAATTCAGTAGGTAGAGCAGTTGCTTAGAATGCACCCAACCTGAATATCATCCCTGGCATCCCACACGGTCCCAAAATCCAGCCAAGACTTTGTAGACTCAGGAATGACCTTCAAATACTGCCAGTTGGGATCAAACCAAAGAAAGAAAAATCAATAAAGGGTTACTGGGACATGAATTTATAAGGCCTTTAGGTATGAAACAATTGACTATGGGCTTTAGTTTCATAGCTAATCTCTCTTATAACTTGGATCTCATTCTTTAAGATGATAAAGATTATAAGTGGATTCTGCTAATCAGAATGTTTTTCTGGGACCAGAAAGAGAGACATTTGGGTTGGACAACCAACATGCCTGGAGCCTATAGTTGGCTTTTGTAATTATGCTTCATGGGTGGAGACACCTTGTATCTCTTAGCCCAATGGAATTTTCTTTATAACTTCCTCAACATTTGATATGCCTATGCAAAATTAAAAAAAAAAAGACACAGTTTCCCTCTGCCCCTCCTTTTTTCTTTTCTTCTTTTAATTTTCCTTATATTCTAGATAGGGGCCCCTGCTTTTCCATAGAACCATAGAGTTTGAATCACTATGTTTTGTCTCATATTTCTATGTCTTTTTACAAATTAAGAGAAGAATAAAAGTAGATGGGCCTAGGGGCCAAGTGGTGTCAGGAACATTGGAAATGTGCCTTTATCTTTAGAATCACATATAAATAGAATAGGTATAGAAATGTCTTCTGTACCCTTTGTACATCATTAACCATAGATAGTATCTAATTTACAATCATAAAAAAATATGAAAACAAGGGCCGAGGTGTTTGCCTTGCATGCAGCTGACCCAGGATAGAGGTAGGTTAGATCCCCAACATCCCATATGATTCCCCAAGCCAGTGGTATTTTCTGAGAGCAGAGTCAGAAGTAACCCCTGAGTACCACCAGGTGTGGACCCAAAAACATATAATATATATATATGTGTGTGTGTGTGTGTGAATATGTGCATTTATATCTGTATATATGTGTGTATATATATATATCAAAACCCAGAACTTGGAAGCTGGATATAAAGGGCTTGGAAAATATCTTTAAAGTTCTGAATTCAATCCCTGTTATTACTTGGCCACCAAGTACCATCAGTTGTAATAATTAATATTGAGATTATATGTTAAATACATGTCTTATTTGGATTTATCCAGTATTTATCTATTTTATTTGTAAAGTTTCTATAAAATTTATTAGAATCATAGGCTTATATATCTAACACAGATAATGGCTCCTTCACCTTCTCAATAATATTTCCCATATTACATACTTACTATGGCCTTTAGCAGTACTAATCACTCATCTATTCTTCAGTCCTGCAATTATTTTCACTTCATTAATATTACATAAAAGAAATCATACAATATATAAATAATTACATTTATTTTACCCAGTATCTTGCCCTTAAGGTTCATCCAAGTTATTGAATGAAACTGTTCCTTTGTGTTATATAAGTTTTTGCATTTGCATTCTATAAATTGGTTTCTATTTGCTCACATATATTAGAGAACAATACTGCAAGTTATCTTCAGTGGATCTTACTTTTGGTTTCTTAACAAAAATGAAGGTTTAAACATACCATGTGCATAAAATAGAATATATTTCAGCCTTAAAAAAATTCCAGGAGCTGCAGATATAGTACAGCCAGAAGGGCACTTGTCTCACATGAAGATGACCTGGGTTTGGTCCCTTTCCTTTGGTCCCTTTCAGAAACCCATACACACCATCAGAAGTGATCCCTGAGTGCAAAGCTAGGAGTAGTCCCAGAATACTGCCAGATATAGCCCCAAACCTAAATAGATAGAAAAATAGATTAGAATAAATTCTATAACATGAATAAATCAAATAGTTAAATAATCACGGAGACCAATGATATATTGTTTCATTTATATGAGATAGCTTGAGTAGTAAAATTCACACAGGCAAAAAAGTAGATGAGTAGAGACTGATTTTAAAGTTTAAACTACAGAGATATTGTTTAATATAGGAATGGCTGAAATTTCCTAAACATGGTTATAGAGACAGGCTAGCTCAGTGGCAAGGGCTTGTCCTACAAGCAGAAGTGACCATAAATTTAGTCTCTAGAACTGCTCCACATACCTAAATGCTATTTCCACAAACTCTACTGATTGGGATCCCCAATGCAGCAATAAACTGTGGCACCCCCAGTTGTCTTGTAAAAGAACAGCAAAAAGCAATGGGGGAAAAAGTAACATTTCTGCTAAAAAAAAAAAAACTGAAGCAATAAATAGTACAGTGAATAGAGCACTCATACTGTGCACAGTCAACCCAAATATAATTGGTAATTAAGGCTGTAAACTGGAACCCTGGTGTCACCAACTGTACTAATAGAAGCAGAACAAAGACACTTCTTCCTTAGCAAAGGGAGTTTGAAGCAATTGATTGACAAATGCCAGGTCTGCAGTTAAACCATTAGATGGCATCAGGTGTAGAATGCATGCAAGGGAAGTTATATAGTACTGAGCTTAATATTTAGTGCCATACAATAGAAAGTGGATCCTTTCTCCCCAGCCTGAGATCCTCTGTAAGATGAGAAAAAAAAAATCAAAGAAGATAAACTGGGTAACATTGTTTTAAGTTAAAGCGATAAAGGCATGTTTCTCTCAGAGATTTGAACCAAATGTGAATAAGCAACACACAGGATAGGATAACCAGACAAGAATAAAACAAACACACAAGTGCAGAGACTATGGAATAAATGGTGTTTATATGGTGAAGGTAGCAATGTCTCTGCTATACCTTCCTGGATAAGTGTAAAAATGCCTGTCTGAGAATATGATAGGTGTGCAAAAGCACCTGTAAGTATTTATTGGAATCTTCTCTTCTTTCTCTCTTTTTTTTTCTTTTTGGTTAATAATAGGTATTTTGGGGTTGGACTGATAGCACAGCAGTAGGGATTTTGCCTTGCAAACAGATGAACAGGATTTGAGCCCTGGCATCCCATAATGGTTCCCCTAATCTATTAAAAGTAATTTCTGAGTGCAGAGCCAGGAGTAATCCCAGAGTTCCCCCTGGGTGTGACCCCAAAACAAACAAACAAACAAAAAAAAAACTATGCCAGTTTCTTGATATGACTAAACATAACCACAGTTGACGATGTTTCAACAATGATGGCTGCCCATGTAGATGGCAATTGAAGGAAAAATGATTGAAGTCTTGCATCACAGAGCTCCCAAACACTTTCTCAGATCTCCCCGGGAAATGTTTCTGAAATTGCTTAGTGCAAGGTGTTTATTGTCCTACAAGTTGTTTATTAATCTGAGTTTAAAGAGCTGCCCTCTGCTCTTTTACTTTATAAGGCTCACTAGGCTCTGGACAGCCAAGCTCCTTTCTCACCATCTGCCATCTACCAGAGGTCCAGCTTCCCTGTCATAGCTCCCTGTTCTACAGAAGCTCCAGTAAGTCACATTGGATTCATGAATCTATGGTTAGGGAATAAATATCTAGGAATATGACTTGAACTTATAGGTTAAGAGGAGACATTCTATGAGTGAGGTAGACAGATATGAGGCATAAAACATCCACATCAGCATATGCAGCAGATCTGGGACTTTCTTGTTTATATTTATATTTATTTACATAATCATCGAAGCTCTCCTGAGATGTGACCATTATATAATGTTTTCTTTATCATTTATTTAAAAAGATGTGAAGAAATTTTATTTAGGAAATTGTAAGTAGGGAGAAATGCATTCAAAAGCGAAAACAACTTCCTTAAAAAAGAGAATTAAGGACAGGCATACAAACATACAAAAAAAGAAGTTATGTATCTCAGATTAAGATAAAGGCACCACCACAAATAAATTATGTAATTATTATGTAAATTTTGAAATAGAAATTATGAAAATGTAACTTAAATTGTCTATGATTATATAGTAAAAGTTTATAAATTAGTTTGGGATTAAAAAAGGGAAATGAACAAAAATGGTGTACTAAAATACAAAAAATCATAAGAAAAGGAGACCTTGAAACATGAAAAGATTAGACCCACCAGCAGAGTCATTGATATGTTCCATGGAAAGATTGCTGAAAGAAAGCTTTAATAGACACATAAGATGAAGAAAGTTGATTTCAATACGAATGATTTTAACTTACAGAAATCAGAATTCCTGCCAGGAATTCAAGAAGAAGCTCTCATTCTGACTGACATTTAAAAGAAATATTTCTTTTTTTTTTTTTTTTTTTTTTTTTTATTTAAACACCTTGATTACATACATGATTGTGTTTGGGTTTCAGTCATAAAAGGAACACCACCCATCACCAGTGCAACATTCCCATCACCCAAGTCCCAAATCACCCTCCTCCCCACCCAACCCCCGCCTGTACCCTAAACAGGCTCTACATTTCCCTCATACATTCTCAATATTAGGACAGTTCAAAATGTAGTTATTTCTCTAACTAAACTCATCACTCTTTGTGGTGAGCTTCCTGAGGTGAGCTGGAACTTCCAGCTCTTTTCTCTTTTGTGTCTGAAAATTATTATTACAAGGGTGTCTTTCATTTTTCTTAAAACCCATAGATGAGTGAGACCATTCTGCGTTTTCTCTCTCTCTCTGACTTATTTCACTCAGCATAATAGATTCCATGTACATCCATGTATAGGAAAATTTCATGACTTCATCTCTCCTGACAGCTGCATAATATTCCATTGTGTATATGTACCACAGTTTCTTTAGCCATTCATCTGTTGAAGGGCATCTTGGTTGTTTCCAGAGTCTTGCTATGGTAAATAGAGCTGCAATGAATATAGGTGTAAGGAAGGGGTTTTTGTATTGTATTTTTGTGTTCCTAGGGTATATTCCTAGGAGTGGTATAGCTGGATCGTATGGGAGCTCGATTTCCAGTTTTTGGAGGAATCTCCATATCGCTTTCCATAAAGGTTGAACTAGACAGCATTCCCACCAGCAGTGGATAAGAGTTCCTTTCTCTCCACATCCCCGCCAACACTGTTTATTCTCATTCTTTGTGATGTGTGCCATTCTCTGGGGTGTGAGGTGGTATCTCATCGTTGTTTTGATTTGCATCTCCCTGATGATTAGTGATGTGGAACATTTTTTCATGTGTCTTTTGGCCATGCGTATTTCTTCTTTGTCAAAGTGTCTGTTCATTTCTTCTCCCCATTTTTTGATGGGGTTAGATGTTTTTTTCTTGTAAAGTTCTGTCAGTGCCTTGTATATTTTGGAGATTAGCCCCTTATCTGATGGGTATTGGGTGAATAGTTTCTCCCACTCAGTGGGTGGCTCTTGTATCCTGGGCACTATTTCCTTTGAGGTGCAGAAGCTTCTCAGCTTAATATATTCCCATCTGTTAATCTCTGCTTTCACTTGCTTGGAGAGTGCAGTTTCCTCCTTGAAGATGCCTGTAATGTCCTGTAGTGTTTTGCCTATGTGCTGTTCTATATATCTTATGGTTTTGGGGCTGATATCGAGGTCTTTAATCCATTTGGATTTTACCTTTGTACATGATGTTAGCTGGGGGTCTAAGTTTAATTTTTTGCAAGTGGCTATCCAATTGTGCCAACACCACTTGTTGAAGAGGCTTTCCCTGCTCCATTTAGGATTTCCTGCTCCTTTATCAAAAATTAGATGGTTGTATCTCTGGGGAACATTTTCTGAGTATTCAAGCCTATTCCACTGATCTGAGGACCTATCCTTATTCCAATACCATGCTGTTTTGATAACTGTTGCTTTGTAGTACAGTTTAAAGTTGGGAAAAGTAATTCCTCCCATATTCTTTTTCCCAATGATTGCTTTAGCTATTCGAGGGTGTTTATTGTTCCAAATGAATTTCAAAAGTGTCTGATCCACTTCTTTGAAGAATGTCATGGGTATCTTTAGAGGGATGGCATTAAATCTGTATAATGCCTTGGGGAGTATTGACATTTTGATGATGTTAATCCTGCCAATCCATGAGCAGGGTATGTGTTTCCATTTCCGTGTGTCCTCTATTATTTCTTGGAGCAGAGTTTTATAGTTTTCTTTGTATAGGTCCTTCACATATTTAGTCAAGTTGATTCCAAGATATTTGAGTTTGTGTGGTACTATTGTGAATGGGGTTGTTTTCTTAATGTCCATTTCTTCTTTATTACTGTTGGTGTATAGAAAGGCCATTGATTTTTGTGTGTTAATTTTGTAGCCTGCCACCTTGCTATATGAGTCTATTGTTTCTAGAAGCTTTTTGATAGAGTCTTTAGGGTTTTCTAAGTAGAGTATCATGTCATCTGCAAACAGTGAGAGCTTGACTTCTTCCTTTCCTATCTGGATTCCCTTGATATCCTTTTCTTGCCTAATCGCTATAGCAAGTACTTCCAGTGCTATGTTGAATAGGAGTGGTGAGAGAGGACAGCCTTGTCTTGTGCCAGAATTTAGAGGGAAGGCTTTCAGTTTTTCTCCATTGAGGATAATATTTGCCACTGGCTTGTGGTAGATGGCCTTCACTATATTGAGAAAGGTTCCCTCCATTCCCATCTTGCTGAGAGTTTTGATCAAGAATGGGTGTTGGACCTTATCAAATGCTTTCTCTGCATCTATTGATATGATCATGAGGTTTTTATTTTTCTTGTTATTGATGTTGTGTATTATGTTGATAGATTTACGGATGTTAAACCAGCCTTGCATTCCTGGGATGAAACCTACTTGATCGTAGTGGATGATCTTCTTAATGAGGCATTGAATCCTATTTGCCAGGATTTTGTTGAGGATCTTTGCATCTGCATTCATCAGTGATATTGGTCTGTAATTTTCTTTTTTGGTAGCGTCTCTGTCTGGTTTAGGTATCAAGGTGATGTTGGCTTCATAAAAGCTATTTGGAAGTGTTTCTGTTTGTTCAATTTCATGAAAGAGTCTTGCCAAGATTGGCAGTAGTTCCTCTTGGAAAGTTTGATAGAATTCATTAGTGAATCCATCTGGACCTGGGCTTTTGTTTTTCGGCAGACATTTGATTACTGTTTTAATTTCATCTATGGTGATGGGGGTGTTTAGATATGCTACATCCTCTTCCTTCAACCGTGGAAGATTATAAGAGTCCAAGAATTTATCCATTTCTTCCAGGTTCTCATTTTTAGTGGCGTAGAGTTTTTCAAAGTAGTTTCTGATTACCCTTTGAATCTCTGTCATATCAGTAGTGATCTCTCCTTTTTCATTCCTGATACGAGTTATCAAGTTTCTCTCTCTCTCTTTCTTTGTTAGGTTTGCCAGTGGTCTATCAATCTTGTTTATTTTTTCAAAGAACCAACTTCTGCTTTCGTTGATCTTTCGGATTGTTTTTTGAGTTTCCACTTCGTTGATTTCTGCTCTCAGCTTTGTTATTTCCTTCTGTCTTCCTGTTCTTGGGTCCTTTTGTTGAGCATTTTCTAGTTCTATTAGCTGTGTCATTAAGCTACTCAGGTAAGCTCCTTCTTCCTTCCTGATGTGTGCTTGCAAAGCTATAAATTTTCCTCTCAGTACTGCTTTTGCTGTGTCCCATAAGTTCTGAGAGTTTGTGTCTTTATTGTCATTTGTTTCCAGGAACCTTTTTATTTCCTCCTTGATTTCATCTCGGACCCACTGGTTATTGAGCATGAGGCTGTTTAACTTCCAGGTGTTAAAGTGTTTCTTCTGAGTCCCTTTGGAGTTCACAAATAATTTCAGAGCCTTGTGGTCAGCGAAGGTAGTCTGCAAAATTTCTATCCTCTTGATCTTATGGAGGTATGTTTTATGTGCCAGCATGTAGTCTATCCTGGAGAATGTCCCATGTACATTGGAGAAGAATGTGTATCCAGGTTTCTGGGGATGGAGTGTCCTATATATATCCACTAGGCCTCTTTCTTCCATTTCTCTCCTCAGGTCTAGTATATTCTTGTTGGGTTTCAGTCTGGTTGACCTGTCCAGTGTTGACAAAGCCGTGTTTAGGTCCCCCACAATTATTGTGTTGTTGTTGAGATTATTTTTCAGATTTGTCAGCAGTTGTATTAAATATTTTGCTGGCCCCTCATTCGGTGCATATATGTTTAGGAGAGTGAATTCTTCCTGCTCTACGTACCCCTTGATTAATATAAAATGTCCGTCTTTGTCCCTTACAACCTTCCTGAGTATAAAGTTTGCATTATCTGATATTAGTATGGCCACTCCAGCTTTTTTATGGGTGTTGTTTGCTTGGATAACTTTTCTCCAGCCTTTTATTTTGAGTCTATGTTTGTTCTGACTATTCAGGTGCGTTTCTTGTAGGCAGCAGAAGGTTGGATTGAGTTTTTTGATCCATTTAGCCACTCTGTGTCTCTTAACTGGTGCATTTAGTCCATTGACGTTGAGAGAAAGAATTGTCCTGGGATTTAACGCCATCTTTATTTCAAAATTTGGTGTGTCTTTTGGGTAGTCTTGTCTTAGATTAGGTCTTTCAGTTTTTCTCTTAAGACTGGTTTTGTGTCTGTGAAGTTTCTGAGCTGTTTTTTGTCTGTGAAACCATGTATTCTTCCATCAAACCGGAAAGTGAGTTTTGCTGGGTATAGTATTCTGGGTGAAGCATTCATTTCATTCAGTCTTGTCACAATATCCCACCACTGCTTTCTGGCATTGAGCGTTTCTGGTGACAGGTCTGCTGTAAATCTCAGGGAAGCTTGCTTGAACATGATTTCCCCTTTTGATCTTGCTGTTTTCAGAATTCTGTCTCTATCTGTGGGATTTGTCATTGTGACTAGGATGTGTCTTGGGGTGGTTTTTCTGGGGTCTCTTTTGGTTGGTACTCTTCGGGCATGCAGGATTTGATCACATATATTCTTTAGCTCTGGAAGTTTCTCTTTAATGATGTTCTTGACCATTGATTCTTCCTGGAAATTTTCTTCCTGGGTCTCTGGGACTCCAATGATTCTTAAGTTGTTTCTGTTGATCTTATCATAGACTTCTATTTTCGTCTGTTCCCATTCTTTGACTAATTTTTCCATTGTCTGCTCATTTGCTTTAAGTTTTTTTGTCCAATCTCTCCTGCTGTATGGAATTGTTATGTATCTCATCTTCCACAGCACCAAGTCTATTCTCAGCTTCTGATACCCTGTCCCAGAGCTTATCCATTTTGTCATTCACTTCGTTTACTGAGTTTTTCAGGCCTGTTAGTTGACATGTTATTTCAGTTTGGAGTTTTGTCATTTCTGCCTTCATATTTTCTTGGTTCTTATTAGTGTTCTGTTCAACTCGATCCATGGTTTCTTGGAGTCTGTTGAGCACCTTCCATATTGCTAGTCTAAAGTCCTTATCTGAGAGGTTGATTAGTTGTTCAGTCATTATCTGGTCCTCAGAATTGTCATCTTCATTCTCTATGTCTGATGCTGGCCTGCGCTGTTTCCCCATTGTCACATTTGTATTGTGGGTTTTTCTACGTGTTGTAGTGGTATTCATTGTCTATATGATGTAGGCAGCACACTCCTCTGGCTCCTCCCTTTCTGGATGGGCTGACTTGCCTCTAAGGGAGGGGAGTCCTCCGTGGATGAAGCCTCACACTGGGTCAAATCTTAGGCCCGAGCATGTAACAGAGAAGACAGTCCAGAGAGAAATGTTTGCTTCTGTGATATAACGCCGTTCTTAGTGTGATTTTTCCTTCTTGTTGCAATGGAGTTCTTTCCTTAGAAAGAGTGCACGGCCGCGTAGCGAAGCGGAGCGGCCGTGCTCCTCTGAGCCTCTTTTTGCCCCACTCGCAAGAGTTTCTCGCAAGAGGACAGTAGACAGACATAGACAGGTCACACTCACAGTCTTTCACAGCTGAGCCCCACAGGGCCGGTGTACTTTCGCGGATTTTCCCCGCCTGGTGTCACACACAGGGAGCCAGCTTTTGCAAAGGATAGCCGGTTTTTATGCTCTGAAGTCCCTCCCTGAAAATGGCGTCTGGGCGAGCGAGGTTTCTGGAGGCTCTTTTTTGCCCCACTCGCAAGAGTTTCACGCAAGAGGACAGTAGACAGACATAGACAGGTCACACTCACAGTCTTTCACAGCTGAGCCCCACTGGGCCGGTGTACTTTCGCGGATTTTCCCCGCCTGGTGTCACACACAGGGAGCCAGCTTTTGCAAAGGATAGCCGGTTTTTATGCTCTGAAGTCCCTCCCTGAAAATGGCGTCTGGGCGAGCGAGGTTTCTGGAGGCTCTTTTTGCCCCACTCGCAAGAGTTTCACGCAAGAGGACAGTAGACAGACATAGACAGGTCACACTCACAGTCTTTCACAGCTGAGCCCCACTGGGCCGGTGTACTTTCGCGGATTTTCCCCGACTGGTGTCACACACAGGGAGCCAGCTTTTGCAAAGGATAGCCGGTTTTTTTCAGAAATATTTCTTGTGACAAGTTACAGAGGAAAATTAAATATCTGAGGAAACAAAGACTGATTCTGGGTTATGCTATGACAATCAAGAACTCTCCCTAGATTCCCCACCTGCAGTCAAGTGCTTGACAATGAGTAAAGGTTGGCTAACTGGCCCTGAAAATCTATGGACTGACAGCTCATGGGGAATGGAGTTGAGTTGGTAGTTGAGAATAACATGGTAAAATGGAGAAAGATGTGACCGCAGATTCTCAGCTAAATACTGTGAATATGTCAGCAATTGCTCTAACAAATAGACGGAAAACACTTATTTACTTATTTATTTAATTTTATTTATTCAAAATTTTCCAGGGACTTGAACTCTGGTGATAGTCTAGGGATCTTTTCCTTGCCCCTTGTCTCCCATGGTTGAGCTAAACTTTATTAAACATATAATGTAACAGGCAAGATTTGCTATCCAAATTCTTGTACCATGAGTCTCCTAACCACCTGTACATAGCTTTGTTATTGCTAGTACAAATTTTAGGATAGGAGACATATCTTGCTAATTAACTGAATAAAACAAGAGGATCTTTTTTGTTTTTTTATCTTGAGGTCACACCCAGGGATGCTCAGGGGTTATTGCTAGCTCTGTACTCAGGAATTACTCATGGTGATGCTTCTGGGACCATATAAAATGGTGGGAGTTAAAAACTGATCAGTCACATGGAATACAAATGCTCTGGCAACTGTGCTAATGCTCCAACCTCAAAGTAAAATAATCTTTTTTGACTGTCCACCTCCCCCCAAGCTGACAATGATGTTTCCAACTCTCCTCCTTCTTCTGAGTATGGTGGCATTGTTTTGCTCAGCAACTGAAGGTTCTGAGGCCATAAACTCTTGTCCTGTCACAGTCTGTGGTTCTCCTGGCATCAATGGTTTACCTGGCAGAGATGGGCCTGATGGTCCTAAGGGAGAAAAGGGAGAACCAGGTATAGTGAACTTTTCTATTTCTGTAACCCTTTACTTATCAGAGGAAACCGCCTGAAGTTAGAAAGAAAAAATGTCCTATCTGAATAGATTTGATTTCTTTCTATTATAATTCAAAACAGAAATTTGAAATATAACTTAACATTTGCCCTTTTAGCATCCCCGACTGTCATGGGCTTTGGTGATAGAGGGGTAACTTGTCTGTTCAGGGAATTGGTCCTCAGGGTAATTTGTATCATGAAACAGGATAATATAGGAGGTTGTTAGAAATGTATAGGAGGTTGTTAGAAATGTTTAATATTGGTCAAAGTCTTTTTTCTTCTGTGAAGTGACTAACAAGTATCAATAGAACAAGGATAGACATAATGTGTCATGTTTTTGTTGTTGTTGTTATTGTTCAACAGGTGTAGGGAAAAGAGGCATGCCGGGTCCTCCTGGACCTTGGGGAATGGTAGGAGAACCAGGGGCCTCTGGGTTTCCAGGACCAAAAGGCTCAAAAGGAGATACAGGAAATTGTGCAGGTAAGTCTCCTAAATCAATGAGGTCTACACTGAAGGCAAACAAAGCTCTGGGACTTTGAATACCAGGTAAAAGATGTCTCTTTGCTTGCTGCCTCCAGGAAGATCCAAACTCTTCTTACTTATCCTTCTTCAGGTTACTTAGAGGTTCAGTTCACTCAAAAGAGTGCTAGATTATATATGAAGAATACTGTGAGACCATCCTATTATCAATCACCCCTGAAAATGCTGACCTCATATTTTCTTTCAGATTAAATAATTTAGTATTATGTGGCAATAGGGCAAATGCAGGACAGGCCTTGTTACAAGCAGCTACCCAGATAAGGAGGATTCTTACCTGCACCCCAAAATGAGTTCTTAATAGTAGTACTGTGTAATATACAGCTCACCTCTCTAAAGGGGAGCTTTACAGGGTTGACCCCCTGGCTTCTTGTAACAAGGCCCACAGCTTGCCCTCCCTTAAATCATGTCAGCCAGCTTGAAATACTGTACAGGATGGTCTTGTGACCAATAAAGACCATCACTTTCCTTTGTTTAAACTTTCCACATGTGGAAAAGTCTATGTTTCCAATTGGCCAGGCTTCTGTGTCAAGGCCCTAACATACCCTGCAATAAACAAGTTGCTTCATTGCATTAGCTCCTGGAGGATTTGTATGGAGTTCCCTGCACCATACTCCATTTTTCTTCCTACTCCCCATATTCCCCATTTTTAAATGAGGTTAGATGTTTTTTCCTTGTTAAGTTCTATCAGTACCTGTATAGCATAGATTAACCCCCTTTTTGGGGGGGGGGATGAATAGTTGCTCCCATTCTGTGAGTGGCCTTTTTATCTTAGTCACTATTTCCTTTGAGGTGTAGAAGCTGCTCAGCTTAATAAAGTCCCATTGGTTTATCTCCATTCCACTTGTTTGAAAGGGACAAACAAGTGGATTTCATTCCTTAATGAGAGAAATAATACTCTGAAACCATTTGTCATGATTTGTCTCATTTTCTCCTTTCTTGTAATATGGTCAGTTCACAACTAGTTATTAACAGAAAAAAAATGAATAAAAACAGACAATAAAAGAAAATAAGCCAATAAAATCAAAACCTCCCCCCAATCAAAATATTATCTTTTTAGTCAGTATTTAGGAACTTACAATAATTTGCAAAGATTCGTTATCTAAATATAAAATATTAATGTAAATATATAAATATATATAAATTTATATATATATAAATATATATAAATATAATATAAAATATTAATATAAAAATTTTTAGTTGTTTAATGTTAGTTAATAGAATATAAATGTTCATATTTATGAAGCTGTGCTATGTGCATAATTAAAAATGAGAGTATTTTTGGGCTGGGAAGAAATAAAATACTTATATTTCCTTTTGATTCTCAGTATTTATAATTTTCTTTTGAATATAAAATATGCCAAGTAGCAGTGTAAACCCTGATTTCTTTTACTATAATAAGGTGCTGCAGGTGTCTTGCGTCTCAGCAATCCTAGTGGGATGGAGTCCTTTCACGAGAGGAACGGGTAACATGAGCGTTCGAATATGAAATATGAAATATTGAAACCACACATAGAGAATGTGGGTCAACTCCTTTCTGGTAGGAGTGGGAAAAGTTTAAGTTTTTGAGCAGTGAAATTTATAGGGGTAAAATTAGCCACAGGTGAAGAATAATTGTAATCACAAAGCATAGAACAACAGTAACAATACCTAAAGCTATGGGTGTGACTGTAAAAATTCTAGCTTTCAAAAGAGAAGGTCACAACTCAAGGAAGCTCTTTGCAAGCTTACTTTAAATGCAAAATTAGGATTAGGAGGGAGTAGAAAATATCTAGGAACTTGATCTTTATTAGACTGAACTCTATTGGTTTAGAGGTTAAGTAAAGGGAGGAGCCAAATCCCCAAAAATGAGTTTCCCTATTTCTAAAGGCGGGTCAATAGTCAATAGACAGGATCTGCATTCTGGTTATGCCCTTGATTACCAGAAAAAGCAGCTGCAATGACATATTTGAAAAAGAGAGAAAAAGTATTGTCTTTGCTTTTAGGGCTGGCTATTATCCAGAAGATGGGTTCTCAAATTTTGGTGCTGGAATTTCTGAGCCAAATTATTTGATAGAGACCATTATTTTGCCTGATATATACAAAGGAGAGATAGTCAAATACTGGCTGAAAATGTAATGCCAAGCATCTCTTTGGAAATTCCTCAACCATCCACTCAGGGGAAAAAGGCGTCCACAGTGGGCCTTTTGAGGAACCTGATGGGGGTTAAATTAGTTCTACCCACCAGGAAAATCTGAGGATACATCTGATGGGCTGAGCTCCCCTAAAAGCTTAGGTATGCCCTGGCAATAAGGATTACCCAACTTCATATAGTTCTGATATTTTTCTAATGGTTAATTTTCACTTGTTTCAATTTTTAGCTGATGAATGTGGACTAACAATTTCAGAAAAGAAAGTTTTACAAGATCAATTGGATCGCATCAAAAATGGTAAGCCTTGTGGCAGGAGAGATAGCATGGAGGTAAGGTGGTTGCCTCGCATGCAGAAGGACTGTGCTTCAAATCCCGACATTGCATATGGTCCCCCAAGTCTGCCAGGAGTGATTTCTGAGCGTAGAGCCAGGAGTAACTACCCCTGAATGCTGCCAGGTGTGACCCAAAAACCAAAAAAAAATAATAATAAAATGTTAAGCCTTATTTCCTGATTTCAAGACAGTTCATGAGTGTTTTTTTGTTTGTTTCATTATTTGATTTGTTTGTTTTGGAGACCAAACCTAGTGCTATTTAGTACTTACTCCTTACATTGCACTCAGGCATCACTCCTAGTAGAATTCAGAGAAACATATGGGGTGCCAAAGATCAAACTCAGGTCAGCTGCATGCAATTCTAACTCTGTCCACTATATGATTTTCCAAGCCCCTAGACAATATAATGTTTAAAAGATGGCAGTAAGAAATATTTATTAGGGGCCGGAGAGATAGCATGGAGGTAAGGCGTTTGCCTTTCATGCAGGAGGTCATCGGTTCGAATCCCGGCACCCCATATGGTCCCCTGTGCCTGCCAGGAGCAATTTCTGAGCCTGGAGCCAGGAATAACCCCTGAGCACTGCCAGGTGTGACCCAAAAACCAAAAAAAAAAAAAAAAAAAAAAAGAAATATTTATTAAAGGCATATAGCTTTTGGTACTTTATTAGGTGTTTCTTGTACTAGAGAATGAAATTCTCACAATAATCTTTTCACAGAATATAGGTAAAGAATATTCTATTAAAAATAAAACACAGAACTGGTACATGGCAGAAGTAGTTTATAAATGGAATCTGCCTGACTCCAGAAACAGTGTATTTATACCAGATACTCTGTAGTCATTGAAAAATTGACTTATGTCCCTTTATTATTTTGTTATTGAAACAGCATATGAGCTATTCCAGTCCAGGCAAATGCGTACAGGTGTTTTTGTTTATTTTCTAGTTAATATTGGGGCAAAACCTAAAAGAAATAAAGGCCTTTGTTCTCAGCTATCTCTTCCTTCTTCAGATTTAACATATTCAGATTTGACATATTTAACAAATTAAAAAAACACTCATTTAAGTGTGTTTCTGGTATATTAAACTAAACATTTTTATTAAACAACTATGAATTACAAAGATAAAAGATTATATTAAGTTTGAGGGACACAATATTCCAACATGAATCACTTTACCACTGTCCACTACCCTTCATCAATGTACAGTTTCCCCTCCTACTACCAGCCTTGTCTCCATAGCAGACACTTTCCCCCTGCACCATTGTCCTAGTGGTTCCTTCCCTATCTTAACCCTCCTTCTCCATCCAGGATCACATTTTTGTTTGTTTGTTTTGGGGCCACACCTGGTGACGATCAGGGGTTACTCCTGGCTATGAACTCAGAAATCACTCCTGGATTGGGGGACCATATGGGTCGCCAAGGATAGAACCCAGGTCTGTCTTGGGTCAGCAGTGTGCAAGGCAAACATCCTACTGCTGTGCTATTGCTAGGCCCCAGCATCACACTTTCTATTGATATATTACTTAAATTGAATATATATACACATATATACTTATATGTGTATAATTGCTTTTTATATGTGTATATAACATATAAACATACATATATACACATATATATATTTACCTGAATTTCAAATTTTACTCGACATACTATATTTTGCGAGACAATTTTTCATGATAAACCTTTATTAAGAAATCTCTCTGGGGGGCCGGAGAGATAGCATGGAGGTAAGGCGTTTGCCTTTCATGCAGGAGGTCATCGGTTCGAATCCCGGCGCCCCATATGGTCCCCTGTGCCTGCCAGGAGCAATTTCTGAGCCTGGAGCCAGGAATAACCCCTGAGCACTGCCAGGTGTGACCCAAAAACAAAACAAAACAAAACAAAACAAAAAAAAAAAAAAAAAAAAAAAGAAATCTCTCTGGGCTGGTCAGATACTACAGTGGATATAGATAAGGTCTTTTCTTTGCATGCTGCCTAGCTAGTTTTGATCTTTGGCATCTCATGAGGTATCCTGAGCACTGCCAGGAGTAATTCTTGCCAGATGTGGCCACTAAACAAAAACAAACAAAACAAAAACCAACTGATTTTTCTTAAATATATGGTAATATTATAAAATTTTTCATTTTAGTGTTATTATTTGCTCTGGGGGCAAATGCTGGAAAGAAGCTCTTCATGACCAAAGGTGATCTGATGAATTTAGACCAAGCCAAAGAAATGTGTGGAAATTTCCAAGGTTCTGTGGCTGTCCCCACAAATGCTGAAGAGAATGAAGCCATCAAAAAAATAGTCAATGGAGAGGCCATCCTGGGCCTCACAGATGAGAAGAATGAAGGTCAATTTGTGGATCTAAGAGGAAGGACACTTACCTACCAAAACTGGAATGATGGTGAGCCCAACAATGATAATTCTGGGGAAAACTGTGTGTCATTCCTGAAGAATGGCAAGTGGAACGATGTCGATTGTTCTCATACTGGTTTGGCTGTTTGCGAGTTCCTTTTCTGAAGAGGCAAGATCATCTATTCATTTCTTCTGAGTAGTTGGACTGAGAGTCTTCTTTAAAACTTTATTCATTTTAGGGGCCTGAGCGATGGTGCAGTAGTAGGGCCTTTGCATTGTATGCAGCTGACCCAGGATGGACGGGGATTTGACCCTCCAGAGTCCATTTGGTCCCCAAGCCAGGAGTGATTTCTGAGCGCATTGCCAGGAGTAACCCCTGAGCGTCACCAGCTGTGGCCCAAAATCAAGAAAACAAACAAACAAAATAGTATTCATTTTTTTCTATTAAGTAAATATTGGCTTTGCTTTTTTATGACGAATAAGAAAAATTGAGATGTATCTATATTAGTTACCATCATTAATGCCTGCTTCTCAAAATTTGATTCAAGAACAAAAGTTATCTTAATTTATAGTTCAGTCTTAATCACTCATAATTATCAATGATAAAACAATAACAAAAACTATACTCTGATGAGTAATATATATGTTGTGTCTTCAAGATCCCTATTCCCTGAAAATATTTGTATAAAATCATACATTAATGTTAAATAAATTTACCCATGAAACTTCTTGACAGTATGATTTTTCAGAAAGATTTTTAATTTTCAATTAAATTTATTTAAGATTTAACACTATTGATATCTACTTTGTATATGAAATAGCTTTGGTAAATTGGGCTTTTTTTCAGTGAATGGGATGGTTTTCTATGTGTTATGAATTAATTGCTAGAAAGTTGTCCACAAAATAACTCTTATTAGTTTTCTCATTTAGATATGATCTGAAGCAGATTCCTCAATATTTTCTGAGATTACTGCATTTTCTCCCTACTTTCATTTATTTACTCATTTATTATTGAGCTAAATCCTGTGAAGGGTAGGGATCACTCCTTCTGTACTCAGAGGACATTATGGAATATGAGGGATCTAACCCAGATCAGCCTTATGCAAGGAAAAGTTGTAACCCCCTGTTAAATCTCCTAACCCCCTAACTTCTGGCTCCCCATTTTCTCTTAATCTTACTGGAATTTTACAATGAAATTAATCTTCTCAAAAGCAAGCTTTGGGGGATGATCTTTCAGCCTATACAAAAAGTTCAATTTCTATCTTCTTATATGATTCTTTGAAATAATACATCTTTTGAGGGGATAAATTTACTGTTCTTTTCATAGTTTTTTCTTAGTTGTCCATATATATTATTAATTTTTAATTGTTATTCTTTTCTTATATATTTATAGAATTATAATTTTAGATAGCTTAGGCTTCATTCTGTGGATTTGTTATTTCTTTGTTTGTTTAGTTTTGTTTTTTGTTTTGTTTTGTTTTGGAGCCATACCCGGTGATGCTCAGCATTTACTCCTGACTATGTGCTCAGAAATCACTCCTAGCATGGGGGGAACATATGGGATGCCAGAGATTGAATAGAGAACTGTCCTAGTTCAACCATGTGCAAGCAAATGCCCTAGTGCTGTACTGTCATTCAGGCCCCACATTCTGTGGGTTTTGATATGTAATTTTTGCAACTAGGATTTAATTAAAAATCTCTTTTTAATGATAATCTCTCTCTACCTTTTAAAATATGTATTTAAAAAAGGCAAAAAAAAAACAAAATATGTATTTTTTAAATGTGTTGTTTACTTGTCAAGTATTTGATTCATGTAAAGTATAGATCAATATATATCTTATATCTATATATCATAGATGCCTCGAGCATATTTTGCATTAATCCATTCTTTTTCTATTACTGAACTGTGTGTGTTGAACAATCTTTGTCTTCCTAGGTTAAAACTCATTTGGTCATGATGTATTTTTGATTTAACATATTGTTGAATTTGATCTGTTAAGATGATGTATATATATACATATAAATATATTTATATATATTTTATATACGTACATATATATATCTATTATGTGTTAGATACATATATGTATATATAATTTGCATTTATGTTGTTCAAAGATATTGAAATGAGTATTTTGTGGGTTTTTTTTTTTAGTATTTCCTTATCTCTACTTTTGATATCACAAAAAGTTATGCTTACCTGAAATGAGGAAGTTGGAGAGTTCCTTGGGATATTGGTAGAAGGAGGCATGGTCTCTAATGATGGATATTGTTGGAACAAAATATAAATAACTATTATTAATGGTATTGTAAGTCATACTTCAACATAAAAGGGGGAAGCTTAAAATAATTCCCTTTTCACAATTTTTGGAAAGAAAACAAGAGTTGGTGATGAAAATGAAGATAGTAATTACTAGAATAAAGCAAGAGAGTATCTTAGCCACAGATTAGGAATGAATCCATCCAGCAGGCACTTTAAACAATAATCTGCTCATAAGACTTTATAATTGTGGACGTCAAGCTAAGCTACTGTCTATAAAGTGTGCCAGCAAAGATCCACTGGTCAGCAGCTTTTTCACACACCTGCTCTATCACTTTAATACGGGACTCGACAATGTGTTTTTTTTTTCACATTTTCTCATACTGAAGTCCAGAAACTTTCAGTCCAAGAATTAAATGTATCTAAGCATATTTGGATCCTTTCTGTGAATATTCTCCAGTATCTGATAGTCCCTAGATAAGCAAAATTATTTATTTTTACGTTTCAGCTATGAAGGATTGAAAATGGTGTGTACTTACAGACTTTTATTTACTAAGACAGGTATTGGACTTGTTTGAGAATTCAGATCTTTGCTTTGACAACTTTAAGCCATAGCAATCCTATTCTTTTTATTTTTATTTATTTTTGTTTTTGTTTTTGGGCCACACCCGGCTGTGCTCAGGGGTTACTCCTGGCTGTCTGCTCAGAAATAGCTCCTGGCAGGCACGGGGGACCATATGAGACACTGGGATTCGAACCATCCACCTTTGGTCCTGGATCGGCTGCTTGCAAAGCAAACGCCGCTGTGTTATTCTCTCCAGGCCCAGCAATCCTATTCTGCTTTATATATTGAAACCAACTTAAAAGATTATTTTGAAATCTAGTGTTCATAATTACAAAACTCACTGAAGAATCCTTAAGTCACATCTCTCAAATTATGAGTAAATTTTCAAAGGCTTAGAGATTAAATATATACCTTTAAAAAAAAAAAGAATTAGGTCTAGGCCAGAGTGGTAGCGCAGTAGTAGAGCTTTTGCCTTGCACGCAGCTAACTCAAGATGGAGCTTGGTTCAGTCTCCGGTGTTCCATATGATCTCCCAAACCAGGAGCAATTTCTGAGCACATAGCCAGGAGTAACCCCTGAACGTCACTGGGTGTGGTCCAAAAAACAAACACCAATAAATAAATAAATAAATAAATAAATAAATAAATAAATAAAAAGAATTAGACCTAAAGTTCAAAGTTCCTACCAGATACCTTTTACTTTAAAAGAAATCGACAGAACAAGAGTACAGAAGGTAGACAACTTACCCTCCATGCAGCCAACCTGGCTGGATTTGATCTCCAAGCATTCCTAGGAGTGATTTCTATGTGAAGAGTCAGGAGAAGCCCCTCAACATCTACTCAAACACTAAAAAAAAACTATTACAAAAAATTAGAAAATTAAAAAATTCTTACTGGAAAAAAATATTTTTCAAGTGAAAAATATTAAATCCATTTGTGAGACTTAGAAAGTTTAGAACTTGGTAAAGAATCCCAATGATCAATCAAGACATCACAGTCTATTTACAGAAAGGTTTCAGACATGAGAAAATTATCATTGTTATTATAGTCATACTTATAATTATATTCTGGTTTCTGTGCTTGGTAACTGGAAAATCCAGGACATGATGATTCCCTCACATGAGGTGAGATTTCTTGTCAAAACAGCAGAGGGTGTGCTTCTATTAAGATTGCAATATTACACATACACGAAATCTGCTTCATAAAGGTTTGAGTCAAACTTTTTTTATGAAATTATTACTTTTATAATCTTCTTAAAATTGTGTTTTCCTATTGACATTATATCTTGTGTGAAGTATAATGACTACATAGTCTAATCTACATAGTTATTTTTGAAAATGTGACACTAAAATAACATAAAATCTTTCTGATATATGCTCCAAACAATTTTTCAGGGACAGTTAAATATATATAAAATTTTCAAACATTTCTTTAGAGTAGGGATAAAATGATAATAAGCTAAATATCCACTACCTGTCCCACATTACATAATACACACTGGAGATTCTATGCTTAATACGTATCATCATTTCCATAGGCATAAATAGTTATGTATCTCAAAAATTATATTAATATTAAATATATGGATGCATAGTCAAATCATACTTTATTATGCCATTCATAATGAAACATAATGATTCTTTAATATTAAATATCTAGTCATTATTTTGTCATTAATTTTAGATTGGTTCAATAGATCTAAGACATATAAATTACATATGAATATTATTCTGTTATTTATATTTATATATAAGTCATTTCTTTTTTATGTCTTTCCTTTCATCTTTTTAAATAGCTTGTTTAAAACTATTGTTATTCACTGAATTAGCAAGAATCAAGATGACTTTTTACTGACACCTCAAGTGAGAATTATTCAATTGAACACAGTCATCCAAAGAAACTTGAGAAATACTAGAAAATTATTTTAAATTTTTATACCTGGTGTAGCTTGTGCAATAGTATACATAAAATCATATAAAAATTGCTTTGGGGCTGGAGAGATAGCATGGAGGTAGGGCATTTGCCTGGCATGCAGAAGGACGGTGATTCGATTCCCAGCATCCCATATGGTCCCCTGAGCTTGCCAGGAGTGACTTCTGAGCATAGAGCCAGAAGTAACCCCTGAGTGCTGCCGGGTGTGACCCCCCAAAAAAATGCTTTAAAATTTAATGAAATACTATTGAGAAGACTTGAAGGGTAGGAGCACATGCTTTGGAGGTAAATATCTGAGTTTTACATATAATCCTGGAACCATATCATTCTCTAGAAATTAAATCAGAAAGTCCCTGGACACTACTATATATGGGTCCAAATCCAAAATCAAACACACTGAAATAAATAAAAATGAGTGAAAGAAAATTAATTACAATGTACAAAACAATACAAGCAGAATTTTAATTGGAGAAGATAGGATATTTGGTTAGGTCTTGAAGAATAAGAAAATATGAAGACAAAACAATGAGAATGGAATATATAAAGAATATGTGGAGAGTGCTTATTTTTAAAAATGAAGATAGAATTAAAAATAAAGAGCATTGGGCCCAGAGAGATAGCACAGTGGCATTTGCCTTGCAAGCAGCCGATCCAGGACCAAAGGTGGTTGGTTCGAATCCCGGTGTCTCATATGGTCCCCCATGCCTGCCAGGAGCTATTTCTGAGCGGACAGCCAGGTGTAACCCCTGAGCACCGCCGGATGTGGCCAAAAAAACAAAACAAAACAAACAAAAAAAAAAGAGCATAAAAATTCTTATAGTTTATATATAAAAATCCTTATAATTTCATTTAATAAAATCTCAGAACTTAACAAACTTTTAAAACAGAAATTAAAAAGACAAAGAAATTAACAAAGATAAAATATGGTCCAAAATGTACAGTTCATTGTATGTTATACATTGGTATAGCATTATAAATATTTGGTTATTGAAAGAATTAACTACATCACTTGAGCACCTTCTGCAGGGGTCCTCAAACTTTTTAAACAGGGGGCCAGTTCACTGTCCCTCAGATCATTGGAGGGTCTGACTATAGTAAAAACAAAACTTATGAACAAATTCTTATGCACACTGCATATATCTTATTTTGCAATGAAGAAACAAAACAAATACAAATACAATATGTGGCCCGCGGGCTATAGTTTGAGGACCACTGTATCAGGGGTTACCCCTGAGCACCAAATCAGGAGTAAGCACAGAGAATATTAGGTATGTCTCAAAACCAGAAAAAAAATTAAGAAAAAAAAATGTCACTTACTCTCTTAGTTTCTATTTTATTCATTTATTTATTTATTTATTTATTTATTCATTTATTTTGGTTTTGGGGCCACACCTGGTTACACTCAGAGTTACCCCTGGCTATGAGCTCAGAAATTACTCCTGGCTTGGGGGACCATGTGGGATGAAGGGAGATCGAACCATAGTCTGTCTTAGGGTAGCACAGGCAAGGCAGATGCCTTACTGCCTGCACCACCGCTCTGGCCCCAGTTTCTATTTTAGAGTGCTTTTTTGGTATAGTAGTAAGAGATCGTAATAAAAATTTTCCTAAGGCCAATTTCATATATATAATTATTGTTATTATAATGTCACAGCTAAAAGTCATGGAATTTCTCTAAAATGTTTGAAATACTAAAATGTAAATGTTAGTCTTATGTATCAAAACGTTGGAAAATATGTACTTTGTATGTTTTTTCTGGTAAGTGTAGCTAAAAATTTTGTACATTATATATGAATTTATAAATGTGAACAAGAATATATAAACAAAAGTGTAAATTACAAATAGCATAAATTCAATATATATCTAAATATTGAGAGACAAATATTATAAACAAAAGTATAAATTAAAAATAAATCATAAATTCAATTTTATATCTAAAATATTGAGAAACAAGTAGACAACTAATGAGAAAAATTGGGACCACAGTATAAATATGAAATAGTCTGAGTTTTCTTTTTTTCTTATATATAAAGTCTTTAGGGTACTAGAGAACAATAAACACTCAAAAGAAAATGAGTATAGACCAAAAACTATATGGGTATAGCTGCTCAAAAGTCAATTGTCTGAGGGGTGGAGCGATACACAGCTGAACATTTTTTTCCTTGCAAGTGTCAGACCCAGGACACAGCTTGGTTCGATCTCAGCATCTGATATGGTCCCCAAAGCCAGGAGCAATTTCTGAGTGCATAGCCAGTAGTAACTCTTGAGAATACCTGGGTGTGGCCCCAAAAATACAAAAAATAAAAAATAATAAAGGAAGGAAGGAAGGAAGGAGGGAGGGAGGGAGGAAGGAAGGAAGGAAGGAAGGAAGGAAGGAAGGAAGGAAGGAAGGAAGGAAGGAAGGAAGGAAGGAAGGAAGGAAGGAAGGAAGGGAGGGAGGGAGGGAGGGAGGGAGGGAGGGAGGGAGGGAGGGAGGGAGGAAAGAAGGAAGGGAGGGAGGGAGGGAGGGAAGGAGGGAGGGAGGAAAGAAGGAAGGAAGGAAGGAAGGAAGTAGGGAGGGAGGGAGGGAGGGAGGGGGGAGGGGGGAAGGAAGGAAGGAAGGAAGGAAGGAAGGAAGGAAGAAGAAAGAAAGAAAGAAAGAAAGAAAGAAAGAAAGAAAGAAAGAAAGAAAGAAAGAAAGAAAGAAAGAAAGAAAGAAAGAAAGAAAGAAAGAAAGAAAGAAAGAAAGAAAGAAAGAAAGAAAGAAAGAAAGAAAGAAAGAAAGAAAGAAAGAAAGAAAGAAAGAAAGAAAGAAAGAAAGAAAGAAAGAAAGAAAGAAAGAAAGAAAGAAAGAAAGAAAGAAAGAAAGAAAGAAAGAAAGAAAGAAAGAAAGAAGGAAGGAAGAAAGAAAGTAAAAGAAAGGAGAAAGAGAAAAGAAAAGAAAGAAACAATAACAAATGTCCATTGTCTGAGCCAAAGTATCTAGAGTGGGAAACATAGTAGAAAAGGACGTTTAAACAATTACTACTCTGCAATCACGGAAATAAAAATTAAGTACATACCTCGCTCACTGATATTGTTATGACAGTATTCAGCATAGTTATTTCTTTGTAGAAAGCCTGTCTTGAATACAGGAAGGAAGATATGGGGGTATTGGTGATGGGAAGGTTGCATGGTGAAGGGGGGTGTTCTTGTTATGACTGAAACACAACTACAATTACGTGTATAAACACGGTGTTTAAATAAACAAATTATTTTTAAAACTTAAGTAGATATTCTACTCCTGTCTATCAATATTTAAAGCCAAGAAACAGTCTAGACATCAATCTTTTCAATTTTTAATAAAATTGTTAAATATCCCTATCAAAGTAGTATCCTAAAGTATATCATAGCATTCCAAGACTTTAATTCTTATAGAATACTAATATGTCAGTGGAGGACCACATAAGCACTCTGTGTTTCAAACATCTCTTGCAATAACGAAGTGCTTCCATGGTAGTGTCAGAAAGCCACAAAGTTCACCACTGCCCAGAGGATGCCTTGACCCCATATTGTCAGTAGAAGATATGGGATAATAAATGAGGTACTTCTGATTCTTCTACGTGGGAGATTCTAACAAAAACGTACCAGGAAGTTCAGAAGCCTCAACTCCAACTAGCAGTAATAAGTAGAGCTCCTGTGTGTTTAAAGAGACTATATGGGAAACATGTTTGGAATCCACCTGGCAGTAAGACTAGTGTTTATTCTCCCTTTACTATAGTTCTGTCAGGGAAGGCCTACAAAAACCAAGTAAGTTAGAGTCCCAATGCTATATTACAGTTCTTCAGATGTCCAGGTTTTGATCACAGACCATTTATCATAGTATAATCGAGAAATTTTCAACATGAATGAGGAAAGGCAGTGCAGGTAAATATGACATCAAGATAATGGGACTTCATAATTAGCAAAGTAAAGCAAACATTATTTAAAACATTAAAAAAGATCTCCATGCATTAAATTCGAAAATGAGAATATTCAAAACTGTATTTAAGAAGAAAAAAATGTATATAACAGAAAAAAGGTAAACATTTTAAATAGAAAATTAACAGTTCTTTTTTTTTTTTTTTTTTTGGTTTTTGGGTCATGCCTGGCAGTGCTCAGGGGTTACTCCTGGCTCTACACTCAGAAATCACTCCTGGCAGGTTCAGGGAACCATATGGGATGCTGGGATTCTAACCACCGTCCTTCTGCATGCAAGGCAAATGCCCTACCTCCATGCTATTTCTCCAGCCCACAAACACCTTGTTAATTAACTTTTTTTGGCAAACATCTTAATGTAATATTAAGACATTTTCTTACAAAGGGTGTTCCAGAGCATATTTTTTATTCTTGAGTCTATTTTGTATAGCTAGAATGACAAGAAACCCCTTAAGAAACTCAAGAAGACCAGGAAAAGAGAAAATATTTTCATGTTCTGCAAAGTCATAACCCAATTATAATTTGTATACAGGGAGCACATCAAATTTGACAATATAGACAATTTGAAAGAAAACAAACTAAAAACGTTCATCAACAAAAACAGAGGTTAGATTAATATTTAAAACTGAATAATTATCAGAGAAATGATAATACATAAAAATTCCATATACACAGTATCTGTATGTAAAGAATTTATAGAAATCTTAAAACAGTATCCTCCAAATAACAAAGCAAACATTATTTTTTACATTGGTGATAGGAAATGTACACTGGTGAGAAGATAGTTATATGTTGTATAACTGTAACTCAATCATGAGCAACTTGGTGAAAAAATACTGTAGTATGAACAACATTGTAATCATCAAGTTTAAATAAAAATAAATAAATAAATAAAACTCAAAAAATGTTCCATTAACAGAAGGTAAGTCTCTGTAACAGAGGATAATATATGGCTCTTTAGAGCTAGTTTGATAGTTGGGTAGATAGATTAAAAATAATTACCAACATAGAAAGATTTTCAAATAAAGGCAATCATGATATAGAATATTAAAAACCATGTAATTTGCTCTGAGAGTATAAGAGAGTAAGATATAAACACATAAAGATGCCTAGCATTAAAAATCATAATAGATTTTATAAAACTTGTGTAAAAATGTAAACAAAGTACAAAAGTTAGCAAAAATGTCATGATTATAAAAATTATATAAATATAGATCTATACTGCAGATCATAAGTACAAAAATTAGCAAAATAGATCATAAAATGTGGGCATAACTTTTAAATTAAGTCCAAATTGATCAAGCAGTTCATGAAGCATGTGGTGATTCCTTTTATAGTTGATTTTTTTGTACCACATGAGAGTGTGTCTAAGTACATTGCCAGCACAGGTGTTTACAAGATAAACAGGCCAGTAGGAGAGGAGAAAACAAGATGAGAAGGTATTGAAAATGAGATGTATAGGTCATCTACTGGAGGTCAAGAGAAGACATATTAGGGAGGGTTTGATTACTGTGTGATTTGTGGGATTTTCGTTGAGTACAAACATAAATACATAGAAAATTAATGGAGTTATAATTCTTTGACAAACACACCTATTTTACTTTGCTGTGGGAAAAATAGAACACTAGGACTCTAAAACTGATTTCTAATTCATATCTAATAATACTCTGAATTTAACGTTTCTCATTTCATCAGCATAATTGAGGATATTTTTTTCTAAGTGTTTTTAAAATTCCTTTGAGCTTTAAAAGTTAGAAAATAGAAATTTTGGTGAAAATGTTTCTCAGTTTAATGCTTATGTTTGAACCAGGTCACGGGGATTGTTAGACCTGTACTTGTGGCCTCCTTATGCGCTGATAACACCAGGTGGCATTATTCCTTATTTGCATGGGCACATTAAAATGGAAAATACTATACATACAAATAAGTTCTTATCTAATAGAGATGGGAACCCACTAATCTTGTGATGCAATGGAACCTTACAAACCCTGAACATTGACATGATGACCTGGCACAGGCCTCAGAGGTTTGGGCATTTTCCAGTCACCCCTGAACCAGGGAAGCCATCTCTGAAATATTCAACGTTGTTTGCGACATCACCTGAAAGCAATCCTCTACCAGGGAAGACCCTACTGCTGCTCTGACATCGATTTACTCAAAAGATTCTTCCATTAACACCGAGAAGATTTAAACAACAACAACTTGCGTACTGGACAGGGCTTTCTTTCTGCATTGTTCGTTAATTGTGAGATAAAACTAGACGCTGCTCCGCACCATCCTGACTTCAATGTGGGATGTACAAATTCCAGGACCTTCAATGCAGAGGCGTGAGATCAACAGCACAGAATGTGAAAGGTATAACTGTATGGACACTGCAGACATAGACCGGGATTGACAAACTGGTTTGCCTGGAGCCTAGAAATGGTCTCTGTCAGGAAACTTCAGGGGTAGGGTCTCCTTGGACTTAGGCCAAAGTTTTTCCTTTCCATGACCCCCATATTTTGGTGGGCCCATGCAAACGATAATTGCCACATTAACATTGTTTTTACAGTGCTCCTTTGTCTCCAAACCTTAAAAAAAAGTTGATGGTCGCTATCACTAACAGGTATAAATAGCACAAACCTGAGAACAACAATTCATGTTAATTTATAAGAATTGTGTCCTTGTGGTGTCTTATAATAATGCACTGTATGCAGTACTGAGTAGTTGCATCATGCTGATATATTTAATTTTTTGTGTATCCTGTAATTATGTCATAATGTTTTCAGAGAACTTACTGTAAAGAACAAGATAAATCTTTGAGGTACTATACTAAGCATTGAATGTGTTTGAGTTTAGAAGAGTAATATCTTCCTTATTAAAAAAAATTATATATATATAATAAAAAAATAAAGGTTAGAAAATAGGTTGCTTTTCTGAGTGAGTAAAAATTAGCAGCAGGTAGAATATTTTCATGTAACTATGGAACTGTTAGCATTGTAAATTCTGTACTTGTTTATGGCATTAGATACAACAGTGTGTTAATTATCTGGAAGTTATATCAAGAAAACATTTGAAAAAATTAACCTCTTTTTAAAATAATTTTTAGACTTTATGGCTACCTGTTCTTAATTGAAAATATCATAGTATTCTTTTTGTTAGTGTGTCACAAAATTATTTTTTCTTGGTTTGCTACCTGCATGTAAACTATTACGGTTTCTTGAAGCATTATAAACAAAATAGGTCATACTCAAATACTTAACTGCTAAATAGTAAAATATCTAGAACAATATATAAACACTAAAATCATATTTTATTGACTTATTCACACTTTTTTGTTTTATGTGTTAACCTTTAGACTTTCTTATGTTTTTTCCCACTATATTATATTTTTAAACTGAAAAACTGAATGACTGGGTCAAATATAACTAAAATTAATCATCAAACAATAAATAATTTATTATTTTCTGTGGAAAGATTCAATTGGCTGCTGTTGCAGAGCTTCTTCCTGGCTGCAAGCTCAAAGGATCACTCTGGCAGTGCTTGGGGCCATGTATAAGGTGTGGGGAGTTGAAATGGAGTCATCTACATACAAGACAAGAAGCTTACCCTTACATTATCTCTGCTGCATCACTATTTAATAAATTCTTAATTAATAGCAAGCACAGTATCAGTCAGGCAGAACTTCACCCTGGCTTTGATTTGGTCTTTTGTTTTATTTAATTGTCTATACTTATTTCATTGATATCAGAAAGGTAACTCAATACGTATACAAATAGAGCATATTTTCAGTTAAGTGTTACAATAAAATATGATGCTATGTAAGTGAACTATATAGCTTAGAAGTAGGTTTAATTTATACCATCTCAACTCTTTTATAGCTAAACCTAAAAATAATAATTGAAGGATTATTTTAAACATTGAGTGAAATGATAAATATATATATATATATCCTCATAGTACAAGCTCAACAAAATTTATTATCATAAAAGTTATATTATTGTTATAATAAAAAGCCAAACTTTTTAAAGTACAGAAGCAGGAAAAATGCCTTCTTAACCGTCAGACATCATATGATATACAGACAACAAATCCAAACAGGTTACATTTAAAAACAAAACAAAATAAGTATAGACAATTAAATAAAACAAAAGACCAAATCAAAGCCAGGGTGTAAATTTTATGAACTCAATAACTTAATGATTTTCTGAATGCATGTTTTATTGTTGTTGTTTTTTTTTTTTCTGTAGAAATGGAAACAACCTAATTTGCAGTACTTAGAGAACATTTGGGATACTAATTTATAAATTACTTGGGATTGTATTAACAAAAAGCCTCAGCTTTTTTCTTTAAAAAGAGAATTTGGGAGCTGAAGAAAAATAGCTCAATGGGATAAGGATATGATTATTGTTTGTAAGTCATGGCTTTAACCCCAGCATTGGATGATCCACTGAGCACCTCTGGAAATCATCCCTATACACAAATCTATGAATAGATTCTTTGAGTATTTTGGGCAATTTTTCTGATGCTTAAAACATCCTATTTTCTATAATTAGTTAATTATGTGATGAGGAAAAGGAGAAAGAGATAGACAAAGATGCAAGAAGGAGAGGAGAAAGACAGGGAAATAGAGAAGTGAAAGCAGAGAAAAAGAAGGAAAACAAAGACAAAAGGAAAATCTGAACTAGGCAAGACTTGAATAGGTACCTCAACATTCTAATTCAATTTGAGCAATGTTATTTTATTTGTAAATCACGTATGACGATTAATTAAATTTATAGGTTCACTAACTTGTTTCCCAAAAATCTCAGTTCTTAATCAAATTTCACTACCATTAAGTATTACTCTTCTTGCATTAGGAAAGAAGCTACTGATGAAGAGACTAATTAGAATACATTTCCTGCATCTTCTTCATCAGACTCATTAAATTTTTTTAAACTATTCACAGGTTTTCCTTTAGCGTTTTCAAGTTAAAAATCAACAAGCCTTATCATCTGTCTTCAGAGTTCAAATTCTGAAACTGTCACATTGCCACAGATCCCTTGGGTTATTGTAAAAGTATACAGTTATGATGTACAGTTTATACTAATGAAGGTAGGCTTCCAGTCAGGAAATGGAGTTACTCCCTGTGGTGAGGCTGCTAAGTACCCTGGAATGAGACATGTCTATAATTAGAGAAGCATTAGACATTAGTGATCCTTGGGACCAGGGGGGCTAAGTCAAATGGACTAGGCAGACAGTCTGGCTACCCACCTAAAGCTATTTCCTTCATCATTCAAAATCAGTAACAAAGAAATGGGGGGCTAGTAAAGACCACTGAATAAAATCATTTATTAAAAAATTAATTTTTCAATATATAGATTTGAAAATTGTATATGCTTAGAACAAACAAATTAAAATGAGCAGATTGAAAATATAAAACAAACTTAAATACTAGGAGTAGAAAATCGGAGTACTTTTATATAATTATTCTTCTTAATAATTCCTAGGATCTGTAAACAGAAGAGACAAGAAAATGTAAAAAAGTCATATTATTTCTAAAATAGATACTTATTAAAACAGGCAGAAAGTGTTTCTTGTCAAGGAATCTTGTGTAATTGGGTTAGCAGAGCTAAAAGGTTAAAAATATTTTTAAAATGTGAGCTCTGGAAAAGGAAGTTAAAATGTAAATTTATTTGTTTCACAGATTAAAAATTATAATTGAGACAGTATAAAAATTAACGTAATGATAAATTTTTTTCCTGTTCACTTGAAACTTTACTAAATTCCTTTCTCCCCAAATAGTGAAGCAGTGACTTGCATTGCTCACATCTGATTCATAATTTCAGTAAGGAACAGAGGAAGTGAGTATATCATAAGAATCCATCCTTAAAATCAGCTACCTTGACAGGTGTGCTCTTGTTAAGTATACAATGTATTAAATGCATTGTTTTGCTTCATATCAAACAATTTTCAGTATTGGTAGAAGTAAGGTTAAGAATGTAGATTATTTGGGCTGAAGAGATAGCACAGTGGTAGGGCATTTGTCTTGCATTCTACTGACCTGGGACAGACCCAGGTTTGATACCCAGCATTTCATATGGTCCCTTGAGCCTGCCAGGATTGATTTCTGTGCACAGAATCAGGAGTAAACTCTATGAGAACAGTTGGGTTTATCCCTCCCCCCCCCAATAAAAAAGGAAGAATGTAGATTCTTTAGCATTAAGGCTTGCATTTTTTTTTCATTAGGTTAGTATGTTATCTTTTGAATGCATATCTATAGATTTATGACTTGTACTCATGGGAATTAAATTACATTTAAACATAAAAGTTCTTAGAGGAATAAAATTCATTAAGTACTTGATGAACTAAACATTACATAACTAGACAAATATAGCCATAAAAATATTTGGAGAAAAGGAATTAGAGGTTGAAAGGACAGCAATTGTAAAGATTCTAAGGCAAGAATGATTTACATGATCCTGAAAATGAGAAGGCAGTGTGACTTCAACTTTGAGAATACATGGTGAGTAGCAGGAATGTGTAAGCATAGCTTACTGTCCAGTGATGCTTGGAACAATGATTTTTTTTTTTGATAACAGAGGTCACACTGCATTTGTTCTTTTTGAGTTATTCTACTTAGAAAAATGCCTTCAAATTTGTATCAATATTGTTACTAATGCAATGATTTTTCTTTTTTTTTTTTTAAGTAAAGACTAACCATAGGCTATTTTGAGTAAAGTGACAATGAATCTGAGGGTTGAAGATGTCTCTTCAAGACAGTTAATTCAGACATCACAGAGCCACCCCCAAATTATCAACAGTCTATTTGCACAGCTTCACAAATAGTCTCAAAATAGATGCAAGTCAAGCTGCATCTTTTGGGCACAGGGGTTCTCAGGCTGAAAAGTCTGGGGCACCCTCTGGAGTATTCCACAATAATAAATGCACAGTATGAGCAAACCGAATTTGAAAAGTAGCATAGAAGGTAACTAAGCTAAGAGCATTGAATGCTCAACCAGCAATAAACGACTCAATAAACCCTCAATGACTTTAATAACTCTATTGTGATAAATGAAAAGTTTCATGATTTTTCTGAATTATTTTTGCTATTCCCATTAGGTATTATGTTGTAACAAACATTATACAATAAATTATTATGTGCTTGCTAAAGGACATACTTAGGGTTGAATGGAGCAAAGGCCACACTGGTGATGAGATCTGTATTGGACTATTGAATGCCTGAAATAATTGTACCATGAAGAGTCTTGTTCCCTTTTAACAAGGTCTGTAGGTTGGAAAATGAGGAGTCATTAGTCAAAGGGTATAAGTGTCCTGGAGGGATGAGGGATTTCAGGGCTGGGCTACTCCTGGTTCTGTGCTCAAAAGTGACCCCTGCTGGTGCATGTGGGACCATATATGGTGCCAGAAATCCAAATGAGAATTGGTGGGATGCAGGGCAAGCAGTTTAGCCCATGTACTATTTATTTGGCCCAGCAAAGGGAGTAAATTTTTATTAAAACATGATTAAGTCCTGAGGAACTAATATACAGTATAGTAGCTATAGTTAATATGATCTGCTATAGATTTGAAATTTGTTAGGATAGACCTTTTGTTTTTAGTTTGTTTCTTTTTATTTTTTTTTAATAATTTCCTTATTTAAACACCATGATTACAAACATAATTATAGTTGGGTTTTAGAAATAAGATCTTAAATATTCTCACCATAGACATTAAAAAATATAGTAGCTCTGAGCTCATATATGTGCTGAGTAATCTTAGTATAGTGATCACATCGGAATACATGCATACATCAAATCACCATGTGTTTTTGTTTTTATTTGTGAGTTTCATCTAATGGTGCTCAGTGGCTACTCTTGGATCTGTATTCAGTGAGCTTTCCTGGCAGTGCTTTGAAGTGGGAGAATATTCTTGGAGAATTGAAGCAAAATCAATGACATGAATTATAAAAAACTTCATAGCTGTTCCCTCTCTCCAGTCCTCAAATTATCATGTGATACACCAAAATTTATACCTTGTTATATCACAATAGTCTATAATAATTACATCACAATAGACTAGGGAAACATCATAGATGTCTGCACTCCTCATTGCCCCTTTCTGCAATATCAATTCAGTTGCTTTCTGCCTCAACTAAAAAGTATATTTAATTACTTTATGTTATCAATATGAAATAATTCATTTTAGTTGCAAACAGATAACAAGAGTGGTTTATAGACTATAATAGTAATTTCTTAGCGTTTCAGAGGTAAAAGAGAAAAAACAGAATAAAGACATTTCTCATCTATTTACTAATCATTCCTTATCAGTAAATATGTAATTTTTTACATATTTATGTTAAAAAGTGGGTAATGAGATTTGGGTAATTAGAGAAGTGAGGGAAATGTGCCCCTTGATTTCTTGCAAATCACTTAATTATTAAAAACTAATAATCTATCAATGATATTGTACTTTGAACATCAGTACTTTCACTCATAATTTTAAACTTTATATTTTATCATTTTATATAAATTATATATACATTTTATGTCATATATAAATATCTTATACTTTTAAACTTTATATCTATAATTAATTGAAGCATAGTTAGCTTGAATTTGTAAATAATTGCTATGCTATGTAATTTTAGGATTAGCCACACAAGTAAAATTAGTGGGAGAATTGTTCAGTTAATGAGTTTGGCAACAATAGCCCGAAAAGTCAAATAACTCAAGCTTAAATAATTGGTACACCTTTTGATAAGGAAATGAGTATATGTTTCCCCATGGAACAGAAATCTTTTCTGATTTATTTTAGTGTTCTTGGTGGATGCTTATAACTATGTTCTTATTGCTGTTGATTTAATTAAAAATCCTACTTTAGATTGCAAAAAGTAAGCACATTCAAATATTTAGATTAAATCATCCTGTGTAGTACCAGCCTGATTGATGGTCAATTATAGTGGACTTTGCATAAGGAAATAGAAATCAACAGCAAAACCATGGAAAATAGCCTTGACCTGTTGTTCCTTAAAAGGGCGTGGTTTCCTCTGTGGCATTCTTAATAGACTTGCTAGTCAATCCACCTAATCACTGATGCTTACTGATAGAGGTCACCCATCAAAATTTATTTCACAGTCCTGCTTCATCAGAAAGCAAGAACTTTGATTTATGGCTCATTAAAATAGCCACGTTTCCCCAGGCAAAAAACAATATTTTGAGGGATGTTGTAACCCCAAACCAGGTTTTTGTGATGTCAGTACAATTTAATGGCATAGAGAAGACATTATTTTCTTTGTGAAATACACGATATCACTTCTAGATCAGATTGAAAGATGGAGAAGATCAAAGACTCTTTCCTTAGATTATCAAGATGAAGAAGCAAGACAGGAAATGATTCCAGATTGTGAAATCAATCTGGGAAGGTTCTTATAAAACAAAAACAAAACATAAAAATCATAGGCGTCTGTCTCATTGTCAGACAAATTGTAAACAAACAGGTATAGAATTGCTATCACTCTGCTGAAGACATATTTGCTTGTTTGCACGGGATTTAAACCAGACATTACAAGCTGGTTACAAATCTGGATCCTCTTGGAAGAAAAACAAAACGTTATGGGTTGTGAATGGTGTAGTTCCCGAACAAGCATTTTAATATTGGTCTAGAGGGAGAAAAACTCAACAACCTCACAGGGGTTGAATATAAAAGGCAAAAATCTTGTGGTTAAAAATGCTCTCAGCCATTGTATTTTTATCACCCCAAATTCCCAAGGTTACAGGTTGCTGTTTTTAGATATCCTCAATTTTAGTGTTACCAACTTTACCTAATGCTTATGGTTTATTTGGAGAGGGGGTTAGTTTGAGAGAGGAACATTCTGTTTCAATACTTCGGCTCAGGAAACAAACATAAATTTTATCCCAATATACTCAAACTAAAGAAGTGTACATTTAATATTTTTGATGTGGAGGATATTTGATATATAGCTTCAATGTATAATATAACCTAAGGGACTTGTGAACTGATAATGAAATGAGTAATATTTTAAAGTATACCAAGAAATTTCCCCAAGAAATGATTTGGGAATGGTCCCTGAGTGATTTATCAGATATGGAAATCAATGAACTATACCTAAAGCAATCAAAAGAGCTTTCAGAGACTTAAGTATATTTAGAGTGAAGTAATGCAGAGTCATTTAATACTTAACGCAATTGGGGTGGGAGAGATAGAATGGAGGTAGTGCGTTTCCCTTGCAGGCAGAAGGATGGTGGTTCAAATCCTGGCATCCCATATGGTCACCTAAGCCTGCCAGGAGCGATTTCTGAGGCTAGAGCCAAGAATAACCCCTGAGTGTTGCCCCCCAAAAGAAAACAAAACAAAAAAATAGCTAACAATTAATTCTCAGTAGTCAGACTTCTGTTTCACAATGTACCCACTTTCAAAATCTTACTAAATTAATTCGATCAAAATTATCTTAACTAAGAAACTGTTAGTTTCTTGTCTCTGTCCTAAGAAACTAAATAAATGTGTGGTATTTGAATTAGATAAATAGTACCATAAAATAGTTCAAAGTGTAGTTAAAATTCATAAAAGGAAATATTATCAAATAATTTGTTTGTTCTTGCTTTACTTTTGCTTTTAAATACAAAACCATGCAATCAATATCACTGAAAATTAAGTGATTATTAATGTACTGTTTCCATATGTTATTAAAGAAGCCTATTTTTAACATGTTAGAAATCATTGAGATTTCCCCAATAATGAAAAGAACAATTTTAACAAGACTATTTCCTTATTTTTTGATAGAGAATATATAATCATTTAACAGTTTTTTAAAAAGCCTTATCAGAAAATGATGGATGTATCTATTAACTAAATAAATGAAAAAAAAAAAAGAAACTCTGACGATGATATTGAATAATCTCAAACTTCCTTACCAAAATACCCAAATTTGGTCTCTCTCCCAGGTAGCAGAAACTTCTGTGTCTTGAATGCAGGCAATGGGGTGGGGTAGGAAGAAGATGGGGGGGGGGGGCATTGGAGGTGAGAATGTTGCTCTGGACTTCTTTTTTATGACAAACTCAATTAAAAATATATTTGTAATCGTGGTGCTTAAAAAAGATATGAAAAAAAGAAGAGGTAAATTAAAAAAATAACAATAAAAGAAGAAGTAACTTCTGTTTTTTGAAATATCTATTTAGGCTGAATGCGAACCATTAAAGGAAATTTTTGAGAGTACATATTTGAAAATGCATGTAGATTTTACACCCTGATTTGTATTTTCTAACAGCTGGTAGCAAAAACGTGATACTGAAGATATATTATCACATTGGACCTTGTATAGAATTAGACTAAAAAAGCCCTTACATGTGTATCCAACCCAGTTTTAAAGCATCTTTTTTAAAGAATGGCATGAGGCAACTACAATATTTTTTCCCACCATAAAAATAATTCACTCTATAAAAGTGCAACTCTTGCAGCATTAATCAAAGATAAAAAAAAGTTGCACAAATGGCTATTTTAAGGTCAACTCCAGACTAAAAATTGGAAGACTGCGAGTTTTAACCAAACCCACACGCTTTCTGCGACCTTGAACAAGCCAAGCAGGCGAAGGCCATGATTATGTACACAAGCCGCCTACCCAGGGTGTCTTGCCAAGGTCAATGTGTTTATGCCAGCCATTTTTGTTATACATGAGGTACTCCACAACACTGTTCTGGATATGGCAGTAGGAGTGGATGCCAGCACAACTCTAACAAACATATTGCCAGAAACAGGCTGATTATACAGGCCAAATAGAGAGTGGAGGCAATTATGAGAAGAAATCAAGTAAACAAACATCTGTGCTACAAAGACTGATAGTCTGAACTAGACAACTAATCATATAATTGAAGTAATTATTGAAATATCCAATGCAGATTGTTTTACAAATAGGACATTCTTTTCAACAGAGATGGATTTCTCCATTAAAACGCTACACACTAGTGAAGCCAAGGTATATTTTAAAAGTTCACAATAAGCTAAGAGTTCTCAACAAAGTAATATATTTAAAAAAGTAAAAATACAAACTCAGAAGTTATTGCAAAGGTAAAGTCTACAAGTCAGCAAGACTTGACTCATAGCAATGCAGTGTAACTTTCACATAAAAATTGGATTCTTAAGAGATAGAAAATGTGTTTATAAAATATGAGGAATGTATTTATTTTGTTTTATTATCAACCTACAGCTTTTTGCCTTTTATTTTAACCTAAAATATGGTTCGTGGCAAACATTTCTTTGGAGTTCTAGCCCAAAGACCATGGCCCAGAATGTCGAATCATACTCAATATAAATATCATGAGATAACTGGTTATTTTTAAAGAATAATGATGGATATCTTATATTTAAATATCAAAGAAATAGAAGGATAACTTTACCCAGTAAAAGAAAAACAAGTGGGGGCCAGAGAGATCGCATGGAGGTAATGCATTTGCCTTGCATACAGAAGGTTGGTGGTTTGAATTCTGGCATCCCATATGGTCCCCTGGGCCTGCCAGGAGCGATTTTTGAGCTTAGAGCCACAAGTAACCTCAACGGGTTTGGCCCAAAAACAAACAAACAAAAAAAAAAAACAAATCAAAACAAAAAACCTAGATGATATATCAAAGAACTGAACACATGCTTTACATAGGGAAACTGGTGCTCAATCCCATATACAACATGGTCTCCTAAGCACTCTAGAGAATGTCTCTAAGAATAAGCTAGTAGTAGCTACACAGCACCATCAGGTGTGACCAAAAAAAGTATCGTAGAAACACTTATCACACTTACCACACTTACATTCTATTCTTGAGTACTATTCCTTTCACTATTTTGTTTATTTGTTTTTTGGGGGCCACCCCCTGTGGTGCTGTGGCCAACACATTGCTCTGTGCTTAGTGATCACTTTTGACAGAGTTTGAGGGACCATATATGGTGTGAGAGATCAAAGTTGTGTGGACTACATAAAAGAAACCTACTTTTCCACTTGTTCTATTTCTCTGAATCCCACTGGAATTAAGATAACTAACCAACTGATTTGATATATGGAGAATGTTTTAAAATGTATGGCAGGGTCCATTCTAGTCCAAGATTTCCTAAATGCAAATTTAGAAGGTAGAAGAATCATTCTGTGAGATGTGATATAAGAAAGATTTATTCAGCAATTATGGTCCTCGAAGATAGGAGGTATCAGCAAAGGAGCATAAACAGGCTTTAGAATATATATAAAGATTAGAAAATAAAGTTTTCTCTAGAAGAAAGCAATCTGCCAACATCTCAATTTTACCCAGTGAGATCCATGTCAAGTTCTAAAATCCAGAATATTATAAAGCTGTAAAAATACTATGAATATTATGACAATAATTTGTTATAGCAACAATTGCAAAATGAACATAAAACACACTAAGAGCGTACAATTATATTGTTTATTGTATAGTGAATAAACATAACTATTAATATTTTTCTATAAATGTTGGGGGCATATTGAGATTGGTAGATATATGTTGAGGCTGGGAGAAAATTACAAATAATTTTTCAAAGAGTTTGACCTTTCATGGCAGAGAACATTTAATGAGCCTTAGATAGATGTAAAATAAACAGTTAATATATTATAATAATAAAAATAATATGAGCCTGGTTAATAGTGACAGTGTAAGCAGGTATGTATATTCAGGTGTGAGAAACATAAAAGAAATCAACATTTATAGTTTACTCAAATTAGAATATTTATGAACTTACTCTAATTCTAGGAAGTCAGAAGTGCTAAGGATATCAATCAAGAAAAATTAAATAAACTCTCAGAACTCTCAAAGGAGACCATATATCCTCATTTTAATTTTTTACAGTTTTACATTGAAGCCTTTGAAGAAGAAACTCATGTTTTCCTTTTTTCATTTTTTTTTTATAAATCCAGACAACCAAAACTCATTAGCCAATGGTGAGAAGGAATGTGAAACAAATTGCTTACTGTGAATGTCATTCCATCTATTTAAGCATGTAAGTGTGTCACTACCCGCAAAAGGAAGCATGCACCAGACGTGGCTTTTTAAGCACGTAAGTGTGTCACTACCCGCAAAAGGAAGCATGCACCAGACGTGGCTTTTTAAGCATGTAAGTGTGTCACTACCCGCAAAAGGAAGCATGCACCAGACGTGGCTTTTTAAGCATGTAAGTGTGTCACTACCCGCAAAAGGAAGCATGCACCAGATGTGGCTTTTGGCTTTCCTGGTACAGTGCCTAATTTTCCTCCCAAGAAATATCTGCCAGAGGGCCCGTTTGGAGAACTCAATCATTGCCTCTTGCGTGGATCAGTGGTGATATTTCTATCATACTTCTTTTTTTTTTTTTTTTTGGTTTTTGGTTTTTGGTTTTTGGGCCACACCCGTTTGACGCTCAGGGGTTACTCCTGGCTATGTGCTCAGAAATCGCCCCTGGCTCGGGGGGACCATATGGGACGCCGGGGGATCGAACCGCAGTCCTTCCTACGCTAGCGCTTGCAAGGCAGACACCTTACCTCTAGCGCCACCTTCCCGGCCCCCTATCATACTTCTTACTTTGGTAGTGACTTAACATTTTCCTTTTAATTCATTTCTGCTATACTACAGAAATTCAGCCTTAGCTATCCTGCGGTCATTAAAGGAATTTCAGTACCAAAGCAAGCTTCTAGAAGTTCCCTGCTGACTTAGTATATTTACAACTCAAAATCCAGCCAGCTATCTCTCTTTCTGTCAGCTTTTTTACTTCCTAAGGCCAAGTCAAAACATAGCATCTTCAGACAATGGTCTTCTTTCCCTGCCTTTGAGCATAACAGCAAAATGATTTCTGTCTCAGGGACTCTCCCTGTCACTTTGAATAACTGCTTACAAACAGGTTTGGTCAGTGTAGAATTAGACTATTTTACTAGGTGTAATTATGTACCCCTTTCTTTAGTGTTATTCTCTTTCTATTACCAGATCATAGAAAGTGGGTCTTAGCCCCTAGCTAGAATACTCTTTCCCTCAGGTTAAGAATATTTGTTAACAGGAGTAAACCAGGATTTCCTGCTATCCCTTAATTTACGTCAGTAATGACACCTAGGGCCAGGAACTTCTTTGATATGTAAGAATTCAGTCTTCCTTTTATCCTCTAACTCCTAACTGAAACCTATTTTATTCTAAGGTTACAAACCACCTAAAGCTATGTGTATTTGTTCTAAAACCAAATAATGTACATTGCATAGTCCTTTTATGTTATGACTGCCTCTTTTTCCCCTCTATAGACTCCCTTGCCTGAAGATTAAATTTGTCACACTCCTGCAAGAGATGTGTTGACCCCACACATACTGCATGTGCTATCATTATTTCATATTTCATATCCGTTTGCTTCATGTTCCCGCTTATTCCCAGTGATTATTTATGGATCCCACTAAGGTCTAGCCTGTGGACGCAGCACACCTGCGGCATAAATGTCTCCAGATAATGAAAAAACTATATTTTTATAACTAGTTTAACTTTGTCTTTGCATGCAAAATATTTGCCAGAGAAAAAATATTAAATATATAATGGGCTACAGGGCCAGAGTGATAGTACAGTGGGTAGGATGTTTGCCTAGCATGCAGCCAACCTGGATTCAATCCCCAGCACCCAATATGGTCCCCTCTTAGACTGCCAGGAGTGATTTCTGAGTGCAGTCAGGAATAATACCTGAGCACCACTGGGTGAGGCCAACCACACCCCAAAATAAAATAGGTTGCACCTGATTCACAAATATTCAAGGAATATAAATGATAAAAGAAGTTTATTGTATAAAGCACAATAAAGAATACAAGTGACCTTTTCAATAGGATGATATATTTCACCCCTGTACTTAACACTGGCTTATTTTATTATTATTTAGGAGTATAGCATTATTGTCCTCCAAAATGTTCAGGAATGCTTTCTCAACAGCCCCAAAATAAGTTTTGTCTACTACATGTCTGTGGGGAGCCTAGCTGATAAACCTAGAACATAAAGACACCTCAGTAATTCCTAATCTGGTCACCCACGTGACCAAAGGCGCCCATGCCTTGAGGACAAAGGAAATAGACAAATAAAGTAATTCAGAGCAGCCCAATATATCCAGCCAGAAAGAAAGATATAGAGCAACTTGCCTTTGTGTTAGCAAACATTAGTAAGATTACAGCTGAGGTTCTATTTATACTTGTTGAGTATAATTTATAGAACTCTGTTTGAATCTTATGCCTTTTAGTAAAACGTGCTCAGGTCTACCTCTTTGCCCCTCCCTATTACCTGCCCCAGTTTATGCTAATGAATGCTTGTAACTGTGATTGGTGTAAAACTTGTAACACCTTCTGACGTATCTCAGCCCTTAAAAGCTGATCCCCCAACAATAAACTTCCCTTTTTGAACAGCATGCGTTGTCTTGAAGGCTTCTCTTACTAATTTCTCTAGTTCTTCTTTACAGGTCGGTTCTGCTCGAGTGAACCCACTAATAACTAGCAACCTTCATTTCCACACCCCCGCGGGTCGGGGGTCTCCCACGAAAGTTGCACATGTCAACTTTATATGTGATGGGGTCACGTTAATCAAAACCTAAATGGACCATGAGGAAATTGTTATACCTGTAAATATTAGCTAGCTAGGTTTAGGGAACATCTCTAAACATAGGTTTTTGTTTTTTTATTAAAGAAACCTACAACAAGATATAATAGCTATCTAGGGCAAGGCTTTGTCATAATTTATTCTTTCTTGACCACTAAGAAGAAGGTTAAGGTATAATAACTGTACATCAAAATTTTAAGCATCAATACTGTTATAACCAAGCTTCAATGAGCATAGTTGTAACTATGTTACAATGAAAATTTAAGATGAAACAATAGAAGAAAACATTCTCTCGCCATTGCATTCATCTGGAATTTGCTCTGGAATTTGCACAGGACCTTGTCCCATTTTATAACAAAATTTATACACACTGTTGCATTAATATTAGACTAGACATTCATGACAATTCTCCATAAAGTCAACTTATTTTCTAAGTAAAAATAAATTATTCATGCACTTCACTTATTTTTTATATTCCAACAATTTTCCTGATATTAATTTTTCTACCAAACATAATTATAAACCAAAAAATTGAGTACATTTTTTCCTGCACCCTGACAATAGGAAAAAATTGTCAATTGAATGTGTGGTATGTATTGGTAATCAAATTTATTATCAACAACCCAGTCAATCTTTCCACCATGTTCTGTCCATATTTATAATATTATAGTAGTAAATAGAGTAGTTTCTCATATGTTATCTAAATGATCTTGCAAAAATTGTACATACTGATAGCTACTTCAGTATATATAAAATCCAGTTATGTTCAAGATATTTATTAATCTTATTACTATCTTGTATAAAACTGCTAATATAGTATTCATACTGTTATACATATTATTACTTTTCGAAAGCATTTGTTAATTACATTCTCTGATTAATAATAAAACTGATGAATGTAAATAAAATTTAAAAGCTGCCTTTAACATACAATATAATTCCTGCCTTGGAATAGACATAATTAAACTGAGATGAGCCTTAAAATTTTATCAAAGCTGTTTGGAGGAGTCTTCTTATGTGATGTACTGCTTCACGGGGTGCTCTGCGTGCAGCACCACAGCTTTCTGCACTCTAATTACCCAGCCCCACCCAGCAGCTAAAATCTGGGTACAAAATCCAATAAAGATATCCTGGTGACTTCTATTCTCAAGTCCCATAGGTGCAATCTGTAGCAAGCCTGTCCATGATTTTGTTGACCAGTTAAATTTGGCTAATAGAATTTAGAGGAACAAGGTGGATCCTAGATAGGATATTGGAGTTTCAATTTTTGTTTGTTTGTTTTGGGGTCACACCTGGTAGTGCTCAGGGGTTACTTCTGGATCTATGCTAAGAAATAGCTCCTGGAAGGCACAGGGAACCATATGGGATGCAGAAATACAAACCACAGTCCGTACTGAATCAGTTGGGTGCAAAGCAAATGTCTTACCACAGCGCTATCTCTCAGGCCTCTGGAGTCCCAATTTTTTACAGAATTGCTAATGATTCCACTTTGAAATTACTTGAAGTTATCATTATATATTCTATTCCATAATGCTATAAGAAGAAATCCTTGGGAGTCAGCAAGATAATTCAGGAGTTCATTCATATGTCATCCAGGCGGGCCATCGCATTAAATTTTTCAGTAACAAAATGTCCCAAGAATCAGCTGAATATAGCCCTGGATGTTCCCAAACACAGCCAAGTAAAGCCTTGGAGGTTTCTTGAACTCTTCCAAAGTGGTTTGAATAATCCCAGCACTGCAGGGCTCAACTGGAGTGCAATTACACGTCTTATTTATATTGAATCTCTATCCTTGGTTGGCCAAAAAATGCTTAGAGTGACCCTGAGGTGCCCTAAGTACCTCTGAGAGCCCCTCTGCCACACAAAAGAAATCCTGATACCCATTGCTTATGAAAAATGTTTCCATACGTACAGGAAGATATGAGGTTGACATTGACAGACTGCAAGACCCCTAGCTTTGGAAAGGGTTACAAAGTTCCGAAGTATTTCTTTCCATAGAGCTTAGAAAAATGCACAGTACCTCTGGCTCCACCTTTATCAATAATAATAATTAATGTTCGTAAAATTCTTACTCAACAAACTCAGTCATTACTGCTTTAAAATGTTATTTTGTTAGTTTGTTAAACTAGTCTGTAGATCATTTTTAAATGTACTGTCAAATTAATAAAGTTAAAGTACAAGAGTATTTAAAGACTGTGAAAATGTATCATGTTTTTGGTAAGTCAATGATTTTGCCATCACTTAACATTAGTGTTTACAATGCTGCTAGGCATAATAGGTATAAATTAAGTTTTATAAAAAGTTTAGTACAAAAGTAGTCATGTATATTTTTCTGTACATGTATTGAAGCCATCAGCTTTATTATGGGGTGATGTATGGTGTCCTGGTTTACTATCCAGTGGCCAGCTATTTTTAAGTTAGATTTTGCTTGCAAACATGAACAGTGTCTTAACAGTTTACCCTGATTATATGTGAAATAAAATAAGAATTTACTAGGACAAGCATAATTATATTTACTGTAATGTTACATTTTTTATAACTGCTTTTTAAAAGAAAAGTTTTAAAGGAAGAATGGAGATAAAACAGTGGTTAGGTACTAGGCATAAGCTTGACCCAGCTTAGATTCTTGACATGATATGGTCTATTTAGCATCTCCAGGTATGGTCCTGGAGGTCCCTAGTCACACTCAGTGTGACCAGAGTAATCCCAGGCAACACAATGCCTGAGCATAACTGCATTATTAAACCCTTACACGGAATTGTTGTCCCCATTGGCAAAGAAACACTGGTGGGTCCCTGGGCATTTTGACCAAAGAATAATCCAGTGAGGGGCGGGAGCTTGGCACAAGCGGTAAAGCATCAGCCTTGAATGCACTAGCCTAGGACAGACTGTGGTTTGATTCCCCTGGCATCCCACATGATTCCCCAAGCCAGGAGCGATTTCTGAGTGCAAAACCAGGAGTAACTCCTGAGCGTCACCAGGTGTGGCCCCAAAACGAAACAAAACAAAACAAAACAAAAAATGAATCATCCAGTGGAATCAGTGGCTAATAACAAAGTATAAAATGTACCTTTGATGTTGTTGTTGTTGTTGTTGTTGTTGTTGTTGTCTATCCTTTATGAGTCCTTACCTGTGTCTTGGCATATAATAGGAAAGCAGCATTTTTCACTCACGATGAACAGAGAACAAAAATTCAAAGGGAGAAAGCCACTGAGTTGTGAGCCTGGAGAAGTTAATCACTTATCACTAGCAACAAACTCCACCAAACCACGCAGGTTTTAGGATCTAGTTGTTGACCTTGGAGTCAAAAGTGATGTCTAGGACATCAGGGTAGGACACTGATACGCAAAACAATAAAATAAACTGCAATTTCATAAAAAATTTTGAGTTTTGTTTGTAAATCACTCCGACATTATTGAAGAACCTACATTTGCAGGAGCTAAACAATGAGATTTTATATAGACTTCTATTCCTAATGTTCATATATCTAGTAATGAAAATTAATACCATGCAATTCCTTCCACTCACATCCTATCGACCATACTACCTGGGCAATACTTTTTACATGGCGTATGTGTCCAACTTCCAAAGACAAAAGAAATGGAAGAGAATTTTTTTCACTAGATGTTTATTGCCCATTATTATTCAAAATAATTAATGTGCCAATATGACCAAGAATATTTTAAAATCTGTATCTTTCTCACTATATATAATTTGATTTTAACAAATCGCTCTATCCTGTACATGTTTAAGGTACCATTAAATTTATATAAAGGGGGTGCAATTCAGTGTTATGAGACTTTAAATCAAGGAATTTAGCTTTTTATTTCACTTTCTCTTCTTACTTTTTCTTTTGCTTTCTCTCCCTATCTTTTCTTTCTTCTGAAGAAGAAATTTGTCCTAATGCTAAGCTAAACTTGGACAGCACAAGTTAAAAATCTGTGCCTGAGTGACAAAAGAAGCTGACAGTGGACAACATGACTGTAGTTTAGTCAACGAAGTTGCTTTGCATAGGAAATGTAGGACAACATTTTATAAGGAAAAGGATTAGAACAGTACCCAGATTCTCATGTTTCAGTCCTTGTCTCACTGATTCTCTTCATTCAGTCCTCCCTATCTTTTGTTACTTCCCTCTTTCTAAATCCTAAATGTTCAAAGGCTCTGAACTGAGTTCTGATAAGGCAGAAAGTTTTATCTAAGTTGTTTCGATATTTCCCCTAACAAGTAGTGCACTTAGATGTAAAAATAAGATTCGTATAGTGAATCGATTAGTAAGAGTTGAGAGATGGTTAAGAATATACATGTGAAATGCTTTTTATCTAGCATAATTTTTTTTTTACACAGGGGGTAGATACTTTTGTTTGGTTAAGCCATGAAGTTGTTAAGAATTGTATTGTCTTGATGAGAATACTCTGCTGTTTTATGAATGTTAATTCCCAGTATCCAAAATCCCACTCAAAAGAAATACTTAGCACCACAACAATAAGATAAAACCCCAAGTAAAGTAAACATTCCAGAAGACTTCAGAGATTAGAGAGAAATCTGGATATGATTATCCAATTGGGAATAAAAAATAAATGACATATGTAAAATACAAGTAGTGGTAGAAGGGCTTCCTCTCCTTGTGTAGCATTGTATTCTTAATATTTTGGAATCGACCTAATGTTGAAGTGAAATAGTTTAAATAATAAAACCATCATATTGATTTAATATTTACTATTAGACATATTAAGTGCATGGTCTTAATGTTCTACTTGTCAACATTTTAAAATACTGATCATATCATGATTGACAGTTTATTATTATCCATTTATATTACATAAAATTTTCATATTGTACATTAGATAATTTAATCAATATGATTATAGGTTCATACATAGATGTATTATGTGTAGATGTACGTAGTATCTATTATTTGGTGAAAATAATAAGAAAACTGAATTTAGTCCATAATCTCATTTTCTCTCTCTATTATTTTCGAGGCTTCATGATGTTGGTGTCTAGCCTATTTCCACTTCCTCCTTTTGTCCTCCACCCACCCACTGTAGTCTGGTTTCTATCCTTACCACCACACCAAAATCCCTTTCTCCTGAATTGTTCTTCTGGTTGTTAAATCACAGTGGAAATTTTTCGTTCTTAATTTACTTAACCACTAAAGCATTCAGCACTGCTGATCATTTGTGAAATTCCCCCCTAGAGTCTATATGTTTTTTCTCAAAATGCTTTCTTTAAATGTCTCCATCTTTTTCTCTTTCTTCCTTCATTACCCTTCAGTTGTTTGTTTACTGCTCCAATGCCAGTAAGAACAGAGGACAAGCACCTCGGGTCCTCACTTTCCCTTGTTTTCATATCTAAGCATATTCTAAATATATCTCCACTCTGTCTTTCTTCACATACTATTTCACCGCTGCTCTCTCAGCAACATTCTCATTATCTCTCACCAAGTGATTATAGGAGCTTCCTAATTAGTGTCCCTTTTTCCAGCCAGACTCCTCACATTCCATCCATCATAATTGTCACAAGCATGATGGTATCATATAACTCCCCATTAAAAACCTCTTAATGGCTTCCCATTAATTTCAAGATAAAGCTCTTTGAGATAGCTGACATACCAGGTTTCCCTTTATAAAGCTTCTATACAGCTGCCTCTTTCCTCTCACAAGTAGTATTTTGGTACCAAACTAATTCTAGCCCCCCCACAAGTTCACCATCATTTTCTCTGCTGCTCAATTCCTTTTCCCAATATGCTTGAAGCTCTAAATCATGTTCCACTTTTCCAAAAGATCTATCTTTTTTATACTATCTTCAAATTATTCTAATATTTTCTGATTTCATAGATTTTATACACAAGCTCATATGTTTTGTAGACTCTATTTCTTACTGCGCATCTGTAGTTACTTCTATGTTTAAATATTCTCATTCATATATGTTTTGTTTTGTTTTTTTGAGCCCCAGCAGCACTCAGGGGTTACTCCTGACTCTGTGCTCAGAAATTGCTTCCTGGCAGACTTAGGGGACCATGTCAGGGAATGCTGGGGATTGAGCTTGGGTCCATCCTGGGTTGGCCGCATGTAAGGCAAATGCCTTACCACTGTACTATCCAGGCCCTCATTCATACTTTTTAAGCTTATTCTCTTTACTATTTGTGCTAGTGATACTATTTAATGGCATAAAACTAATACATTCCTTGATTCCTCCTCCTCATTACTTTTGCATATTCTACTTTGGTTTACCATAAACAATTCTACCATTATAAAATAATTCACCAATTCACTCACAATAATCCATACTTGTTGCAAGTCAGCCCCTGAAGGGGTTGACTGATGGAGGGATGGAGGATGAGGCCTTTCCCCTCCAGCTCGGACCACGCGTCTGTTACCCTATTCAGTTGGCGGTTCTGAGGTGAATGCGGCGGGAAGAAAGCCAACAGGCAGTCGGGCTTCCGAAGAAAACAGCTCTTTATTCCATGAAGAGGCCGAAGCCAAAAGGCCTAAGAATAGGCCGCAAGAAAAAAGCCCCTCGCCTTCCACAGACCCTTGCTTATATGCCACCGAATCAGGTACCACCCAATGGTGGGATCAGGTACCACCCAATGATGGGAGCAGAATCAGGTACCTCCCGAGGGTGGGAGCAGAATGCCAGGTCACACCCTAGGGTAGGTCACAATCACCGATCAGGGTAGGGTCAGTAACTTAATAATCCCATTAAAATGTTTAAATACACAACACATTTACTGTCCATATCCTAAGTAAAAATCACACCATTTATTGGGGGATAACATTGTATGGCCACACTCAGTGGTATTCAGGTGGCAATCTTGACTTTATGCTCTGAAGTACAAAGCTGGACGTACTGGAGAGGAAGAGCAACATATGTGGTAACAGGGATTTGAACCAGAGTCAATTACAGGCAAAGCAAGTATCTTGTCATTTTAGATTTTCTCTCTAGCTCTAAATTATGTCATTCTTGACCACTTAAGTATCATGTTTATTTCTTCCTCTGCTGTCAATAACTACTTCAATTCATCATTCTATATCTCACAAACCAAATAGTATTTTAAATTACAACTTAGACATTCAGCCAAAGTGATAGGGACAACATGCTTTCATTGTATGTATCTGACCTGGGCTCAATCCACAGCAACACAAATGACCCTCTTAGTATCATCAGGAATGTTCTCTGTGTGCAGAATAAGAAGTAAGCTCTGAACATAACCAGATGTGGACCTAAAACAAAACAAAACAAAACAACAATTTGGACACTCACTTATTTCTGACCAAAACCTTTTAACAAGTCTTCCACAATCAACAAAAATATAAATTCATTTGCATGATTTCTAAAAGCTTCTTCATAATCTCATTTAGAGCTAGTTTTATAGCTTCTGCCACAAAGATAAAAATTCATTTTACTCTTCTGCCTTAGATGTACTTACTGGGCTTTCGAATATTATTAGTTTCAAATCTGGTCATTTTGGTTTATATAAGGCAAGTTGTAATGGCTGGAAACAGAAAACAGAAAATTGAGACTAGGAAAGAGTAAAACTTTAAATGCAACTTGAACAAAAACAACAAAAACTTAGTAAATCATTAGTAGCCTTCTGTAGTTAGAAAAAAAGGGGAAAACTAAAAGCAAAGAAGTGAATTTCTATTGAAATTTTCTTAAGGAAATTATATTGAGCTCTTAAAATATATTTTATGTTAAAAGAGACTCTAGTGAGTTTCTAATTGGGTTATTCTTATCTTTTCTCATTTGACTGTAAATGATTACCCCAATGTGAAAAGGAAGTTTAAAATTACAGAGGTTTTGTTTTAATTAATTTTTTTTCTAAAATTACTTCAGAACCCTTTACTATGGACAGTAAAATTCTTTCTTGCTCTTTTTTGGGGGGTTAGGGGGTTACTCTGTCTTCATAAAATGTTATTTGAAATAAATGAATATTTTTGGATTTTGGCAATGCTCCAGGGGCAGCACTTCCAGCAATAAATTTTGTACCAAAAATCCAGAAAATGCAGTAATGCTTAATCTGGGCTCAGTTAATTATATGTTTGTAAAGAACTCTGGAAGTGTTTTTTTAACCCGCATATATTTTTACCATATATGCTCTACTGACAGTGGTGCAACCACAATCCTACCTTCTAAACTCCATGATAATTTCTCTCTGGTCTTTATGTATTCAACAGCCAACACACATTTATTGAGCATTTATAGGGGACAGATTTGATTTCTACCTTCAAGAGCTTATATTTTAAAAAATATAGCATTTAGGAAATTTACTATAGTCCTTGTATATAGTGTTGTACTTATAGTAGTGTATTGGAAGTATTATTATTGTTCTTAATTATTATCTTCAAACACACAAGGGGATAGGGATCATAATTGAAAAACGAACCATGATTTCAGTGAGGCACTTATGTGCCTAATTCAAAACTGAAAAATAATCCTTTTGAAATAGTGTTAAATACATGTCACTGTGCTGGTTGTAAGTTGTTAATGTGGGATATTTCTGAAAAAGTTGACTATATAAGAAATGGTTCAGTTGGCATAAATATTTTCTGTCCTTTGTGCTTCTTTTGTTTACTAAGTCTAACAAAGGCCTCATATCTGGGGATAAAATCTCCATGAGAATGACACCTGACTATTTCATCATTAGTTATATAGCAAGTGACCACATGTAAAAACTTACTTTACACCACAGTCATTTGGTGACTTTTCTACGAGACAAAGACTTACATTACTTTAGACTCAGCTGTGTCTCCTTATAAAGGTGATTATTATATTAAAATCATGGAGTCTTTGACAAGTTCAGATGCAAATTAATTGCAGGTATTTGCAATTATTTTAAAATAATCCTCCATAATTTTCTTTATTTGAGGTAGATATCTAAAATAATGCTCAACAAGTTTTACATTTTTAATACCCTCCAAATAAAAATCTGCCTGAACACAAAACAATGTTTTATATATTTACAGGATTACATACTATCTGATATCTAAAAAGGCATTACTTTCAGTGAAGGGGAATATCAGACAATGCAATCAAATTCTGCAATAATGAGGAGTTATTTCTGGCTAGTAAATAAGGCATTTCTTCTTGCAGTTCTTGGGGAATGACAGAAGACACCAAGGATCAAACCTGGCCAGCCACATATGAGGCAAGCATACTACCTGCTATACTATATCTTCATCCCTATACATGATTTTTGGAGAGCAAATTTTGTGTTGCCCTGAATAGATTACATTTTTTTTTATTTTGGAGGGCCACACTCAGAGAGTTACTCCTGGCTCTGCCCAGAAATCGCTCCTGGCAGGCTTGGGGGACTATAGGGGATGCCAGATTCGAAGCAAGGTCAGTTCTAGATTGGTTCCTTGCAGGGCAAACACCCTATCACTGAGCTATCTCTCTGGTCCCTAGATTACATATTTGTATAGCAATTGCTAATTTAATCATACACAGGGTTACTATTTATTTTTGTAGTTATGTTTTTCTTAGAAACATAAAAGAAAAAATGAGTGAAATGACCAATTAGATTGGAGAAGATGTAGAGAGTAAATAATTGCAAACCAGGGATGAATTCTGTATGAAAATATAACTACATTTTGCAAAGTAAAATACCTCTAAGTTTTGAATGAATTCTATGCATTTCTACATAATTTATGTTTTAGCCAATTTGTATGCATTCATATAAATATCTCAATTTTTAATGATTTGTAAAATGTAACTGAAATGTATTTGTTTGTAAGAGGTACCTAGAAAATTTATTATTTTGCTGGAGTGATATAATCTGGGCACTAAAATCTTTATTTCAAGGGCCAGAGAGATAATATATAATGTAAGACTTTTTCCTTGCATGCCACTTACCTGGGGTTAATCCCTGAAATCACATATGATCACCTGAGCACAAACCCAAAAGTAAGTTTTGATAACAGCTTGATCTGGCCCAAAACACAAAATAATTTTAAAAAATTAAAATATATATTTCAATTAGTTGATCCTACTAATCTGGTAGAATTCATATAATTTAGTTATGATATGATGGATTTAAGAATGATTATAACAGAACTCTAAAATTAGACACCAGTATGGTTAGCTGAGTGCCTTACATTTACATCAAAGCCTCCTCCTATTTTTCTCTAAATTATTTTTATTATCATAATAACTTACAAATCTGCTGCCTTATTTATAATTGTTCTTATTTTTATAAAATAAATTTATAGAAGGAAGAGATTTTGTAAGGTCATTACAGTTGGATTGATTGGCTGAATGATCTTATCATTATTTCTTCAATTCTCTTTGTTTTGGGTCACATATATGGCCCCAGGGACTACAAACAGCTTGGTATTTGGAGAATAAAGCTGGTAGTGTTTGGGGGATCATGTGGGGTAGGGGATTGTATATTGACCTTCCACATTCAAATTATGGACTCCAACCCTTTGATCATGCCCCTAGTCTTTGTTTTATTGTTGTTATTGCTTTGTCTTTATATGAGTTACAACATAATAAAAGTAAATCCACCAAAATTGCAACTTCATTGTCATATATAAGGACATTGTAAAAATCCTAACAATGTAGGCCCTGCCCCAGGACAAAAGGAAATACTCTTACATATGCAATATACTCAGCCCTGAGTTCTATTTAACAAATGCAGATGTGTGCAGTCTATGTGTATGTATGTGTGTGTTTGTGTGTGTGTGTGTGTGTGTGTGTGTGTGTGTGTGTGCTGTGTGAGCATTAATCCTGGGGTGAAGGCAACTTTTATTTTCTTTTTAAAATCCTAGAAATTATCCTATTGTATTTAAATTGGGGAACTAAATTATTTCTATTGTATTTTTTTTAATTTTATTGAAAAGATTGTGATTTACAAAGTCCTTCATAGTTGTATTTGAGGCATATAGTGACAATGAATTAGGACCATTCCCACCACCAATGTTGACCTCCCTTCATCAAAGTTCCCAAGTTGCATCCTATACCACCACCCTTAGCCCCCTGACCTACCAGTATTAACAGACCCATTTTAAGTTTAGATTTTTATAGTTTGGGTCTCTTGATTCTATTGTTATTGGTTTGGCTTGGGTATTTGTTTTGTCCTTTTGTCTCCACCAATTGTCTCCAATAATGCACCTGAGAGCTCTTGGACCCTGGTCCCCATCCTCTTATTTTTTTCAATTTTATAAAAAAAAAAAAGTACAGAAATCTGAGGTAAAACAAAGTAATTCATTTCCCAAGATTCTATTAAAAAAAGCAGGATCCCCAATCTAAAAAAGGGGGGGCAGGGTTTGGTTATTTTTTGTTTTTGTTTTACTTTGCATAGATGCAGCAAAACAGGGAAATTAGAAAAAAATCATTAGCCTAAAAAATAGGGTTCCCTCCCCATGTGGCATCCTGTCATAAAACTCCACTATAGGCTCAAAACATACTAATTGTCTAAACTCAAAGTCTTTCTTCATGATCCCAGGAAACTCTCTTCTCAGTCATGGTTGTCACAGTCAGGCTTCTGTAATTATAGATCTTGGTTTTTGCATAGATCCAATGTCAAAGATGGGGTGTCATGAAGCATCTTCTGATTTTACCTCATAGTTAGGTGGCAATACAGGAAAATCTGTCCTGAAAGCAAGTTGTTGCTTTTTCCTAGTCACCAGGATGTCAGATGAAACCACCCTGGAGCAAGTCAATGCCAGGCTGCATTAGGGCCTTTTCCTGTAGAAGTTTAATTCCTGCTATCGATGCAGAAAATCATGCCAGTTACAAAGATAAAGTCCAAGGTTCAGGGGTGAATGACCAATATCTGACTTTCTGAAGCTTAAGCCAATTTACTTTGACAAATGTTCAGGGTGAAAGACACCTCCCCTGCCCTATAAAATTTATGAGTTCCTATCACTAATAGATAAGAACTTCTTTCTATATCTAAGACTCCTCCATTTTAATTTGCCTATGCAAAAAAGAATAATGGCAAATGACACTGGTGCATGTGGGGATAAAAATAACAAGCTATTAATCCCTATAATTGAGTTCTAACCTGAACTCAGACTTCAAGAGAAACTTACCTAGAATTTCCTACTAATCAAATGCAAAAACGAGATGGGGAAAGAAAGCTACTTCTACATGAGGAAATACACACAAAAAATTATACCTATTAAGGAAATACACATCTAGAGAATTATACATATTCCTTTTAAATCTTTTTAAATAGTTTGATGGGGAGATAAAGTCTAGAGCACAATTGCAATCTGCAATGTGATCTTGTGAAGTCTGAAAAATAATTCGCAGATGTCAGGGATCAGGTAATGTTCTTGTGTTGAGGCTCTCTCAAGAGCCAAATCTGGTAGAATGCAACAGTTCACAGTGAAGGGAGGTAAGAGCAAAGGGGCCACAGAGAGAAAATCAGTAGCAGTGGTGTTGGCAGCTTCTTCCTAGTCCAAGACAAGGTGGGCTGGAAAGCTGTCCTTTTGCTTTGGGAGCCAGCTGGCAGCTGATTTTGGCAGGTAGAACATTTGTTTCCTGATGAATTAAGAACTGAAGATAGAAATGGCACTATTTATTATAGCCAGACTCTGGAAACAACCAAGATGCCCTTCAACAGATGAATAGCTAAAGAAACTGTGGTACATATATACACAATGGGATATTATGAAGCAGTCAGGAGAGATGAAGTCATGAAATTTTCCTATACATGGACGGATATGAAAACTATCCGTGAGTGAAATAAGTAAGAGAGAGAGAGAGATACACGGAATAGTTTCACTCAACTATGGGTTTTAAGAAAAATTAAAGACATTGAAATAATTCCCAGAGATAAGGGCCGGAAGGACCTACTCAAGATATGAAGCTCACCACAAAAGTGGTGAGTGCAGTTAGAGAAATAACTACGCTAAGAACTATCATAACAATGTCAGTGAGTGAGGGGATATAGAAAGCCTGTCTCGAATACAGGCAGGGGGTGGAGAGGGAAGAAATGAGGGCATTGGTGATGGGAAGGTTGCACGGTGAAGGGAATGTTCTTGTTATGACTGAAACTCAACTACAATTATGTTTGTAATCATGGTATTTAAATAAATAAATTATTTTAAAAAAGGTTAAATAGGGACAAATAACAAATCAGAGGTGAGAGGAGGAAAGGATAGAAAAGAAATTATAAAGTGGTAAGCAGAGAAGGGGGCAAAGGTTGGGTTACATATAGCAGGGACTATATAGACATAGACAAGCATTATGTACAACATAGAATGGCATTAGACAGACACAGAGGTGTCCACCACATACAAACACATAGACTCTTTTGTTTTTCATTTCTGATCTTCTCAACCCCATGTGTTTCTGAATTTTAGGGAATTTATGTTTAATTTTCAGTGTCCCGATATCTTTACCTCTGTGACCATAAAAGATAATTCTGTTCTTTGAAAAAAAATTGATAAGAAAATTTTCACATTATACTGCATTTTAACAAATGACTCAGTACAAATATTTAATAACAATATGCAAAATGAAGTTTTACCTGTATCCAAAGGAAAAAAAAATTTGTGCTTGTTCTGCCTTCTGACTCTCTCTGTGAATCCCAGATCTTTTATGTAACTATAGTCTTTACCATTATCTGGTCCTTCTCGTAATAATGCAATTTTATATCTTTCTCTTTTGAGGACAGGAGTAAGTTTTTAAAATAAATTTCTTCTGTTTGGGCTTTAATAAACTTTCTTCACAACAGCACTTCAGATATATTACAATCAAAGTACTTCAAATCCTAGTCAGAAGAATTTCTCTAATAATAATTTATTGTTAAAAATTAGACAAAATAAAAAATAATGCTTAAAATTTCAATATGAGGTCTATAAATTAGTACAAGTGGGCAAGTCGCTGAGAAACCTGGGTTATGATTCCCAAAACCCACATAAGGTATTCAGTGCACTGCCCAGAGTGAGCCCTGAATACAGAGCCAGGTGTCATCCCCTATTACTAATTGCAGACAGTGTGGGTGAAAGCCAAAGGAGTTCATTTAAGCGGACCTAGCAGTCAGGAAGCCCTAGCAACTCTCTGTCCCCAGTAAAATATCCACAACCATTTTTATACATTCCAATAATCAAGCAAGCAGGCATTCTTACACAAACTAAATTACAATAAAAGCTGCTACGACCTTGAAGAAGATGGAGGGAGTTGCAGATGAAACACACGTTGCTGGCCTCGAAGAATAGAAATTAGTGCTCTAATTCTCAAGCTGTAAATTTTATGATCAGGTGACTCAGCCACTAGTTCCATGCCTATAAATCCTTGTCAGCTGTTTTCACTGCCCATTTTTTTTCTGTTTCCCTCATGCCCCTATCTGATTAAGTATTGATGATTTTCTCTGGAATACAATTAATTTCAGATACTAAACATTTCTGCAGATCTTAATCTCAACCTTAATATTTCTTAAATCTTAAATCTATTAATTTAATTTAATTCTTAAATCTATTCTGAAATCAATCTTAGGTCTTGGAGAGACAGTGCAAAGGTTGAAGGGTTTGCCTTGCACACAGTTGACCCTAACTTGATACTAGCACTGCATATGGTCCCCTGAACAATACCAGTAGTGATTCCTTAGTATTACTACATATGGTCCAAAACAAGCATTCATACCACAATAAAATTAAGCTGTCCCTTTTTTTTTTTCAACAGTCATTATTCACCTGGGTGGAGGGGGTAAGGTGCACCGTTCCTGGAGGTACTGCAATACCAGGTCGATGCATAGAATGGATGGAGCAAGCTCCTATTCCATTTCCTAGTGCCAAAAAAACCATTTAATATATTGTCATCGGATAGACGACGTATCAGATATTAAACTGATAAAAACAAATACTACACTTGATCTCAGCCAAAAGGCCGAGAAGCGATTAAAACTGTCCTTTTTCAATCATTTGCAGCACTGTCAGTTATAGCAAAACTTCTTTTTATTTGAGCATTTCTTTATTTTTTTTCTATCTTTATTTAAACACTGTGATTACAAACATGACTGTAGTTGGGTTTTACAAAAAGAAGATCCTTTCTTCACTGGTGCAACATTCCCACTATAGCAAAACTTTTTATAAAATATTTTGTTTCACTAAAATCTAACTGTTTAATTATGTCCAATTATGCACTAAGCAGAACACCTTTATGAACTCTCTTAAATTTTTTGATACCTAACTACATTCATCGTTAGTGAATGTATAAAACAAATTACATAAAGCATAGAGAGAAAGATAAGGCACTTTATTGCAAAGATGGTAAAATGGTAAATATGTGTTCTGCAGAAGGGGTATTGTGAAATATTCTTTGCTCAGAGCTTGCTACTTAGAGAACAATGGCTGCAAGGCCCAAATAAAACAACAATTTGTATTTTACATCTTTCATGAGGTCAAAGGCAGTCTAGAGATAACATAAGGAGAATAAATGACCAAGTATCCTGGAATCTAAGGTGGTGAAGAAATAAGATAACTGTCCATCAAAACTACAGGTTTTAGCAGAACTATATCCATGGGACACAAACTATAATAAATTTTTGCAGGAAAGCCATTTCATATTTATATCAGTTATTGAAAATAGATGCTACTGAAAGTCTTTTGTAAAAGTAAAAAAGTTGAATGCAATCTTAGAAAACAAGGGTGACTGTAAAATGATAATTTCATATCCTGTATATTGACTAAATATTATAAAATTAACTAACATACAAAGTTGGGGCCAGAGTGGTGGAGGAGTGGTAGGGCATTTGCCTTGCATGCAGCTGATCCAGGACAGACCTCAATTCAATTCCCCAGCATCCCATCTGGTCTCCAAAGCTAGGAGGAATTTCTGATTGCAGAGCCAGGAGTAACCCCTGAGCGTCAATGGGTGTGGCCCAAAATTTAAAAAAAATGTTAACTAATATTCAAAATTATGCATGGTAAGACAAGTACTTATCCTCTAATTTAAAGCCAAAAACTAGCACGAAGTCTATTGCTGGAGATAAATCTCAGAGAGTTCCCAGCTTGACCTTTCAATTCTAATTTTGGAATTCTAATGTAGAAGAAAAGAAAAGAACTAAAAGCTGTTAGTAGCGGAGGGCCTAAGTTGATGGAGAAATAGTGGTGATGTAAATGAATAAAGCAACATGATTTGTAAAGGCTAATTGTTATCTTAATGGTTGAAGTTATTAAACTATAAGTCCTCGAGGCAGTAACCTCACAGAATACAATGGTCTGTAATAACAACGATGATGAAAATACTACATGTGTTCAGAAAGACCCTTAAGTAAAAGTGGCCACAATTTTACTACTTTGGGAGGAAAAAATGCATTCTACATTGTTAGTAATGTTATCTGATTGCACAAAATTTCTTAACATTTTTTTTGTTTGTTTCTTTATTGAAAGGAACTACTTTTTTTTTTTCTTTCATTGATTCCACAGCTCACTACAATTAGAATTGCCATAATGGGAGGATGTGGTCGGTAGGAATATATGACTTCATCTTTATAATCACCAGCGTGGCACTTCCCCGAATCAAAACACTGCTGGGTATCAGGGAAGCTGAGTGTCCCTTCTCAGATATAAAGTTTTTTGTGTACGACAGTGCAGAAATGCTGACAGCAACAAAATGCCAGTTGCCATCATTAAAGTCATGAAATAGCGGACAAGCAAAAATACAAGTGCTCTTTGTGCCTTATGAAACAGTAGAGCTATAAACAATAGCAGAGAATATAAAAATTGAGTTTTTGTATATTACCAATGACTTCAGTCTTTGTTCTCAACCCACACAGCTATTCTTCCAAGGCTTTATTCTGACTTATTAACTGATTCTCAATTATATTAACTTAATATTAACTAAGAGAAATATATTAAAATACAACTCATTGAAATTCATTTATGTTCAACTCATTGAAATTTTGGTTCATTGAACAGCTTCATCACTTCTATGTGGATAGCATTCTTTTGGGGTACATAGTACTTACCTAGCTCTGATTCTGTGTGGTGTGACTATTCCATGGTGTGACTACTCCACTTACTCCTGACTCTGTGTTCAGTGGCCATATTTAGTGAGAGAGATCAAGCCAGGGTAAGGTTGGGAGGTATAGTTTAGCAAGTAAAGTTCTTTCCTGTACAAAGTCAAGCTAGGTTAAATCCCTGTTACCCCAAATAGTTTCCAAAGCAACAACAGTGATCATATATATATACATACATACAAAGAATCAAGGTTATGGTCAAACTTTAAAAACCAAACAAATAAATAAGGGTCAGTTGCATGTAAGGCAAGCATCTTACTTTCTTCGCCTGTGGATAACAATCTTTGAATGATTTTGAATGTATACTTTTAGGACAGTTTTCTATTTTATTGACCTATGTAGTAACATATTTTTCAGAAGAATTACCATGGTGAATTGTTCAATTCAAATATTCCAAAAGCTTTGAGTTACAGGTAACATTTCCTAGTACACATTTCATTTCTATTTATACTTATCAGTGTAAAATACTACAAGAATATAACGAAGCATTTGACTAGAATTTAAATAATTGCTTGTCTGGGCATGTGATACATAAAGTTAGAAACTTTACAAGTATCTCGAAACATATATGTTACACTTTAGGCAATGAAAATCCTAATATTGACTTCTGCTAAAAGATAAAAGATAACTATATATTTTTTTTACTACACCTCACATTGAAACGTGAAGTCTAATTTTCTTGCTTTTAAGTTCAAAATGTTCCTAGTAGTGTGGTTGGAAAGAGAATGTATATTGAACTTTTTTTTCTTGTTTTTTTTTTAATTTTTTTTGTTTTTATTCTTTTTGATTATGACAACAAAGATGCAAAGAAAGAGAACAGAGTAAAGTTACAGTGGAAGCACAATCACCCATAAACAGAATTCTCGGTAGTTCCATCGATGATATCCCAGCCTTGAACTTTCAGCCAAAGAACATTAAGAAAAACAAAACTGAACCCATGTACAATACAATTAATTTGTCCCTCAAATCCCCAGTTGTATTACATACTATTTCTTAGCAGCACACAATATAATCCAAAGAGATTAGACTTATGTAACTCCTTAAACATTGAGGGCAAAGTACATTTATCTAGTTCCAAGCACATGCTTACTAGTTTAAGTTAACCTCAAAAGTTTTAGTGGGTTGTTTTTCTTAAGGATTGGAGTCAAGGGAAAATAGTAAAAAAATGGTGTTAGAGTGGCATTTGTTTGCATAGGCCCACCAAAATATAAGGGACATGGAAAGAAAAATTATGGTCTAAATACAAGGAAACCCTACCCTGAAGTTTCCTGGCACAGGACTGATTCAAGTCTCCAGGCAAATTAGTTTGTCCAATCCAAGTCATAGTCTGTAGTGGCAATACATCTCCATTCCTCACATAGTCTCTGTTGTTGGTATCATGCTTCTGTATTAAAGATCCTGGAATCTGCATATCCCATATTGCAGTCAGGATGGTGCAGAGCATCCTCTCATTTCACCTCACACTTAAGGGGCACTAGACAGAACCATGTCCTGTAGAGCCAGTCATTGTTGTTGTCAAGTCTTCTCAGTGTAAACGGAAGTCTCTTTTTAGGAGGTCGATGACAGACCCTTGGTAGTGTCTTTCCTGGTAGAGGACTGCTTCCAGCTGTTGCTATAAAAGACCTTGGATGTTTCGTAGATAGCTTGCCTGGTTCTGGCATGAATGGAGGATGCCCATTTATCTGAGGCCTGTGCCAGGTCATTATATCAATGTTCAGGGTGTAAGGTACATTGTACTGAGATTTATTAGATAAGAACTTATCTGTATGTATGGTGTTTTCCCATTTTAATGTGTCTATGCAAACAAGGATCAATGCCATGAAGCATTATCGGCCCATTTGGAGGCAATAGGAAGAAGACCAGCAATTTCCATGACATAGTTCAATCATAGACATTAAACTGAGGGACAGTTCCACCAACAATCCTTACTGAACAGCTTACAAAGAAAAGACAAGATGAAAAGTGGATAGAAACATCATGGTAGAAGAATATATAGAGAGTAAGAATAAGGAATACTCTTTTTTTTTTTTTTTTTTTTTTTGGTTTTTGGGCCACACCCTGTGACGCTCAGGGGTTACTCCTGGCTATGCGCTCAGAAGTTACTCCTGGCTTCTTGGGGGACCATATGGGACGCCGGGGGATCGAACCGCAGTCCGTCCTAGGCTAGCGCAGGCAAGGCAGGCACCTTACCTCCAGCGCCACCGCCCGGCCCCAGGAATACTCTTAATACATGAAGTACGTAGTTTTTGGATGCATAGGGAGGAATTACTCCCCCCTCCCCCAGGGCCCGATTAACCAGGCGTGGCCTTGAAGACCCACCAGGTTTGGGGGGACCTTGGTCCCCTGGACTAGGTGGTCAGCCCAGGGGGCCTGTGGCTAGCTGTCCTGCCCAGAGCCCCCAACATACCAGTCAAAGACCCAGAAATTCTGGCATGCAGAGTGTTCTGAGCCAAGCTGTGCCTCTGTAGTTTTTCGTATATTGAACTTTTAAAAAATACTAAACCATAGAACCCTTCTAAGTTCCTCAAACTTCATAAAATTCTCTGACAGCTTTGAACTACCACCTAAAGTAATTTAACTATACCAAAATCTTATGCTCTTTTCACCACTATAAAGCCTGTTGGCTCTGTTGACAATCACAGATGATTAAATTTTTGCCACCTCCCCTAGCTATTCAAACCACCAGAATATTATAAAATCATTTTAGTGATTATCAACAACATGTTAATTACCAAATCACTATTATAAGAAAGCTTAGATGGTGTCATATGTAGGTGAATATTACTTAGATAAGCACTATACAAATTCCTAACTCAAATTCATAATATATAATATAATGGTATTTATCGTACCCTATCAAAGAATATTTAGGCAAAATATGAGAAGGAGGCTTCACCCACATCAAAAAATTCTATACCTCTTTACTCACAAACTTGTTAGTCTACTTTTAATTCACTGTTTAACAGCTTTCCATAAATGTCGAATGCATAGGAGACTACCTCCAATTTAGATACCAATTATAAGTCTAGACCTCCTATATTTTTGCTACCAACTGTAAATTAAAAATGATCAATACTTCCTTCTCAGATTTAATAATTTTTATAAGCCTTAGTTTAGCTCAGGAAAACTATCCACTTCTATATTTACTGATTTATTATGAAGACAACATCTGAATAGTCCGAGGAAGAATATATAGGGAAAGATACAGAAAGGTTCTGAGTTTGTGAGCTTCTTTTTTTTGTTTGTTTGTTTGTCTGTTTTTGTTTTTTTGGGCCACACCGGTTTAATGCTCAGGGGTTACTCCTGGCTAAGTGCTCAGAAATTGCCCCTTGCTTGGAGATACCATATGGGACGCCAGGGAATCTAACTGCAGTCCTTCCTTGGCTAGCACTTGCAAGGCAGACACCTTACCTCTAGCACCACCTTGCCGGCATTGTTTGTGAGCTTCTGTTCTCTTGAAATTGTAGTCTTGACTGTCTGGAATTCTATTATGTTCACTGACCTGGGGCTCTCAAAAATTAAAGGTCTTGGGGCCAGAGAGATAGCATGGAGATAAGGCATTTGTCTTTCATGAAGAAGAATGGTGGTTTGAATCCTGGCATCCCATATGGTCCCCTGAACCTGCCAGGAGCGATTTCTGAGAGTAGACCTAGGAGTAACCCCTGAGCACTGCCAGGTGTGACCCAAAAACCAAAAAATAAATAAATAAATAAATAAATAAGGGTCTTATAAAGATTTAATCAATTCTGCATAACTAGATATTCAGCTCCTCTCCCTCCCTAGACAGTGGGAGGTGGTAGTAGAAGTGCCACATTTCAGTTGACTGTTTCTTATGACCAATCCCCATCCAAAAGAGCCCAAGAGTCACCTCAGTAAGAAAAGAGGGAGCTTCTCATTAACCAGGAAAATCAGTAAGTTACTCTGTGTAAAGTATTTCTATTATTACTCAGTAGTTAACTATAAGTGTTTAAAATTTCTGACAGAAACCAGATGCAGAGAACAATGGTGCATTTTTATGTTAAAAATACTGGGCTATATGTAATCAAGGTGTTTAAATAAAATATATATAAAAATACTGGGATATGGGTACTTAGATAGCAGTCGTAGATAACTGAGAAAAATGTCTTTTGTTGTAGTGTCACTTGTACTACTATGAAATTGGTATTTTTCTTTTACTTCAGCACTTTGATTTCCAGCATTGCAAATAATAGATTCAGAAATTTGATGTTCTAACTCCATACCCATCATCAGTGACATTATCTCTCCATTATCTCTCCATTGATATATCATGGTATTTCCCACATTATCCCCACCACATTCTACAAACTTGGCAAACATTTTTTTATAGTTTCAATCACATGTTTGTATTTCTGCAATATCTTTAATGTACACAGTTGCCTGAATTTTCCATCAATAATGTTCAAGACCCTTTACCAAAGTTCCATCACTCTCTGATCTTCACCAACCTTTTATTTGGTATCCTTAATTTTGTATTAAAAAAAATCAAGGATACATCATCATCTGATACCTTCAATTCCTTTGTCTTGTTAAGGTTGATTGAATTTTATTAAAATTAGTTGGGAACCATTTCACTGATACAGGGCTAATGATGATGTTTAATTTTACCTATTTACTTATTTTTACTTGCCAGGGACAGGTAGAAATAGACTGAATCAGTCTATTACTTAATCAGTAATTTGTTGTTGTTGTTGCTGTTGTTTTTAAATTTTTGTTTTTTGTGTCAAGGATCAAAACTGTGGATTCAGGTATATGGGTTCTTCTACTGAGTACATTCCTTAATCATAATATTTGTTCTGTACTGTAACAGAAAATTTTGTAGCCAGAAGTAACCTTTCTAAAAGAAAATTCTATCTATAGAGAACTCATGTATCAAATGATAGAACCTCTGGGTTTTGCTATATGGAACCACCCACTCCTTAGACATGTGAATCCTTTTTATTGGTGGTGTGTGGAAGGTGGGCCAGACCTGGTGATGCTCAGGGATTACTCTGTCTCTGCTCTCAGGGATGACTATTCGCAAGAATCAAGAGACCACATGTGGTGCCATATGCAATGAAAGCACTCTGTACACTGCAATACCATTTTTGTTCTCACAATGTGAATTTTTTTTTACTTAATTAATTTTTCTTTTGGAGTCATACCTGGTGATACTTAGAGGTTATTCCTAGCTCTTCACTCAGGAATTACTTCTGGTGGTGCTAAGGGGACCATATGGGATTCTGGGAATCAACCCCAGTCAAACACAAGCAAGACAAGACTATATATAACTCTAACTCCAAAAATGTCTATTCTTTTTAAGCTTAAAAATCTGTACAACTATCTCAATCTTTATCTCAGAATAATGTTCTATTTTTCTCTTCACTAATCTTGGAATTTGTTTATCTATGTTTTCTTCTTGACTTATCTTTGTGATGTTAATTTAATTACTGGAGAAGGATAAGAATAAATGTATCCTTTTTCCAATAGTGTTGTTTTAAACTAAACAGGAAACATGTCTTCTCCTTGGAAAAGAATCACCCCTAACTCTTCTCTTTTGCACTTTTGACTTTTATACATTTCATTATTTAAAAGCTTCTAAAGCTAGAATATTTTGTGAAATGAAATGCATCTGAGTACAAACAGTTAGAGCAGGTTAGTATTTTAATTTGCTATAGATTATTAAGTCAACTTGATTTTAAATTGATTATGGACACATAGTCATAGAAAATACAGATCAGCTTAATCTTTTAAGTAAAATGAGCAAAATAATGATATTTATTTCTTGAGCTAAGAAATATGACGGAGGAATTTTGGAACTTCATAGAGAAAGAAGAGTGACAAGCAAAACAAAGAGGTGGACCACAAAAATGAGTATTAGTAATTTGCTATTTTCCTATGTTTTCTAATACAAAATTATTTTATGTTGACAACTTGATTCTGAAAATCCTACCAATTTTTATTCATGTATGTATTTGTATTTCAATAACCAGTGGATTTTGTTTTACTGTTTGTTGTTTGTGAGGCTAAATGGCATTATTAACCTAATCTTGAATAATGCCCAAGCCAAAGTAATATGTTATAGGATGATTTTTTTTGCATGAATCAATTCACTTAATTTTTACTAAAGTTCTATGAAGTAGGCACGATTATTACCAAACTTCATTTGGAAGATAAGGATATATAGAAATAGACTTGTAACTACCCAAAAGTTTTCTGGTTAGTAAAAGCAGAACTAGGGGCCTGGAGAGATAGCACAACAGTGTTTGCCTTGCAAACAGCCGATCCAGGACCAAAGGTGGTTGGTTCAAATCCCGGTTTCCCATATGGTCCCCCTTGCCTGCTAGGAGCTATTTCTGAGCAGACAGCCAGGAGTAACCCCTGAGCAACACCGGGTGTGCCCCCCCCAAAAAAAAAAGAGCAGAACTAGTATGTGCTCCTAGTACAATCTGTTTACAGTAAACATTTATACACAATGTGTTATGGTCTTTCCCTTTATGAATGTTTTAGGATTACCCCTAGAATCCATCTATCTTAACAGGTATTGAAATCCTCTTGGAGATAATGCTAATATATCCCATATACTAAAATTATTGTCCTAGTTTGTTCCATGTACAACAATTTGTGTACTGCTCCCTCTCTACCCACCTCAGCCATCTGGACAATGTCTAGAAATATGGACTACTGATAAAGTTAGCTACAAGTTTCTATTATAACTCGTGTTATATGTAGAAACTCATGTAGGAATTCATGTAACTTCTCACCAGTGACTAACTAACTGTACCCGGGTTTTACTTGTTTTGCCTAGAATGGAAATAGGTAGGTTTTTCAGGTTCATTGCCTTCCTTCACAGAAAAGAATTTCAGGAGGAAGCAATGAAATAAAACAAGTCTATTTGGAAAAGCAGGGGAAAGGAAAGACAGAGACAGAGAGACAGAAATTTATGTTTGAGACAGAACATAGGCTTTTCCAATGTTCATAAAAAGCTAAAAAAAAAAAAGCTGAGTACACAAACCAAGAAGGGGGATATAAAACTAAGAAAGTACATGTTTTGGCTAGATATGAGCAAATGTTACCATAGGGTTAAAAAAATAAAAAAGGAAATACACATTTGAGAAGAATGTGGTGAAATATGCCCTTTTCACTACCAAGTGAGTTAATTTAATTTTTACAAAGTTCAATAACAAGTCCACTACTGGGGTAGTTGCCCAGGTTGAAAGTTGTGGATGAACTTTTTTTGATATTCCTCTCATAGCTTTTGTTCTACTGATGGAGCCTATTATCTTGGTTTTCCAGGTCTCCTTAGATGGATCCTGTAGTCTCACCAGCTTTCTTTCCGATGAACTGATTTAAGTTCCAGACTATGGACCCCCCCCCCCATTCCCCATCCTCTTCTTTTCTCTCCTGCAAAGAGCAATTCCTCACTCTGATCTGCGTTCCATAGAACTCCATCTGAGAAATGAAGTGGCAAGAACCGTTTTTCATGCCAGGCAGTTCAAGTAGACCTCGGACAGTTTGTTAGATGCCTGATGAGTTGTGAAATTTTTTACCTCATTCATAGCAGACTTCTTCCATCAATCCTCAAACTCCAGTCACTTACCTGGATGACAGGTAAAGAGGGAAGGAGTAGAATCCCCTCTGGTAGCTGTGCCTTCTTCTTCCCACTTCTCATAAGTCACCTAGGGAACACTAAGTCTTTCTTGGGTGGGAGTCCCCGCACCCACCTGCAACAGAATAAAGATAATCTCACAGCATATGTGTAAATATCATAGATGCAACTGAAAGGCTTTACTTTCTGAAAAGTGTGGTTCCTACAAATAAAACATATCTGGTCAAATAGACATTTGAAATGAGTTAAGATAGGAGTTGATGGATAGTTGGAGGGTACCTGTAATTACCAAGACTGAACTGCCCGGTTTTCCTCTTTTCTAAAACTCTTTGCTCATTTTTTCCTTCCAACTTTGGGGGCTCAATGTCTCCAAAGGAACGCTTTGGGGAGACTCCAGCATCAGTGACTGGCAAATGTATCCTGCATTTGTAAATTCTAAAGAGACCACACATGAAATGGAGATACCAAATAATTAGTAAGACAGATCTTTTTATTCAATCCTTGTTTAATACAACATTGATTCCATCTTCCAAGTCTCCAGTGGATTGAAATGGGGGAAAATTTCCAGAAGGCACTCATTTTGTATATCATGGAAACTTTTAAGAGTGGTGGGGGGAAGAACTTTTTTTGCAAGGCTATTTTGTTCTCTTCTAACCTATATTCATGAACTGATTCTGCAAACGCAGCAGCTGAATAAATCATCTGAGAATTACAAGCCAGCAAACAATGAATGAAAACCCCCAGTGAATGCTCTACTCTTTTTTCAGAAGACGCAAGAAAAAGAGAACTTTAAGGAATGAAAGAAGTTAGACTTAGAGATGTTTGGGGTTTTCCAATCACTTTATATTTTTGTTAAAGCAAATCTCACTGATGGTTAGTTCCTGCCTCATGCTGACAGCTTACAAATAAGAATAGCAAGGTCCCATTTCAGAGCAGACAGTGTGGAGCCCTCCTCAAAAGCATTTTTAAATTAGAGTGACAGAGCTTCACAAGCATTCCTGGCAGTAAAGGATGAATATTAATGCTTCAAGAGAACAATAAACTAGATCTATGGTCTTTCACCTCCTCCTACCCCCTTGACTAAAACCAAAAAAAAGTGAAGAGACAAAATCCAAACTGGTGGAGAGCAGGGAAATTTGAATTTCCCCCTTAGTGGTAATAACCATGTAGCTAAAAGATGACTGACTAATCAAAAGGTAAACCAAGTTATTTTTTATTTGCTTGTGCATTAAACAGAGTAAAGAGAAGAGGGTGGTGATAAAAGGCTTCAGACAAATTCAGTTCCTAATTGGTTTTTTTTTTGTCACCATTTGTGTGACCTTGGGGAAAAGCAGTTTAATCTATTGAGCTTCATAGGGAAGATGCAGATAATAGCTCTTCTTCCTTTTTACAAGGTTTTTGCCTAGATCAAAGGAAATTTTAGGTCAAGTTTTGGGTACGCTTTCTGGTTCATAATTAAGTGCTAAAGTCATGTTGACAATCATTACATTTGATTACTTTTATTTTTCAGTTTCAATGAAGGAAAGCCTTGGCAAGATGAATCCCAACCATCTGATCTAAGAGGGAGAAATTGCAGACTTGAAAAGGTCATGTGAAATCTATTACCAAGTAACAAATGCAATAGGTTCCAAATGGAAGAGTATAAAAAGACAGATTCGCTAAAAAAAAAAAAAAATGAAAGGTAAAAGATTTAAAGAGAGATTTTTGTTTTATGTTTAACAGACAATTTGTAACACTATTTGCATGCAATTCACAGATGCTTATCTAAGTAATTCTAATTTCCTAGAGGCATATATTGTGTGTGTGTGTTTGTGTGTGGTTTTGAAGTCATACATGGTAATGCTCAGGTCTTACTTCAGGAACCAAATATGATGTCCAGGATGAAACTCTCATTGACCAGTTGCAAGGCAAACACTCTACACATTGTATTATTTTTATCTTAAATTTACAAATAAAGGAGTGAACATATATCCAAATTTTGAAACAGGTAACTGCAATAGAGTCTAGTTGAGAGTATGTATTTTTCCCTTTTATATTTAAAAAAGTTTTTCTTTGACTGGACAAGCTGATAAATAGTAAAACAGCTAGTATATACAGATATTATAGCATTTACCTTGCATGAGCCCCACTCAGGTGGTTTGATATCCAGAATTCTCAATTCCTGCCAAGAGTGATCCCTAAAAATAGAGGCAGGAATAAGTCCTGAGGACTGTAAGTTCTGGGTCCCAAAGAACAAAAACACCAAGAAATAAAGTTTCTTTTGATACAAGTTTAAAATGTGTAGAAAATATGAGAGTAAAAGCAGTGCTATACTGAGGGCTTAGACAAAAGAGCACTTTGAATCTTAACAATTACTGTCTTTGAGAAAAGAACTTAAGACATGGTGTTAAAGAAATCTCAAGCACCCAGTAAGAAGGCCTAAATAATTCCACTACAGGAATGACAAAGGTTATCACTAATAAAACTTTGTTTACTAGCAAAATAGTAATTAAACATTAAAATTGAATTTAGAAAATTAACTGAAGAAATAAATAATAGGTACTTTAATATTTAGAGATAATGACATTTTTGTCATTTTTCTCCAGGAAAGCCATATTCTGTCCTAGGAACTAAAAGTATATTTTTCTCTGGAAAAGGGATACTATGTCTTTTTATTCAGATGACTGGCAGATAAGTTTTGCGATTGTTGTCAGCAAGAAAATTGTTTGCAAAATATCTGGCCTTTGCTTACTACTTCCCAGCATTTCAAATTTAATAACAAATCAGTTTCAGATTAAACTCTTCAAATCTATGATCCACCCTGGGATTAAGGGATTTGTCCGTTTCTACCTCAATCTTTGATTTTTGTTTCTCATTGGATCTTTGAATGGAGAGCCTTGGATAGGTGTGAAAACCGGATATTCTACCTTCTAGGTGTGATGTTTTTCCTCAAATGATATTCTTGATTGGATAGGAACAAATCTCTTTTTCCCTTTCTTTTTCCTGAGCTCCAGGAAGTGGCTTGGTTTGTTGACCAGCTAATTGGAGTAACGTGGGGAACTCTTTCAAAACCTTTTCTCATTATACGCATGTGTGTGTGTGTGTGTGTGTGTGTGTGTGTGTGTGTGTGTGTGTGTGTGTGTGTGTGTGAATTATTGTTTAGACTGTCTTCTGACCCCAGACCTATTGCTTGCCACAGTTCCCGAGGTGAAACCCAAGAGATTAATTCAATACACCCTAGTTTTTCCTTGTCTATTAATGAAACAACAAAAAAATGGCAGAATAAAAATGTATTCTTTTACTTCTTCATTATTTTATAATTTCTTTAAATTTATCTAGCTATTGAATTAAAGAAGCATTGCTTGAGGGGCCGGAGAGATAACATGGAGATAAGGCGTTTTCCTTGCATGCAGAAGGACAGTGGTTCAAATCTCGACATTCCCTATGGTCTCCTGAGCCTGCCAGGAGCTTTTTCTGAGCATAGAATCAGGAGTAACCCCTGTGTGCTGCCAGGTGTGACCCAAAAACCAAAAACCAAAAAAAAAAAAAAGAAGCATTGTTTGAATTTCACCATCATAGACAGATTTCTATAATATAGTGTTTAAATCACTAAATTTTAGATATGAACCACTGAAAATGATACATTACAAAGGTGGCTGTCAAGTATAATGCCTGTGTATATCATTTTGTGAGAAAGCATTTTTCCAATAAAAAAAATTAGCAGGTTGGGCCGGGCGGTGGCGCTAAAGGTAAGGTGCCTGCCTTGCCTGCGCTAGCCTTGGACGGACCGCGGTTCGATCCCCTGGTGTCCCATATGGTCCCCCAAGCCAGGAGCAACTTCTGAGTGCATAGCCAGGAGTAACCCCTGAGCGTTACCGGGTGTGGCCCAAAAACCAAAAAAAAAGAAAAAAAAATTAGCAGGCAGCTTAAAATGTATATGTGAATATAATCATTTGCCAAGAATGCTTAGATAATCATAAACGTTTGCCTATACTTTGATTTAAAACTTTCAGATCTAAAAACATAAAGATGTATGCAATTGTGTACAATATTTTTTGTAGGAGTTTCATGGAAAAATAACTCTACACCATCAAAAGCAATGTAGATATCCAATGACAAAAGGGTGAAGTAATTTACAATATTTTCTAATAATGAAATGAATTCTAATAAAATGTTACAGAATAATATTTAATATTTAAGAATACTCACTTGGATAGTTATACATATTTAGCATCTATTTTGTTAAAAATCTATAGAAAGACAAAGAATACTTTAGAATAGGGGGTCAGGGCAATAGCACAGTGAGTAAGGAATTTGTCTTGTGCACAGCTGACCTGGGACAAACCTGGGTTTGATCCCCAGCATCCCATGTGGTCCCCTGAATCTTCCATGAGTGATTTCTGAGCACAGAGTCAGGAGTAACCCCTGAGTGCCACGAGGTGTGGTCCCAAAACAAAAAAAGAAACAAGCAAACGAAAAGAATAGTTTAGAATAGTTTAAATTTATTTTTACACTATGGTAATCAATGCTTTTTTTAATCATTGTATTGGCATTAAATTTTATTTTCTAAGCTAATTAAAGTTAGTTTCTACAATGAAAGAAACTTTCTTTTCACACACAAAAATGCGTTCCATCCTTGAAACCCTAAAATGACAACCCAATTTCCACTCAATGCCAAAAATGAGAAAACAGATGTAACAGGTAAGGTATTACCACAGCTTTTATTTACACACAGATTTTCTTGCTGTTGTGAAAACAGCAATGTGTCTTAGTCAAATGAGCATCAGAAGTAAAATTAAGTTCTCAGGGCTCTGAAAACTTTCTTACCCATGTACTAGGATGAAATCATAAAAACCAAAACAATTACGTAAGATATTCTTTCTTTTTTTTTTTTTTTTGTTTTTGTTTTTAGGTCACAACCAGCAGCGCTCAGGGGTTATTCCTGGCTCTATGCTCAGAAATCTCTCTTGGCAGGCTCAGGGAACCATATGAGATGCCAAGATTCGAACCACAGACATTCTGCATGCAAGGCAAGCGCCTTACCTCCATGCTCTCTCTCCAGCCCCTGTAAGATATTCTTTTTTTTTGCATGATAGGTTAATTTATTATATAAATATGAATAGCATTATTCTCATTAAATGACTAACCCTTGTTTTTTTTCTTCTTTATTTGAACATCTTGATTACACAATGATTGTGATTAGGTTTCAATCATGTAAAGAACACCCCCTTCACCAGTGCAACATTCCCACCACCAATGTCCCAAATCTCCCTCCATTCCACCCCACCCCCACCTGTACTCCAGACAGGCTTTCCAGTTCCCTGATAATGGTAGTTCTCTGTGTTCTTATCCTCTCCTTGATTGCTAGTTCCTTAAACTCTACAGGTATCTCCAAACTCATTCGCAACTCAGCACTGCAATCTTGGAAATCTATATTCCTTAATATGACAAACAGAACGTACTTTGTGAGGCTGGAGCAATGGTACAAGTGTTAAGGCATCTGCCTTGCCTATTCTAGCCTAGGACAGACTGAGCAGTATGATCCCCAGTATCCTATATTGCCCCCCAAGCCAGGAGCGATTTCTGAGCGCATAGCCAGGAGTAACTTCTGAGTGTCATCGGATGTGACCAAAAAAAATAAATAAATAAAGTACAATCAGAGCAATACTGTGCTGTGAATGCTCTGTGTCTATAATTTCAGCTGATCTATCTAGATGAAGATGGATATTGATATGGAGGTCACATGTATATTGTTCTTATCTACATCCAAAGTCTGAGATTCAGAATATCTACACAAAAATAATTTTTGCTCCATTTATAGTAATTAGACAGTGAATATGTTCAATTATTTTCTATCTTCTTGTCCTTTTCTAGCTTTTACCTGATGATAGAATAATGCTCATCTACATTGGAAAAGACAATATTGATTCAGGCTGAAAAATACAAGTTTTAAACTTTTCTGTCCTAAGCTACTTCAAGAAATACACTTTGGCCCAATATCTGGGTAGCATTAATTCACTCAGGTTGACAAATAAAATTAATAATAATCGCTTTACCAATAGAGATGTCAAGGTTTCAAGTTCTGCATTCTATTGTCACACACATTAGAGTTATAGCAGAATCTCTGCTATCACTTTCTGAATTCAGATTATGGGAATTTCATTCAGTATCATGGGAATGCACACATTATTTATTGTATTATTTAATGTATTGTTCCACATCTGTGAAATGAAGACAAAAGTTTCATTTGTGAAAAATATGATAATTAAGATGACAGAGCCGAAGCAATTGCACAGCAGTAGGGTGTTTGCCTTGCACGCAGCTGATGCAGGACAGACCGTGGTTTGATTCCTCAGCATCCTATATGGTCCCCCAAGCCAGGGGTGATTTCTGAGTGCATAGCCAGGAGTAATCCCTGAGTGTCACCAGATGTGTTCCAAAAACAAAACAAAACTAAAAAGATAATATATCTGCAGAGTCCTGCACTATGTCTGTTGAGAAGAGTTTTTCAATAATTTTAGGAGATGATAGATATATTAGACTCTGTTATTGAAGGAATTTTGGTTCGTTTATTTCAGTTAATAAACAAATCTTTGCATTATAGTGTTAGAAAGATCTTCCCCAACACAGGGAAAATGAGAAATAGCCGCATAATGTGAGAGCTAGATAGATTGACTTATGACTTTCTCAGAGTGCATTCAACTATCGAGGAGAGATTCTTTTAAACAGAGCAGACCGCCTATAAAATATTGATAATGCCTTTATTGGGATCCGGTTGAAGATCTCTATTTCCTTATTGGTATATCTCTTTCTCTTACACCTAAATAAAAGGATAACCACAGCAAATCACTGCTCAAATGGAAGTCTCTGGTGAAATGGCAGAATGACAGTATCATCTCCATTTTACTGATAAATTTAGTAAGTACTAAGAGATAAACTAAGAGAGTGCTGAAAGTTCAAGGGCCTGGCTACTATCTCACAGAGGCAACATTGAAGAGAGTGTACCAAGAGATAAGCTGAGAGGCTGCTGAGGGCCCAATTGTATGGGCAGTACTTTCCAGAAGTGAGGCTGGAAATAAAACAAAAGACTGCCTGCTGCTTCCAGTTGTGCTGCATGGATATTCTCTCTCTACCCTTGAATAGCATTCCCCTTTATTCAGAAGTGAGTAAGCAAGATACTCAATTCTATTGGTGTGCAGGCATTTAATTCATTCTAAAGAAAATGAAAAAAAAATATTGACACCTCTAAGCTCTTTAGAACATAACTATGCTAGCACTGGATGTCACTGTTGTTCCATGCAATTGAAACACAAGTGTGTCTCTTACATAGTGAATTTCAAAATGGCCCAGTGCCTTAGGAAGAGTTTGTCATGTACCTTGGCTGAATCCCTGTAAGACTCCCCAAGCAGCCGAGTACTGGTGTTGGCATTCACAACTTCTAAATCTCATTGACGCCTAGAATACAGGTTTTGAAAAAGGCCTGCTAACTTCAGAGGCACAGATTTTACATAGATTCATCTTACACTCAAAAAATTATTACAATCTGCTTGTGGAAAGATTCTGCATTTGCTAAGTTCTATAATAAGCAACTTTCTGCCCTAAATATACATATTTAACTAATATGTAAATAATGCATACATATATGTGAATCCTAATAAGCTACCTCATCATCATCTCATGAAACACTGTCATAGCAGGTCTTTGGTACATGAGACAAAAATAGAAGCTATTATTCCTTTTTTTTTTCCTCAGGCACTTCCTAACCAAGTAGCAGCCAGTAAGGAACCAAGGCAATTAAAACTCTGTATGACCTTCTCAACTGCTCTTGAACATAAGCAAGCATAGGAGGAGGCAATGCATTTTAGGAAAATTATAGGCAGCATCAAGTATTTACAGGGCACAGCATTGCAACAGGACAATCTTTTTGGTATTTCCGAGGTAACAGTTAAATCCTGCAACAGTGGTGGCCTGTCCGTGGTAGGAAAAGACCAATTGCTCCTGAGGGTGGGAAATAATTTTGCACTTTAAGCTACCGAGGGATGGCATTTCTTCCTCCTCTATATTCAAAGTTGAATGAGTGTGCCATAGAGTTTTTTTTTTTTCTCATGATTTCCTCATGACAATGTTGTGGTTCCTTTAGCAGGGGGTGGAAAACTGATAAGTATAATTGCGGTAATCACAGGATGTATGGGATGTAAATATTTGCAGGGCAATTAAAAACTCTTTCCCTCTTTAGTTTCTTAAAATAAAAGGCACATCTGAACAGAAAACAAATGGAGATTTTTTTTTTTAAGTGAAAAGAAGAGGAAAAAATAGAAATGATTTTAGTGGCCAGTGTATGAAATGATTTATTGAACATACATTTTGTGGTTTGGTCAAATGTGGATGTAGTGGGAAAAGAGCAAACTATTGTGGATTAGAAGAAATATGTCATCAAATACCTAAAAATAAATCTTAAGAGAACACCCTGGGGTTATAAGTGATCTCAGTGTGTGGCAGAGTCAATTATCTTCCCAACAGACACATTATTTGAGCACATATTTAACTGCCAAGTGGTTATTGTAACCAGCCCAAGGTTTTGTCTTATTCATTAGATGCCTAAAAAATAGTAGTGGAGATAACTTTATCAATTGAGCACCAAACATAGCAATTTTTCTGAGTTTAACTTCTTCCTTTTTTCCTAAAAATTCTTTGTAAAGAGTTTTAATTTCTCACTCTTTATTTCAAGCAGTCTTTTGCTTATATTTGATTCCCCCTTTTTTTTTAAAATGAATAGTCTTATTTTTATTAACAAGTGAACAATATTCAGTGAACAATTTCAACTGTGAAAAAATGTCTATACTGTGTTCATGAGAGGGTTTGATACAGTAGGAAAGATGAATCTGCTATAAAGAAAGATGATACTTACACATAATGCTTCAGATGTGCAAAAATAATTTGTTATATAGTTTATGAGTGACCTCACCTGATTCTTATTTCTCTATTTCTCTGTGGGGAAAAGATGTCTACTGATAATGAATATTAAGTTTGTCATTGGTGATTGAAGAAAGCTGTTGGTTACTTCAGTCTTTTAGAAATAAATATTTTGGATTTCCAACCATCATTTTTCTTTTATGGAAGTATCCAAGGACATGTCATCTTCCAAATACAAGCTAAAGACAAGAGAATTGTGTCCATCCACACATCACATCTTGCTTCACTGGATTCTCTGACTGATTAAAATAACCAACAGGCCTTCACAATGGTTATCCTTGTTGGCTACATTGACTGATATATCCTTAAGTTAGTAGTGCATACAGACTACAGTCTCAGAATAAGTAAAGCAGAAACTCAATAAACCAGTTAATTCATACCTATACTTTGATTCTCTCCGGCAATAGCGACACTATTGTTTATGGTAGTAATACTAGGAGTTGGTCAACCTCACAGTCATTTCTTAACTCTGAAAAATAGAGACACATTGGAAATTATGTCTGTTTATTTGAATTATTTTTTTTATTTATTTAAATTTTCTGGGCTCTTCAGAGTGCTGGGGACCATTAGGCCTATTGCTAATAGTACTCCTGTGGATTTGAGAATCATACATAGGGTCCTGTGTGTAGAAACACAATTTTAGCCCTGGAGTTTCTCAGGTACCTGTTTAATTCTGCATGAATTTTGGTGGGCTGCAACCAAGACTGCACACATAGAAATACCTTCTACCTACAGTCACTCAGTGTTCTGGCACCATGTTTTATAAAGAAAAAAACCAAGCAGACTAGAAACATGAACTTTATTTGATTTCCCTATTTATGTACATAATTAGAGGCAATCCATTTTTGGCCACACCCTGCATTGCTCAGGGGTTACTTCTAGCTCTGCATTCAGGAATTTCTACTGATGGACTCGGGGGATCAAATGGAGTGTTGGGGACCAAATCTGGGTCAGTCTTGTACAAGGCAAAACTAATATACTATAGCTGGGGCCCAGATGAGGTACAATTTATAGAGCTGTGAATTAGAAATTACATAAGGCCAGTTGTTTTTATTAAATGTTTGTACATATTTTATTTATTTTTAAACTATTTTATTATAGTTTGGGTAGCATCTTTTTTTATCATTAGACTAGTTTCAATAGTGTTAATATTTATGATATTGGTAAAGTTACTGCATCTCACCATACCAAGTAATTCAAGATCTTCCTCTGGTGTCACTATGTTACATGTAGTTCGTTCTTTCATGCCACCTATCTCTGTCCATACTGACTTGTAATCTGAGTATTAGAATTCAGTCAAGATTTTGGGGCTAGAGTGGTGGGGCAGAGGTAGGGCATTTGCCTTACATGCAGCTGACCTAGGATGGACTCCGGTTCGATCCCCCAGCATCCCATATGGTCCCCCAAGCTAGGAGCAATTTCTGATTTTGACATTATAAAATACTGTCTTTTCTCTTTTTTTGAAATTTTTTATAAAGGCTTTATTTGTTTGTTTACTTGCTTATGGACCACACTTGGTGGTACTCAAGTGATTCTGGTGGAGCAGGGGGACAATATGGTATACAGGAAGCCAAATCTAGGTCAGTTGAGAGTAAGGTAAGGAATATACTATCTCTCTAGACTTATTTTTTTTAGGCAAAAACCTGAGAATGATATTGCTGTGCCCTGGATAGTAACAACAAAATTGATAAGTCAATGAAACCAACTGAGCTTATAAAATTATTTTGTTAAATCACAAATTAAAGTCACAAAATTTACTAACAAAATGAAGTAATTTGCGGTTAAGTTTTAAGCATACAATGCTTCAACATCCATCCCTTTACTGGGCCCACTACCCTCCACCAAGCACCACATCAGCACTTTATTCCCATCTATTAGTTTGCCTCTGAGAGTAATGTTTGTTTGTGTGTTTACTTGCAAATAAGTTGCTGTGTTGTGATTTACAAGACTGTTACTGGTAGAGTTTCAGAGTTTCAGCTTTGCATATGTAATATTTAATCACCTTTCAGCAGTTGAACATTTCTCTCCACTCTAGTTGTTGCCCCAGCCTTCTCCTACACCACCATTCCCCAAAGTGGCATGAAACAGAGTACACTAGAGATACAAATTGACGATCTGTTTTCTCTCTTGTACCTTCTCAAGCATTTCAGGTACTGGTCATTGATTGCTTAAATAAAAATGTATAAGGCAGAACAATTAAAAATAAAATATTTAAATGTATGTATGTATGTTTGGGGGTTATACCAAGAAGGGCTCAGAGATTGCTACTGGCTCTCCACTCAGAAATCACTCCTATCAGATGCAGGGGATTTTATGGATGCTGAAGTTAGAACCCTGGTTAGACTACTGGCAAGAGAAAAATTCCACCCAATGTACTCTTGTTCTGGCCTCAGGCAAAAATTTTAAGAACTCACTATTAAAATATCAGTTAAATGTCTCAAAGTAATTAAGATATTTTTGTATTACACTAAAAATACTCAGTTTTTGAAGGCCGTTTAAATTCATATAAAGCTATGCACTACTAAATATATTCACAAATCTCTTATGGGTTTCTCTATAACTTTTATGGAAGGGATGAGCAGACTTGACTAAAATAAGAAGTTTAAAGCTATTGAAGAGAAACTACAGGAAACAAAATTGTGGTGACCAGAAGGAGAGATGTAAACTTGATGAAAAAAGAGGGTAAAAGTGATATATTTTACAATGATAGATAAAAGTAGGCATTCACTGGTGAGCATATTGTAGTGGTAGAGCATATTGAAGAGGAAAATTTTATCTTTTATTAACTAATAGGCTTAAATAAAAGGCAAACTATATTTTTTAATGCTGGTAGTTAAATATGACTCTGTCTCTGTTCCTGTTTCTCTCACTCTCTATACACCCCACATTTCTCAGGGGTGCTTATTCCTGACTTTGGACTCAATAATTACAGTAAGTCATTTTTGGGTGATGATACTGGATACCAGGGATCAAACTCAGGTTGGCAGGGTGCAAGGCAAGCACCCTCTACTACCCTCTACTATAGTATATATCTTGCCCCTTATTTATTTTCCTAACTAAAATTAAAAAAATGCTGTTCTTACTCTAAAGGGCATAAGATGATTATGAATTCACAAGAAAATCAAGGCAAAAATTATTTATTATTTCTTTAAGATTTTTGAAAAATCAGAAAGTAATTATAGGATAAAATTACCGTTACTAAAGGGTTGTAAAATTATTTGCTTGAATATAAAATCATTTATAAAATATCTGGGTGCATTCAGAATTGAAGAGATTCATTTTCTAGTTGGTGGGTTTCTATTGTTTCCACATGTATGTAGCAATTAAAACAATTTCAAACTTAATTTGTTATATAACATTTCACTTTTGCAGAGCGTGGTTTTTAACATTAAACATTGTCGCTCTCTGCATGCTAATCTTCAAAAACACTTTCTAAATCAGTCCTTGCCTGATAAATATGTCTATTTGGTTTAGCTTTTGAATCTTGTTCCATAATTCTGACTTGTTTTTTCTCTGAGCCACAAATTGGAAGCAAGGGATATATGACTACACTGGGTTTTCTTTCTTCTTTGTAAGTTTATTCAAAGGTGAAGAGACATGTCTTTCATTAAGCAGATAGTAACTTCTTAATGTTTTCAGAACCAGATGGACGAAATGATAACCTCTCTGCTGATTAGAATGTCTGATTCCCTCTTAGAGACCTTAAAGGAAGCCAATTAGTACCAGCAGATGTGTGTATGATGAAGAAAGGGAATCAAAAGAGGGCAGTACTCACATTTTAGGAACTTCAATGGAAAACAAAAGGTAAGACTTCTGTAGAACGTGGATGTTGGAATTACGACTTTATATACATGGTCATAAAAAATGAAAAAGAAAGAAAACAGGGACCAGAGAGATAGGACAGCAGTAGGATGATCGCCTTGCACACAGCCAATCCAAAACAGAAAGTGTGTTTGAATCCTGAAATCCCATATGGTGGCCATCACTACCAGGCACAATTTCTGAGCACAGAGCCAGGACTAAGCACTGAGCACTGCTGGGTGTGACCCAAAAACAGAAATGAAAGAAGAAAAAGACAGGAAGGAAGGAAGGAAGGAAGGAAGGAAGGAAGGAAGGAAGGAAGGAAGGAAGGAAGGAAGGAAGGAAGGGAGGGAGGGAGGGAGGGAGGGAGGGAGGGAGGGAGGGAGGGAGGGAGGGAGGGAGGGAGGGAGGGAGGGAGGGAGGAAGAGAGAGAAAGAAAGGAAGGGAGAGAGAAAGGAAGGAAGAGAGAGAAAGAAAGGAAGGGAGAGAGAAAGGAAGGAAGAGAGAGAAAGAAAGGAAGGAAGGAAGGAAAGAAAGAAAGAAAGAGAGAGAGAGAGAGAGAGAGAGAAAGAAAGAAAGAAAGAAAGAAAGAAAGAAAAAAAGAAAGAAAGAAAGAAAGAAAGAAAGAAAGAAAGAAAGAAAGAAAGAAAGAAAGAAAGAAAGAAAGAAAGAAAGAAAGAAAGAAAGAAAGAAAGAAAGAAAGAAAGAAAGAAAGAAAGAAAGAAAGAAAGAGGGGCCGGAGAGATAGCATGGAGGTAAGGCGTTTGCCTTTCATGTAGGAGGTCATCGGTTCGAATCCCGGGGCCCCATATGGTCCCCTGTGCCTGCCAGGAGCAATTTCTGAGCCTGGAGCCAGGAATAACCCCTGAGCACTGCCAGGTGTGACAAAAAAAAAAAAGAAAGAAAGAAAG